>NC_079190.1:117491306-118112695 GCF_029499605.1 Hyla sarda | reverse complement strand
TGCTGCCGCTGGTGGCACGAAAAGCATTCAGCTTACATCTGACTGCAGCATTTTTAGAAAAAATAAATAAATAAAAATCCCTTGACCTATTGTTTAAATACATTTTTATGTTTTTATTTTTTTTAATCATTTTTGTAATTTTTTTTTTTTTTTTAATGAAGAATAGGGTCTGGAGATTTTCATTGCAACTATGTCCATAGGGCTTGCTATAAACCTTATAAAGCATATCACTGAATGCTGCTTAAAACAACTCAGGAAAGATAGCTGTCCCATAATAATGCATTAAAAATGTAATTTAAAAAATCAGTAATGATTAAAATCTGAAAATAGAAATAGATTAGAAAAAGAAGAAAAAACACGTTAACATTTTTGCCTCTAACCAGTAAAAAAAAAAAAAAATCTAGAGATATTTGTACTGTGTACCTGCATTTATTTGTTCCCACAATGGTTAAAAAGAACCAACACTAAAGTGGTGTTCCAGTGTAATTATTAGTGTATTTTTATGGTAGATAGTGGCTGGAGTCCATGGGACGGTATCACACACGCTGCATGATGATAATATGTTCAGCAGGTTCCCCTGAACTAAAAAGATAAACCTTTTCCTGTGTCTGTATTAGCATTCTGTAGGGATATGGTGGAGGGGGGGTTAGGGGCTTCAGAGTGCTGATTGGCAGCTCATGCAGCCCGCTCTTTACTGCTGTGCTAAACCATTACTAAAACAGTGGCTTGCTTGAGCCCTACCTGCAGTTTAACCCTTACCCATACAACAGTGTCAATGCAATTGCTCCCTGCGGCAAGTCTGTAGCACAGCTTTTTGTAACAGTTTCAGCAGCTCGCCTGTGGGCACAGTAATCATTATGCCGCTCTATCACTTTATCACTGATGTTTCTTTAGAAGAGACATCAGGACTGACAAGAATTCAAATGGAAAAGGATTAGGAAAAAGAGAGAAGAAAAGGCAGAAACGCGAAATCTGTACTATTGTTATAGACACAGGATCGGGATCTTCTATAAAAAGAAAACCTGAAAGGATAGTATACCAATAGCAACCAGTCAAGTTAGCACCATCCAATGCTACAATATGACATGATATTTTCATAAAATTTTAGCTTTTCTGGCTTCCAACCCTGCGTTCCATGCGATTAAATATAAGGCATAGATATAAAGAATAGGATGATCTGCCTGAGTGTCAGCTTTTAAAGTATTCCTACCATTCATAAACCAGGAGGATTAGGAGTAAGGCCACTTTCATACCTTTAGAGTCTATTCACACGGCAGAATTTCCGCTTGCGTAATTCCGCCTCAAATTAAAGCCCATAGTCTATGGGCTTTAATTTGAGGCAGAAGTTCTGCCATGTAAATAAATAGAAAGAAGGGGATCCTGGCACTCCTGAATTGCTGAACAAACTTTGCTTTTATTACAGCATAATGAGAACAGGTTAACACGTGTAATTTATGCAACATCCATCTCATCAAAACTACGTCACATCAGTATCTAGGCAACCATAAAGAAAAGAAATCAATTCTCAACAAAGAAAAAGAAAACAGGTACTTGTGTCTTTTAATTCCGTGGCATCCCATCATCACGGATCTCAGGTAGGTCTCTGCGAAGTGAAAGTATATCACATTAGTAGTCGCCAACTGTACAAACTCAAAATAGTTGTGTTAACTCATAATCGCGGTTTAACCAGTGTACAAATTGTGCATCCAGAAAGCTTCTCTTTTAAAGGAGCAATATTTTGATGTCTCCCCCCCGCATCTAGGCGGGAGTACCTCATCTATCACCTGATATTTTAACTGTGTGATAGAATGACCCTTTTCCTTAAAATATTGGAGGATCGGTAATAATAAATTGCTGCATCTGATGCTAGATTTGTGTTGAATGATGCAGTCTCATACACGTTGGGTGGTTTCTCCAATGTACAGGAGTCCGCTTGGACATTTGTATCAGATAGATGACATTACGAGACTGAAATGTGTAGAACCCCGCAACTGGAAATCTCTTTTCACTGTGATCACTTCTGATGACATTGCTGTATTGAGCACAGCTCAAGCAGGGAAATGTCCCACATATTTTGGTACTCAGGAATGTTTGGCGGCTCTTTTGTTTAGTACCCACATCTGCCCTAACAAGACGATCTTTCAAATTTTGCGATCGTTTGTTGCAGATGTGTGGAGAATTTTTTAATTTTTCTGGTGAGGGGATGATATGTCCTCACAAATGGGGTCACCTTTTTCTCCTTCTCTCTTATTTGTCTCTCTTGACTAACCCTATCAGGGGATAAGATTTTCTGGGGGTAACCTCTTTCCCTGAACTTCTCATCCAGCTCCTTTAGTCTCACCTCTCTCTTTTCGGGGTCCATTACAATTCTTTGGATCCTCTGTCTCTGTGAGTTAGGAATTGTCCATTTCGTGGATGGAGGATGGGCACTGGTGTAGTTTAAGAGACTGTTTTTATCAGTTGGCTTTCTTAACAAATCTGTACAGAGGTCCCCCTACCGTCTTTTTCAATCATAGTATGCAAGAAACTCACTCTTGTCTTGTCTGCTGTTATGGTTAATTTTAACTCTTCCCTGATAGAGTTCATGTACTCTAAAAATTCTTGTAAGGACGAATGTGGCCCCTTCCTTATGCACACTATGTCATCTATAAATCTGCTGAAAGAGGTTATGATGAAAAATATACTGCTCCTCATAGAGTGATATATCATCATTAGCATACGTGGGGGCCACATTCGCCCCCCCATCGCCAAACCTCGGCACTGCAGGTATTAGGTGTTCTTGAATAGGAAATAATTCTCATGTAGAACAATATCCAACTTTTCAATAAAAAAGTTTTTGGATGCACTATTTGGACACTCTGGCACCACGGGGGTTAAATCGTGATTATGAGTTAACGCAACTATTTTGAGTTTGTACAGTTGGCGACTACTAATGTGATATACTTTGACTTTGCAGAGACCCACCTGAGATCCGTGATGATGGGATGCCACGGAATTAAAAGACACAAGTATCTGTTTTCTTTTTCTTTTTTGAGAACTGATTTCTTTTGTTTATGGTTGCCTAGTTACTGATGTGACGTAGTTTTGATGAGATGGATGTTTCATAAATTACACATGTTAACCTGTTCTCATTATGCGGTTGCCACCTAAGTGTACCTGGTATGAAGCTGTAATAAAAGCAACGTTTGTTCAGCAATTCACGAGTGTCGGGATCCCCTTCTTTCTATTTGGAAACTCCCTGATCCACGGGCACCACCGGAGTGCAGTGCCCACCTGCCTTGGGTTTCTGCCGTGTAAATAGACCCTTACTTTGATCCATATATTGCATGATTATTTGCCAAACTAGCCAAAACTACAATGGAACTTAACTTATTCCCTATCCACAGAATAGGAGATAAGTGATTGCGGAGGGTCCAACCACTGGGATCTCTTACATTGGGCCCACCCTTGTTGCGCTACTGCCCCCACCTTTCAACATAAGAAGGAGTGACACCAACTCAGCCAATCACTGGCTGAGTCGGAGGTCCCATCTAAGAAGGTAGGGGCCAGAGTGCACCCAGGACAGGTGAGTTACTGGGCCCTGTACAGAAGATCACGGGGGGGTCTCAGTGGTCAGACCTCCCATGATCAGATACATATCACCTATCCTGTGAATAGGGGATAAGTTGACTTCCCCTAAGTGCTGCTTTAGGACTATTATAATAAATATTAATGGTGGCATGAAACCTTTGAGGTATATATATTTTTTTTATTTTTAAATTATTACTGTGAAGCAAATGGAGGTTAGAGCTTAACGTAAACAGTTATAACAGTCGGAACACTCAGATTGTGATGCTTGTAAATAGTTCCGGATCTTACCTATTAAGCAGCCAGGGAACTTTGATAATTCGCCCCATGTTGTGTGTTAATTACATATCTACAAGAGATCCGCATCATTGCTCTCTTAAAGATACGGCAGCCATGGGACATGCTGCTCAGACCTTCTGGGCCACTGGTATGGGATTTCTTTAATCAACAGGTAATTAACAAATTAGATTTAATGTCCCCGAGGAAATTGCTGAGGTTGTTATTTGCCATAAAAAGAAAACATGACCTGTCAGCAGATCGGAGATGATGGGAGCTGTGAAACACCAGCTATTGGATAAATATGGAGCACTTGGGATTGGGAAAAATAAAAGAAGGCTAATATTACAGTGGATGAAAGTCTGACAAACAAAGCGTATAAATGTACTCTTAAAGGGGACTTGTCACTAGATAAAACCATAGCAGTGACAGAGCTAGCATCAGAAATAATTATTACCGTATTTTTCGCCGTATAAGACACACTTTTTCTTCCCCAAAACTGGGGGGGAGGGGAAGTTGGTGTGTCTTATACGGCGAATACACACCTATTGCGGCGGTCCCTGTGGCCATCAACGGCTGGGACCCGCGGCTAATACAGGACATCACAGATCGTGGTGATGCCCTGTATTAACCCTTCAGACGCGGCGATCAAATCTGACCGCCGCGTCTGAAGCGAAAGTGACACTAACCCGGCTGCACTGGGAGGGACCTTACCTGCCTCCTCAGTGTCTGCTCCGTGTCGGGATCCCCTGCATGGCCGGCGCTCTCCTTCGACGTCATCGTGCAGACGCGTAGCGACGTGATGGCGGCGACGGAGAGCGAGGATACTGGGCAGCAGAGACGTTCCGGAGCGACGGGGACATTCTGGGGAAGCGGCGACAGCGATGGAGGGTGACATCCAGGGCAGCGGTGACAGGTCCGGAGCGGCGGGGACACGTGAGTATTACCTCCTATACCAGTGGTCTTTAACCTGCGGACCTCCAGATGTTGCAAAACTACAACTCCTGGCATGTCCGGACAGCCAACGGCGAGACAGGTCCGGAGTGGCGGGGACACGTGAGTATTACCTCCTATACCAGTGGTCTTTAACCTGCGGACCTCCAGATGTTGCAAAACTACAACTCCTGGAATGCCCGGACAGCCAACGGCTGTCCGGGCATGCTGGGAGTTGTAGTTTTGCAACATCTGGAGGTCCCCTGGTTGAAGATCACTGTGACCTACAGATAGTTTGTTAAAGTTTGTCCAAAATGTTTTTTCCCCCCATAAATAGCTTTTTTATAGTCCTGGACAATGCCTTTTCCACACTCACCATCACTAGTCCTACAGTTGTTTCATTACAGCTGCATCCATATGTTTCATTACTGTAACTGGGTCATGTGATCACCAGCCTGACCCACAGAACTGAGGAAGTGGTCTGTCTTGGGTCACCTGACTACTTGTGAACTTGAAGAGGACATCATCATCTATCTGATCTCTTCAGGCTGTTCCCATCCCCAACCAAACTTAATCTGTATACTGCTGCTATCTCTGTAGGATCAACATTTATATTAGTTAGACACTTTTACTGAGGCTGTGTTCACACATCGTGTTTTGCTGCCTTTTTTCTGCATGAAAATACCACTATTTCAATCATAGTACAAACGCCAAATTTTTATCCCATCAAGCTAAAAACCTAACATGTGGACAATAGTCTGAAGACTTACTTATGAGTCTCAGCAGTTTAGGTTACTGGCTGCTGGAGTCTAGCCAGGTGATAGATATATCTCCATGTGATTAGGTGAAGTGCAGTTAACAGACTCTACCCAACCTCTCTGCAAAGCCACAGGGTTAATAGAAAATGTAGTCTAATGCCCAAAGAAGTGTACACCCCCCGGTTTTACTGGGGCAAATGGGAACGGAGTCTAAGTATTTTCCTGTTTTTCACAATTTATCCTGTTCCAGTATGCAGAATCTGGACTTCTCCTGCAGGGGAGATACCAGGTTTCTACTGCAAGAGTGGTCCCGGTTAGGTGGTGGCTGGCCTGGCCGACCAGGATGCAATGGGGATACAGAAAGGAGAGACAAACTGACTTTGTGAGTGATAGTAGCACAGCAAACCAGAATACTAAGAAGCAGAGCTGAGTGGAGGTATAGCAGAGTTGAAAAGCTCTGTTGCAGCCAGGTGGTGATGGCTTAATGAAAACACAGTCGTGATCAACAGTCCAGGTCATGCACTGGAGAAGCAGCAAGGTAAAACAGAATCAGACAGAGGCAGAGTCAGCAACACAGAAGATCAGAACAGACACCTTCACTAGTAGACAAGCTACAATAATGCATAGGCACCAGGTGATGGGTGGAGCAATCTTATATATATATATATATATTGAAGGCCTGACAGGAATTGGTGAGGGAAACTTTAGAGAAGCTTGCCCTTTACATTACAGCCAGTGCTCGCATGCAGCCCCTAAAAGGCAGAGCAGGAACTGCAACAATGGTAGAAGCAGCAGGAGTCCAGAGGAGCAACCCGGGTCCTACAGTGAAGACGTGTTACAGAGAATTCGGCTTGGTGCTGGTAAATTCCAGGACACACAGTACGCCAGCAGATACCAACTGCCTCCATTACATGTAGGCAGAACTAGCAAATAATTTCAGTGATGAACTTGGAATCAGTATGGCTGAAAACCCGAAGCATACATAAGAACCTCTACATTATTTTCCAAGACCCATTCCTTAAAGGAGTACTCTGGTGGAAAACTATTTTCTTTCAAATCAACTGGTGCCAGAAAGAAAACAGATTTGTAAATGACTTCTATTAAAAATTATTACTCCTTCCAGTACTTATCAACTGCTGCAAACTACAGAAGAAGTTGAGTTGTTCTTTTCTGTCTGACCACGGTGCTCTCTGCTGACACCTCTGTCCATGTCAGGAACTGTCCAGAGTAGGAGCATATCCCCATAGCAAACCTCTTCTGACACTGTGGTCAGACAGAAAAGAACTATACAAGTCCTCTGGAGCATACAGCAGCTGATAAGTACTGGGAGGATTAAGATGTCTTAATAGAAGTAATTTACAAATCTGTTTAACTTTAAGCAGTTTATAAGAAAATGTTTTCATATAGGGTAAATGGAACACTTACTGAGTAAAAAGCCCCACATGCAAACAACTTTGTCTGAACAAAAGGATCAGGAAATAGAGTCCATTATGCCCGATCATCTGTCAGGAAGAGCTGGAGTCGCCCATACTCATGAGATAGTTGGCCGTTCCTGACCACATATGTCTAATGTTTATGAGTGGCCTTAGGTATACTTTTATAAACTTCGTCTCTATATTTTAGAAAGCAGGTTTTTTCATCTTGAAATAAGTCCAATTGAATGTAAAGATTTGCATGTCAATGCCTAGAGACATCTTAGATGTTGACCTCCATGCTACTCAATAATATAATTTTAATGAAGGGCTGGCTGCTCTCAGAGCTACTTTATAACTGTATTAATTATAGGCTAGACGGGGAAAACCAAAAGCTCTCCCTAGAGATCTGTCAAAACACTACACTCTACTGTTTAAGGCCCTTAAAGGGGTACTCCACCCCTAGACATCTTATCCCCTATCCAAAGGATAGGGGATAAGATGTCTGACCGTGGGGGTCCCGCCGCTGGGGACCCCCGCAATATAGCACGCCGCACCCACCTGTTTCTGGTCCGGAAGCGCTGGAGGGTCTGGGTCCCGACCAGCGGAACGGAAGTCCGTGACATCATGACTCCGCCCCCGTGTGACGTCACACCCCGTCCCCTCAATGCAAGTCTATGGGAGGGGGCGTGACGCCCCCTCCCATAGACTTGCATTGAGGGGACGGGGCGTGGCGTCACATGGGGCGGAGTCGTGATGTCACGAACTTCCGTTCCCATGGTCGGGACCCAGACCCACCAGTGCTTCCAGACCAGAAACAGGTGGGTGCCGCATGTTATATTGCGGGGGTCCAAAGAGGCGGGACCCCCGCGATCAGACATCTTATCCCCTATCCTTTGGATAGGGGATAAGATGCCTATGGGTGGAGTACCTCTTTAAATTAAGGGCAGATAGCTCTGGTGTACTGTTAGCCAAAACACCACACAAAATATTGAGTTGTTTGGCTAATAGCAGTTTTCAAAGAATACATACAGGGCAGCATAGTATAATGCAGGACATAGAGAAAACCACTATCGATGAATGCTCCTCAAATCACTTCATCTCGGTCTGTCTTTGATACAGGCTACTATTTGTAGTACCCTGCAGAACCCTGACTATAAACAAGACAGATAAAGGCTGTTGAAAACAGCCTGCACTATATTTAGCACAATAAAGATACACGTATAGAACTGTATTCTGTTATTTTTCTGTTTTGATAAGTTGAAACTGGGTGTTACCATTCTGCTTTTTTTTTTTTTTTAAATATTATCCACTTAGTACAGACAATGCCAAGACATAGAATAGAATTACCATAATTGTTATATAATAGGTAAATATTTACTATAACAGATAACTCCTCTTTAAAGGCTATGGGCAATTTTAAATGCATTATTTATCATTAAATATTTATACTTAATATAGTTTAAAAATATATTTATGAAAACGTTTGCTTAGTTTCACTTCTACAACCTCTTTGTTGTGACATATAGGTCTTGTTGCTAAGTTCAGTTCAATCAGAAAAGCATTTTGTTGACCCATCTGTCCTCTCCTGAACTATATTCTAAGCTGATTTATAACTAGATTCAAGGTCAACAAAGATCTGTAAATAAATAAGCTTAGAAGATGCTTCAGCATAGGGGATACAAAGAGTACAGGAACAGATGAAAGTGTTAGGTGAGGGAGTCCCTGATGTAGATGCCACGTTGTTGAGTGGTGTTAAACCAATGTTCCTCTGTGTCCTCACCACACCTTTAAAGGGTACCTCTCATCAAAAAAAACTTTTGATATATTATAGATTAATGTATGCAGAATAACTTTACAATTGCATGTTATTAAAAAATATGCTTCTTTCTATTTAATTTTCCACTTTGAAGAAATGACCACTAGGGGTCTCCCTACCAGTCCTGGCAGCAAGCATTTCAGACTCATACTGGAGTCCTAAACACTACGAGCTGCCAGTCTGCTTTGTTCACAAAGGAGAACACTCAGAGCTGCCAGCCTGCTTTGTTCACAGCCTGTTTGGCTGTGAACAAAGCAGGCTGGCAGCTCTGAGTGTTTAGGACTCCAGCATGAGTCAGAAATGCTTGCTGACAGGACTGATTGGGAAAAATACAATTGAAAGAAGCATATTTTTCATTAACATGCTATTGGAAAGTTATTCAACATTCATTAATCTAAAATATATCAAAAGTTTATTTGATGAGAGGTACCCTTTAAAAAAAAACAAAAAAAAAAAACCCAGGAATGAAATCTCTGAAGTCAGGTCCAACTTGCAACTTCAGTAATATCCTGATGCAAATCTAGTACAATACAAATGCTTGAAATAAGTTTTAGAAAATGCAGCTTTCGGGTAGTACAGTTTAGAATTCAGGAGAGTGATAATTTAGTCACTGTTCCTTAAAATTTTGTCTCTTTAGCAGATATAATGAAGAATTAACTCTTTAGTGTTTTCAAATATCTTTATGCCTATTGCAGATGTAGACGTGTTAAAGGGCTCTGATACACAGGTTAGCAGTCCTCTAATCCTCTAATATGGAAACTACTGAATAAGGATCTCATGGATAGTAAACTATTGTATGATGCAATTATGGACTTCACTTCATTCACTTTTTTGGTGGCAATCTGTGACTTGACACTCAGAGAAGCATATCCCGGGAACCATATTCCTCTCTGACTTGGCAAAAAGGCTGGTAATGATAGAACCAAAGGACCATTAAAGGGTACCTCTCATCAAATAAACTTTTGATATATTTTAGATTAATGAATGTTGAATAACTTTCCAATAGCATGTTAATGAAAAATATGCTTCTTTCTATTGTATTTTTCCCGATCAGTCCTGTCAGCAAGCATTTCTGACTCATGCTGGAGTCCTAAACACTCAGAGCTGCCAGCCTGCTTTGTTCACAGCCAAACAGGCTGTGAACAAAGCAGGCTGGCAGCTCTGAGTGTTCTCCTTTGTGAACAAAGCAGACTGGCAGCTCGTAGTGTTTAGGACTCCAGTATGAGTCTGAAATGCTTGCTGCCAGGACTGGTAGGGAGACCCCTAGTGGTCATTTCTTCAAAGTGGAAAATTAAATAGAAAGAAGCATATTTTTTTTAATAACATGCAATTGTAAAGTTATTCTGCATACATTAATCTATAATATATCAAAAGTTTTTTTGATGAGAGGTACCCTTTAAAGGATCACTGAAAGACAGCAAGGTCCTTGTTCAACTTTCTCCTTTCTGCGGAACTGAAACTCCATATCCTCGCAGCGGGACTGAAACTAGGCTCAGGAAACAACTTGGTTGGAAATTAGACTGGTGAAATTTGGGCCTGTGTAGGAGGTATGCCTGTCTTTAGCATTACCTTGTCTCACTAGACTTCGTGTTACTAAATCAACCATTCAGCTGTATTAACCCCCTGCATTCTCTAAATCTCAGTGTATGCATAAAATAGCAAACAAGTATGGAAAATACAGTTCATTATGCCTTTAGCGCCTAAAATACAAAAGTTACAATCTGGGAGGAGCTAAGTTACATCCAGGGGCGAGGATATGGGGCAAGAGGTAAGTCAGGCTGTAGCACTTAGCTCCGCTTTCTCCAGACTTGGCTGAGAAATTAAAGGCAATTTTATAAGTTTGGCAACCACCATGAGCTCTAGGAAGGTACAGTTTACTTTTATACCTTAACAGCTATTCAATGGTGTCTGTAGCTCTTATCAACAAATAGAGCTGACAGATTCCCCTTAATGAGAAGGATAAGGGCCAGAACAGATGCTTTTTGTAGGTAACACGAGGCTGTGAGGAATTATTAAATAAGTCAGTCATAGTAGAATAAGCAGTATTTGCAGAAATTTGTGCAAAATAACGGCAAAACCATGTTATCTGACTGTGCCCTGTGAACATTCTGTGAAGTTTTCCTACGTGGGGTAATAATTTGGGTTGCTGCCCTAGTCCTATAAAATTTATAAATATCCTAATCAAGGCAGGGTGGCTTCTTAGGGTCAGTCCTGGTACCCAGCAGTGAGCCTCTCCCTCATCTTTCCCCCAGATTGGCAAATAAAATTGTGCCCACTAGTTAGACATTGTGAGGACATTGTACAGATTTCCATGTCTGTTGCATATAATGACGTAGAAAATGCACATGGTGAAAAATTAAAGTTCTGCTGTTACAAAATTACAATTATATTAATATAGGGATTATTTCTGACAGTTTTTCTTAAGGGCCAATTTTTCACATCAAAGCCCCTGCACCTAGTGTACAAGAGAGCCATTTGTCAGACATTCTGAATTTGTCGTTAATCACCCACCCCTCTCCAGCTGTCATAGGGGACTCATCTGTGGAAATGTTACATAGAGCTAACGCCGGAATTAGATTTTTTTTTCTTCATAAATTTGTCTTAATTCTGATGCTGTTCAGAACCCCCTAGAACAGTTTTTATACTTGAGTGCACCGCATTATAATCATTGAATTTGTACAAAAGAACAGAGAGAGTGAACAAAATGAAAGCTTTTTTAGGATACCAAGATCCAGGTATAAAATTGATTGTCAAGTGGCTGGAGAGATGTTATTGCCACCCACCTACCTACCCACTCAGTAGAGAAGACATCTAGTATAGTCTCTGGTGGATGATTCAGACTACAGTTACGTCCCATGAAGGGACGTTATAAAGTATGATAATATATTCATTTTTCCAATAAAAAAAATAACTCAGGATCTACTATAGCAACTACTCAATATATTGATAGAAAATAATAATAATATAATACCCTCTTTACTGTATATCTCAATCTTTTTTGCTTTTTGTTTTTACTTATTTACCTGTCCTGGTGTTATTTAGAAACCATCAACAAAGTACTGATAACATATATCATAAAAGTTATTTTGAGTCTCTATTAAAGGGGTACTCCGCCCCTACAAAATTGTATCCCCTATCCAATGTAAGTGACTGTTACTAGTGGGGTACCACAGGGGTCAGTCTTGGGTCCTGTTCTATTTAATATATTTATTAATGACCTTGTAGAGGGGTTGAATAGTAAAGTAGCAATCTTTGCAGATGATACTAAACTCTGTAAAGCGGTAAACACTATAGAGGACAGTGCACTGTTACAAATGGATCTGGATAGGTTGGAAGTTTGGGCTGGGAAGTGGCAGATGAGGTTAAACACTAATAAATGTAAAGTAATGCACATGGGGAAGAAAAATCTGGGCTGGGATTATGTATTAAATGGGAGCACACTTGGGACGACTGACATGGAAAAGGATTTAGGAGTCTTAGTTAATAGTAAATTTAGCTGTAGTGACCAGTGTCGGGCAGCTGCTGCCAAGGCAAATAAAATCATGGGGTGCATCAATAGGGGCATAGATGCCCACAAAATCACTAGTCAGACCACACATAGAATACTGTGTACAGTACTGGGCACCAGTGTACAAGAAAGATATAGTGGAGCTGGAGAGGGTTCAAAGTCGGGCAACCAGAGTAATATGGGGAATGGGAGGACTACAGTACCCAGAAAGATTATCAGAATTAGGGTTATTTAGTTTAGAAAAAAGAAGGCTTGGGGCGACCAAATAACTATGTATAAATATATCAGGGGACTGTACAGAGATCTCTCCCATGATCTATTTATACCCAGGACTGTATCTATAACAAGGGGGCATCCTCTTCGTCTTGAGGAAAGAAGGTTTCTCCACCAGCACAGACGGGGGTTCTTTACTGTAAGAGCAGTGAGACTGTGGAATTCTCTGCCTGAGGAGGTGGTCATGGTGAACTCTGTAAAATAGTTCAAAAGGGGTCAGGATGCATTTTTGGAGAATAATAACATCGCTGGTTATGTATACTAGATTTATAGGGACAGCACGTTGATCCAGGGATTTATTCTGACTGCCATATTTGGAGTCGGGAAGGAATTTTTACCTCTAGTATGAGGGTTTTTTGCCTTCCTCTGGATCAACTCAGTAGGGACTCATTAGGATTATCGGTTGAACTTGATGGACTCTGGTCTTTTTTCAACCTTATGAACTATGTTACTATGTAACTATGTAATATACTGTTCAATTTTGGGCACCGGTTCAAAGGACGTCCTGAGGCTGGAAAATTACAAAGACGCATCACTAAACTAATAAGGGGCATGGGACATCTTAGTTATGAGAAACAAATAAAAGACTGGATGATAGCCTGATTATACGGATATCTCATAGGTAACCCTAGATGTCACAGCCATACTAACCCCTTTGTCATGGTTAGTAACAAGCAAGACCTCACATGTCGAGATGTTTGCTTACCGTTCTAAGGCTTGCTCTCGGTTTACTGATTCTAGTGCATAAATACATATTATTCTGTCAATGTATGTGCCTTTTCATTTTACATTTATTGTATACTGTGCATTATGCTGGTCATATTTAAGTCCTCATAACTTACAGTTATCCTAAGGTATATATATCAGCCTATCTTTTGATATGTTCCTCTGTTTACATCGGTAGCCACACACCCTTAACCTAGGGGCTATTGGCGCCATTATGTCCATTTTTGAATCCCTGATGTATGATATGTTTGTATAATCTTCTTCACCCACCTGGCAGTTGAGGTGGATAAATGTAATGTGTCAAAGTGTAAAAGTTATGCATTTGAGTTGTAATAACTTGCATAGATCACATGTCCTTGTGGGAGTAAAACTGGAAGAGTCACTGATAGAGAAAGACTACAGTATTCTTGTAGTTGATAAACTACAGAACAGTATGCATTATCATCAAGCTGGAAATGCTAGCAGACTGCTTGGTTGTATAGGGAGAGGTGTTAGCATTAGAAAGGTGGTAAATGAACAGAACACTGGTGAGACCACACTTGGAGTATTGTGCGCAGTACTGGAGACCGTATCTCCAGAAGGATATAGATCCATTGGAGAGTTCAGAGAAGATACTAAACTAGTACATGGATTGAAGGACAAAACTTACCAGGAAAGGTTAATGGGCCTTAACATGTATAGCTTGGAAGAAAGACGTGACAGTGGGGATATGATAGAGACTTTTATATACATAGAGGGAATCAACACGGTAAAGGAGGAGAAGATATTTAAAAGAAGAAAAACTACCACAAGAGGACATAGTTTTATATTAATGGGACAAAGGTTTCTGCAGTAATATTAGGAAGTATTACTTTACTGAGAGAGTAGTGGATGCATGGAATAGCCTTCCTGCAGAAGTGAAGGAGTTTAAGCATGCATGAGATTGGCCAGGGACTATCGGGACAGGGTCTTGTGGGACAGGGTCATAACATTGCCCACTTTATAAAGCATTAGTAAAGCCTCACATGGAATATGCTGTTGAGTTTTGAGCACTGGTTCATATAAAGAATGTTTTGGGTTTGGAAAAGGTACAAAGATGCGTAACTAAACTAATAAGGGGTATGGGACATCTAAGCTATGAGGAAAATATAAAAAAATGGGGGGGGGTATTGATGGAGATGAAAAAAAAAAATAATATAAGATGATGAGAGAAAAAATATGAATGAAACAGCCACCTATATGCGCATAGATTTTGAATAGTTACTATTGCTGCAGATAATAGCCGTCACGCCCCCTCCCATAGACTTGCATTGAGGGGGCGGTGCGTGACATCACATGGGGGGCGGAGTCGTTACGTCATGTTCGTCCATCCCCGTGGTCGGGAGCCAGACGCTCCAGTGCTTCCAGAGCAGTAACAGGTGGGTGCTGCATGCTATATTGTGGGGGTCCCCAGCGGCAGGACATTTTTTTTTAAGGGCAGGAGGGGGTGTTAGGAGTAGTTAGGGAATATAATCTGAGTTAGTTTAGAGAATATGGTTTGCCAAAAAAGCAATTAACAAAAAAAACGAAAAACTTTTCTTCCTTACATTGGTTTCTTCCTTACATTTTTCCAGGACTTCAGAGGCAATAAGATGCCTATTTGCAGGTACAACTTGTGAAGTCGCTGCTCTCAGGGGTCTGTAATGAATAATGCTGTAGCTCGAATGAGTTTGTTAGTAAGAATAATTAAGAATGCACTAGAAAGGTAATTACTCATGAATTTTCTCTCCAGTAACCCAATGAGATGTAAGGTAATCTCAGGGAGATGCTAGGACCAGTTCTACTAAGAAGGAAACAGGCTGCAGGGAATAAATGCAGTTTAGGAAAATATATTTTTGGCCTAAATGTTAAAGGAAAACTGTCAGCTTTCTCCCCCCGCACTAACTAGCGGTACTGGCTGGTAGTGCGGGGGACGCTGATCAGTTTGATCCTTACCGTGTCCGGATCCGCCTCGGCGTTCGGCCCTAATCTGTTATTATTGGTATATTCAAATGAGGTGCTAACTGGCACTCTGACATCAGTGCCGGGCTGCAGAGCCACCCAGCTCATCAATATTCCTCCCCTCCCTCCGCCTCTCCCTCTTCTCCCCACTCTGTAATGAAGAGAGAGGGGGGGAATATTGATGAGCTGGGCGGCGCTGCGGCCCGGCACTGACGTCAGAGTGCCAGTTAGCAACTCATTTGAATATACCGATAATAGACGATTAGGGCCGAACGGCGAGGCGGATCCGGGCACGGTAAGGATCAAACTGATCAGCGTCCACCGCACTACCAGCCAGTACCGCTGGTTAGTGTGGGGGAAGAAAGCTGACAATTTTCCTTTAACAAATCACTCTACTTTCCTCAATTTTTTTGCGATCTAATGTTCCACTGGCTGTTGCAAAACTATAACTATCAGCATGCCCGGACAGCCAAAGGCTGTCCGGGCATGCTGGGAGTTGTAGTTTTGCAACAGTCGGAGGAACACTGGTTGGGAAACACTGTTATACACTAATTCCGCTGCTGTTTTTTCTATTTAAAATTTTTATTAAAAAAAGGGGAGAGGTGTAAATAATGGCATGAAGGGATTACTGTATTGTACCAATATGTACCTATGTACCAAAAATTGCAACTCTGCTCTTCTTCAGCCCCTTCACAACCCCTCGAATTTCGATTTCTGGCTTTCGTTTTCTTCCTCCTCACCTTCTAAGACCCATTTTTTTTGTTTTTATTTTTCCACTGACAAAGTTGTATTAAGGCTTCTTTTTCACGGCGCAAGTTGTACTTTTCATTGACGCCCAATAAATAGAATTGCCCAATTTTATGGGAGAAATCATTTTATTGGAGTTTTACAATACGGTAAAACTGACATGCTGATTTTATTCTATGGGTCAGTATGAGTACTATGATACCAAACTTGGAAAATCTATGTTTTGTTTTAAGAAAATTTTAAGAAAAAAAAATCTGTCATTTGCCGTTTTCAGAGCCCCTATAACCTGTTTTATTTTTCCACCTATGAAGTTGTGTTATGGTTTATGTTTTGCGCCGTGAGCTGTAGTTTTACTCACTTTCTATTAAATTTTTTCTGGTAGGTGATGTGACCATAAATCATCAATATTGGCATTTAGCCAATAGCAGAAATATAATAATTTAATAGTTCATTATGCACACAGTGTTACTAAATATGTTTTTTTTTTTTTTTGCAGTGTTTCATTTGAAAAATTTTAGAAAAAAAGTGGGAAAGGGGGGTGGGGGGGTGGGGGGGGTAGATTTACATTTTTAGTACACAGTTTTTTTTCACATTTGTTTAATCTAATTAAGCCATCAGTAGATGACTTACATATATCAGTGTAATTAAATTGCATTAAATTAATCTAGGTTATTGGCACTCGATTGCTAAAGCCTACCTAAGGCATGCTTTAACAATCACCGATCCAGGGAAAACACCAAGGCCAATTAAAGGCCAATCAACCCATATTGCGATGGTGCCAATGGGACCACTATTATATCACCAAAACCCCACACCTGGAAATAATCCAGGCTGGGGTGCGAGACCCCTTAGAAAGTGCACCCTCCCTTCCAAATAAAACTTAATATTTATTTTAGTGCTTTAAAAATATATAGCAGTTGGAGAACCAAAATTGTTTGTTTAAAAACCCAGCAGAATCACCACTATATGTATATATTCACACCAGCTCTCATCTGAGAGTCCATATTTGCCCTGTGCCTGCAGTTCTACAGATTTGGGGTGATAGCAATGCTGATGTTAAAATGTAAATGCACAGCCTCCCCTATCACCCCAAATCCCTGTAGCACTGCAGGCACAGGGCAAATATGGACTCTCAGATGAGAGCTGGTGTGAATATATACATATAGGCCCTCATTTACTATTATCAACCCGACTTGTTTTCTCGGGTTTTCTGTTTCTGTGCCTGTCGCAATGTGTCTGCGACCTGTCGCAGACACATTGCGACAGTGTGTGCCGGTTATTTCCGCTCGACCTTAGTCGGCTTTTCAAAAACCCGAAAAAGGGGCGTTACCCTTTTTACAAGGTATTTATGAAGAATCCTAACCCGATTTGTCGGGTTTTGGGCTAGATACTTACCGACACCTCCTAGCAGTAGGGAAATTTGTGTAGTATGTGATCTGAAGCTGCCCTTACCCCCCTTTTATAAAATATAATCTATGGCAAGAAAAATAAAGCAATATATAGAGCAATATAAAATGCCCAATAAATTTTTTCATAACCTACAAAAAAAATGGAGAACAATCTAAACGTCTGTAACCCTTTCATTGAAGGGCAAGGCTAGTTTGAGATGGAAATATGTCTCAAATATATATTTTGCAAACTAACCAATGTAAACAATTTTACGATAACAAAAAAAAAAACCCTTGAAGAAAAGGTCATAACCAAATCCACTAACCAAATAAAATCAATTATTTTATAAAATGTAACAAACCATATATCACACCAAAACAAAAACTTTACCTCTCCACTGCCGTCACTTCCCGCGCTTTAACAACATAAAGAACATTGACGGAGTGAACTGACAAAACTTGTCGCAACGCGAAACCCGCGTGCGACAAACAAAAAACCCGTGCGACACAAGTGTGCGCCACAATAGTAAATATGTTGTGACACAAAAAAAAAATGACAGGAAAAACCACAAAACCAACAGGGAAATCATAGTAAATGAGGGCCATAGTGGTGATTCTGTTGGGTTTTTAAACAAACAATTTTGGTTCTCCAACTGTTATATATTTTTAGAGCACTAAAATAAAAATTAAGTTTTATTAGGAAGGGAGGGTGCACTTTCTAAGGGGTCTCGTACCCCAGCCTGGATTTTTTCCAGGTGTGGGGTTTTGGTGATATAATATATCATTTAAACCCCAGCATTCCTCCTGGGCATTTGGTACTATATTTTTTGGTATTTGTATTATTTGGTACTATATAATGTTTAAATGCCATGATTGCTATAGATTGCTGCATTTAACCATTTTAATGACAGACATTGGAGCGATCTCTGATGTCCGTCATTGCTGGCAGATTTCTGCTGCTGATAGCAGTGGACATATGCCTGTTATTGCGTGGACCTGACTGGCAGGCCCACTTACATAATCCCCTCACCCGACCCATGACGTACTGGTACTCATAGGTCCAGTAATCAACATGTATCCAACTCAAGGCCCACAAGATGAATGCGGGACACCAGCTCATTTTATGTGGCCCACGAGGTTTGGGTGCATTTCAGACATTTCAGAGTTATGTAGCTGTTCCCTGTGCTGGTGATGCCCTCTCTGCCAGCTCTAGCTATATCCTCTGTGCCTGCTAAGATTGAAAGGCAGCGGATGCGGGGAAGGCAGCCAGTGCTTGGCAAAGGGGGAGGCGCTAGCACAGGTGGCAGGTACCATCTTGGATTTAGAGCCCCGATATGCACCTTTACACTGCTCTGTTCAGTAACTCACAGGTGGTGGCACAGTTCTGACAGCCTAATCAGGCACCCTGACCATCCTCAAAGGTAGGAAGCTCAGTACTAAAGAGGTGGAAGGGGGATGGCTATTATCCAACCTGGTCCTACAGGACATCTTGGCCCTTTATTTACCAAATGGCTTACTATAACATCTCTGGTGGAACAATTTGAACTATGTTAGTGTATGATATGGGGTCTCAAGTTATTTAACAATATGTTAAGTAGTAGTTACATTTATACAATCTTACAATTACATTGCTATTATTTGAAGAAACCATTTGGAAATGTGTTATCAGATGTGCTTCCACCAGTAATAACTTGTGATCACTTTGGGTTAGATCAGCTGATCACAGGACTTTGTCTAAGTTTATCTGAAGCTATAATTTTATTTCTCATCAGCCATTCAGAAGTGGATTTGCTGTTGTCTTCTGCCTCATTGTCTCGCTGTTTAATCAAATTAAGCCTCAGCTTCAAGACAGGTGACTGCACATCCTCCTTAAGAATTCCCAGCTACAGTGCAGAATTCATGCTTCCTCCAATAATGGCATTCTGCCGTTTTTAAAATTTTATTTATTAGAAAGCATCAACATGACATTGCACCAACATCATGTTTAAAGGGGTACTCCGGCGCTTTGACATCTTATCCCCTATCCCAAGGATAGGGGATAAGATGCCTGATTGCGGGGGTCCCATAGGCTTGCATTGAGGGGGGCGTAGCGTGACGTCACACGGGATGGAGCCTTGACGTCACAACGCTCTGGCTCCGTGATCGACAGTAATCAGACCTGGAGCGAACACGGTCCGGGGACTGATTTTAACTGGGTGCGGCATGCAAGATTACGGGGGTCCCCAGCGACGGGACCCGCGAGATCAGGCATTTTATCCCCTATCCTTTGGATAGGGGATAAGATGTCTAAGCGCCAGAGTACCCCTTTAAATACTTGCACAATGTTTCCCTATAGAATGCTCTACTTGTTCTATGACACACATTGGGAATAGAGACCTTATTGCTGTACGTGTTCTGGTGAAGTCAGGATGGGTTCTGGAGTAATAATGGCAGATAAGCCAAATCTATGAAGATTTACCACAGTTTCAAGTAGCTTCCATTTCTTCTCGAGGTTTTTACTTTGCTTAGTTGCAGAGTCTAAAAATGTACCCCTCCCATGTATTTTAACAGCGTTTTTTTCCCAGCTATCTTTCAATGAGATAAATGTACCTGTCAATCCTATATGACTAATTGATTAAATGGGCACTTACTTTTTCTCATAGCTGCTTTTATAAAACTCATTTAATGTAAGTCATATGATACTTTGCTTATGGACCATGAATCCTTCCAGATGACAAATGTAATGACAATGAAAAGTCTACAGCAATATGCATGGCGTTCCCAGAATTACAGTTAGGATTGGGTGGTCTGTACAGCTTGCACACTTACCAGTCATTGCTTTAAAGGAAATCTTTCAAAGGTTTTCAGCTCTTACATTTTCTAAGGCTGGGTTCACATATATTAGGCGTCTGGCATTTGAATGGGACAGTTAGTCCACAATCATCCAGCGTCTTAAAGGGGTACGCCGCCCCTAGACATCTTATCCCCTATCTAAAGGATAGGGGATAAGATGTCAGATCGCCGGGGTCCCTCCGCAATATAGCAAGCAGCACCCACCTGTAACTGCTTCCGGAAGCACTGGAGGATCTCAGGCTAATTCCTCCCGACCACGGGGACGGAAGATCGTGACGTCACGACTCCGCCCCCGTGTGACGTCACACCCTGCCCCCTCAATGCAAGTCTATGGGAGGGGGCGTGATGGCTGTCACGCCCCCTCCCATAGACTTGCATTGAGGGGGTGGGGCATGATGTCACACGGGGCGGAGTCATGATGTCACGATCCTCTGTCCCCGTGGTCAGGAGGAATTAGCCTGCTTGCTGCGTTTCCCTGTCTGCTGTCCAGAAACAATTGACGCCGGATGCCATACAACTGATGACAACTTGTCATCAGTTGTGGCATCAGTTGTGTCGAGATCTAAGCTGAGTTCACCCGTGCTGGATGCCGGACATATGTGAACCTAGCCTAACAGTTCCATAGTAAAACTTGGTGAAGGAATTACAACATAGCTAAAGTTCTGGTCATGCACATTGCCCAATTCCTCAATTCAGCCGTTGCTGACATGCAATATTTTTGTCATAAAAAATAAATGTTTATGTATAAACAAAAAACCTTATGTATACATAGAAAGAGCACTTTAAAGGGGTACTCCGGTGCTTACACATCTTATCCCCTATCTCGCCACTGGGGACCACCGTGATCTTGCATGCGTCCCCTGTGGGGACCCCCGTGATCTTGATAGCTGTCACGTCCCCTCCCATAGGCTTGCATTGAGGGGCGGAGCGTGACATCACACGGGGGCGGAGGCCACACGCCGGCCGTGTGGTCACCGGTAATCAGACCCGGAGCGAACACGCTCCGGGGACTGATTGCAAACGGGGTGCCGCATGCAAGATCCCGGGGGTCCCCAGCGGTGGGACTCCCGCGATCAGGGGATAAGATGTCTAAGCACCGGAGTACCCCTTTAATGCAAGCACTTCAATGCAATTCACAGTTTTTATTGTTGCAGAATAAAACCAGAACACACCACACCAATGTGCAGTATGGTCCACACAGATCTGGTTGTGTTTATCACAGTATTAGTCATCTGTAATAAATAATGTGCTCACACCCAAAATGTGTGTGTGTGGATCTTCTTGCACATTGGTGTGGCCTGGTTTTATTCTGCAATGATAAAAGCTGTAAATTGCATCCAAGTGCTGATCCAAGCTTCTTTTCTTCATAATATTTCATGTATTGAGCCGGTGTGGGTCCCTGCACAGGAGATCATAAAGGTGAGCTGGATACTTGTATATATAGGCATAAAGAACACAGCAGCAGCATGTGCCATAGGTCTGAAATACAGAAATCTAGTTCCTGAACTATGGCTCCATTATTCCTCGAATTACCAATACAATATACTTTATAGTGTTCAGGAAACCAGCATCATAGGGTAACAGATTAATATAAGGTATGATATATATATATATATATATATATATATATAAATATATATAAAGATTATGAGTTAAAAACTGAAAGAATCCTTTTAAATTAGAGACTGCTGAGAATTGCCTGGTATAAAGAGCACATAGGGTTAAAGGGAGATTGGAGAAGAGAGAGCTATTGCAGCGTATACTCATCGTGATTACCCAGACAACCCCTGTCCGAGTAAACGTGAGAAGCACAAAGAGGACGCAATTAGAATCCCAGTTTTAGATCACACAACTTGTCTCGAAGACACACACAGAATGCACCATCACTTTTATAGTGCCACACGCACAGACGCACACATACACACTCGCAGGCCTTTGTAACCTCGAAGCAAAGTTATTTGTATTTGGACTGGATTTGATGCATGGACTCAATTTCCTCAGTCACACCTGCAGGCGGCAACTGTATCAGCTCCAAGCTAATTGGGGAAATTACCAGTCATCCATCAAACGAGAGACAGTCACCCGATAGAGAGACACGCAAGTGCTGACTGGGACTGCTGACCAGATAGACTTAACCAAACGTTATAAATGGTTAATGTCCTATGTAAATTAGAGTCTGTATACAGGCCATTACAGTATGCCAACATTACAGTCAACCACCTGATATTTATCAGCTTAAAAACTTAAAACGTTATTAAAGAGAAGCTAATGCTATCCACACATATGCATCTGTATCTCCTGAAGTTCTAATATGTGAGATATCTAGTGATCAAGATAAGTGATCATGAGAGCAGACATATATCCTTGGCTTGTGATCAACAATATGGTTCAGCATTATAGTCAGCTTTCCCATGATAGAATAGGCTGCTTATGGGAAACCATAGATGAAGTTAAATGGCACAGATGTTAACCATAATATAGATGTCAAAATGCAATCAAAAGAAAAAGTACAGAAAAAACTGCAGTGAAAAAAATTGGCACCGGCAGTTGAACGACACACATATGTCCAGTTGGAGAAGGAGGAGGTAATATCCAAGCATGGATCACTAATGGTGCATCACGTCTCAAGATGTAAATAGACAAAGAAACATAGAAGAAAATAGAAGCGGAGCACTCACACGATCGCTGGTCTTGAATAGAAGCGGTATAAACGTAGGTCCCAATATCGGTGACTTCTGCAGGGAGGTGAAGGTGGATTAGGGGGGAGCTCAGACGGTGGCCACGGTCCGTATCGCACCAATGGGCGCTTCGTCAGGCCGGTACGGCCTGACGAAGCGCCCATTGGCGCGATACGGACTGTGGCCGTTGACCTTTACATTAGATGTATGACTAGCCATTTATAGAAAGGTTTTTATCAACCGTATAATAAGAACTAAGACAAAGGTAAATGTGGCTCACAAGGAAACTAAGATGCCACGAACCATATATCCCTATGATTCAGCTTTTTTCGAGGCTACATTTATAAGAAAATTTATAAGAAAATGTTAGCAGTATCCCCCAGCAACTACCGGTCATCATATCACTACTGTAAATGGCATCTAGAACCTACCTGGTTGCTTTGGGCAATCTACAAAGAGACTTTTGATGTTATGAACAATATGCAACAGTAGATAACTGAAAAACAGTCATCCATCACAAACATCAATAAGAATACAGTGAATGGTACACTATATGTGACGTAAAGGAGCTGGGGGAGATCAGAGAAGGAGAAAACAGAGTCAATTCTTTTGATCTCACTCTGGTATTTCACATTAACTCTTTTGTGGAAGAGCAGGCTAAGATGTCATGTTTTAGTACGTGTATGTTGTGGCAATAACAACTAACAGTTTGTGTCGCCAGGGTAGCGCTGACCTTCACGCTCCAAGGGTAGTATCTTCCTCGGTCAAGCACTGGGGTAATAACGACCACAGATGCAGGATTACGGAAACTACTAATTTGACTCAGGAACAAAAATATACTGGAAAAGTTCAACAATAGTGCAAAATTCACTGGAGTTTGCAGCAGGAATCACAGTTGCTTAACTCCTTAAGGATGAAGACCAGTTTGACCTTAAGGACCAGGGCAATTTTTATTTCTGTGGTTTAGTTTTTTTCTCCTCTCCTTTTAAAATCCATAACTACAGTGACCCCCCGACTTATGATGGCCCGACATATGATCATTTCAACATATGATGGCCTCTCAGAGCCCATCGTATGTTGTAGGCAGCATCGACATATGATGCTGCTGTGTGTCGGGGCCATCGTACAAACAGCTATCTGACAGCGCTGACAACTTCAGCAACTGACAGATAGTTGTTTAATGTGCCCCGTGTGCCCCGTTCTGCCTCCTGTTACTCACATGCTGTCCTGCTAACTCACGCAGGCTTCCACTGTGAGCTCCGTGTAAGCCCCGCCCCCCCAGTGCAGCTATAGCCAATAGCCTGCAGCATCTTGCTGCAGGCATCCAATGAGCTGCTGGCTGCCCTCCCCTTCCTTTCCTATAGAGCTGTAGTCGGCAGGATCGTAATGGAGGACATTCTGTCCCCCCTGAAGGTATTTAAAGAACTGTACAGTACTGTATGCGATGTCACACATCACATACAATACATAGACACACTATACACCCCATACATCAATGTTTCCCTATCAGTGTGCCTCCAGATGTTGCAAAACTATAACTCCCAGCATACCCAGACAGTCAATGGCTGTGCATGCATGCTGGGAGTTGTAGTTGTGCAACAGCTGGAGGCACCCTGGTTTGTTACACACTCCCCATACACTCCACATACAATGGTCATCCCAGAACCAATTAGCAATTTCCCATAGAGATATGTATTCAACATACAATGGTTCCGAGGCCCCAGAACCAATTACCATTTTTACATAGACATATGTACTCGACATATGATGGTTTCAACATATGATGATTCTCCTGGAACCAATTAATATCATATGTTGAGGGACCACTGTATTTTATTGTTTCACCTACAGACCTATATGAGGTCTTGTTTTTTTGTGAAACCAATTGTACTTTGTAATATCCTCTTTCATTTTACCATAAGATGTACCATGAAAACAAAAACCTAATATTTGCTGGTGGAAATTTATAAGAAAACTGCAATTTTGCAACTTTTGGAGGGTTTGGCTTTTACGCAGTGTAAAAAGTATACATTATCTTTATACCAAGTTCATTTAGTTTTTCTATTACTGTACTACTTTAAAAAAAAATACAAACTTTGTATTAACAAAATTTATATGCATAACATTTTACATTTTTGACCCCTATAACTTTTTTTTATCTTTCTGTACATAGTGATGTATGAGGGCAAATTTTTTTTGTGCTGTGATCTGTAGTTTTCATCTGTACCTTTGGTGCTTTGATGTGACTTTTTGATCGCTTTTTATATTTTTTTTCTCTAATATATGATGTGATTAAAAATCTGTATTTTTGGTGTCTGATTTTTTTTTAATGTTTACGTCATTTACCATACGGGATCATAAACAATATACAGGGTGGGCTATTTATATGGATACACCTTAATAAAATGGGAATGGTTGGTGATATTAACTTCCTGTTTGTGACACATTATTATATGTGAGGGGGGAAACTTTTCAAGATGGGTGGTGACCATAGAGGCCATTTTGAAGTCGGCCATTTTGAATCCAACTTTTGTTTTTTCAATAGGAAGAGGGTCATGTGACACATCAAACTTATTGTGAATTTCACAAGAAAAACAATGTTGTGCTTGATTTTAACGTAACTTTATTCTTTCATGAGTTATTTACAAGTTTCTGACCTCTTATAAAATGTGTTCAATGTGCTGCCCATTGTGTTGGATTGTCAATGCAACCCTCTTCTCCCACTCTTCACACACTGATAGCAACACCACAGGAGAAATGCTAGCACAGGCTTCCAGTATCCGTAGTTTCAGGTGCTGCAGAATGGGCAAAACAAAAATTAGAACAGGACCCTCAGTTTATGCAGAAGATTTTGTTCAGTGATGAGGCAAACTTTTATGTGAATGGTGAAGTTAACAAACAAAACCACCGCTATTGGTCTGACACTAACCCACATTGGATAGATACCTCCAAGACTGTTGGAACACAAAAATTGATGGTATGGTGTGGTATATGGGGTACAAAGATAGTGGGGCCATTTTTCATCAATGTAAACTTCAAGGCCACTGGATATGCAAAACTGCTACATGATGATGTGTTTCCCTCTTTATGCACTGAAGCTGGCACGTTCCCTGAGTTTTTCCAGCAAGATGGCGCACCACCACATTATGGGTATCAGGTCCGAGCATTCCTAGATGAACAGTTTCCTGGAAAGTGAATTGGTCTTCGTGGGCCAGTTGAATGGCCCCCAAGGTCTCCCGATCTGCCCCCCTTAGACTTTTATCTTTGGGGTCATCTGAAGGCAATTGTTTATGCTGTGAAGATACGAGATGTGCAGCACCTGAAACTACGGATACTGGAAGCCTGTGCTAGCATTTCTCCTGCGGTGTTGCTATCAGTGTGTGAATAGTGGGGGAAGAGGTTTGCATTGACAATCCAACACAATGGGCAGCACATTGAACACATTTTATAAGTGGTCAGAAACTTGAAAATAACTGATGAATGAAAAAAGTTACGTTAAAACCAAGCACATGATTGTTTTTCTTGTGAAATTCCCAATAAGCTTCATGTGTCACATGACCCTCTTCCTATTGAAAAAACAAAGGTTGGATTCAAAATGGCCGCCGTGGTCACCACCCATCTTGAAAAGTTTCCCCCCTCACATATACTAATGTGCCACAAACAGGAAGTTAATATAGTTTGGACATTTATGCACGGGGCGATACCAAATATGTTAACTTTTTCCTTTTTGTAAAATGGGAAAATAAGGGGGGGATTACATTTTTTTTAGGGTAGGAAGTTTTATATAATTTTAGAAATTTTTAGATAGCATTATACAGTGATTGTGATAATCTATTCACTGATATAGCCTGGCTAGGCCAGGCTACATCAGTGAATCTGCAATCGGCGGTAGGAGGAAGGTAAGGGGACCCTCCTCTGCTGTTTTAGCTCACGGAACCCCCATGATCACCTATGTATCCAAATTTTGGGCTTACTGCTAGGGTAAAACTGTAGATTTATGGACCGGAGTTGCCTGAGGCTTTCCGTCTCATGTAATCCTCTTCTTTGCTAATGGGGTCAGTGGGCTCTCTTCGCTCTTCTCCCCACTGCAGACTTGCTGCTGACTAGAATGGATGTCCTGGTTGGCAGGATCCTCTGAAGGGTGCTGTAGCTCTAGAACAATTTAGTGATGCAACTAGAATTTCTTTAGTCCTGTCCTCATGTATTGATATACACATCCACAGCAGAGGTCTACTAGTGACCTCCAGTCTCCTCAACTCTTCACTAGACACTGGCTAACTCCTCCCAGTCTAGCAGACTTGGTTAAGGGTAGGAAAGCAGCCCTGGTTGGATAAAGTAAGCATTTGATCCCCTGAGCATCCTTCTGCACAGACAGGTTAACCCTTAGGGCACAGTAAAGAATATAAGTGCATTGAAAATACATGGCAAGGCAATTAATAACACATTTAAACCTGAGTAGTGGACCCGGATCAGAAACACTAGCTGACACCCACCTGACAGGTCAGATAGTCATGTGTGATCTGCACTGGGACACCACAGTATCCCAGTAAATAAGGATGAGCTGCAATACCAGGCACAGCCCGTAGATCAAAATGGTTTCTGTAGAAAATGCAGACCACTTTTTTTCTGACTTCATATAATCTATTTAAAGGGAACCTGCCATCTCGTTCATGCTGGAGAAGGAGTCATCAGGACAGTCCCTGGTGGCTTTGCCGTATCCTGCTTGTTTGATAGATCTCTACCTATACCCAAAAAAGGGGGAGATCTAAGATCTAGCAAAAAAAAAAAAAAAAAATGGTGAGGACCTCCCCAATGACTCCTGGTTTAGGCAGCATGAAAGTGATAACATGATTGAAACAATTGAAAGCACCAAAGTGGTGGGTGATTTAGTTAAAGGGGTGCTCTGGTGGAAAACTTTTTTATTTTTTCCAAATCAACTGGTGTGAGAAAGTTATACAGATTTGTAAATTACTTCTATTAACAAATCTTAATCCTTCCAGTACTTATCAGCTTCTGTATCCCCATAGCAAATCTATCCTGCTCCAGACAGTTACTGACAGAGGTGTCAGCAGAGAGCACTGTGGTCAGACTGAAAAGAACTATACAACTTCCTCTGGAGCATACCGCAGCTAATAAGTTCAGTAATGATTAAGATTTTTATATAGAAGTAATTTACAAATCTGTTTTACTTTCTAACACCAGTCGATTAGAAAATAAAAATGTATTCCACCGGAGTACTCCTTTAAGCACCTCTGTGGTACAAATGTTTAGCACTGCTTGAACACAACATCCTTTGAAGAAACACGAGTTGCAGAAATGTCATAACAGTATGAAATATAATGGACAGGCAGGAAATGTAAAGCTGTGTACGAGTAGCTTCCACCATTTTGAGAGGTTTTTCCAAAACACATCTCATAAGCGTTGGATTCATAGAAGTGAGGAATTATTTTTAAGAATTTAATTTCTGCTGAATAAGTTTTCCCACCTCTAATCATCATCTTTAGTAGTGTAACTATTAGGATGTAAGAGGTTACAGCTGCACTTGATCCTTGGAGCTTGAGGTGGCCCAAATGGTTTATGTGCTCCATTTGTGGAGGCCAGTCCTCTAAATGACAATTGGGGGTCCTATTACTAAGTTTGTATTAGGGCTATGAACTTCCAGGTATCCCTTGGATATTGACTGACTGAAATGGAAGGTATAACAAAATCACTGAATGAAGGTACGAGACAGCATGACTAATGTCTACAGATTTAAAATATAGTAAATATCATTAAAATACAGGAACCTGGGACTCTCGGATGAGAAATTACAGCAGTCTCTATATGATTTATGAGTGAAAAATTACTGCGTTGTGTGCACATTTCTGGGTGAGCAATCTCTATTGTGTGCTCATATTTTATGGGTGAGGAATTATTAGTTTGACTTGATGGACTGTCACAGTGAGAACTACCTTGCATAAATAAGGGATCGGATCAACCGTAGTATTTGTTTTATGAGAGACACAGAATAATTGCTCACCATTAACACTAAATGGGATGTTCGTGCTAAACAATTAACAATGATTGTGAGAGAAATTCTAGAACAATGGACTCATCTGACTTATGAAGAGCGCCACCGTGATATATATTATATCTGGTAATGTATGACTCTAAACAATTCATTTGTAAGCTTGTTTTCCTTATATTATGTCTGATATTAAAGGGGTATTCTGGCTTTATACATCTTATCCCCTATCCAAAGGATAGAGGATAAGATGTATGATCGCTGGGGTCCCACCGCTGGGGACCCCCGCAATCTCGATGCAGCACCCGGCATTCTGTGCCGAGCGCTGTCTCCGGACGTGATGTCACTGCCATGCCCCCTAGTGACGTCACACCCCCTCACACCCCCTCCATTCATTCCTATGGGAGGAGGCGTGATGGGCCCTCCATGCCACACCCCCTCCATTCATGTCAATGGGAGGGGGCGTGACGGCCCCTCCACGCCACACCCGCTCCATTCATGTCTATGGAAGGAGGCGTGGTGGCCCCTCCATGCCATGCCCCCTCCTTTCATGTCTATGGGAGGAGGTGTGATGGCCATCACGCCCCCTCCCATAGACATGAAAGGAGGGGGCATAGGGTGATGTCACTTGGGGAGTGGCTGTGACGTCACTTCCAGTGCTCGGCACAGAATGCCGGGGGCCGCACCGAGATTGAGGGGGTCCCCAGCAGCGGGACCCCTGCAATCATGCATCTTATCCTCTATCTTTTGTATAGGGGATAAGATGTATAAAGCCGGAATACCTCTTTAAGGCTCACTGCTGCCAAGGTAACTATGCTGCTTAAAGAGCAAAGATGTTTTTTAATCTAAAATAGGCTAAGTTCCCACCACATCTGCCAAGAGCATGACTCATATTAAACTGTATTTCGATATAGCAGCATGTATATGTCATTGACTCCCATACAAATAATCAATACTGCATTTTTCTATACAGTTGAGACAACAGTATTTTGACTATGCCATTCCACAGCTTCTTATCGAATAAAAAGAGAATAGGTTAACAAATGCCATGGGGCATAGTCATTGCCACTGTATGGCATTCATCACCAGGACAGTTGTCACAGCTTCCCCAGTCAAATGTATTCTTTGCCTGTCTGTGAAATGAAGAGGCCTTGTAGGTCAGCAGCAGCTGTTTTAACATTAAACTGCTACTAAAGCATGTGAAAAGGCAACACTTGTCCGCTCCCAGAGGTGCAAGAGGAGTCTTCAACAATCAACAGATCCTTCCCTTTCCCATGCCCAAACAGTGAGATATGATGCAGCCTCCCCTTTTAAGGTTTACATAAGGAATCCAAAACAACTAAAATAAAAAATACACTGCTCAAAAAAATAAAGGGAACACTAAAATAACACATCCTAGATCTGAATGAATGAACTTATCGTATGAAATACTTTCGTCACACAAAAATTATCAATGGAAATCAAATTTATCATGGAGGTCTGGATATGGAGTTACACTCAAAATCAAAGTGGAAAACCAGACTATAGGCTGATCCAACTTTGATGTAATGTCCTTAAAACAAGTCAAAATGAGGCTCAGTAGTGTGTGTGGCCTCCAGGTGCCCGTATGACCTCCCTACAATGCCTGGACATGCTCCTGATGAGGTGGCGGATGGTCTCCTGAGGGATGTCCTCCCAGACCTGGACTGAAGCATCCGCCAACTCCTGGACAGTCTGTGGTGCAACGTGGTGTTGGTGGATGGAGCGAGACATGATGTCCCTGATGTGCTCAATCGGATACAGGTCTGGGGAACAGGCGGGCCAATCCATAGCATCAATGCCTTCATCTTGCAGAAACTGCTGACACATTCCAGCCACATTAGGTCTAGCATTGTCTTGCATTAGGAGAAACCCAGGGCCAACCACACCAGCATATGTTCTCACAAGGGGTCTGAGAATCTCATATCAGTACCTAGTGGCAATCAGGCTACCTCTGGCAAGCACATGGAGGGCTGTGCGGACCCCCAAATAAATGCCACCCCACACCATTACTGACTCACCGCCTAACCGGTCATACTGGAGGATGTTTCAGGCAACAGAACGTTCTCCACAGCGTCTCCAGACTCACATGTGCTCAGTGTGAACCTGCTCCCATCTGTGAAGAGCACAGGGTGCCAGTGGTGAATTTGCCAATCTTGGTATTCTCTGGCAAATGCCAAATGTCCTGCACGGTGTTGGGCTGTAAGCACAACCCCCACCTGTGGACGTTGGGCTTTCATGCCACACTCATGGAGTCTGTTTCTGACCGTTTGAATGGACACATGCACATTTGTGGCCTGCTGGAGGTCATTTTGCAGGGCTCTGGCAGTGCTCCTCCTGCTCCTCCTTGCACAAAGGCGGTAGCGGTCCTGCTGCTGGGTTGTTGCCCTCCTACAGCTTCCTCCACGTCTCCTGATGTACTGGCCTGTCTCCTGGTAGTGCCTCCATGCTCTGGACACTATGCAGACAGACACAGCAAACCTTCTTGCCACAGCTCACATTGATGTGCCATCCTAGATGAGCTGCACTACCTGAGCCACTTGTGTGGATTGTAGACTCCGTCTCATGCTAACACTAGAGTGAAAGCAATGCCAGCATTCAAAAGTGATCAAAACATCAGCCAGGAAGCATAGGAACTGAGAAGTGGTCTGTGGTCACCACCTGCAGAACCACTCCTTTATTGGGGGTGTCCTGCTAATTGCCTATCATTTCCACCTGTTTTCTGTTGCATTTGCACAACAGCATGTGAAATTGATTGTCAATCAGTGTTGCTTCCTGAGTGGACTATTACTATCACTGTCAATAGGATAAAATACAGTGATTATGGTGCTCAGTAATATTAGTAGTGTAAGTCCATTCAATATAATCTTGATGAGAAGAAGCATGGCACTTGCCAATTTCACCAATTTCTTTATTATGGCATAAATTCACAGATGTGGATACAAGCAACTGCTGTGTCAAGCCTCCTGGTGTATACCTCTGACAAAGGCTCAAAATGGTTTATAAGAGTCATGAAATGGGAGAAATAGGAGAAACTTCTGTCATGTGTCAAAGTCCAGCAGTATTATAGGAAATATGCAATAGGAAAAATGTAGCCCCTATATGCACGTGTAGCACCCAGCATGGAAGCTGGTCGAAACACACCCCCTCCATTAATCTCTATGAGAGAGGTGGAGACACAGCGTTCTCCCATAGAGATGGATGGAGGTGGCATGCTTCGACCAGCTTCCGTGCTGGGTATAACACATGCATTAGAGGAGCAGAGCAGGGGCCCCATGCAGGGAATTCCGGGGGAGGGTGCGATTGGTGGTCGCAGCAGTCGCACCACCCTTGATTAGACACTTGTCCCCTATACTGCGGATTGGGAAAAGTTTTTTCCGCCGCATATCTCCTTTAATGCATCTCCTATTCAATACCTTTTAGGAAGTGAGTAAAAGCCAGCAAGTGTGTGTGGCCCCTAGTACATGTGGCACCAATTACATTTCCACCTATACTACCCAGGTGGTGACTCTCGGCAACCTCTATTCTGCAGTGGTGTACAAGGGGTATTACATGTATCAATTAAATGTATGTGCAGCCAACTATTAGTATTTTGCTTATTTTAGCCCAAACCAGGAATGGGTCTAAAACACAGAATCCAGCCTAAAAGGAAAGACCACCTCTGACGATCCCTTAATGTGGCACATTGGCCTCCTCTGCATGAGAAATTCATCAATGTAAAATTCTATATCTAGAGTTTTACTTTACTTCCAATACTCCTGGTTTCTGAATGTAGAATGAATAGATAAAAGTGATATACTGTATATGAACAAGTAAATGAGATTCAGCTTCCTTTTCAAGTCTTGTTTTTTTATGGGAAGAAATATCAGTAGAAAACTATAGACACCTCTTCCGTACAATGTTAGGATAATATGTGATCGTTGGTATTGTGTTATTGTACATTGTTAGTGCTTCTGTGCTTCCCTGCTTAATTAAATTGAAATATATTCCTATTCTTCAATCGCTCTCTGGGTAAAGACTCCTCTCAGAAATTCTTAATATAACATAACCAGTTAAGTGATCATTTCCTTTCAGGCATAACCATGCATTTATCATTCTACCATGCAGACTCCACCGACGAGACATCAGGATGCTCTTCACACACAAGGCTATCTCATTTGTAGTTGCTATCATCTGTGTTCATGGTACCGCTGTATGCCCCGTTCTTGGAATTGATGTGCACAGTGTCAGTGTTACTTGAGTGGTTAAATATCAAAATAAGTAAATAGAGCAGGTTGAAGAGGTACTGGGAGACATATGGGGATTGGGGATCTTCACCCAGATGTTTTTTGTGCAACAGATGAGAGACTGCGAGATCACAGAGCGTGATGTGCGCAAGATGTCTGCTATTAAAATTCATATGAAATTACATGAATTTATATAAAAATAGAAAAACAAAGCCAACATTTATCAGCATAGGCTTGTGTCTAGGGTTATCAGCCATCAGGAACAGCCTATTGTAGCAAATCATAACAGCAGATCTAGTATTGTAATAAGAACTTTGGGAATGGAACTCTCTATTTCCCTTACCTCTTAAAGGGGTACTCCACCCCTAGACAGCTTAGGCTCCTTTCACACTATGAAATAGTTCCGTTTAGGAACTTCCGTCAGAAGTTCCGTCACTATATCGGGGAAAACCGTCCGTTACAAAACCCCTGACGGCCGAGACTAAATCGCATTGCAGCCTATGGGGTTTTGTAACTGCCCGTTTGCACCCGTATATAATTCATTACGGATGTTATACAGTGACGAGACATCGTGGCGGAAAAATTACTGCATTACTGCACTGCATGCATAACATCCGTAATGAATTACGGGCATATACGGGTGCAAACGGGCAGTTACAAAACCCCATAGGCTGCAATGCGATTTAGTCACGGCCGTCAGGAGTTTTGTAACGGACGGTTTTCCCCGATATAGTGACGGAACTTCTGACGGAAGTTCCTAAATGGAACTATTTCATAGTGTGAAAGGAGCCTTATACCCTATCCAAAGTATAGGGGATAAGATGTCTGATGACAGGGATCCCGACGCTGGGGACCCCCGCAATCTCAGCTGCGGCACCCTAGATATCCAGTGCACGGAGCGAACTTCACTCCGTTCCGGTTGACTGGCGATGCGGGATGGAGGCTCATGATGTCACGGCCATGTTCCCTCAATGTAAGTCTATGGGAGGGGGCGTGCACCCGATGCTCTAATCAAACACTGGATGCAGCAGGGACATTGCAGGGATAAGATGTCTAGGGGTGGAGTACCCCTTTAAGGATGCCATCTATTTTGCCCTACAGGATAAAGCATTTATTTTCCCGTCAACAGGAAATTTAAAATGTTTTTCATTTTACCAATATGGGCAATTTGGAAAAAAATGTTTGTTACATTTTTCTGTTTGGGGCCGGGGGGGGGGGGGGGGGTTGGTGTAAATTCAGCAATAGTTTAATTTTGGGGTTATGTTTTCATGGCATTCACTCTCGGCATAAATTATTTTGCACGTCAGTATGATTGTGGTAATACCAAATCCATATTTTTTTTAATACTATTTTTCATACTTTCACAGAGCTGTAAAAGGGTTTGTTTTTTGCAGGGTGATTTCTGGCTACATACACTGCTCAAAAAAAAAATAAAGGGAACTCTAAGATTACACATCCTAGATCTGAATGAATGAACTAATCGTATGAAATACTTTCGTCTTAACATAGTTGAATGTGCTGACAATAAAATCACACAAAAATGATCAATGGAAATCAAATTTATCAACCCATGGAGGTCTGGATATGGAGTCACACTCAAAATCAAAGTGGAAAACCACACTACAGGCTGATCCAACTTTGATGTAATGTCATTAAAACAAGTCAAAATGAGGCTCAGTAGTGTGTGTGGCCTCCACGTGCCCGTATGACCTCCCTACAATGCCTGGGCATGGGATGGTCTCCTGAGGGATGTCCTCCCAGACCTGGACTAAAGCATCCGCCAACTCCTGGACTGTCTGTGGTGCAACGTGGCGTTGGTGGATGGAGCGAGACATAATGTACCAGACTGTCCCATTTGCACAACAGCATGTGAAATTGATTGTCAATCAGTGTTGCTTCCTGAGTGGACAGTGTGATTTCACGGAAGTGTGATTGACTTGGTGTTACATTGTGTTGTTTAAGTGTTCCCTTTATTTTCTGAGCAGTATATGACCTTTAAATCCCTTTTTGGTCCCTTTTTGTTGGGAGGCAATATGAAGTGGTTTTGCACTTTCGTTTTTTCCTCCTCATCTTATAAAAATCATGACGCGTTCAATTTTGCCCCTACAGAGCCATATAAGGGCTGTTTTTTTATGTCACCAATTGTACTTTGTAATAACATTACTTATTTTATAACATAATCTACAGCAAAAAAAAAATTTTCATTTGTGGCGTGAAATTAAAAGAAAAAACGCCATTTTGCTAATTTTTAGGGCTTCCGTTTCTATGCAGTGCACTTTTCGGTTAAAATGACACATTATCTTTATTCTGTAGGTCCATACGGATACAGGGATACCCAATTTATGTAGGTTTTATTTATTTTACTACTTAAAAAAAATTATAACTACATGCACCAAAATTAGTATGTTTAAAATTGTCATCTTCTGACCCTTATAACTTTTAAATTTTTCGCATTTGGGGCTATATGAGGGCTCATTTTTTGTGCCGTGGTCTGTAGTTTTTATTGGTACCATTTTTGTCTTGATGGGACTTTTTTATTGCTTTTGAATAATATTTTTTATGGTATATGAAGTGACCAAAAATTCACAATTTGCGGTTTAGCTAACCTAATATTTTAATAGTTCGGACATTTACGGACGCGGCGGAACCACATAAGATTTTTTTTATTACATTATTTTATTTAAAATATAGGAAAAGGGGGGTGATTTAAATTTTTATTAGGGGAGGGGGGGCTTATTCACATTTATTTTCTTATTTTTTTTTTAACACTTTTACCTTTACCACTTAACTTTTAACTTTTTTAGCCTCCTTAGGGGGCTATACCATGCAATCTTTTGATTGCATACACTATTCAATCTAGCATAGCATTGATCAGTGTTACCGGCACTCTGCTGCTCTAGCCTGCTGCAGAGGCTTCGAGCAGGAGATTGACGATCGGACGATGAGGTGGCAGCTGAGGACCCTTCCGTCATCTAGTAAGCTGATCGGGACATCGCGATTCTGTCGTGATGGTCCTGATCAGCTCCGCTGAGCTTACAGGATAGTTTTTTACTTTCAGTTTAGATGCCGCAATCAACTGTGATCACGGCATCTAAAGGGTTAATGCCAGGCAACCAGGACCCATGGGTTTTTTCCCGTTCTCCGCTCGTGAGAATGGTTTAAACCCCGTTAGCGGGATCAGAGCGTACAGGTACGCCCTGCGTCCTTAAGTGGTTAAATAATGTGATGCTTTTATAGTTTGTGTCATTATGGATGCAGCAATACCAAATATGTTTCCTATTTAAATATATATAGCATTTTTTAAAGAATAGAATAAAGGGTTATGTTCATGTTAGCTTTCGGTAATATTTTTAAACTTTAGCTATACTTGTTTAGTTTAACTGGGGCACTACACTATGCGATCGTCATAGATCATATCATACACTACAATACATACGTATTGTATTTTAATATGCCTGTCATTGTAATGCTGACAAACAAACTTTTGCATGGCCTGAATAATAAGGCCACTGGCTGTTCTTTTGACCCATCAACATCCTACAATGCAGCCCCTCCCTCTGTCAAGCCACTTAGAAGCAACTGTCAGCTTTGACCATGGCTTTCAAGGGTAATTAAGGTGGTAGAATGAAAATTCTACAAAATTGCCCAGAATTATTAATCAGCCTAAAACCCTAATTATATGTTTTTTCCCATAACAACCAATCACAGCTCAACTTTCATATCTTAACAAACTCTTGTAAAGTGAAAGTTGAGATGTGATTGGTTGTTATGGGAAAAAAAAACTGACAATTAGGGTTATGGGCTGATTGATAAATTAGGGCCATTATCTTCTGATTATATGGACGAGCAGAGGAACAATTCTGGAACTTTCCTTACAAAAGAATTAAAAATTTGGACAACCGTTTCCATTTCCCTTGTCAGTTGTCAGCACTGACCGTATCACACTGTGTATGGGCAGATATTTGGATAGGAAAATGGTAACTTTCAATTGTCAGTTTATGCATACAAGTGTTGTAGGAATAAAAGATAAATTGTATAATGCATAATTCTAGATGCCATAAGCCTTAGTATGTTGTTAGAATGTACTTGTACATATTCCATAGATTGTACTGTACTAGAAACCTCTGTGTCATCTGGAAAAATAGAAACTGGTGTAAAGGGCTGTAAATCCTTGTTAAAGGAAAACAGTCACCCGTTCACCCACACTAAACCCAATACACTGACTAATATACACATCTTCAGTCCGGCGCCCAGTCCCTCTGAAGATCAGCTTCTATCTGCTCTGAATTGGGTGCTGGAAGCGGGACCGTCTGCTGTATTTGAACATTTATGGTCGCTCACGTGATCAGCGACCATAAATATTCAAATCCAGCTGGCGGGACCGCCTCCAGCATGCAATTCAGCGCAGGTAGAAGCTGATCTTCAGAGAGACTGGGCGCCGGACTGAAGATATGTTTATTAGTCAGAGACCGCGCATCGGCCTACTGTTCACCCACACTATATAACCTGGTGTATTGGGTTTAGTTTAGGTGAACAGGTGACTGTTTTCCTTTAAACCTTGTGGTACACCACTTACAACCAGATATCTCTGACAACCCACTGTGTCACCTCATCAGTTTTACTTTTAACCGCTCCAGAGGGTATTGTCTAAGTGACCCCTGGCCTTCACTCTTTAACCCCTTTACAGGCATAAGGACTTTGCTGCAGAGAACCATCAGGTTGCTATCTCTAGGAGTGGTTCAGGGGAAGGTGATAGGTGGCCTTGCACTCTAATAGACACTGGAGCAAACCCCGCTGGGGACCCCTGCCATCTCCAGCACGGCACCCCAGTCATCCGTGCACTGAGTGAACTCCGCTCCGTGCCAGATGACTGGTGACTACAGCCGCCATGCCCTCTCCTTTCATGTCTATGGGAGTAGCCGTCGTGCCCCCTCCCATACAGCTGAATGGAGGGGGCATGGCGTCACGGACACAGAAGCTCCAAGCTTCCGTGTTCGGGAAGCCGCCGCTGCTGGCCCAGAGATCACGGTGGTCCCCAGCGGCGGAACCCCCGCGATCAGAAATCTTATCCCCAAACCTTAGGATAGGGGATAAGATGTATTTCGGCAGAGTATCCCTTTAATGCATAATTGTAGAAATGTCTTCTTATTTTAGTATTTTGCTCTGACTATAGATTCTAAAACATAAAGATGGCAGCTGTCTAGAAAAAGTCTGAAATATCTTTAACGCTTCATCTTCTAAGAGCCATAATTTAAAAACCTGCAGAGCCATATGAGGGCTTGTTTTATAGCGAATCAATTGTACTTTTTAAAGAAAGCTTTTATTTTGTAATAAAATGTACTGCAAAACAAACACTGTTCACTTTGCAGTAAAAGAAATGCGTTATCTTTCCTATGCAGATCAGTACGATCACAGTGATACCCAATTTGTATAGGTTTTGTTAAATTTTACTACTTTAAAAAGAATGTAAACTTAAATAATAATAAAAAAATGCTTTGAATGACCAAAGCTCCCCCTAGTGGTAGCTGTAGACTGCCAGAATGTTATCATTTACCAAAATGACTATATGAAGAATTTGGAGTGCTATTTCAGAAAAAAAATGCATTGATCCCTAGTAGGATATATTTAAAAAATCTGTCAGCACAATACTTTCCAAGCTTGAAAATAATAGTTGAAAGTTGGACTTTCAATTTAATAAGCGTCTCTCTAAAAAAAAAAAAAAAAAGTATAACTTGAAGTGAATGATGTGTAGACCAGTTATATATTGGTACTTTTTTATTTTTTATTTGAATATGGTTTCTGTACAAAACATATTTTCTGGTTGTCCCAAAAAAATACCTATAATGCTTTAGCTTCCATTATTTTACCCCTTCCCCATTATAATTTCCCAATAAATATGTATTTACAACTTGTATACTTTTATCAATAAATATGGATCTATGCTTAGCCACTGTGCTATGTTCGGGCCATAACTGCTGGTAATAAAATGATCTTTTGGTTGTTTGCTCTAAAATTGCAAAGTCCTCAGGATTGAGTACCTCATTCCAGCAGTCCCTGCTTTACCTCAAGGCTACAATTTCATAATGTAAATATTAATTTAAAAGAAATATAATTTTATATGATACAAGATAGCACATTGAACACTTGTAAAATCGATATTTAGTAGAATAGAATTTTTCATTCTGCCCCTATTGGTTGTGAATAAGATTCACGTTGATAGTTCCCTTATTATGTTATTATTCTTTATTTGCCGCATGTGATAGACAGTCTGCTTCATCTGTATTGAATGCACCACTCCATGTTATATTAATAAGCGGCGTTCATTTTTGCTGTACAGCCTCTGTCCATCCTCAAGGCAGAAACAGCTTGAACAAATGTCTGGGGCATCACAGAAACGATTTCATTTCTGAGCTACCTGCAGTCATGTACGGGACTGGTAGAATTACTTTAAAGTCATTTTATAGTTTGTGTGTAACCAAATGATTTATCTCTAAGTGACAATTCAGAGTGACAAACAGAAGACTCACTAGTTATGTTGCTTGAAGGGCAGTAAATCCAGACTGGAAAGCTGTCATTGAAGTCATCAGTAGATCACATAGGAGGTTGTGGCTATTCTGACCTGATCACTATTTATGCCTTCTGAAGTTAAGGTTGTTCTTTTCTGTCTAAGTGCTCTCTGATGACACCTGTCTCGGGAACCGCCCAGTTTAGAAGCAAATCCCCATAGTAAACCTCTTCTAAACTGGGCGCTTCCCGAGACAGGTGTCATCAGAGAGCACTTAGACAGAAAAGAACAACCTTAACTTCAGAAGCTCATAAGTACTGAAAGGATTAAGATTTTTTAATAGAAGTTAATTTACAAATCTGTTTAACTTTCTGGAGCCAGTTGATATATATAAAAAAAAAGTTTTTTTTCCTGGATAACCCCTTTAACCCTTCCAGTACTTATCAGCTGCTGTATGCTACAGAGGAAGTTGTGTAGTCCTTTGCAGTCTGACCTCAGTGCTCTCTGCTGACACCTCTGTCCATATCAGGAACTGTCCAGAGCAGGAGCAAATCCCCATAGAAAACCTCTCCTACTCTGGTTAGTTCCTGACATGGACAGAGGTGTCAGCAGAGAGCACTGTGGTCAGACAGAAAAGAAATTCAAAAAGAAAAGAACTTCCTCTGGAGCATACAGCAGCTGATAGGTACTGAAAGGATTAAGATTCTTTAATAGAAGTAATTTACAAACCTGATTAACTTTCTGGCACCAGTTGATTTTCAATATATATATATATATATATATATATATATATATATATATATATATATATATATATATATATTCCACTGTAGTACCCCTTTAATTTATTAGTATATCTTTAGAGTGGTCAGAGGTTAAGTTCCCTGACACAAAGCTCCAAATCCTCTGCAAAAACAATCAAGCTTTGCGGTCATTTCAAAAAAATTCCAAAATATTTTTAAAACCAACCTAATTTTGTTAAGGTGGGTTCACACCACGATTTTACTAAACGGTTTCGGCATACTGTTTCATAAAAAAAAAAAAGTATACAACCGTACAGAAAACCGTGCCCATAGACTTCCCATTCAAAACCTTATGCACCATAATGTATCTGGTTGTCTCCGTTTTTCATACCATACGTTTTTTTACTTTTTTTTTCGGACAAAAAACCGTGGCCTACCACGGTTTTTGGTCTGGGTGAAAACCTGTATTAAACTGTATACGTTTTTTTTTTTTTTTAACATGGGAGTCAATGGAAATCGTACAGAACCGTATGTGCGTACGGTTCCATCCGGTTTTCACCATCAGGTTGTTGGCTTTGGTCAGTTTTTTTTTCTTGGAATTTCAATCAAACAAGTAAATCTTTATTCATAATGGAGTGAAAAGTTAAAAACTTATACGTTTTTTCATAAAAAACTGATGCAACCGGACATCATTTTTCAAACCGTATACGGTTTTCAACTGTATACAGATAAAAATTTGTACACACGTTTTGATACAGTTTAGTCAGGTTTTGAGGAATCAGTTTTTTTATCAAAAACCTGATGCAGGAACTGTATTGCAAAAACGTGGTGTGAACCCACCCTTAGAGTAGTGGCAATTTTGGGTCTCTCACTGATGTTATTGAGCTCTTGAGAGCTCCCTTCATGATGCACAGATATTTATTTATTACTCCAGTTCAGGGGGTGGGACCAGAACTGGTTTTCCTTTCTCTTAGTTCTTTGGCCAATGACAGCACAGAATAGCACATACTCCTCCCTGCTATGCCATGATATAATGCTGGAGAAAGTGCAGCGTATTGAACAGGCTGGAACTGTGCTCAGATGTTGGTAGTTGCTCATGAGTAGGGGAGAGGAGGTTATTTATGCACTGGCTTTACAAGGTGCTATGTGAGCAGAGAGGAAAGAAACAGCAGAAAAGAAAGAGTAACACTAAGGACTGAACTACAGTACTGCTGGACTGCTTCAGACTAAAGGAAAGGCATAGGGGGGGGGGGGGCATTACATTCAAGAATAACTGCTAATGATCATTATGACAAGCCTGTAGACTTAAAGGAGTACTATGGCGCTTTTTATTATTAATCCTCTGTGCCCAGGCTGCAAAATGAAACAAAACAAACTTTAAATCACCTTCCTACGTTCCCCTGTTTCGCCGATATCGGTTTTCGGTTCTCCGGTCCCTGTCTTCTTCCGCTTCCTGCGGGTCGGTGAGTCACGCTGCTCTTAGGGTATCGCTGGCTGCAGCAATGTCCCGCTGTGGCCGGTGATACGCTGAGAGCAGCGTGACTCACCGACCCGCAGGAAGCGGAAGAAGACAGGGACCGGAGAACCGGACACCAATATCGACGAAACGGGGAAACGTAGGAAGGTGATTTAAAGTTTGTTTTGTTTCATTTTGCAGCCCAGGCAAAGAGGATTAGTAATAAAAAGCGCTATAGTACTCCTTTAAGTAATGGGAAAGAGTAAGGTGACACTGCAGCACTGTGGGCACACAGCAGTAGATACTAGATCAGTGGTCTTCAACCTGCGGACCTCCAGATGCTGCAAAACTACAACTCCCAGCATGCCCGGACAGCCAACGGCCATGCTGGGAGTTGTAGTTTTGCAACAACTGGAGGTCCGCAGGTTGGAGACCACTATACTAGATATTAGAAGGAAGCCTGCATTTACCTTTCATGCACAGTATGTACTACCACCCACAGGCAGACTGGCTCAGCTTGCAGTTACACAGTCCAAACCTTTTCAAGCTCTCTCTCTCTCTCTCTCTCTCTCTCTTATTCACTTGCTTGCCCCACCCCCACTTAATGTTTTCTGTGTGCTGTGTATGTTAATAGATATGGTTTTCCCCTAACAACAAGCCTTGGACAACAGATTGGAGAAATGGAGACACCTAGTGTCAAAAATTTTACAACATTTTGTCTGGGATAAGAAGTCATTTATGGTAAATGAAGTGATTTACAAATATGTTGTAGATCACATAGACTGGAATGAAGTTTAAAATGGCGTAAGTGGCATTATACTGTACATATCTAGCTGTCTGCAGCCACCACTAGGGGGATTTTAAAAGCTTACTTACTGCATACATTTCTATCATTGATTTTAATATATAAATGTAGTAAGCTCCTGACTCCCCCTAGTGGTGGCTGTGGACGGTCAAAATGTTATAATTTAATTCTATTTCTATGCAGAGGATTTGGAGCCATGTATTATTATACTATTGGATCTTAATATTTATTTTTTGTTTTTGGGTAAAGTTGGGTAGAGCTAACAGGATTCTTTTCTAGCACCGTTATCTTATCACTTTAGTGATCAGCGGTGGTCACACTATTCAGATGCTACTGATAGGACATTGATGGCATGCCAATGTCTGAAGTAAGAAAACTATTATTTGCACTTCTGGCTGGTATTTGGCCCATCCTCCATCCCAAAAATAAGAACGTTTACCTTTTCACAATATGTAGAGCTGAGTTTATTGAATTTAGCAACAATTCCTTTGGCTGGAATCCCCTCAGTTCCCTGAGGACAGACTGGGGCTGCGGAGGAGCGATATGACAAGTGACCACTTGTTTTTTTCCTTCACATAGGGGCAGTGTCGGGGCCTAGCGCTTAATAGGAACACAGAGGAAGCCTGTCTACAATATGGGGGTCACAGAGCAGGAGAAGAGCTAGGAGAAATGTGCACACTACTCTACTTAGACCCAGACTGCAATGGTTTTGGGTTCAGCCCTCTGGGGAGAGAAGGTTTGACTAGGGAACTCCTTCCTTAACTTTTCCAGAAACTTCTATATAGAACCCAGCTGAGGAGTGTGTCATGTGACTAGTTACCCACTCATCTTGTACAGAGTTATACAAATGTTAACCCTTACACAACTGTAATACCTAGGTGTATGCTGAACTGGCGGTGTAATATAAAAAACATTAGCTATGCTATAAGTCAACTCACTATAACCCAAACACAGATTCAGGCCTATGGAACTGAATTCCTCAGCCACATGAAAACTTTACATTTTTAGTAGCTGGGACACTGCAGTGTCATATGAGCAGTTCTGTTTGTCTTTTCAGAATATAACAAGGTCCCTATTCTAACCTGTTTTGCTTGTTGTTTATATGCTTTCACTGATTCATCTTCCTGCTGTATTTATTTTGTTCTTTTAAGTTGTATTGAAGCGCTATATTCCTTGGAATCATTGTACCCTCCTCCCATGTTGTTATTGCTTGTATCTCTCCAGCACTCTGTAATATGCCCTCCTGAGCTAACATACCTTTACACTAATAACTGACGGTTATTGACGCAGAGCTGCTGGCTCCATAATCGTCTATCTAAAGGGGAAACTAACTTCATGCAAGTATTTTTCATATCAAATCCAACCGATAATAATGTAATGATAGTTAATATTTTGCTCTTTAACCCATCAAGACTGGATTTTAATACTTTAAAAAAAACAAAAAACCATACACTTTATGCAATAATGACATATTTTGTAAACGTATTATGGGGGAATTTATTAAGACTGTATGCTGTCAGCGTAGTGTCCAGAGCATGGAGGCACTACCAGGAGACAGGCCAGTACATCAGGAGACGTGGAGGAGGCCGTAGGAGGGCAACAACCCAGCAACAGGATTGCTACCTCTGCCTTTGTGCAAGGTGGAGCAGGAGGAGCACTGCCAGAGCCCTGCAAAGTGACCTCCAGCAGGCCACATATGTGCATGTGTCCACTCAAACGGTCAGAAATAGACTCCATGAGGGTGGTATGAGGGCCTGACGTCCACAGGTGGGGGTTGTGCTTACAGCCCAACATTGTGCAGGACGTTTGGAATTTGTCAGAGAACACCAAGATTGGCAAATTCGCCACTGGCGCCCTGTGCTCTTCACAGATGAAAGCAGGTTCACACTGAGCATATGTGACAGACGTGACAGAGTCTGGAGACGCCATGGAGAACGTTCTGCTGCCTGCAACATCCTCCCGCATGACCAGTTTGGCGGTGGGTCAGTAATTGTGTGGAGTGGCATTTCTTTGGGGGGGGGGGGGGGCGCACAGCCCTCCATGTGCTTGTCAGAGGTAGCCTGACTGCCATTAGGTACCGAGATGAGATGCTCAGACCTTATGAGACCATATGCTGGTGCGGTTTGCCCTGGGTTCCTCCTAATGCAAGACAATGCTAGGCCTCACTGGCCCGCCTGTTCCCCAGACCCTTTATCAGATTGAGCACACCTGGGACATTATGTCTCGAACCATCCTCCGACCCCACATTGCACCACAGACTGTCCAGGAGTTGGCGGATGCTTTAGTCCAGGTCTGGGAGGACATCCCTCAGGAGAACATCAGGAGCATGCCCAGGTATTGTAGGGAGGTCATACAGGCACGTGGAGGCCACACACACTACTGAGCCTCATTTTTACTTGTTTTAAGGACAATAAATCAAAGTTGGATCAGCCTGTAGTGTGGTTTTCCACTTTGATTTTGAGTGTGACTCCATATCCAGACCTCCATGGGTTGATAAATTTGATTTCCATTAATAATTTTTATGTGATTTTGTTGTCAGCACATTCAATTATGTAAAGACGAAAGTATTTCATACAATTAGTTCATTCACTCAGAATGGATGTGTAATCTTAGTGTTCCCTTTATTTTTTTTGAGCAGTGTAGTCGAAATCTATGTTATCTCGGAGCTAGTATAGAGGGTAGATTACAGTGCCTTGAATTGGCCAAATTTTTACTAAAGACCAATATCTTTGACTGTATAACCATTTAATTGAGCAGCATCCTAATATTAAATTATAATGGGATATTTATTTATAACCAGCTTAAATTCTAAATTAACTCCATATACTATGTTAAACATATATTTGAGTGTAAATATGAACTTTTTATTGAAACTTAATGCATTGTCAAAGTCTACATTCACATCTGAAAAATAGCCTGCTTTTTAAAAGACTCCAAAGCTCAGGCAGTCCCATAGAATAACAGGATATTTAAAGGGGTATTCCAGGCAAAAACTTTTTTTTTATATATCAACTGGCTCCGGAAAGTTAAACAGATTTGTAAATTACTTCTATTAAAAAATCTTAATCCGTCCAATAGTTATTAGCTTTTGAAGTTGAGTTGCTGTTTTCTGTCTAACTACTTTCTGATGACTCACGTCCCGGGAGCTGTCCAGCTCCTATGGGGATATTCTCCCATCATGCACAGCTCCCATGACGTGACATCATCATTGAGCAGTTAGACAGAAAACTTCAGAAGCTCATAACTATTGGAAGGATTAAGATTTTTTAATAGAAGTAATTTACAAATCTGTTTAACTTTCCGGAGCCAGTTGATATATAAAAAAAAGTTTTTGCCTGGAATACCCCTTTAAGAAAAAAGACCGAACATAGTCACTAATAGACTAAGTTGAATCCATTGGACTTAATGGATCTGGCTTTTCAATTTCATCATTAGAACATAAAACAACTTATATAAGTGCAGTTGTTCAACTTAGCAACTCGGTTTTCTTCTTTTTCTTTCTACTTTTCAGTATTATTAAGAACAATAGGAGTTGGTAAGAACTGAGCAATAGGTGTTTTATGTGAGAAGTGACCCACTGGCTCCTGGCAGATATGCCAAGGCAATTACAATATTTAGCCTGGCTAACATTTGATCTACATTTGAATGAAAGATCACTACCCACTGATTAAGGTGCAGGCAATGTATTGTACTTTATTGTTATAGATTGCAGGAACTAAGCAGTTTCCCCATAACCCCCCTTCCTGTCAGCATGATCTGTTTAGATGAGATTACAATATTGACTTTGGCAAGCACATTACTTTGACCGGCTGATCTATTCATCTCTTGTGAATTATATCATTAGATGGTCATGTTTTCTGTTTTTGCTTTTCATTTGATCACATTTGGGAGACCAACTTGAAAAGGAAGCAATGTTGGCAACCTTTTGAAGTATGTTTCAAGAAAATGTTGCACCGAGGGATATGTATTTAGAGATGTCAGAGCACAAACGTCCAGGTTTATTAGGGCTGCAGTTCCCTAAATGACATTTTATTAAATATATTTATTGTGCTGTGTGTTCTAGAAAGGAAACATACTAGAGATTGAACATTGCCTCATTTAATGTAAGCTCTGTTCACATCAGTGCCATGACTTCTAATATAGAAGGAGCAATGGTGGTTATGATGGATCTGAAAAGCTATGTAAGGGGAAATCTTTAAAAATGTATAATTTGGGACTATAGCAGAGATTGAACAAATACTTATGCACAAAGCATTGAGAAGATTGTTTAAAACCTGGGTAATAAAATTTGGTCTTAAACCCTTTAAGAGATAAAAAGCCTATATGTGAACCCAGCACAATAAGCAGGGTCATATTAACAGTTTCCATTGCCCTAGGCACCTGAAGTGAATATAGCCCATTAGAGGACGGTCATACATTGCATATACGCCATGCTGTGGAAAATATGCTGGGCAGCGAAAAATAAACTGCATGTTCTCCCATGACCAAACACACAAGGCTTTCCTGCCGCAGCTGCTTTGTCACAGTCATGTCAGGCCAGTGTGCACAGGACTGCCACAGGAAAGCCCTGTGTGTTTGCTCATAGGAGAATACGCAGCTTATTTCCCCTTGCGCAACATTTTTTGCGCAGCGTGATATACGTTGCATATACGCAATGTGTGACCCTACCCTGGCGGGGTTCCACACGTGTGAGAATTTTTTCATCCAGATCTGTGACAAAAATGCAGCAAAAACCCATTTGTGTTACATGTGGATTTTGTTGCAGATTCACCTAGATCCTCTATTCATGGTGAAATCAATCACAAATCCATAACATAATGAGCAGCAATGGCTGCAAATCTGTAGGTAAAATTCACAGCAGTTCTGACCCATGTGAATTTAACCAAAAGAGGTTTTTTTTTCTTCTCCCACAATAGCATGGCGGCAGCAGCTAAATCAGAAGTATTTATTACTTTTTATTTTATTTTATCCTCACTGAAGTGCTGCCCCCTCAACACTTCTGCCCTAGACACAGGTCCATGGGTGTCTAATGACAAATACAGCCCTGACTATATTTACAGTACGACAATATGATATTGTACATGAAAATACTTTATGTCTTATATGTGGGGCTCTGGGTGCTGATGATTTTCTATTGCTGTGGCACCAGGTAACAAAAATGCTGCAGACGTATATAGCATTGCTTACCTGTCTGTTCCAATTTTGAAACCATCAAACTTTATTTGGGGGGATCTTAGTCCTGTACTTCCTGGTTCAGCTCATCACAGTATTCCCACCCTGCTTACTTCCTTTCCATAGCAATCTTGCAAGCTCCCCATTCAGAGCTGTTTAAGAACATCTAATCACATCAGTGGGGTTGCAGCACTTGCTGCATTCCCTGTTTGCTCCTCTGCTTGTGGAATTGTTTAGCACAAGGCAGCATGGAATAGACACACCTTATTCTTCCCTAAGTGTCCCAATAAAGACATATTTGTATAAATGTATCTGACATAAAGATGGTGATGTATGCTGTAAGGGCTAGTTAGAGGTGGGGATATTACTCAGAGGGCTAGAGCTCAAAGACAAATCCCAGCCATATCTCCTGAGACAGCAGAGGATGATGTGTTGTCTTGGGAGAGAGGGAAGAGCCGGGGAGTTGGAAACAATGTCACACTGAAAATGAAAGAACTACACAACTTCCTGTCTGGGGTGAATCACGCAAAAACATGCTGAAACCAATTACATTTTTAAAAACACTATCTTATTAAGTTACATATCTTATGGTGATAGCTTTTATTCAAATACAATTTTCTCATACCGGAATTACCATCTTTAAAAATTTTGGGGTAGCAGTTATTGAGCATATCTATATGTGTTAATGTAAAATAATTAGGTTTAAACCTAAAATATGTATCCTGCATTGTAAATGACACTCTTAAGGGGTTATCCAGTGATTTTTTTTTGTTATTTTACAACTGTCCCCAGCCTGCCTAATAAAACAATAACTCACCTTCCTCTGCTCCCTCACAGCCTCTGGTATCAAGATGCCACGTCTCCAGCCAGTCTCCACTTACAGTCTGTTTCCCGGAGCCGGCTGGAGCTGTAGACCTGACATCACATTGCAGTTCAGTCGATCACTAGCCACGGTAATGTTCCGCCTCAGTCAGTTATTGGCTAGCGGCACTCTCAGTTCCCCCGGCTGTAGGCACTATGCTCTAAAACTTGGACGAAAGCAGAGTCAACGACCGCAGACAGAGCCCCTGATACTGGAGGCGTTAAGGGTGTGAAGGAAAGTGAGTTAAAGTTTTTATTGTTTTATGAGGCAGGCTGGGGACAGTACAAGGATAAGAAATGTCACCGAATAACCCCTTTAACATAGAGATGTGAATGGAATACATATTTTAGTAGAGGTACAATAGTTTCTTTGGAATATTGGAGTAGGGTTGAATAAATGTTGCATTCAGGATTTGCATATAGTGCAACCTCTTTGAGATGATAATAACCCAACATTGCATTGAAAACTGGTTTTCTAGGGAGGTGGTCTTCTCACAAGATGGCCAGTATGTACTATATATGATAGAACCAAAATCTATTATAGAAAATCTGGTCAGGATAAGTGGTTGGTTTTCTCAAGTACATGGTCATTTAGAAAGGTTTCAGTGTAAATACCTGCATATGTTTTCAAGCACTATGAATGATATATATATGTAAAAATTACATAAATAATTGAAATAAAAAAGGTGGAACAATAGCACAGGAAAGGTAACATAATGGGACTGACTGTAAAGGCAGTGTGAACGAAGGCTAAAACTTTTTGTACCAAGCAATAACATACATAGTGGCAACATACTTTTAGAGCCTAAGAATAACAATGCTTGCTTATGGACACATAGGAAATCTCTGGTTGGCTAATGACTGGCTGCGGTGGGTGACAGCTGTGACGGGGAGTTGCTGAGCCATCATTTCCTATGTGTAATAGGTAGAACTCAGTGGCAGGGGCCAGCACTGTCACTTCTGTGGTTATTCCATTAATATTTGAGATGGGAATACCCCTTAAAGGAGAACTTCAGACCATAAATATTGTCCCCCATAGTGCCGGCAGTAAAAAAATAAAGATGTACATACCTTCCTCCGCTCCCCCGGGGCCTCTGGTAACCGTCTCCGGTCTCCGCCGCAATCCACTTCCTGGTTGCCGGTGGTCGGATGAATCAGCTAATCACCAGCCGCAGTGCAGTCCGACTTGGCCGGCGATAGGCTGAGCGGCAGTGTGAAAACTCTTCAGGACACAAAATTACTCACTACACCGGCACCTGCTGCCGGGGCCGAAAACGCCACACTGCCGCTCAGCCTATAGCCGGCCGAGTCGGAATGCGCTGCGGCTGGTGATTGGCTGATTCATCCGACCACCGGCAACCAGGAAGTGGATTGCGGCGGAGACCAGAGCTGGTTACCGGAGGACCCGGGGGAGCGGAGGAAGGTATGTACATCTTTATTTTTTTACTGCCTGCACTATGGGGGACAATTTTTATGGTCTGGAGTTCTCCTTGAAGAGTCTATTCACACGTACAGCTCAAATATGCGCAGGATTTGAACCTGTGTTTAGTCTTTCAGTGCAGCTTTTAATCTTTCACATCACTGCAGGATACTGTACTTGTAAATTGATAGTTTAATATTTATTAGTTGGATCACCCCTCTATGCCAGTATACTACATGGCATATTTTCACAATAACATAAACTACTGGCCCGGTACAGAACATTGTGTGGCTTGTAACTTCTTCAGGCAGATGTGCTGTGTACTTTTTAAACAAGATATTGTTTCTTCATGATATCTATCATGGAAAACAATATATCTTATTAATACCAAAGAGTGAAGACTGTGCAAAAAATAGCTTTTGCTCTGTGCTGGGATATCAGGCTTGCAATGTGAACAGAACATTCGATTGCTGCTGTGATCAATTATTCCAATATTGTCACCTAGGTTTTTCTTCTGTACACGCGCAGCCTATTATATCAGATTGCATATGGAGGAAATACACCTGTGTGTCTAAGCTCTCAGGATAACTTAAATACTTTGCTATGCTGATCTCAGTGGAGAATGCACCAGGAGAGCTATTTGCTTCCCATGGGAGGTGGTGAGATGTTAAAAGTGATTCAAGTACTGTACTGATCAGACTAAATTACACTGTATTCCATCTCTCTAAAGCAGGAAGGGAAAGAACTATTTTCTGCTGTACTCTAGGGACTTAACAAGGCGCCTCTGTTTAACAGTGTTCCCATGTGGCCTGTAATAATCCTGCATAGGGCTATGTGTTTGTGTGGGTATATATATTTATATAAGGAATATGCAAAGCAGCTCATCACACCACCTTCATAGGTAGCATTCCCTAAAATCAGCTTTAGATCCAGTTACAGACTCAGAAGCTGATTTGGATTTATGCCAAGCCAGAATTTTCCCCAGAAGGGAAGAGGACCCATCTGCCGACAGCTGTTTCAGGGTATTTGCCCCTCGTCAGTACAGAGCAGGGTGTTCTGGCTGTTGTGTTGTGTTGGTGTCCAAGCCAAAACAGAAAAGGAAGAGGAAGGGTTAAAATCCCAGCACCCCTGTACTGCTATTATCTTTAGGTCATGTCACTATTTTTGTGTACTATATACAGATGTTATCCTGAGTACATCTGCAGTGTGTATCTAGAGGTGACCAGGATGTGGCGCTGTATTCAAAACATTTCGTAAAACTACCCAGACAGGTTTCCTCACCTAAGTGACATCTTTAGAGGCTATGGGACCAGATTGCACACACAAGGCAACTCATCCTGAAATATCTCCTGAAACAACGAATACCTTTAAATTTCACCAATGGAGCACTCATACTGCACAAATATAAAAACATTTGCCTTTATTTGCCTTAAGCTATAATAATTCTATTGCAATTCATTAAACATTACGAAATGCACCCCAAAGACAGTCAGCCAGACCTACACCCGCAATGTCCACATTGGTACAATTCTATGGCTAATGATGAATGGGTCTAATTAAAACATTAATCACTAACAGCTAATCAGTTTCCTGGGTGGGCGTACAATTCCTGCAATAGAACATAAACAATCTATTACAAACTGTATATGGAATTATAATTCAGCCCCTTTTGAACAATATTTTTGTTTGATCAGATCCTCTCACTGTAAGAATGACTGTCTATAAAGTGGTTACTTGTTGGCTTTGTATTTCCCTAGTTTGTATGATTATTGTCTGGGTACAGTATTGTTTTCTTAATCCCACTCCCATCAGCTCCCGCTAAGTTTCTCTTTACAGTCCACTCCGGCAACGTGTGTGGTCCACTCCTGCCCGCTCTACCAACATGTTGCCAATCCTGTCCGCTCCTGCAACATGTGTGTCCAATCTGTCTCAGTTTTTTTTTAGATAAAATTTTAAAAATATTTTACTTAGGGCTATGACAAATGTATAAAATAACAAAAAACATTGCGATCCATTAAGCCATTTCATCACCCTCCGTGTGCCATTTCATCAACCCCCTATGCCCTTTGATCACACGCTTGTGCCATTTCCTCACCCCCTTGTGCCATTTCTTCATCTCTTGTGCCATTTCCTTGCCCCCTTGTGCCATTTCCTCACCCCCTTGTGCCATTTCTTAATCTCTTGTACCATTTCCTCACCCCCCTTGTGCCATTTATTCACCTCTTGTGCCATTTCATCACCCCCTTGTTCCATTTCATCACACCACCTTGTGCCATTTCATCCCTCCTCTTTGTGCCATTTCATCCCTCCCCCTTGTGTCATTTCATCCCTCCCCCTTGTGCTATTTCATTACTCCCTTGTACTATTTCATCAGCCCCCCTTGTGCCATTTCATCACTCCCCCTTGTGCCATTTCATTACCCCTTGTACTATTTAATCAGCCCCCCTTGTGCCATTTCATTACCCTCTTGTACTATTTAATCAGCCCCCCTTGTGCCATTTCATCACTCCCCCTGATGCCATTTCATTATCCCTTGCACTATTTCATCACTCCCCCTTATGCCATTTCATCCCTCCCCCTTGTGCCAGTTCATTACCCTCTTGTACTGTTTCATCACTCCCCCTTATGCCATTTCATTACCCCTTGTACCATTTCATCAGCCCCCTTGTGCCATTTCATCCCTCCCCCTTGTGCCATTTAATTACCTTCTTGTACTATTTAATCAGTCCCCCTTGTGCCATTTTATCATTCCCCTTATGCCATTTCATTACTCCTTGTACTATTTCATCAGCCCCCCTTATGCCATTTCATCACTCCCCCTTATGCCATTTTATTATTCCTTGTACTATTTCATCAGCCCCCCTTATGCCATTTCATAACTCCCCCTTATGCCATTTTATTACCCCTTGTACTATTTCATCAGCCCCCCTTATGCCATTTCATCACTCCTCCTTGACTCAAAAACAAAACCCAAATATAAAAAAAAAAATATTTGCAATAACTATGATTTAAGTGTCACCAAGGCAGTTAGACTATCCTATCAAATTGACAATAACACAATCTTGAATTCAGCAGAAGCTAAAAGCTGATAATAATTTTGGTCTCTAACTTTGTTTGTCTATAACTTTTTCTACTTACCATTGTCTAAAAATCTTTTTGCACTTTTTACTGTCCCTTTTACTATTCTCTATCAACCACAATTAAGATTAATTGCATTTTAGTGGAGATTGACACCTATAAGTTTACAACCACACAGGTTGCATAGACTAAGTCCTTGGTGGTTCTGACCATGCTTGGCCACCATGCTTGTTGTTGGCTAAAATATTTTTCTGTTTAAGATTTTCTGTCTGGACTTCTTACATGGAGTGTATACACTTTGACCAATATATTGCTTTTTATAGAAATAGAACACTGTTGACTTGACCAGTATAATTAGACTTTTTAAATAAAATCCAAATTTTAAGGAATTCAAAAGGGATTCCGACTGTGCTAAGAGGACACAGGAACAGGAGGTCTTCTTGTTTTGCATTCATTGAATGAATGAACAGGGCATTGAGGGCTAATGTGACATCCACTAATTAAGAAAAGTATTCGTTAAGAAATCATTAGACACTTTTCTAATTGCGATAATTTATGTACTTTTAGATGCACAAAGGAGTTTGATGAATTTGTCAGCTCAAGAGGTCAACTAAGATGTTGCTCTTATTTTTGTTTCCTAACTAAAATTGCGTTTATTAGGGTACTCTCTCAGCGCCGGGGTCCAGCCATGAAGCTCCTATTGATTTCAGTAATGTAAGTGCGCTGAAAGAAGTGATATATCACTTCTAAAGGGACACGGAAATCTGTTTGGTTTCTGCATCAAAAACCATATGGGTTTTGCCTGTGTGAACATTCCCTTATGGTTAAATGTTATGTTTTTTAGGCCTATAGCACATCTGTGGAATGTTCTGGCTGACAGGTGTTGTCATTTAGCTTTTCTAGTGCTTCTATTAAGGTAATCCAGCACTTTCATGACCTTTGTTCCATCATCTATAAATCTTTTATTTGCTTTATTGATCTACTGTCTGTAGGCTGCAGGTGATTTTATGCCTTCCAATAATCTTACTCAATATCTTTTCAGCTAAGACCAATTCATTAAAAGTTATGTCTGATGTGAAAACCTGTTTTGACTATTTTGTTAATAAAAATAATAATAATTATGTTCATAATAACAATAATTTTGTTAATAGTGTGTTAATAGAGAGGAGTCCCTTGTTCAGAATCAGGACCCTCATTTTTGAACCAAAGCAGAGAGAGTCTACAATAGAATACCTTGCTCTGGAGATCTGGCATACATACAGTATGCATTACACTGACAAACTACAAATTTCAATGTCTATTTCTTCACTTCACCTATAATAGCATTGCAGGAAAATGAACAATTACTGCCAGATATTATCATAGATTTCATCTAATAGGTAAAGGTCCCAGCAGTAGGACTGTCTTTGCTTGCTTACCTATCTTAGTCATGCTGTGTCCTGACTATTTAGGGCATATAAAAGATGTTGTATCTTATAATACAACGTGGCAGGAGAGCTATCCAGGGCTGAGATGCAACATTGAGTCTACTGTATCTATGCAGGCCAAGTACGGTATTCTCCTAATTTTTTTCCATTTTATTCTATTTCTTGGTAGGAGAACAGGTCTATTTTCTCAGATAACAATCTTTCTGCATCTGATATTGCATGCCAAGTCTGATCCATCAATTATGGTCATCTGTCCTACCTGTGCTCTTGCCATGGTGGAGAATGTATCCTGGGCTTTTAAAGGGGTACTCCGTCCCTAGACATCTTATCCCCTATTCAAAGGATAGGGGATAAGATTTCTGATCGCATGGGTCCTGCCACTGGGGACCCCCGCGATCTCCCTGCTGCACCCGGCATTCGTTTAGAGCATTGTGTGCAGCGCTGGAGGCTCGTGATGTCACAGCCGTGCCCCACTCGTGACGTCACGGCCATGCCCCCTCAATGCAAGTCTAATGCCGTCACGCCCCCTCCCATAGACTTGTATTCAGGGGGCATGGCCATGACATCACGAGCCTCCGGCGCTGCATCACCAGTCATCCGACACAGAGCTAAGTTCGCTCTGTGCACCGGATGTCTGAGGTGCTGCAGCCGAGATCATGGGGTCCCAATCGGCGGGACCCCCGCAATCAGACATCCAAAGCATAGGGGATAAGATGTCTAGGGGCGGAGTACCCCTTTAAGCCCCACTTGCATAATAACAAATACTTATATCTCGGCAACGGAAAGGAATATGGAGATTAAAAAAGAAGGTATGTGTTACGCCGAGCGCTCCGGGTCCCTGCTCCTCCCCGGAGCGCTCGCGCGTTCTCCTCTATGCAGCGCCCCGGTCGGGCCCGCTGACCGGGAGCGCTGCACTGACATTCATGATGGGGATGCGATTCGCATAGCGGGGCGCGCCCGCTCGCGAATCGCATCCCAAGCCACTTACCCGTCCCGGTCCCCGGCTATCATGTTCTGGCGCTCGCGGCTCCGCTCTCTAGGGCGTGCGCGCGCCAGCTCTCTGAGATTTAAAGGGCCAGTGCACCAATGATTGGTGCCTAGCCCAATCAGCCTAATTAGCTTTCACCTGCTCCCTGGCTATATTACCTCACTTCCCCTGCACTTCCTTGCCGAATCTTGTTGCCTTAGTGCCTTGAGAAAGCTTCTACTGTGTTTACCATTACTGTGTTCCTGACCTCCTGCTATTACTATTGACTACGAACCTTGCCGCCTGCCCCGACCTTCTGCTACGTCTGACCTTGCCTCTGTCTAGTCCTTCTGTCCCACGCCTTCTCAGCAGTCAGCGAGGTTGAGCCGTTGCCGGTGGATACGACCTGGTTGCTACCGCCGCAGCAAGACCATCCCGCTTTGCGGCGGGCTCTGGTGAAAACCAGTAGCAACCCTAGAACCGGTCCTCCGACACGGTCCACGCCAATCCCTCGCTGACACAGAGGATCCACATCCAGCTAGCCGAATCATAACAGTATGTCCCTAATCTTGATGAGAAGCCCTATCTGTCCTTGTACTTATTTACACCTATGTTTTTCTGCTGACAGGTCTGCTTTACATGCTAGTTCTTGTCCTCTGAGGGGTCTCCATTGGTAAACTCATATGCTTTGAAAGGAATTGCTCTACCCAACAGCTCTATTTTATAGAGGAAATGTCTGTTTGAGACTAAAACTACAGGGTGGTCCTAGTTAGACCCTGGGCCAAGAAAATAGTGAATGAAAATAGATATGTTTTTATTAGACCTGAAAGCACAAAAATGATCACAGGCAAAGATAGTTGATCAGTGTTTGTCACTAAATATAACCAGGAATTCGCACAAAAAAGCACCATTAATCCATAGATATTGCTAAAGGACAATGTTTGCAGTCTTATTCTAAGTTGGTTGGAGATTTCCTATAAAGAGGTCTCCCACCATTGTTAATATCCTGTCTCCCAGTTTTATTGAAGATAGATGGACCAGTAATACCTGGCTGTAGCCATGGGGTGTTTGGAAGTGAAAGGGTACTAGATGCATTTGCTGTAAATCTGCTAAAATAGTACACATAATAATGGCCAATCCCAATAATAATAAACACAAAAAGACAGTTTATCAACTACAACAGCATATATGTGATTTATCTTGTCCAGGTTGTAACATGGCACTTCGCATTTAAGGTTGCATTACAAGAAAGCTGAAAAATACATGAGAAACACTTTTCACTGTTTGCCCTTTTGGCTTCTCTGCTATTTAGTGGCATAGAATGGGTCAACAGACCTCTTAGGGGCAGGGATTGAAAAAGAGTTCAATGTAATGGAAAAACCTTTTGGATATTTATGTTTAACACCATGTAATTTAATGGCCTAATTATTGCTCTGAACTCAAATTAAATGATTGAGTTATAGTCTCAGTCACTTCCTTAGTCCTATTTCATGCTATACCAGCATTTATGACCTGTCCTACCTTACATATGTCATTCTGTAATTAAAGAGATTTGACACCATTGATACTAATCCCTTATCCTGTGCATAGGGGGATAAGTGTCTCAGTACAAAGGTTCGGACCGCTGGGAACCCTACGATCTCAAGAACGGCACTTTCATAGCTCCTGTTTGCATGGAGCAGCTATGTGACTATTCAACCACTGCTCCATTCATATTTCATAGTCTATGGGAGTGCCAAAGATAACTATCGGCTAAGGTACTCACATAGACAATAAATAGAGTGGCTGTCGAATATTCAAACGGGGAATTTGGGAGTCCAGTTTTCAAGATTGCCAGGAGTTTCAGCTGTTAGATTTTCCATGATTATATTAGATAAGTGTTAATGGTGGCAATGGCAAAACCTAAGTCTAAGGATCGTTCAGTCTAAAAGTCCATGGGAGTTACACAAATTGTGTAAAACAGACGATTTTTGGTTTCAGATGCAAACTCCAGATGCTCGATGCTTTTGATATGCCATACATGCCCAGATGGAATTACCCCTTTAATCCACTGTCTGTAACCAAGTAAATTTGTAACTGAGTAAAAGATTCTGTTGGTGCATACAAAACATTGACACATTCACTTTTAATTTATTATGTTTGCTTATTATTGAACATTTAGGACATATGGTCTAATAATTTATTTATAAATCATCTCATAACAAATAGACCCAACTAGTAAGTGATTGGCTTTAAAGGCTCCATGTGGGGTTGCCTTCCATGTGGGGTTGGACTGTTATGGATGTATTGCATTTGGTGCTTATTAATATGGCAGAGCTGAGGCTCACTGGAGGAACCAATCTGACTCTATATACAGAAATAGAACTCTCCAGCAATAAATATACAACCAACTTTGTCATGGTTAATGTTGGATTAGCTCCTGTTAGGTCTAATACTGTACATTGATGTGCTTGACAGTTCCTGTTCATACTACACAATAATATGTGTGGAGATGGGAATTTAATTTTAGCATGCTGGTCCTCCAGCATTGGATTGCAGATAACGGACCATTACTCTGCCTGTGTGTTCACATACTGTACAGCTTCAGTGCTCATTAGACTTCTGTCGCTTTTCTGTATTCTATGGGGTTCCCTGGGGTTCTTCAGAAGTATAATTGAATTATTTTGCCAAGTCAGCTTGCGTGTCCTTTTCTCCATAATTTTATTGACAAGTACTTTTCATGGTTCCCCAAGTTCTCCAACTTTAAACCATATCTTGTTATTAAATGACATGTGGAAGACAGGTGCTGTACAAAAAATCTTATTACCCAAGTCTCCTTTGCTTTATTAGTATACAAGCTATGGTCTTACAGCTGCTACAAGAGTGTGCTGCGAGGTGGAAGATACAAATGATTTAATTTGCAGTTTCCAGTAATACCTCTACCTGGTATTAGGAAACATACCATGGGGGCTTATGTATCATAACAATTTTCCTGCTTAGCAGTTCTTCAATTTGATGATACTCCTTCAAGCATTCATTAACTAACCAAGCTCCTATGCACACATACATCAACTACTGATTTAGGGATTTTGACTTAAGGAGCTTATTCCACATCCCATGCCAGCCACTAGCTTCCAATGTTTGACAGCTGATATTGATGTAGCTGGTTGAGCTGTCTGTATTGTATTCATTAAAAAGGACATGACTGCTAATGAGATGCATGAAAATTAATGGGGAACTACCGAATGCAGGAGCTATAGATTTGGTGCAATGCATGTATAAGTGATGAGTAGATAGATAGACAAGACATATATGTCATTGTTAAAGGGGTACTCCACCCCTAGACATCTTATCCCCTATCCAAAGGATAGGGGATAAGATGTCTGATCGCAGGGGTCCCCAGATCGTGGCTGCGGCATCCCAGATATCAGGTGCAAATTTAGCTTCGTGCCCCCATAAACTTGCAATGAGAGGGCATGGTCGTGATGTCACGAGTGGGCGTGGCTGTGATGTTACGAACCTCCGGCGCTGCACCCAATGCTCTACCGCTGCTGGGTACTCCGCACCTAGACATCTTATCCCCTATCCAAAGAATAGGGGATAAGATGTCTGATTGCGGGGGTCCTGCCGCTGGATAGGGGATGAGATGTCTAGGGGCGGAGTACCCCTTTAAGGAAATCCAAACAAAATTAAAGCCTAGTATAAAACAAATTAACATATGTACAACTTTACAACAAACTGCATTTCATCATGCCATGAAAATGGTTGTCCAGGGTCAGAAAACAGAGGAAGCTTATTAGGAGGTCGAAGGCATAGAGCAGAATAGAAGGAATGATTGCAGAGGCAATGGAGTGCAGGTCCAAGGCATATTAATGCATAGTGCCCGAACTGGATGAAGATCAGCGGCTAATACTGCATTATACGAAGAAGCTTATAAAAGCACATTGTCCCCAGTGAACACCATTTCACAGTGTACCAACAAAAATCTACATAAAATATTGGGTGACTTTGCAAATAATGTACTGAAAGAAAATGAATTAAATGAAAAGATTAGACACAATTATTAGATGTAAGATTAGATAAAATATGTAATTACAATACAGTTATACCCTCAACAGAGAGCTCTTCAAATCCCTATTGCTTCCTAGTTATATAAGGCATACAGGGCTAGAGTAAAGGTACTGCTTTTTTCTGACTTTAAGCAACCCCCCTCATCGCTGTATTACCCATTCTCCAGGGTATTCTGCGGGAAGAGAAGCTGAAGTGTACCCAGCTGTACTGATACTCAAAACCTGTACCTACTGACAAGAGGGATGCTGACATAATGTGTGGGCAAGCTGCCCTGTTTTACCACGCTGCAAGCTTCCTGACCCTTATATCAGCTCAGGCACTCCCGTCTGGATCTTACCTAAGTTATGGACTTTTTACTCAGCATGCATCAGTATAATAAACACAAACCTAATAAAATAGTTGGCACACAATTTAAACAGCTGTAGGATATGACAAAAGATACTAGTGCCACTTGGCTTACACTATACATGGGCCAAGTCCAAGAAGTCATGAATTGTGTCAATAAAATAAAGAAAATTAAAATATTTAGGAAGATGACCCTAAAATTGTTGTTCCAGTGCTACTAATAACAATGAGACTTAAAGGAGATCCCCCCCCCCCCCAATCTTCTGTACAGAGCCCCGGCAGTCCGTGGGAAGGGTGTGTGTCGACAACCGCATAAAGCAGTGGCTGACATGCCACCTCAATACAATTCTATGAAAGAGCCGGAGCGCTGCCTTCAGCAATTTCCGGCTCTGTCATAGCCCTGTATTGAGGGGGACATATCAGCCACCGCTTCATGCAGTGGTCGACACACGCTATCTTGCCGGAGAGCCGGGGCTCCCTACGGGAGATCCCGGGAAGTCCAAGCTTAGGATAGGGGATACATTTTTCAATACTGGACTATGCCTTTAAAGTGTTCCTGTCATTAACAAAAAATTTTATATAATGTAGATAATACCATTATATGTATATTTGTAATATACATTATTAAAAAAAATGTGTATATTTTTGGGTGAACAAATGCTGTCCCTGCAGCTATAGCCTGTGTGTCTCTATGAGGAGTCCAAATACAGGAAGTGAGCACAGGACAAGCAGGGCTCTGTGCAGGCTTCTGGCTTGCCTGCTATGTGAGCTGGGAGCATGTCATAGAACTTCCATGCACAGAGCCCTGCTTGTCCTCAGTACACAGAGCCATGCTTGTCCTCAGTGTACAGAACCCTGCTTGTCCTCAGTGCACAGGCCCTGCTTATTCTCAGTGTACAGAGCCCTGCTTGTCCTCAGTGTAAAGAGCCCTGCTTGTCCTCAGTGTACAGAGCCCTGCTTGTCCTCAGTGTACAGAGCCCTGCTTGTCCTCAGTGTACAAAACCCTGCGTGTCGTCAGTGTCCAGAGCCCTGCTTGTCCTCACTGCAGAGCCCTGCGTGTACTCACTGCACAGAGCCCTGCGTGTACTCACTGCACAGAACCCTGCTTGTCCTCAGTGTACAGAGCCCTGCTTGTCCTCAGTGTACAGAGCCCTGCTTGTCCTCAGTGCACAGAGCCTTGCTGGTCCTCAGTGCACAGAGCCCTGCTTGTCCTCAGTGTACAGAGCCCTGCTTGTCCTCAGTGCACAGAGCCCTGTTTGTCCTCAGTGCACAGAGCCCTGCTTGTCCTCAGTGCACAGAGCCCTGCTTGTCCTCAGTGTACAGAGCCCTGCTTGTCCTCAGTGTACAGAGCCCTGCTTGTCTTCAATGTACATAGCCCTGCTTGTCTTCAGTGTACAGAGCCCTGCATGTCCTCAGTGCACAGAGCCCTGCTTGTCCTCAGTGCACAGATCCCTGCTTGTCCTCAGTGTGCAGAGCCATGCTTGTCCTCAATGCACAGGGCCCTGCTTGTCATCAGTGCACAGAGCCCTGCTTGTCCTCAGTGAACAGAGCCCTGCTTGTCCTCAGTGTACAGAACCCTGCTTGTCCTCAGTGTACAGAGCCCTGCATGTCCTCAGTGTACAGAGCCCTCCTTGTCCTCACTGCACATAGCCCTACTTGTCCTCAGTGTACAGAACCATGCTTTTTTCCTCAGTGCACAGAGCCCTGCTTGTCTTCAGTGTATAGAGCCCTGCTTGTCCTCAGTGTACAGAGCTCTGCTTGTCCTCAGTGTACAGAGCCCTGCTTGTCTTCAATGTACAGAGCCCTGCTTGTCTTCAGTGTACAGAGCCCTGCATGTCCTCAGTGCACAGAACCCTGCTTTTCCTCAGTGCACAGATCCCTGCTTGTCCTCAGTGTACAGAGCCATGCTTGTCCTCAATGCACAGGGCCCTGCTTGTCATCAGTGCACAGAGCCCTGCTTGTCCTCAGTGAACAGAGCCCTGCTTGTCCTCAGTGTACAGAGCCCTGCATGTCCTCAGTGTACAGAGCCCTGCTTGTCCTCACTGCACATAGCCCTACTTGTCCTCAGTGTACAGAACCATGCTTTTTTCCTCAGTGCACAGAGCCCTGCTTGTCTTCAGTGTATAGAGCCCTGCTTGTTCTCAGTGTACAGATCCCTGCTTGTCTTCAGTGTACAGAGCCCTGCTTGTCCTCACTGCACAGAGCCCTGCGTGTCCTCAGTGTACAGAGCCCTGCTTGTCCTCACTGCACAGAGCCCTGCTTGTCATCAATGCCAAGAGCCCTGCTTGTCCTCAGTGCACAGAGCCCTTCTTGTCCTCAGTGTACAGAGCCCTGCTTGTCCTCAGTGTACAGAGCCCTGCGTGTCCTCACTGCACAGAGCCCTGCTTGTCCTCAGTGTACAGAGCCCTGCTTGTCCTCAGTGTAAAGAGCCCTGCTTGTCCTCAGTGTACAGAACCCTGCTTGTCCTCACTGCACAGAGCCCTGCTTGTCCTCAGTACACAGAGCCCTGCTTGTCCTCAGTACACAGAGCCCTGCTTGTCCTCACTGCACAGAGCCCTGCTTGTCCTCACTGCACAGAGCCCTGCTTGTCCTCAGTGTACAGAACCCTGCTTGTCCTCACTGCACCGAGCCCTGCTTGTCCTCAGTACACAGAGCGCAGCTTGTCCTCAGTGTACAGAATCCTGCTTGTCCTCAGTGCACAGAGCCTTCTTGTCCTCAGTACACAGAGCCCTGCTTGTTCTCAGCGTACAGAGCCCTGCTTGTCCTCAGTGTACAGAGCCCTGCTTGTCCTCAGTGTACAGAGCTCTGCTTGTCCTCAGTGCACAGAGCCCTGCTTGTCCTCAGTGCACAGAGCCATGCTTGTTCTCAGTGTACAGAGCCCTGCTTGTCCTCAGTGCACAGAGCCCTGCTTGTCCTCAGTGCACAGAGCCCTGCTTGTCATCAGTGCACAGAGCCCTGCTTGTCCTCAGTGCACAGCGCCCTGCTTGTCCTCAGTGCACAGAGCCCTGCTTGTCCTCACTGCACCGAGCCCTGCTTGTCCTCGGTACACAGAGCGCTGCATGTCCTCAGTGTACAGAATCCTGCTTGTCCTCAGTGCACAGAGCCTTCTTGTCCTCAGTACACAGAGCCCTACTTGTTCTATGCGTACAGAGCCCTGCTTGTCCTCAGTGTACAGAGCCCTGCTTGTCATCAGTGTACAAAGCCCTGCTTGTCCTCAGTGTACAGAGCTCTGCTTGTCCTCAGTGCACAGAACCCTGCTTGTCCTCAGTGCACAGAGCCGTGCTTGTCCTCAGTGTACAGAGCCCTGCTTGTCCTCAGTGCACAGAGCCCTGCTTGTCCTCAGTGCACAGCACCCTGCTTATCCTCTGTGCACAGAGCCCTGCTTGTCCTCAGTGTAAAGAGCCCTGCTTGTCCTCAGTGTACAGAGCCCTGCTTGTCTTCAGTGTACAGAGCCCTGCTTGTCCTCAGTGTACAGAGCCCTGCTTGTCATCAGTGTACAGAGCCCTGCTTGTCTTCAGTGTACAGAGCCCTGCATGTCCTCAGTGTACAGAGCCCTGCTTGTCCTCACTGCACAGAGCCCTACTTGTCCTCAGTGTACAGAGCCCTGCTTGTTCTCAGTGTACAGAGCCCTGCTTGTCCTCACTGCACAGAGCCCTGCTTGTCCTCAGTACACAGAGCCCTGCTTGTCCTCAGTGAACAGAGCCATGCTTGTCCTCAGTGTACAGAGCCCTGCTTGTCCTCAGTGTATAGAGCCCTGCTTGTCCTCAGTGTGCAGAGCCCTGCTTGTCCTCAGTGTACAGAGCCCCGCTTGTCCTCACTGCACAGAGCCCCGCTTGTCTTCAGTGTACAGAGCCCTGCTTGTTCTCACTGCACAGAGCCCTGCGTGTCCTCAGTGCACAGAGCCCTGCTTGTCCTCACTGCACAGAGCCCTGCTTGTCCTCAGTGTACAGAGCCCTACTTGTCCTCAGTGTACAGAGCCCTGCTTGTCCTCACTGCACAGAGCCCTGCTTGTCCTCAGCACACAGAGCCATGCTTTTCCTCAGCGAACAGATCCCTGCTTGTCCTCAGTGTACAGAGTCCGGCTTGTCCTCAGTGTACAGAGTCCTGCTTGTCCTCAGTGCACAGAGCCCTACTTGTTGTCAGTGCACAGAGCTCTGCTTGTCCTCAGTGAACAGATCCCTGCTTGCCCTCAGTGCACAGAGCCCTACTTGCCCTCAGTGCACAGAGCCCTGCTTGTCCTCAGTGAACAGAGCCCTGCTTGTCCTCAGTGAACAGAGCCCTGCTTGTCCTCAGTGCACAGAGCCCTGCTTGTCCTCAGTGCATAGAGCCCTGCTTGTCCTCAGTGCACAGAGCCCTGCTTGTCCTCAGTGCACAGAACCCTGCTCTTTTCCTTAGTGCACAGAGCCCTGCTTGTCCTCAGTGTATAGAGCCCTGCTTGTCCTCAGTGTACAGAGCCCTGCTTGTCCTCAGTGTACCGAGCCCTGCTTGTCCTCAGTGCACAGAGCCCTGCTTTTCCTCAGTACACAGAGCCCTGCTTGTCCTCAGTGCACAGAACCCTGCTTTTTTCCTTAGTGCACAGAGCCCTGCTTGTCCTCAGTGTATAGAGCCCTGCTTGTCCTCAGTGTACAGAGCCCTGCTTGTCCTCAGTGTACAGAGCCCTGCTTGTCCTCACTGCACAGAGCCCTGCTTTTCCTCAGTACACAGAGCCCTGCTTGTCCTCAGTGAACAGAGCCCTGCTTGTCCTCAGTGCACAGAGCCCTTCTTGTCCTCAGTGTACAGAGCCCTGCTTGTCCTCAGTGCACAGAACCCTGCTTTTCTCCTCAGTGCACAGAGCCCTGCTTGTCCTCAGTGTATAGAGCCCTGCTTGTCCTCAGTGCACAGAGCCCTGCTTGTCCTCAGTGCACAGCACCCTGCTTATCCTCTGTGTACAGAGCCCTGCTTGTCCTCAGTGTACAGAGCCCTGCTTGTCCTCAGTGTACAGAGCCCTGCTTGTCCTCAGTGTACAGAGCCCTGCTTGTCTTCAGTGTACAGAGCTCTGCTTTCCTCAGTGTACAGAGCCCTGCTTGTCTTCAGTGTACAGAGCCCTGCATGTCCTCCATGTACAGAGCCCTGCTTGTCCTCACTGCACAGAGCCCTACTTGTCCTCAGTGTACAGAGTCCTGCTTGTCCTCAGTGTACAGAGCCCTGCTTGTCCTCACTGCACAGAGCCCTGCTTGTCCTCAGTGTACAGAGCCCTGCTTGTCCTCAGTGCACAGAACCATGCTTTTTTCCTCAATGCACAGAGCCCTGCTTGTCCTCAGTGTATAGAGCCCTGCTTGTCCTCAGTGTGCAGAGCCCTGCTTGTCCTCAGTGTACAGAGCTCCGCTTGTCCTCACTGCACAGAGCCCCGCTTGTCTTCAGTGTACAGAGCCCTGCTTGTTCTCACTGCACAGAGCCCTGCGTGTCCTCAGTGTACAGAGCCCTGCTTGTCCTCACTGCACAGAGCCCTGCTTGTCCTCAGTGTACAGAGCCCTACTTGTCCTCAGTGTACAGAGCCCTGCTTGTCCTCACTGCACAGAGCCCTGCTTGTCCTCAGTACACAGAGCCATGCTTTTCCTCAGTGAACAGATCCCTGCTTGTTCTCAGTGTACAGAGTCCGGCTTGTCCTCAGTGTACAGAGTCCTGCTTGTCCTCAGTGCACAGAGCCCTACTTGTTGTCAGTGCACAGAGCTCTGCTCGTCCTCAGTGAACAGATCCCTGCTTGTCTTCAGTGCACAGAGCCCTACTTGCCCTCAGTGCACAGAGCCCTGCTTGTCCTCAGTGAACAGAGCCCTGCTTGTCCTCAGTGAACAGAGCCCTGCTTATCCTCAGTGCACAGAGCCCTGCTTGTCCTCAGTGCACAGAGCCCTGCTTGTCCTCAGTGCACAGAGCCCTGCTTGTCCTCAGTGCACAGAATCCTGCTTTTTTCCTTAGTGCACAGAGCCCTGCTTGTCCTCAGTGTATAGAGCCCTGCTTGTCCTCAGTGTACAGAGCCCTGCTTGTCCTCAGTGTACAGAGCCCTGCTTGTCCTCAGTGCGCAGAGCCCTGCTTTTCCTCAGTACACAGAGCCCTGCTTGTCCTCAGTGCACAGAACCCTGCTTTTTTCCTTAGTGCACAGAGCCCTGCTTGTCCTCAGTGTATAGAGCCCTGCTTGTCCTCAGTGCACAGAGCCCTGCTTGTCCTCAGTGTACAGAGCCCTGCTTGTCCTCACTGCACAGAGCCCTGCTTTTCCTCAGTACACAGAGCCCTGCTTGTCCTCAGTGAACAGAGCCCTGCTTGTCCTCAGTGCACAGAGCCCTTCTTGTCCTCAGTGTACAGAGCCCTGCTTGTCCTCAGTGCACAGAACCCTGCTTTTTTCCTCAGTGCACAGAGCCCTGCTTGTCCTCAGTGTATAGAGCCCTGCTTGTCCTCAGTGTATAGATCCCTGCTTGTCCTCAGTGTACAGAGCCCTGCTTGTCCTCAGTGCACAGAACCCTGCTTTTTTCCTCAGTGCACAGAGCCCTGCTTGTCCTCAGTGTATAGAGCCCTGCTTGTCCTCAGTGTACAGAGCCCTGCTTGTCCTCAGTGTACAGAGCCCTGCTTGTCCTCACTGCACAGAGCCCTGCTTGTCCTCAGTACACAGAGCCCTGCTTGTCCTCAGTGCACAGAGCTCTACTTGTTCCCAGGGAACAGAGCCCTGCTTGTCCTCAGTGCACAGAGCCCTTCTTGTCCTCAGTGTACAGAGCCCTGCTTGTCCTCAGTGCACAGAACTCTGCTTTTTTCCTCAGTGCACAGAGCCCTGCTTGCCGTTAGTGTACAGAGCCCTGCTTGTCCTCAGTGTACAGAGCCCTGCTTTTCCTCAGTGTAAAGAGCCCTGCTTGTCCTCAGTGTACAGAGCCCTGCTTTTCCTCAGTGTACAGAGCCCTGCTTGTCCTCACTGCACAGAGCCCTGCTTGTCCTCAGTACACAGAGCCCTGCTTGTCCTCAGTGAACAGAGCCCTGCTTGTCCTCAGTGCACAGAGCCCTTCTTGTCCTCAGTGTACAGAGCCCTGCTTGTCCTCAGTGCACAGAACCCTGCTTTTCTCCTCAGTGCACAGAGCCCTGCTTGTCCTCAGTGTATAGAGCCCTGCTTGTCCTCAGTGCACAGAGCCCTGCTTGTCCTCAGTGCACAGCACCCTGCTTATCCTCTGTGTACAGAGCCCTGCTTGTCCTCAGTGTACAGAGCCCTGCTTGTCCTCAGTGTACAGAGCCCTGCTTGTCCTCAGTGTACAGAGCCCTGCTTGTCTTCAGTGTACAGAGCTCTGCTTTCCTCAGTGTACAGAGCCCTGCTTGTCTTCAGTGTACAGAGCCCTGCATGTCCTCCATGTACAGAGCCCTGCTTGTCCTCACTGCACAGAGCCCTACTTGTCCTCAGTGTACAGAGTCCTGCTTGTCCTCAGTGTACAGAGCCCTGCTTGTCCTCACTGCACAGAGCCCTGCTTGTCCTCAGTGTACAGAGCCCTGCTTGTCCTCAGTGCACAGAACCATGCTTTTTTCCTCAATGCACAGAGCCCTGCTTGTCCTCAGTGTATAGAGCCCTGCTTGTCCTCAGTGTGCAGAGCCCTGCTTGTCCTCAGTGTACAGAGCTCCGCTTGTCCTCACTGCACAGAGCCCCGCTTGTCTTCAGTGTACAGAGCCCTGCTTGTTCTCACTGCACAGAGCCCTGCGTGTCCTCAGTGTACAGAGCCCTGCTTGTCCTCACTGCACAGAGCCCTGCTTGTCCTCAGTGTACAGAGCCCTACTTGTCCTCAGTGTACAGAGCCCTGCTTGTCCTCACTGCACAGAGCCCTGCTTGTCCTCAGTACACAGAGCCATGCTTTTCCTCAGTGAACAGATCCCTGCTTGTTCTCAGTGTACAGAGTCCGGCTTGTCCTCAGTGTACAGAGTCCTGCTTGTCCTCAGTGCACAGAGCCCTACTTGTTGTCAGTGCACAGAGCTCTGCTCGTCCTCAGTGAACAGATCCCTGCTTGTCTTCAGTGCACAGAGCCCTACTTGCCCTCAGTGCACAGAGCCCTGCTTGTCCTCAGTGAACAGAGCCCTGCTTGTCCTCAGTGAACAGAGCCCTGCTTATCCTCAGTGCACAGAGCCCTGCTTGTCCTCAGTGCACAGAGCCCTGCTTGTCCTCAGTGCACAGAGCCCTGCTTGTCCTCAGTGCACAGAATCCTGCTTTTTTCCTTAGTGCACAGAGCCCTGCTTGTCCTCAGTGTATAGAGCCCTGCTTGTCCTCAGTGTACAGAGCCCTGCTTGTCCTCAGTGTACAGAGCCCTGCTTGTCCTCAGTGCGCAGAGCCCTGCTTTTCCTCAGTACACAGAGCCCTGCTTGTCCTCAGTGCACAGAACCCTGCTTTTTTCCTTAGTGCACAGAGCCCTGCTTGTCCTCAGTGTATAGAGCCCTGCTTGTCCTCAGTGCACAGAGCCCTGCTTGTCCTCAGTGTACAGAGCCCTGCTTGTCCTCACTGCACAGAGCCCTGCTTTTCCTCAGTACACAGAGCCCTGCTTGTCCTCAGTGAACAGAGCCCTGCTTGTCCTCAGTGCACAGAGCCCTTCTTGTCCTCAGTGTACAGAGCCCTGCTTGTCCTCAGTGCACAGAACCCTGCTTTTTTCCTCAGTGCACAGAGCCCTGCTTGTCCTCAGTGTATAGAGCCCTGCTTGTCCTCAGTGTATAGATCCCTGCTTGTCCTCAGTGTACAGAGCCCTGCTTGTCCTCAGTGCACAGAACCCTGCTTTTTTCCTCAGTGCACAGAGCCCTGCTTGTCCTCAGTGTATAGAGCCCTGCTTGTCCTCAGTGTACAGAGCCCTGCTTGTCCTCAGTGTACAGAGCCCTGCTTGTCCTCACTGCACAGAGCCCTGCTTGTCCTCAGTACACAGAGCCCTGCTTGTCCTCAGTGCACAGAGCTCTACTTGTTCCCAGGGAACAGAGCCCTGCTTGTCCTCAGTGCACAGAGCCCTTCTTGTCCTCAGTGTACAGAGCCCTGCTTGTCCTCAGTGCACAGAACTCTGCTTTTTTCCTCAGTGCACAGAGCCCTGCTTGCCGTTAGTGTACAGAGCCCTGCTTGTCCTCAGTGTACAGAGCCCTGCTTTTCCTCAGTGTAAAGAGCCCTGCTTGTCCTCAGTGTACAGAGCCCTGCTTTTCCTCAGTGTACAGAGCCCTGCTTGTCCTCACTGCACAGAGCCCTGCTTGTCCTCAGTACACAGAGCCCTGCTTGTCCTCAGTGCACAGAGCTCTACTTGTTCCCAGTGTATAGAGTCCTGCTTGTCCTCAGTGCACAGAGCCCTGCTTGTCCTCAGTGCACAGAGCCCTGCTTGTCCACCCACACTTGTCCACCCACCTGTATTTGGTCTCATCATGGAGACACACAGACAATGGCTGTAGGGACAAAAATATATACATTTTTAAACCAATGCCGATTACAAATATACATATAACAGTGTTATCTACATTGACTTAAAAGTTTTTGTTAATGACAGGTCTACTTAAGGCTATATTAAAAGACATAAAGAATAGTAAAAGTAATTTTTAATCAAGAACCATAGGGGAGGGGGGGCAGTTACTAAGATGTGTGTGATTTAGTAAATTTTTTTGTTCTTTTTTTGCAGTTTTTTTTTGCGTGACTCCACCAAATTTATTACATAGTTGCAGGGCATGTGATAAATTTTGTGGAGGATACACATTTTCTGAAATTTCACTCTTCACATACACCAAAAAGCTACGCTAGGTCTGGTGTAGAATTGCGCCTTATTGGGGGGGTTGCGACTTTTTTGCAAAAGTCGCAGTTGAAAAATCCATTACCCTTAACATCTGGCCTCTACGCTCTTTTTAAAATAAGGTGTAAATCGAAAAGGCAAAAAATAGCTTAAGGTGCAGCGCTGCGCGTAAATAGAGACAAATCTACACACAAAAACAGCTCTAAAGACAATGATAAATGTCCTCAAATAAACCTATTTAAATTTTTTTCCGGCTGTGCAAAGCCGGCCATGATAAGTGATCAGACATTTTTGAACAGTGCATTAAATAGTTTTACATATACTGAGTGACCCATAAATAGTGTTGAGCGGCATAGGCCATATTCGAATTCGCGAATATTCGCGAATATATGGGCGAATATTCGTCATATATTCGCGAATATTCGTTATATTCTCATTTCATTTTCGCATATGCGAATATTCGCGTATGCGAAAATTATCATATGTGAATATCAGCATATAAAAAAGTAGCACCCGCAAAAATTCGCATAAACGAAAATTCGCATATGTGAAATTTAGCATATGCTAATTTTCGCATATGCGAATTTTCGCACGACAGTCTCACACAGTAGTATTACAGCCTTCTTTACACCACACAAGCTGGAAGCAGAGAGGGGTGATCACTGTGATGTGTACTGTGAAGAAGAAAAAAAAAAAAAAAAAAAAACGAATATTCGTAATTACGAATATATAGCGCTATATTCGCGAAATTCGCGAATTCGCGAATATGCGATATTCGCGAATAATATTCGAATCGCGAATATTCGCGAGCAACACTACCCATAAACCAAATGATTAATTGTAGGCATGTAAATGATATTGAACATTCTGTACTCCTCACTGAGTACCCACAACCTGCATGTTCAGTGTGCCTTCAGGTGAATTATCAGTCATTACTGTTGACTTAATCTCATGATAGCTTTAGGATCAACCATTGGAATGAATAAAATGACTGTGTAATAGGAATTATATATATATACATATATATATATATATATATATATATATATATATATATATATATAAGTCCAAAAAAACTGCAGCACACAAAAGATCTTGTGAAAAAAGTATGGGTTTATTCCATTTCCAGTGCACAAAAACGGAGCAACATTGCCGCAGCCTCTCGCTGCCTTTCTCAAGCTCGAGCTTGAGAAAGGCAGCGAGAGGCTGCGGAAACGTTGCTCCATTTTTGTGCACTGGAAATGGAATAAATCCATACTTTTTTCACAAGATTTTTTGTGTGCTGCAGTTTTTTTGGACTTATATATATGAGAGTGGAACCACCAACCCTGGATCCCTTACAGCATGCACCTACTACAGAGTTACGTTCATAGGTTGTGCTGCTCTCCTTGGAATATTATATATATATATATATATATATATATATATATATATTAAAAATGGCTGTCAGTGCACACATTGTTTAGAAAATATCCATCATTTCAAAAGTGATGCAGCTGCCTATAGCAACCAAACAGATCGCTTCTTTCATTTTTCCCAGGCCTCCTTGAAAATGAAAGAAGCAATCTGATTGGTTGTTATGGGCAACTTCACCGCTCTTCCTCTACACTGGTTTTTATAAATCTCCCCCAGTGTCTGCGCTGGCAGCCTTGCTTCTAAAGACTTTCATTGAGCACATTATTAGGTTAAAAATACAGATCTATTTTATTTTTATTATACTGATTGTGATGTATTACTGATGTATTTTGCTATTCATTTTACACTGTGTGAACATAACCTAAGGATGCTTTTACATGTATCACATGTCAGAATTTCTGTGCAGCATTCCACTAGGAATGTCCGCACGGAAATTCCGCTACAGCAGAGTCCCGTTGAAGTATTTTTCTGCTCTGTGCACACGGCGGAATTTCCACGCCAGATGTTTCCGGCACAATCATTCTTTGTGCGGAGTCCGCATGGAAAGCATAGCCATCTTTTACAGGGCACATTCTTGTGTGGTCCTAGCGCTGGCATTATACCGGCGCCCTGTGGTTTGTGGAATGTCTGCACGGAGATTCTTCTTGCAGTGCAGACATGGACTCTCAACCCAACAATAAAGAAATGAAGAGCTGCTAGCCGTCTCCTCTGTTATGCGTCGTCTTACCATGGTCAAAAGTTATGTGGTGTGTATGAATATACAGTGGTTCCTCAACATACGATGGTAATCCGTTCCAAATGGACCATCGTTTGTTGAAACCATCATATGTTGAGGGATCCGTGCAATGTAAAGTATAGGACAGTGGTCTACAACCTGCTGACCTCCAGATGTTGCAAAACTACAACACCCAGCATGCCCGGACAGCCAATGGCTGTCCGGGCATGCTGGGAGTTGTAGTTTTGCAACATCTGGAGGTCTGCAGGTTGAAGACCACTGGTATTAAAGGTTGTACTCACCTGTCCCCGCTGCTCCGGACCGTCACCGCTGCCCTGGATGTCGCCGTCCATCGCTGTCGCCGCGTCCCCGGGGTGTCCCCGACACTCTGGCAAGGCCTCTGCTTCCCCGGCATCCTCGCTCTCCGTCGCCGCCATCACGTCGTTACGCACGCTGCTCCTATTGGATGACGGGACGGCGTGCGCAGCGACGTGATGACGATGATGGAGAACGCCGACGATGCAGGGGATCCCGAAGAGGACGCGCCAGAGCCCCGAGGACAGGTGAGTGATCGTCAGCGGGCCACACAGGGCACCGTAAACGGCTATCCGGTGCCAGCTGAAGCAGTCTGCGCTGCCGGAAAGCCGTTTATGCGATGGCCCCGACATACAAAAGCATCCTATGTTGATGCTGCCTTCAACATGCGATGGCCTCTGAGAGACCATCGTATCTTGAAATGATCGTATGTCGGGGCCATGGTAGGTCGGGGGGGTCACTGTATATGTGTATGTGCTTTATGAACTTTTTATATGCTTGTAAAGTGGCAGGAGCTAAATATATAATACTTGAACTTGGAACTAATAGAATGAACATAGGAATTACTGCCTGATAATAAACTACAGCTTAGTACTTCCTGGGCCTGACTATTCTGGTTTGTCAGTGATCCAGCACTACTTCTATCTCCTGTGTCCTGAACTTTGCATATGTCTGACCACGGCTGATCTGTCTCCTGAGTACCAGACTTTGCGTATGTCTGACCACCGCTGATCTCTCTCTCCCGTGTACCGAACCCTGCAATACATCTGACAGTAACTGAAGTGTCTCATTGTCTCTCCCACTGGACCACAGGACTGAAAAGCAGCATTTCATATCTTAGAACATTATTTTGGAATTTTTTTCAAAACTGTAAAATATGGCTATGCTAAACAGTCATATAGGACTTTACTCTGTCCTATCTGAAAGTAATGTGGTCCTGTGATGGAGGCAAAGGCTGCACTTGAGTCCCCACAATTTATCAGGTTGACCCCCACCATTGTATATCTCCATTTAGATTAAAGTGGCAAATTTTCTTATTGTCAGGAAAGTTGCATATATAAAACAATTTATCTTCCTAAGATTTAGATCTTTTTCATTTTGAACCATTTAAAGGGGTTCTGCACTGCCCTGTCTTCTGGAGCTCCGCTCACAGCGTCCGGAAGTTTATTACTCCGGATGCTATGTGTGGGCTTCCCTGTTCGAGGCCCCCCCCTCGTGACGTCACGCCCGCCCCCTCAACGAAAGTCTATGGGAAGGGGGCGCGACATCGGTCGTGCCCCCTTCCCATAGACTTTCGTTGAGGGGGCGGGCGTGACCTCACGTGACCTCTACTTTACAAATTTAAAGGGGTTGTCAAGCAAGGATTATTTTTTTTTTTTTATAAATGTGACCAGAATGTCTGATAGAAAAAAAGCCTGTCTCAGCCAGTGATTGGAGCAAGAGCAATGTCTCGTTCAAACCTGAGCACCAGAAAGTACATCGGAGACCCGGTGATGTGATAACATAGGCTGCGAGGGAGGTAAGTACAGGCGTTCTGCTGGAGAACCCCTTTAAGGCACAGTTCACATATGTGTTGGGGACACCTGTTTCCCAGATGCTGTCATGAAAAAAAAAATAGCTTAGCATGTAGTGATATTTTTACTGGCTGAAGCAAATGGTTGCTATTATAAGTTATGTGGGTACTGTCACTTAAAAAAAAAACTTTTGTTGTAGAGACATGTGAAAAGTTTTGTTCAGTCGGGGTCTGAGTGTTCAGACTGTGACTGCTAGCTAAAACTAGCTAGGAGAAGAGCATGCTAACTTTGGCAAACTTTAAAGGAGTGTTCCAGGAAAAAACTTTTTTTTTTTATATATATAAACTGGCTCCAGAAAGTTAAACAGATTTGTAAATTACTTCTATTAAAAAAACTTAATCCTTCCAAAAATTATCAGCTGCTGAAGTTGAGTTGTTGTTTTCCGTCTGGCAACAGTGCTCTCTGCTGACATCTCTGCTTGTCTCAGGAACTGCACAGAGTAGAAGAGGTTTGCTATGGGGATTTGCTTCTACTCTGGACAGTTCCCAAGACAGGTGTCATCAGAGAGCACTTAGACAGAAAAGAACAACTCAACTTCAGCAGCTCATAAGTACTGAAAGGATTAAGATTTTTACATTTACAAATCTGTTTAACTTTCTGGAGCCAGTTGATATATATAAAAAGTTTTTTCTTAGATAACCCCTTTAAGTCTATGGGACTGTCTTGGTCAGCCGCACTTCTCTTCCTGCTGGTTATGACAGTTGGTCGGTGGCTGAACACTCAGACTCTGACCGATCAAAACTTTGGAAACGTCTTTAGGACAGGTCAATACTTTTGAAAGCAAAAGCAATACTGTTGGACACCACTGGGGTCTGTCTTTTATTTGGAATTCAGTTTTTCTACTCCTAGACGGAACAAAAAAGTGGAATTCATAACGCAGATGTGAATGCTGCTTAAAGGGGTTGTGCGCTGCCCTTCCTTTCAGAGCTCTGCTCGCAGCGTCCGGAAGTTCATTACTCTGAACGCTGTGTGCGAGCTTCCGTGTTTGCGGCCGCCGGGCGTGACGTCACGCCCGGCCCCTGGCGACGTCACGCTCGCCCCCTCTACCAAAGTCTATGGGAAGGGGGCGTGACAGCGGTCGCGCCCCCATTCCCATAGACTTTCGTTGAGGGGGCGGGCGTGACGTTACGAGGGGCCGGGCATGACGTCACGCCCCGCGGCCGCAAACACGGAAGCTCGCACACAGCGTTCAGAGTAATGAACTTCCGGACGCTGCGAGCAGAGCTCTGAAAGGCAGGGCAGCGCACAACCCCTTTAAGGAAAACTAACATAAAGTTGTGACCTAGATAAAGGTCTTCTGGACTGAAATGTGCATTCCCTAATCCCTTCTGCTTGTTATGTATAGTCTGCCGTAAATCCCCAGCACCATGTCTGCGGAGCAGTAAACATAACCTATTGCTTATATTTACTTTGTGATTGCTCATTATATGTAACTGGATCAGAGTGTAAAAGCTTGTAGGCACTAAATAAATTATTAAAAAGGTGCTCAAATTCACAAGAACTATTTGACATGATCCAATTTCCTACTCGATATTATACTGTTTGTGCAAGATGACATTCGCAGACGGGAAATGCCAAATGATTTCCTTTCGATGACACGGATGGAGCATTCTGACGGAATATTGTATCATTTATTGTATTTAACAAAAATTATTATGTTTATCGCCAGCAGAACTGCTAAATCAAAGCAATTTAGAGGCACGCACCCTGTGTCTTCTTTTCGAATATGTGTCATTCGAAAACAGTTTGTCCAGGAAATGGTAGAAACATCACTACAAATTCCAGTCTACAACTACTGTAGGACCATGGGAAAGTAAAGTTGGCCATACACATAAGATATGTCCGTAAAACTCTGCCGACCATCTAATGTGTATGGGAGCTTTATGACTCTATCCTAATAGAGGTGTCTGGCAGTTGCTATCCTCTCTCTATCCATTAAAGGGATACTCCGCCCTAGACATCTTATCCCCCTATCCAAATATATCTTATCCCTCTATCCATTAAAGGGATACTCCGCCCTAGACATCTTATCCCCCTATACAAATATATCTTATCCCTCTATCCATTAAAGGGATACTACGCCCTAGACATCTTATCCCCCTATCCAAATAGATAAGATGTCTGATCACAGGGGTCCCACCACTAAGGACCCCCGCGATCTCTCCTGCAGCACCCCTGTCATCTGGTGCACGGAGCGAGCTCCGTGCACCAGATGACAGGGGTGCTGCAGGAGAGATCGCGGGGGTCCCCATCAGCGGGACCCACACGATCAGACATTGTTAGTTGATTGAATTTTTGGCCAACAGCAATGTTAGGCTGCATTCACACCACATTTTTGCAATACAGTTCCCGTATATGTTTTCAAGTCGAAAACTGTATGTAACCCTATGGAAAACCGTATGCACTGACTCTCCATTGAAAACCGTATGCCAAATGATGCATCTGGTTGCATCCACTTTGTGTCTTGTACGGTTTTGTCCATTTTTTCCCCCCGTACCCAAAACCGTAGCCTACCACGGTTTTTGGTCAGGGTGAAAAACTGTATTGAAACCGTATAGTTTTTTTTTTAACATGGGAGTTAATGGGAACCATAGAGAACCGTATGTGCGTATGGTTCCATCCGGTTTACACCATAAGGTTTTTGACTTTGCAGAGTTTTTTTCTTGGAATTTCAGTCAAACAAGTGAAACTTTATTCATAATGGAGTGAAAAGTTAAAAACGTTTACTTTTTTTCTTTCAAACTGTATACGGGTTAAAATTTGTACACACGTTTTGATACAGTTTTTAGTCAGGTTTTGAGGAATCCGTTTTTCATCAAAAACCTGAGACGGGAACTGTATTGCAAAAACGTGGTGTAAATGCCGCCTTATGTCTATGTCCAGATTTAGAAGCACTAAAATACCATATGTATAACTTATACAGTGGTATGCTATAAATGCATCTCACTAAGATTTGCTCAGTGGGTATGCCTCAGCAAGTGTGATGTTTGCCATCACTGTATTGCCTGTTTACTGTCTGCTTATACTACCCATTAGGCTTTGTGTCTGTATCAGGCGTGAGCATACAGACACAACCTAGCTGCAATTTTGACTATGCTACAGGGGCTGTAAAGTTAGTGTAGTTCATAATATAGTGTCTGTACCTGTGTGTGACGGTTTTCTCACAATTCTTATGTGATTTTCACCCCAATATTTATTTTAACAGCATACAAAATGACTGTTGTCTCAGATTTTTCCCAGGTTGCAATGCGGCCGAGGTCTGACTCACTAGTCAGCTGATGACAGGGAACCTGTCTGCTTCAATGGGTTGAGGGATCGTTTGGTGGGAGAGAGATCAATCTGCAACTAATGCAACAGCTGTAGGCACCCTGATTAAAAACCACAGGTCTTTTGAATGGATGCAGCTCATTTATGTTTCAATGGGTGGGGTGGCTGATGTGTGGGAGGGAGGAAAATTGAATTATGGGATTTGTTGTAAAAAAAAAAACTCAAACAGGAAATACCAGTTCACAAAAAGCTAGCCACAGTGTTATGGTAATCTCACAACATAGCCATTTAGCCCCAAGACAAGCGCAGATCCTTCCTAAGCATGTCTATTCCCATTATTGTCTGTCAGGTACATACTAAAATCACCATATGGTGGATAATCCCTTTAAGGGTAAGCATAATGTATTTTATTATTCATGTGCACTTTTGTCTGTAATCATAAAAAAAAGCAAAAATTTTTTTGACGTTTATGAAAAAAAAATGCACACTTAAAATAAAGTATGCCTGTTAAGTCCTAAGGTGTGTACTTCTAAATCTGCAGCATTTAATCTACAATGTATACACTACGTGTGAACATACTCTTGAGGCAGTGCACAGATTCCCTGGGTCCGAAATTATTGAAGCTTAGATGTCACCAACTTCCTCAGTATGGTCAGGGCTAATGTTAAATTTGTGGAGACCATTTTGGCCAAAGAAGGTAGAATTGCCTGACACAATAAATGACAAACAATTACAAGATTGCTTAAAGGGAAACTGACAGCAGGGTCACCCGCACTAACCTAAATATACAGGTAGAGAGTGTGAGTGATGCTGATTCATACACTCCTTACCTGGTGAACATTGGTGCAGCCGTTCAGGAGATATCCATCTTGTGGCTAATATGTTTTTTCCTTCTTATCTGCACTGGAGGCGGGCTGCTGCTGTATGTACAATGCATTCTCCTGCACACTCTGACAGATAACTCCGCCCCTTCACGGACATGCAGAGGAAGAAGGGTGAATATTTATGAAGGGGCAGGGTTACTGACCGAAGGGGGAAGATTTATCGTCCAGAGCCGAAAGCATTGCACATACAGCGGCAGCCGCCTCCATTGCAGATGTAAAGAAATTACCATATTAGCAACAAGATGGATATCTCCTGAATGGCTGCACTGATTTTCACCAGGTAAGAAGTGTTTGAATCAGCATCACCTGCACTATCTGTCTGTATGTTCAGGTTAGAGCAGTCGACCCTACTGTCAGTTTCCCTTTAAAAAGTATTTTGCGCAAAATTTTAATGAAAGTTAATATACACTTTAACTAGACCCAAATAGCCTGTCGTAGGCAGAGTGTATACTTTGCTTTTCACAGATACCTACTATCTGGACCACATGTCCTGTCACTCTCCAAATTTCCTGGATATACCTGTTGTCCTAGCAGCTTGTCAACAACCAATACAACATTTATTATATACTATGAATAGTATGTGGATTGTATTGAATTATCCAGTATAGCATGTTTATAGTGTCAGTCTATCTATGTGTATACAGTGTGTATGCATGTAGTGTGATGGTGTGTATGCTGTGTTTCCAGGTAGTATTTCTGTATAAATATTTAGTACTGGCCAGCTTTCCTGATCTTTCTAAACTAATTTTGGCACCATAACAACCATAAAAGGCTTAATCCAATATTACTCAACTCTACTTGGGAGCCTATGCTCCTGATCATTTCACGTCCTACCAATGTCTCTGGATAAACAGCAGAGGTTCTTTTCATTAAACAATAAGTAAGCTTTGGTTTCCAACCCTCATAGTGTGTCAATATGTCAGTATTATCTAAAGGTCAAAAATAACGGATCAACTGTAAATGTAATAAATCTGCTAGTCCACAAAACTGCCCATACTGTGCACAACACAGCTATATCAACAAGTAACTCAACAAGTAGTCTACGACTCAATAAGTGATCTGACAATTAACAATGTTACACACGCACAAATAGGCCATGAGTGATAAGAAGACGGTCGGGGAAAGGAATGCTGAGGACAAGGCTTTCAAAGACATAATCTGGGGGGAAATATTTTTGCAAATAAGTGAAAATAAACATCATCTTACTGGAACAAAGTCATCAGCCCCGCACTCTTCTCCTCGGAACTTGCAGCTGAGCAGCATTTCACGGATGTCATGTCCAGTGCGGTCATAGAATTCTTTCATATTAAACGGCTTTGGCTTGAAGTTACGGAAGTTGGCTTTTTCTTGAAGCACTTCCATGACTTTTTCATCAGCAAGGTGAGAATCTGGAAGCTCATACCTAGAAGAAATAGAAAAGAAAACAGCATGAGGTCATGTTCATACACAGAAAAAAGGGCTGCATTTACAGCAGTTTTTTTTTTTTAGCCGATTATGAGGTGTGAACATGGCCTTAAAATATGTTAAAGGGGTATTCTGTCCCTAGATATCTTTTGTTCAGAATGCTGGGTTCGGGCAGCTGGGGTCGTGACGTCACGAACACAGCCGCCCCAAACCCAGCGTTCTGAACATAAGATATTTTAATGCCATGTTCACACACCATAATCTGAGCATGCTCTGTTTGAATGGGCTTTGGAAGAGAGGAAGTGAAAGAGAGTTATAAAACTGAAACATATCTACTGTGCAGAGTGAATCTGTGAAATTGGAGTGACTTGTGTGAGCACTTACATTTGCACATAGATGGATCACTTTTCACTCTTTATTTTTCTCTGTAATAAACCTCTAGGGGGAGGGGTAGATTGCTCACAGGTGTATAAATCTTAATTTGGGACTCAGTTCTGAGTGTGCTCTGTTTGAGCGGGCTTTGGAAGAGAGGAAGTGAAAGAGAGTTATAATACTGAGAGTTTGAAAGCAGGAGTTTGAGATCACTGTGAGTGTTACTTTACTTACACTGTGGAGACTTTAACTCACAAGGTCTTATTTAATTGTAATATTTACTGTCTGTTTTTGGCTGTTAATCTGTGAAATCCCCATAACTAGATGGCCTCTACGTAGAAAAACGCAGTCCGGTGTACATCTTGCGCAATGTATGCAATCCTTGAACAGCAGTTTGAGGGTGCATATTGTTGTGCGAGATGTGTGTGAGTTGTTCATTTGGAAGCCCAGATCCTAGATCTAGAGGAGCAACTGGCAACATTGAGACGCATCGATAAATTTGGAGAGGAGTCTCCTGCTCACTGAGCAAGTACACTAGGTGCAGGACAGTCAGGCAGCTAGCTGGGTTACAGTCAGAAAACGGGGTAGAGGGAAAAGTGTCAGGGAGGCTAGTCCTGATCTGGTACACTCCAAAAAGTTTGCCCTGTTGGCAGATGAGGGGGATGCCATTTCAGAGCTAGCAGTACTGCAGCAGGACTCTGCCTCTGACAGCCAGGGGGGCGTCTGCTCCAGTAAGGAGGGAGGAGTGCAGGCAGGCCAGACAGGTACTGGTAGTGGGGGACTCAATTATTAGGGGGACAGACAGGGCGATCTCTCACAAAGACCAGGATCGCCGAACAGTGTGCTGTCTTCCTGGCGCTCGAGTTCGGCACATCATGGATAAGGTTGACAGGTTGCTGGGTGGGGCTTGAGAGGACCCAGCTTTCATGGTACATATTGGCATCAATGACAATGTAAGAGGTAGGTGGAGGGTCCTTAAAAATGATTTCAGGGACTTAAAGGGGTATTCCAGGCAAAACCTTTTTTATATATATATATTAACTGGCTCCAGAAAGTTAAACAGATTTGTAAATTACTTCTATTAAAAAATCTTAATTCTTCCAATAGTTATTAGCTTCTGAAGTTTTCTGTCTAACTGCTCAATGATGATGTCACGTCCCGGGAGCTGTGCATGATGGGAGAATATCCCCATAGGAACTGCACAGCTCCCGGGACGTGAGTCATCAGAGAGCAGTTAGACAGAAAACAACAACTCAACTTCAGAAGCTAATAACTATTGGAAGGATTAACATTTTTTAATAGAAGTAATTTACAAATCTGTTTAACTTTCCGGAGCCAGTTGATATAAAAAAAAAAAAGTTTTGGCCTGGAATACCCCTTTAAGCTGCAAGCTTAAGGCAAGGACCTCCAAGCTAATATTTTCTGAAATATTACCTGTACCACAAGCCACACTAGAGAGGCAGCGGGAGATTAGGGAGGTAAAAAAGTGGCTCAGAAGCTGGTGTAGGAAGGAGGGGTTTGGGTTCATGGAGAACTGGGCTGACTTCGCTGTCGGATACCGGCTCTACCGTAGGGACGGCTGCACCTCAATGGGGAGGGTACAGCTGTGCTTGGGGAGAAGATGGCTAGAAGGGTGGAGGAGTTTTTAAACTAGGGACTGGGGGGGGGGGAGGGTACCAACAACATAGAGGGGGAAGATAGTGTAGATAGAGAGGAGGGACTTATTAATGCACCTGGGGGTGCAGCAGAGGGAGGTGTTAGAATAGTTAAAGGGGTATTCCAGGCAAAAACTTTTTTTTTATATATCAACTGGCTCCGGAAAGTTAAACAGATTTGTAAATTACTTCTATTAAAAAATCTTAATCCTTCCAATAGTTATTAGCTTCTGAAGTTGAGTTGCTGTTTTCTGTCTAACTGCTGACTCGGGAGCTGTCCAGCTCCTATGGGGATATTCTCCCATCATGCAAGGGATATTCTCCCATCATGCACAGCTCCCGTGACGTGACATCATCATTGAGCAGTTAGACAGAAAACTTCAGAAGCTAATAACTATTGGAAGGATTAAGATTGTTTAATAGAAGTAATTTACAAATCTGTTTAACTTTCCGGAGCCAGTTGATATATAAAAAAACTTTTTGCCTGGAATACCCCTTTAATAGGCTTCATAGGAAAAAAAAACATACACCATTGAAAAGCATGCTGACTAATGCCAGAAGTCTGACCAGTAAAACTGACGAACTAGAGTTGAAAATGTCTGAGGAAGATTATGACATAGTGGGTATAACAGAGACTTGGTTGGACGATAGCTGTGACTGGGCTGTCAACATACAGGGTTATTGTCTTTTCAGGAAGGATCGGACAAAACGGAAAGGAGGAGGAGTTTGTCTTTATGTAAAGTCTAGTCTGAAGGCCGCACTGCGGGAGGATATACGGGAGGGAAATGATAATGTGGAGTAATTATGGGTAGAAATATATGGAGATAACATTTAAAAAAAATTTGGATAGGGGTTTGCTAGAAGCCACCAAACGTATTGGAAGAGGCAGAAGATCAATTACTGAGGCAAATAAATAAGGCAGCAAATAAGAACGAGGTGATAATAATGGGGGACTTTAACTATCCTGATATAAACTGGGAGACTGAGACCTGTGAATCTCATAAAGGAAACAAGTTTCTGACTATAGCTAAAGACAATTATCTGTCCCAAATGGTGCATGGCCTGACCAGAGGGGGCGCCCTACTAGACTTAATATTAACCAACAGACCTGACAGAGTAACTAATGTGCAAGTAGAAGGACGCCTAGGAAGTTGTGATCATAATATAATATAATACATTATAACTTGTTCTTCAATAAGGGAATCTCTGGAGGGTTCGATCAACTCAGAGAAGCCTTTAACAATATAAAATGGGATAATGTCCTCAGAAACAAGAATGCTGACACTAAATGGGAGCCTTTTAAAAATATCTTAAATTCTCACTGTAAGATGTATGAACCTTATGGGAATAAAAGGGTCAGAAATAAAAGAAAAAACAATATGAATGAAGAAAAATGTTAAGGGGGAAATAAATGACAAAAATAAAGCATTTAAACTACTAAAACAGGACAGCAGTGAAGAAGCATTAAAAAGCTATAGAGAAAAATGTAGAATATGTAAAAAACAGATAAAAGCCGCAAAAATAGAGACAGAAAGACTCATTGCCAAAGAGGGTAAAACTAACCCCGAAATGTTCTTTAACTATACAAATAGCAAAAAGGTTAAAAATGAAACTGTTGGCCCTTTAAAAAAAAACGATAAAGAAGAAATTATAAACGGGGTTCAGGAAAAAGCAAATATATTAAACAAATTCTTCTCCACTGTATTCTTCTTCACCAGATCCAGATGGCATTCGCCCCTGTGTTCTAAAGGAATTAACTAATGTAATAGTCAGACCCCTATTTTTTAATATTCAGGGACTCTATAGTGACAGGGACTGTTCCCCAGCGTGGCAAATGCCAAGATTTAAAAAGGGGGCAAAAGATGACCCCGGGAATTATAGGCCCGTTAATTTAACCTCGGTTGTATGAAAATAGTTTGAGGGTTTTCTAAGAGATGCTATTTCGGAGTATCTTAATAAAAATAAATGTATGACTCCATATCAGCATGGCTTTATGAGGGATCGGTCCTGTCAAACTAACCTGATCAGCTTTTATGAGGAGGTGAGCTCCAGACTGGACCAGGGGCCATCGCTGGAAGTTGTATATCTGGATTTTTCCAAAGCATTTGATACGGTGCCACATTGGTGCATAAAATGAGAAGGATGGGGCTGGGGGAGAATGTGTGTAAGTGGGTAAGTAACTGGCTCAGTGATAGGAAACAGAGGGGGGTTATTAATGGTACTTATTCTGATTGGGTGACTGTTACTAGTGGGGTACCACAGGGGTCAGTCTTGGGTCCTGTTCTATTTAATATATTCATTAATGACCTTGTAGAGGGGTTGAATAGTAAAGTAGCAATCTTTGCAGATGATAGTAAACTCTGTAAAGCGGTAAACACTATAGAGGACAGTGCACTGTTACAAATGGATCTGGATAGGTTGGAGTTTTGGGCTGAGAAGTGGAAGATGAGGTTCAACACTGATAAATGTAAGGTTATGCACATGGGGAAGAAAAATCCGGGCTGGGATTATGTATTAAATGGGAGAACACTTGGGACGACTGACGTGGAAAAGGTCTTAGGAGTCTTGGTTAACAGTAAATTTAGCAGTAGTTACCAGTGTCGGGCAGCTGCTGCCAAGGCAAATAAAATCATGGGGTGCATCAATAGGGGCATAGATGCCAACGACAAGGAAATAATTCTACCTCTGTACAAATCACTAGTCAGACCACACATAGAATACTGTGTACAGTACTGGGCGCCAGTGTACAAGAAAGATATAGTGGAGCTGGAAAGGGTTCAAAGACGCCAACCAGGGTAATATGGGGAATGGGAGGACTACAGTATCTAGAAAGATTATCAAAACTGGGGTTAAGTATAGGGGATAAGATGTCTGATCATTGCCGGTATGGCCTCTGGGACCCCCCGTGATCTCCGTGCAGCACCCAGTATTCTGAACATTATGTTCAGAACACTTGTTGCCGGTGGCCATGGTCGTGACGTCACGTCAAAACATCACTAGGGGGCGTGGCGTGACGTCAAGACCCCGGCTGCCAGCACCAAGCGTTCAGAACGCCGGATGCTGCACGGTGATCGCGGGGGGTCCCAGAGGCCGTACCATCACAATCAGACATCTTATCCCCTAACCTTTGGATAGGGGATGAGATGTCTAGGGGCAGAGTATCCCTTTAAGCCCTGCTCATACCACATTTCTGCATCCTGGGGAAAAGTTATGTTTTTTTTCAAGATTAGAAGAAAGATTTGTTTTAAACAGGATCAGGGGCGGACTGATTGGCCGGTCCGATCGGACATCGTATGAGGGCCCGGCCGGATTAAGGGCCCGCCACTACTGAGGATCCGGGACACTCATCCCAGATCCCCAGCAGACACATACAGGAGAAGGCGTCCCCTCTGTCTGAGCCGCATCTGCAGCTGACACAGAGGAGACGTGACCTCCGCCCCCACGCAGCATGCAGTACAGGTGCCGATGACATCACTCATAGGCACCTGTACTATGGAGGGGAGAAGACGTGAGCCCTGCTGCTGAGGAGATCGGTGCGTGGGACATCAGGTGAGCATAATTTTTTACATTTTTTAAAACTCTGCTTATACCTATGGGGAAGGGGGGTTAATCTACCTATACCTAAGAGGGGTGGGTGGGTAACTCTGCCTATACCTACGGGGAAAAGGGGGTAACTCTGCCCATACCTATGGAGAGAGGGGGGGTAACTCTGCCTATTACTATGGGGAGAGGGGGGGTAACTCTGCCTATTACTATGGGGAAGAGGGTGGGTAACTCTGCCTATACCTATGGGGAAAGGGGGGGGGGGGGTAACTCTGCCTATACCCATGAGGTAAAAGGCGGTTTAACTCTGCCTACACCTATGGGGAATGGGGGGGTTAACTCTACCTATACCTATGGGGAAAGGGGGGACGGACTCTGCTGCCTATACCTAAGGAGAAAGGGGGGTTAACCCTGTTCCTACACTTATGGGGAAGGGGGGTTAAGTCTGCTGCCTATACCTATGGGGAAGGGTGGGGGGGGGGGGCTTTCTCTGCTGCCTATACCTTTGGGGAAGGGGGGTTAACTCTGCTGCCTATATCTACAGGGAAGGGGAGGGGTTAACTCTGCTGTCTGTACCTACAGGGAAGGGGGTTAACTCTGCTGCCTATACCTACAGGGAAGGGGAGGGGTTAACTCTGCTGTCTATACCTACAGGGAAGGGGTGTTAACTCTGCTGCCTATACCTATGGGGAAGGGGGGCTACCTAACTTTATACCTGGATGCCTAACTACTTACCTACATACCAAGGTATCTAACTACCTACATACCCAGCTACCTAACTATGTACATACCTTACCTTCATACATGGCTGCCTAACTACCTAGCTAGCCCTCTACCTACCTTGCTTGTCACCTACCTACATATCTGGCTGATCTACCTACCTAGTTACCTATTTACCTGGCTACCTACCTACCTGCCCTTTTACTGTGCAGGACACCAAGGAGGGCATTACTACAGTTTGTGGTCCTATAGATGGAAAGATTGTGAAGAGGAGGGGAGGGCACTGGAAAAATGCAGAGTCTGACATGTTTTTCCTGCAGATGTTAAGAGATCCTCATGACGGTCTTATCCGGACAGAGAAGAAAAGGAAAGAGGACACCGCTGATCAGAAAATACGTAATTGTGAGTCCCAAAATGTTACTGTAATCACTTATATGGTATACACATCCTATGTACAGCTGTTATCTACCGCCATATGGTCCTGTATATAATCACTTATGTGGTATACAGATCCTGTGTGCAGCTGTTATCTACCGCCATATGGTCCTGTATATAATCACTTATATTGTATACAGATCCTTTATAGTATACTAGTCTGTGTATAGTGGTTTTATTCAGTACAGTATGGCGGTATTATCCAGTTATTGTGTGGTAGTGTATATTTACTCCTTATATACCAATATTATTGGTCATGGAAATTTACCAACGTTTAAGTGTTTCTTACACATATACATTTTAGTTTATTGTGTGTGGGTTTTGGGTGGAATAGGGGTGTGGCAGTCGATGGACGAGCTGCAGAGCCTAGCAGGGGCCTCTGCCTTTTTTTGGTCCGGGGGCCCCGAGTTTTGTCAGTCCGCCCCTGAACAGGATGCTTTGTTGTTGCATTGACATTTGTGTCCACCTAGATCCGTTTCTTAAAATAGGAACCTGCATCATTTTTTTATATCCTGTTATGTACTGTTTAAGTGATAGTGACATGCTGTATACTGTCTAGTTTTAGTAAGTTTTCAGTGCTCAAAAAACAGTACCTTTCAACACGATACAAAGATGAGGTGTGAATTTGGCCTCAGGGTACGTTAACATGGGCAGATTTAGAAGCAATTTCCCACTGCAAGTTGGAGCCGCGGCGGGTAATCTGCAGCAGACTCTATTGAAGTCAATGTAATCTGCTGCAGATTTTACATTGCAGAGATTCCACTGCGTAAATTTAACCATGGCTCAAACTTAGAGCAGGAAACTTACTGTAAACTCGCTTCTAAATTGTCCCCTGTAAACATACCCTCACTAAGTATTTTAAACAACTAACAAGTGCTGAGGAAAGATGTGAGGGTGTCCTCATACAGTGGGGTGTTAGTGTGGTGGATCAATCGCTTCTGAAAAAAACACATTCAAAGCATGTGCTGCAAAACTGCTGAAAATTATGGTTAGGTTGCAGGAATTTTTTAGGATTTAGTTTTTAAGGAGTTATCCACCATAAGGTGATTTTAGTATGTACCTGGCAGACAGTAATGGACATGCTTAGGAAGGATCTGCACTTGTCCTGGGGCTAAATGGCTATGTTATGAGATTACCATAATACTGTGGCTAGCTTTTTGTGAACTGGTATTTTCTGTTAGATTTTTCTTTTTTTTTTACTACAAATCCCATAATTCCATTTTCCTCCCTCCCACACATAAGCCACCCCACCCATTGAAACATAAATGAGCTGCATCCATACAAAAGACCTGTGGTTTTCAATCAGGGTGTCTACAGCTGTTGCAATAGTTGCAGATTGATCTCTCTCCCACCAAGCGATCCCTCCACCCATTGAAGCAGACAGGCTCGAGTCAGGTCTCGGCCGCATTGCAACCTGGGAAAAATCTAAGACAACAGTCATTTTGTATGCTGTTAAAAATAAATATTGGGGTGAAAATCACAGAAGAATTGTGAGAAAAGCGTCACACACAGGTACAGACACTATATTATGAACTACACTAACTTTACAGCACCTGTAGCATAGTCACATATAAAAATTCAAATTAACAGGGATTTTACCAGGACAGCCCTTTGCTGTGGTCATCGTGTAATGTCTAATTTCTCCTGTAGTTGGGGTCCAAGTAGAGAACATAATGTGTTTAGTTTATTGTCGAGAACCCCTTCTACCAAGTAAGAATTGTTTGAATTGGAGAACCCCTATAACTACAATGATTAAATTAGAATATAGTGCACAATACTCTGTAATATATATGTGTAGATTTAGACGTTATTGTACAAACAAACATCAGGAATTATTTTTAGGAAACAGAATGTGACTAGGGAAAACTGCATGTAGTTGCTTTAAGAACACAGTCAACATTTCATTTTTGCTGGGGAGAGGTTATCATATTTCCAGCTAAATGACTGACAGGACCCACCATAGGATACTGGGAATGGTTTCAAGACTGTGAGTCATATTACCAGGAGAGATATAGGGTCAGCATTGTAATCCCATTAGATACATAGATCTGCATTGTCCTTCCAGTAACTAACCTGAGCTTCTGATGTGAAGATCTCCAGTAAGGATGATAGAAGGATATTCAGATGTCATTATTTAGATCTAGCTGCTTTACGGATTTCTCTTTGGTTTTTATACTCCATCCTCACCCCTTTGGTTTTGGTGACCAATATGCCAAGTGTGCACCCTGTCAACTGGTCACCATTGCTCAGCTCTCAATGGGGGTGAGTTCTAGGGGAGAGCAGTAGTGACTGCCCTATTGACAGTCTATGCAATGAGTCTCTGCACTGTTGAGTGCAGGAACAGAATGAAGGGTGACTGCCCAGTTTGCCGTCTATGCCCGCATTAGCATATCATGCACCAAAATTAATGGCACTGCGCCATGGAAATCTGAGGCGCCATAAAAAATTTAAAAAAAAAACATAAATTAGTGAAGTACTGGTTAGATCTGGATGATAACAGCTGATGTTCTTACAAAATGCCTTAGGTCCTCTTTGACACCTGTCATAAATAGCCAATCGTATTATCGGGTGATATTTTCTTTGAATGTTTTAGTTTATGATAATCTTTTTGTAAGAAGCTAAATGGGAAACATGTAGGCTGGCTAGACAAGCTGGGAATTTTAGTTCTGCAACAGCTGGAGGCACACTGTTTGGAAAACACATGCACTGCCGCTCCATTCAATGTCTATAAAGCTTCTGGAGATAGATGAGCGCTGTACTCGGCTATCTCCGTCTCTCCATAGACAATGAATAGAGACGTATGCTTGCCAACCCACCACTCCCTTCAAACCAAACGAGTAGGAGCTCACACTTATCCTATATCCTATGGAAAGAGGATAAGGAAAGTTAAATCAGAGTACCCCTTAATTAATATTTGAGATAATCTCAAACACAGAAATAATGAGGCCAACGAGTCTGGTTCCTTTGTCGGCATTCTGAATTGTTCATATAAAGCACAAAAAAGAGTCAATGCAGAAAGATATTGGAGGATGGGAGTCACGAGGGGCCTGGACACACACTGATAGAGCTGCCTATTAATTAAACTGAATGTTTGGAAATGCAAAGTCAGATGAAAAATGAGCACAATTTGACATGATAAAAATCGAACAGGTTTTTCTATATTCATTTAAAAAGTAAAGCCATTGCCGTAAAATATATCTAATTGGCGTGCACTTTTCACATCAATTATGTCTGACGCTTCCTCCGGGCAAATGAATCTGTTGATTTCTATCTCCTCCCTTTCGTATCTACACTTTGCTAAGGCTCACTGAATAATAAACTAATGTTCCCTGCGTATAATGAATATATCGCCAGCACCCTTTACCTGCTGCCCATAATACGCATGACAAAATTAGCATCACTAAAAATTAGGAGGAAGCAATTCTTTATACTCAGTTTACGGTACTTAGAATGATGGCAGTACAACAACTGCAAGGAGTTTGTATGTTCTTCCCACGTTTGTGTGGGTTTCTTCTGGGTACTCTCCTGTCCTCCGTCATACCGCAGTCCGAACCCACACTGATAGGTTCATTTAAATTGTGAGCATCAATGGTGACAGTTAACAGTGTGGCAGTACCGTGACAATTTTACTAATATTTTTTCCAAAATCGTGGTAAAAACAGCATAATTTTACCAAAATTTGCACAATTGCTCTGCAGGGCCGCACGGACATTGGCATTGCCATAGACAGCAATGCAGTCCTGTCGAAATTTCGCCCAGAGAATGAACATGTTTATTCTCTGAGCAGACGTACTTTCCACCAGCAGAATCCTATTGGAAACAACGGGACTCTGCTTCAAGGGGAATATTGGATTTTGGATGTAATATAGCCATTTCACACACATTGTAATTTATTTTTACATGGAAATGCACCCAATTTTCATACAATGATCCGAATACCGGCCATAAAATGGGCATAAAAACAATCCTAAAAATGCACTTTGTATATAGATTTTAGGATATTGATTTACACAGCCCCATGTTATCTTTTTCAACATGTAGTCTACTCTCTTTATCTGGGGTATTTTTGATGCCAAGAAAAGTACAGTCTGTAGAGCTGTTCTTGCCATCAAATATATAGGAAACTCTGATGGACTCCATTATAAGTCAATACGATCTGTCAGGATTCAATGAGATCCATTCAAAAATGGATCAGTCAAAACTGTCATGGCTGCATAATGAACATAAGCCATGACACTAGTGTGCACAGAGCATTAGTCCTAACTTCGTACACAAGTATCTAAGAGCAACTGTTAAGGGTTGGGGCTGTGCGCATCAAGGACTGGTGAGTAGCTGGCCCCCATACAGGAGATCGCGGTGGGCCACAGCAGTTGGACCCCTTGCGATCAGAAACTTACAGATACATAGAGAAAAGCTCTATAAACCAGAACACGTTTCATGTAATTTAGAATTGCCATTTAATCTTTGTTTCACATTTCCTTTGGTACCAGCCTCTTAGGCCTATCCTTTCTTGATGTATTATCTTCAGATTGAACACCTTAAAAATCCCATTTGTAAATGATTTTTAAAGGTCATATTTTTGTACCTACATGTTGAAATAATAGACATATTGTGTTGTTTTCAATCCTTATTTTATGTTATATATGCTGCACAAGTTAGATATGCACTTGGAAAAGCAGTTACCATAGTGATTCAAAGCTCTCATATACCCGTACATGATGCATGTGCCAGTGAATCTGATAGGAAAAATGGAAATAAACATATTTAATCCTTATTTGTATAGCAATAGAAAGAATGCTGGTATATATAATAGCACCAGACTAGTGAAACCTACATGCCAGAATATTCCATATACAAGATATAGTTGAAGTTTAGGATTTAACTGGTGTTACGCCGAGCGCTCCGGGTCCCCGCTCCTCCCCGGAGCGCTCGCTTCACTCTCCCCGCGGCAGCGCTCCGGTCACGTCCTCTGACCCGGGGCGCTGCGATTCCGCTGCCAGCCGGGATGCGATTCGCGATGCGGGTAGCGCCCGCTCGCGATGCGCACCCCGGCTCCCCTACCTGACTCGCTCTCCGTCTGTTCTGTCCCGGCGCGCGCGGCCCCGCTCCCTAGGGCGCGCGCGCGCCGGGTCTCTGCGATTTAAAGGGCCACTGCGCCGCTGATTGGCGCAGTGGTTCCAATTAGTGTGTTCACCTGTGCACTTCCCTATATCACCTCACTTCCCCTGCACTCCCTTGCCGGATCTTGTTGCCTTAGTGCCAGTGAAAGCGTTCCTTGTGTGTTCCTTGCCTGTGTTTCCAGACCTTCTGCCGTTGCCCCTGACTACGATCATTGCTGCCTGCCCCGACCTTCTGCTACGTCCGACCTTGCTTTTGCCTACTCCCTTGTACCGCGCCTATCTTCAGCAGCCAGAGAGGTGAGCCGTTGCTAGTGGATACGACCTGGTCACTACCGCCGCAGCAAGACCATCCCGCTTTGCGGCGGGCTCTGGTGAAAACCAGTAGTGGCTTAGAACCGGTCCACTAGCACGGTCCACGCCAATCCCTCTCTGGCACAGAGGATCCACTACCTGCCAGCCGGCATCGTGACAGTAGATCCGGCCATGGATCCCGCTGAAGTTCCTCTGCCAGTTGTCGCTGACCTCACCACGGTGGTCGCCCAGCAGTCACAACAGATAGCGCAACAAGGCCAACAGCTGTCTCAACTGACCGTTATGCTACAACAGTTACTACCACAGCTTCAGCAGTCATCTCCTCCGCCAGCTCCTGCACCTCCTCCGCAGCGAGTGGCCGCTCCTGGGATACGCTTATCCTTGCCGGATAAATTTGATGGGGACTCTAAGTTTTGCCGTGGCTTTCTTTCCCAATGTTCCCTGCATCTGGAGATGATGTCGGACCTGTTTCCCACTGAAAGGTCTAAGGTGGCTTTCGTAGTCAGCCTTCTGTCCGGAAAAGCCCTGTCATGGGCCACACCGCTCTGGGACCGCAATGACCCCGTCACTGCCTCTGTACACTCCTTCTTCTCGGAAATCCGAAGTGTCTTTGAGGAACCTGCCCGAGCCTCTTCTGCTGAGACTGCCCTGTTGAACCTGGTCCAGGGTAATTCTTCCGTTGGCGAGTATGCCGTACAATTCCGTACTCTTGCTTCAGAATTGTCCTGGAATAATGAGGCCCTCTGCGCGACCTTCAAAAAAGGCCTATCCAGCAACATTAAAGATGTTCTGGCCGCACGAGAAATTCCTGCTAATCTACATGAACTTATTCACCTAGCCACTCGCATTGACATGCGTTTTTCCGAAAGGCGTCAGGAACTCCGCCAAGATATGGACTCTGTTCGCACGAGGCGTTTCTTCTCCTCGGCTCCTCTCTCCTCTGGTCCCCTGCAATCTGTTCCTGTGCCTCCCGCCGTGGAGGCTATGCAGGTCGACCGGTCTCGCCTGACACCTCAAGAGAGGACACGACGCCGTATGGAGAACCTCTGCCTGTACTGTGCCTGTGCGGATGTCTGCCTCTGCCTTCTCCTTCTCTACAGTGGCCTTCTTGGACTCTGGATCTGCAGGAAATTTTATTTTGGCCTCTCTAGTCAACAGGTTCAACATCCCGGTGACCAGTCTCGCCAGACCCCTCTACATCAATTGTGTAAATAATGAAAGATTGGACTGTACCATACGTTTCCGCACGGAGCCCCTTCTTATGAGCATCGGATCTCATCATGAGAGGATTGAACTTTTGGTCCTCCCCAATTGCACCTCGGAAATTCTCCTTGGACTTCCCTGGCTTCAACTTCATTCTCCTACCCTGGATTGGTCCACTGGGGAGATCAAGAGTTGGGGGTCCTCTTGTTCCAAGAACTGTCTAAAACCGGTTCCCAGTAACCCTTGCCGTAACTCTGTGGTTCCTCCAGTAACCGGTCTCCCTAAGGCCTATATGGACTTCGCGGATGTTTTCTGCAAAAAACAAGCTGAGACTCTACCTCCTCACAGGCCTTATGATTGCCCTATCGACCTCCTCCCGGGCACTACTCCACCCCGGGGCAGAATTTATCCTCTCTCTGCCCCAGAGACTCTTGCCATGTCCGAATACGTCCAGGAGAATCTAAAAAAGGGCTTTATCCGTAAATCCTCCTCTCCTGCCGGAGCCGGATTTTTCTTTGTGTCCAAAAAAGATGGCTCCCTACGTCCTTGCATTGACTACCGCGGTCTTAATAAAATCACGGTTAAGAACCGCTACCCCTTACCCCTCATCTCTGAACTCTTTGATCGCCTCCAAGGTGCCCACATCTTCACTAAATTGGACTTAAGAGGCGCCTATAACCTCATCCGCATCAGAGAGGGGGACGAGTGGAAAACGGCATTTAACACCAGAGATGGACACTTTGAGTATCTGGTCATGCCCTTTGGACTGTGCAACGCCCCTGCCGTCTTCCAAGACTTTGTCAATGAAATTTTTCGTGATCTGTTATACTCCTGTGTTGTTGTATATCTGGACGATATCCTAATTTTTTCTGCCAATCTAGAAGAACACCGCCAGCATGTCCGTATGGTTCTTCAGAGACTTCGTGACAACCAACTCTATGCCAAAATTGAGAAATGTCTGTTTGAATGCCAATCTCTTCCTTTTCTAGGATATTTGGTCTCTGGCCAGGGACTACAGATGGATCCAGACAAACTCTCTGCCGTCTTAGATTGGCCACGCCCCTCCGGACTCCGTGCTATCCAACGCTTTTTGGGGTTCGCCAATTATTACAGGCAATTTATTCCACATTTTTCTACCATTGTGGCTCCTATCGTGGCTTTAACCAAAAAAAATGCTGATCCCAAGTCCTGGCCTCCTCAAGCAGAAGACGCCTTTAAACGACTCAAGTCTGCCTTTTCTTCGGCTCCCGTCCTCTCCAGACCTGACCCTTCCAAACCCTTCCTATTGGAGGTTGATGCCTCCTCAGTGGGAGCTGGAGCTGTTCTTCTACAAAAAAATTCTTCCGGGCATGCTGTCACTTGTGGTTTTTTCTCTAGGACCTTCTCTCCAGCGGAGAGGAACTACTCCATCGGGGATCGAGAGCTTCTAGCCATTAAATTAGCACTTGAGGAATGGAGGCATCTGCTGGAGGGATCAAGTTCTCCTGTTATTATCTACACCGACCACAAGAACCTCTCCTACCTCCAGTCTGCCCAACGGCTGAATCCTCGCCAGGCCCGGTGGTCTCTGTTCTTTGCCCGATTTAATTTTGAGATTCACTTTCGTCCTGCCGATAAGAACATTAGGGCCGATGCTCTCTCTCGTTCCTCGGATGCCTCAGAAGTTGAACTCTCTCCGCAACACATCATTCCACCTGACTGCCTGATCTCCACTTCTCCTGCCTCCATCAGGCAGACTCCTCCAGGAAAGACCTTTGTTTCTCCTCGCCAACGCCTCGGAATCCTCAAATGGGGTCACTCCTCCCATCTCGCAGGTCATGCGGGTATCAAGAAATCTGTGCAACTCATCTCCCGCTTCTATTGGTGGCCGACTCTGGAGACGGATGTTGTGGACTTTGTGCGAGCCTGCACTATCTGTGCCCGGGATAAGACTCCTCGCCAGAAACCCGCTGGTTTTCTTCATCCTCTGCCTGTCCCCGAACAGCCTTGGTCTCTGATTGGTATGGATTTTATTACTGATTTACCCCCTTCCCGTGGCAACACTGTTATTTGGGTGGTCGTTGATCGATTCTCCAAAATGGCACATTTCATCCCTCTTCCTGGTCTTCCTTCTGCGCCTCAGTTGGCTAAACAATTTTTTGTACACATTTTTCGTCTTCACGGGTTGCCTACGCAGATTGTCTCGGATAGAGGCGTCCAATTCGTGTCTAAATTCTGGAGGGCTCTCTGTAAACAACTCAAGATTAAATTAAATTTTTCTTCTGCATATCATCCCCAGTCCAATGGACAAGTAGAAAGGATTAACCAGATCTTGGGTGATTATTTGCGACATTTTGTTTCCTCCCGCCAGGATGACTGGGCAGATCTCCTCCCATGGGCCGAATTCTCGTATAACTTCAGGGTCTCTGAGTCTTCCTCCAAATCCCCATTTTTCGTGGTGTACGGCCGTCACCCTCTTCCCCCCCTCCCTACTCCCTTGCCCTCTGGTCTGCCCGCTGTGGATGAAATTTCTCGTGACCTTTCCATCATATGGAGAGAGACCCAAAATTCTCTCTTACAGGCTTCATCACGCATGAAGAAGTTCGCGGATAAGAAAAGAAGAGCTCCCCCCGTTTTTTCCCCTGGAGACAAGGTATGGCTCTCCGCTAAATATGTCCGCTTCCGTGTCCCTAGCTACAAGTTGGGACCACGCTATCTTGGTCCTTTCAAAATTTTGTGTCAAATTAATCCTGTCTCTTATAAACTTCTTCTTCCTCCCTCTCTTCGTATCCCTAATGCCTTTCACGTCTCTCTTCTCAAACCACTCATCCTCAACCGTTTTTCTCCCAAATCTGTTCCTCCCACTCCTGTTTCCGGCTCCTCGGACATCTTCTCGGTCAAAGAAATTTTAGCTGCCAAAAAGGTCAGAGGGAAAAATTTTTTTTTAGTGGACTGGGAGGGTTGTGGTCCTGAAGAGAGATCCTGGGAACCTGAGGACAACATCCTAGACAAAAGTCTGCTCCTCAGGTTCTCAGGCTCTAAGAAGAGGGGGAGACCCAAGGGGGGGGGTACTGTTACGCCGAGCGCTCCGGGTCCCCGCTCCTCCCCGGAGCGCTCGCTTCACTCTCCCCGCGGCAGCGCTCCGGTCACGTCCTCTGACCCGGGGCGCTGCGATTCCGCTGCCAGCCGGGATGCGATTCGCGATGCGGGTAGCGCCCGCTCGCGATGCGCACCCCGGCTCCCCTACCTGACTCGCTCTCCGTCTGTTCTGTCCCGGCGCGCGCGGCCCCGCTCCCTAGGGCGCGCGCGCGCCGGGTCTCTGCGATTTAAAGGGCCACTGCGCCGCTGATTGGCGCAGTGGTTCCAATTAGTGTGTTCACCTGTGCACTTCCCTATATCACCTCACTTCCCCTGCACTCCCTTGCCGGATCTTGTTGCCTTAGTGCCAGTGAAAGCGTTCCTTGTGTGTTCCTTGCCTGTGTTTCCAGACCTTCTGCCGTTGCCCCTGACTACGATCATTGCTGCCTGCCCCGACCTTCTGCTACGTCCGACCTTGCTTTTGCCTACTCCCTTGTACCGCGCCTATCTTCAGCAGCCAGAGAGGTGAGCCGTTGCTAGTGGATACGACCTGGTCACTACCGCCGCAGCAAGACCATCCCGCTTTGCGGCGGGCTCTGGTGAAAACCAGTAGTGGCTTAGAACCGGTCCACTAGCACGGTCCACGCCAATCCCTCTCTGGCACAGAGGATCCACTACCTGCCAGCCGGCATCGTGACAACTGGGTATACACATTCGTAGAAACTAAACTTCCAATAATTAGCTTTTTAACGGAAAACTGTCATCAGTGTTATCTGCACTAACCTGTTGGTACAGGTGTGTAGTGCGGTGACACTGATGACAACCATACTTACCTGATCCCGTTCCATGCTCAGATTCTCCCGCTATCTTCCTCTGTATCTTCTGTTCTGGAGCCAGCCCTGGGCATGAACGGAGCTTCCAGACGTCACCGTGCCCCAAGCTGGCACCTGAATGGAATATATGGAGGAAGATAGCAGGACAACAGGACCACGGAATAGGATCAAGTAAGTATGGATGTCATTAGTGTCACCCGCACAACACACCTTTACCCACTGGTTGGTGCAAACACTGATGACAGATTTCCTTTAATTATTTGGTGCAAATGTGATGGCCCAGCACAGCTGTATCGGCTGCTACGCTGAGCTTAGCTGTAATGTTATATGATAGACAGTCAACTGTGTGCCTAAAGTGCTGCTGGCCTGTATTTCTGTATTATTGCATTGCATATGCCTATGCCTGTGCTTCTGTGGTAAAGCATGCATACACTGAGTTTTGCATACACTGAGTGTAAGGGGTTAAAGTTTGCATACATTTCGGGACATATTCAAAAACGACAGCAATTTCTGTTCCAGCGATATTAATCACAACTTTTTTTTTCTCCTCACATTTTCAAAGGTCTCTTTTGCTGCTTTGAAAATATGAAAATATGTGAGAGTTCATTTTTATGCCACTTTTGTTTTTTTTCCTGCCAATATTGGCAATTTTGGTGCCAAATCTTGAACCACAAAAAATTCAGGCGGAAACATCTCACATAATATTCCATAATTATAATTAAGCAATATGCCCAGAGTATAATTGTGAGTGCAGGTGGAGTGACCATGAAAAAACATTTTCCAATAATAATTATTTATTTTTCAATAACTGATTAAATAAAACCTTTTTCCCCCAAAAAACTAAAGAAGAAAAACAAAACAAAAACAAATTGTCTACAACCATTTCTGTGCTTTCTACACTAGCAAAAAGCTGGTGTGAAATTTTTGATGTAAAATAGACTTTCACCACTTTATAAATATCACCACTATGGGAGCTATAACACTGCAAAAAAAAAGTTAAAAAAAAGTTAACAAAGGTCATTTAACCCCTTCCCTAATAAAAGTTTGAATCACCCCCCTTTTCCTATTACTGTGTAAATAAAAATAAAAATAAACATATGTAGTATCGCCACGTGCGTAAATGTCCGAACTATAAAATTATATCGTTAATTAAATCGCTCGGTCAATAGCGTACGCGCAAAAAAAATTCCAAAGTCCAAAATAGCGGATTTTTGGTAACTTTTTATATCATGAAAAAATGAATAAAAAGCGATCAAAAAGTCCTATCAGTACAAAAATGGCACCGATAAAAACTTCAGAAGACGGCGCAAAAAATGAGTCCTCATACCGCCCCATACGCGGAAAAATAAAATATTATAGGGGTTAGAAGATGAGAATTTTTAACATATAAATTTTCCTGCATGTAGTTATGATTTTTTTCCGAAGTACGACAATATCCAACCTATATAAGTAGGGTATCATTTTAACCGTATGGACCTACAGAATACAGATAAGGTGTCATTTTTACAGAAAAATGCACTGCGTAGAAACGGAAGCCCCCAAAATTTGCAAAATTACATTTTTTCTTCAATTTTGTCGCAGAATGAATTTTTTTTTCCATTTTACCGTGGATTTTTTGGTAAAATGACTAATGTCACTGCAAAAAAGATTTGGTGGTGCAAAAAATAAGCCATAATATGGAATTTTATGTGCAAAATCAAAGCGTTATGATTTTTAGAAGGTGATGAAGAAAAAATGAAAATGGAAAAACCCTGCATCCTTAAGGGGTTAAATGAGGCAAGCTGCAGGGTGGGCCATTTATATGGATACACCTTAATAAAATGGGAATGGTTGGTGATATTAACTTCCTGTTTGTTGCACATTAGTATATGTGAGGGGGGAAACTTTTCAAGATGGGTGGTGACCATGGCGGCCATTTTGAAGTCGACCATTTTGAATCCAACTTTAGTTTTTTCAATAGGAAGAGGGTCATGTGACACATCAAACTTATTGGGAATTTCACAAGAAAAACAATGATGTGCTTGGTTTTAACCTAACTTTATTTTTTCATGAGTTATTTACAAGTTTCTGACCACTTATAAAATGTGTTCAATGTGCTGCCCATTGTGTTGGATTGTCAATATAACCCTCTTCTCCCACTCTTCACACACTGATAGCAACACTGCAGGAGAAATGCTAGCACAGGCTTCCAGTATCCCAGCATGCTCTCTGGCTGTCCGTACATGCTGGGGATTGTAATTATGCAACAGCTGGAGGCACACTGGTTGCAAAACACTGAGAGTTTGTTAATTAACTCAGTGTTTCCCAATCCGTGTGCCTCCAGCTGTTGCAAAACTACAACTCCTAGCATGCATGGTCTGTCAGTGCATGCTGGGAGTTATAGTTTTGCAACAGCTGTAGGCACACGGGTTGGGAAACACTGAGTTAGGAAACAGGCAATGTTTCCCAACCAGTGTACCTCCAGTGATTGCAAAACTACAACTCCCAGCATGCCCAGACAGCCGAAGGGGATGTTGGGAGTTGTAATTTTGCAACAACTGGAAAACAGTTTGAAGACCACTGTGTAGTAGTGTCCAAACTGTAGCCATCCAGATGTTGCAAAACTTCAACTCCAAGCATGCTCAGACTGCCCAGGCTAGCTGAGAGTTGGAGTTCAACAAGCTGGGAGTTGGAGTTCAACAACATCTGAAGGGCCAGGTGTTGCCAAACTACAACTCCCAGCATACCCGGACAGTCTCAGCATGCTTTAAATTGTAGTTTTGCAACATCTGGAGGGCTACAGTTTGGACACCACTGTATAGTGGTCTCCAAACAGTGCCCTTCCAGATGTTGCAAAACTACAACTCCCAGCATGCCGAGACTGTCCGAGACGGGCATGATTTGTAGTTCTGCAAAATCTGAAGGGCCAGATGTTACAGAACTACAACTCTCAGCATGCTTGCACAGTGGTCTCCAAACTGTGTCCCTCCAGATGTTGCAAAACTACAACTCCCAGCATGCCCAGACAGACAAAGTCTGTCTGGGCATGCTGGAAGTTGTAGTTTTGTAACTTCTAGAAGCAGCAGTGAAGCTCACTTTATAGCAAACTTCACTGCTGCTTCTGATGCCGCCGCCTCCACTTGCCTGCCGCCTCCTTTCTGCCGCCAGTCCCCGATCCCTGCGTGATCTCAGGTAACGGCCTCCGCAGCCATCTTCCCTGAACTCTCACACCCTGCCCCGGCCAATTGCAGGGGATGGGAGGAGACCAGATCAGCCCGGATTCGCCACAAATTGTCGATCTGAATTGATTGACGATTTGTGGGCCGACATGGGGGGGGGGACCCAGAGGTTTTCATCGGGTGCCTGCTGAATGATTTCAGCAGGCATCCCTGCCCCAGCGTGCGGCAGGGACCGGAATTCCCACCGGCTTACAGGTACGGCCTGGGTCCTTAGGTCCTTAATTGGTTAAAGAGGTATTCCGGCTTTATACATCTTATCCCCTATCCAAAGGGGATAGGGGATAAGATGTCTCGGCGCCTGGCACAGAATTCCGGGGGCTGCCCCGAGATCATCGGGGTCCCCAGCTGCGGGACCCCTGCGATCATACATCTTATGCCCTATCCTTTGGATAGGGGATAAGATGTATAAAGCCTGAATACCCCTTTAAATGTCCCTCTTTTAGATCTGAGAAATTGATGCAGACATGCCTGCAGATGATCTTGATAAATTCTAAACAAACTGAATACATAGAAAACTCTAGAAAAGAACAGGAGGACACTTAACACCAGAAATGGTGTAGGGATGCTTTAGTTTATACTACATGGTCTACATGTAGGGGAATTGTTCCTCATCTATAAAAGCTCAAACTCAAGGGGGGAGATTTATCAAAACCTGTGCAGAGGAAAACTTGCCCAGTTGTCCATAGCAACCAATCAGATCGCTTCTTTCATTTTTAGGAAGGCCTGTGAAAAATTTAACAAGCGATCTGATTGGTTGCTATGGGCAACTGGACAACTTTCCCTTTGCACAGGTTTCGATGAATCTCCCCCTAGAAGACTAAACCTGCCAACATAGACAAGAATCAAGGTGAATCTATCACAAAACAGGATTTTCCCGACGCAAGCCCACAAGACGGGGAGGCAGGTGACACCGCTGATATCACCGCCATGACAAAGACACGAGGACAATGTAATACCAGAACAACACGGCCCAAATTGAAGTTCAAGAAGCGGGACAATCCAAAACCATGGTAAACATTTCTTCTATTACTCTGTCATCAGTCCAATTAGAACTGTTATCCAAGGGACTAAATGTTTGTCCCAGAACTTTTTGTGATTGGTTCTAACTAGAACTTGACTTACTTTAATTCTTCAGAAAACTGAACTTAAACTTGTGATTTGCTAACAATGCAGTGACCGATTGATATTACACTTCCTGTGAGGTATGAACAAACAGGTTTTAAACTTATAACATTAAGGCTGCCAGTGATTTTGTTCCTCACTTTAATTCACCAGAATTTGACACTTTCATTAATTTGGTCAAAAAGATGTTGAACAGATTAGAGTTGAGTGCACTAAGTTGCTACGCCTCAATTTGACAAATGCACACATCTCTGCATTAAATGACCTGATCCATGACCACAATGGCCCTCATTTACTTAGAAAATCGGGTTGTAAGTCTATGTTGCTTTCTTACCCGACTGCTTTTTTCCCCTGGTATTTATTATTATGTCGCATCCTGTTTGTCGCATGTTGGTTTTGTTGGTTTTGGTTTCCAACTCCTCTGAGCTGTCGGGAAAAAATCCACAACAATACAACAAATTCGGGTTGGAAACCTTTATAAATACGTGGGAAAGCTCAGAAATGTCGGGTTACGCCCCTTTTTCGGTTTTGGGAGAATCCACATCGGGTCCGTCGGGAAAAAATGTTGCATCGTGTTGCAGACTGGCGCACGATGTCTGCGACATGGCGCAGACAATGATGCGACAAAAAAACCCAACAAAAGAGGTCGGGTTTAGAATAGTAAATGAGGGCCAATGTGGTAATTAAGCCCGCTGACAAAATGGGGTGCCATTGTGGTCATGGATTGGTCAAAATACATAGCAGAAGCGGAGAGACTGTTGGGGGGAACCAGACACATACAAGAGATTGTCTTAAGACCCTAAGTGGGATATTATAAGATCTATTGACCGGTGTTTGCTGTCGAGTATGAGATTTGGAGATCTGGGGTCCAGAGGCAGCTTGTGTATGAATGATGTGTGTGTTTGTACTGTATGTATGATGTGTGAATGATATGTGTGTATGTACTGTATAAATGATGTGTGTATGTAATGTATGTATGATGCATGAATGATGTGTCTGTATGTTCTGTATGTATGAATGATGTGTGTATGTACTGTAAGTATGATGTGTGACTGATGTGTGTGTATGTACTGTATAAATGATTTGTGTATGAATGATGTGTGTATGTACTGTATACATGATGTATGAATGATGTGTGTCCGTACTGTATGTATGATGTATGAATGATGTGTGTGTTTAAATGACAGATGTTGTGTAAGCAAGATGTATGTATTTATGTGTGTAGGCTATAAGGATGTATGGATGTATGTGTGATGTGTGGAGATGTATTATGCAGGGGGGATCTGGAGGTGACGGGTGTATGTATGATATGTGTTCATGTATAACGTGTGTGTATGTATACATCATGCATGTTTGGGGTGCGGAGGTGGCATGTGTATGATGTGCATGTACTGTATGTATGATGTATGAATAATGTGTGTGTATTTACTGTATATATGAATAATATGTGTGTATGAATGATAGATGTGTGTAAGCAAGGTGTATGTATGATGTGTGTAAGCTAGAAGAATGTATGTATGAATGATGTGTGGAGATGTGTGTAAGCAAGATGTATGTATGTATGTATGATGTGTGTAAACTAGAAGGATGTATGTATGCTGTGTGGCGATTTGTGTAAGCTAGAAGGATGTATGTATGATGTGTTGAGATGTATTATACGGGGGGGATCTGGAGGCAGCGGGTGTATGTATGATATGTGTTTATGAATGATGTGTATGTATGATGAGTGTGTATGTATGTATTATGCATGTGTGGGGGCGGAGGCAGTGAGTATATGTATGATATGTGTGTATGTACTGTGTGTATGATGTATGAATGATGTGTGTGTGTGTATGTACTGTATGTATGAGTGACGTGTGTGTATGAACGATGTATGTGTATGAATGATAGATGTGTGTAAACAAGATGTATGTATGATGTGTGGAGATGTGTGTAAGCTAGAAGGATGCATGTATGATGTGTGGAGAGTAATATGCGGGGGGATCTGGAGGTGATGGGTATGTATGATAGGAGTTTATGTATGTGTATGTATGATGTGTGTGTATGTATGTATTGTGCATGTGTAGGAGGGGGGAAAGGGCGGAGGCGCCAGGTGTGTGTATGTATGATGTGTGTATGTATGATAGATGTGTGTAAGCTAGATATGTGTGTGTGTGTATTTGTGATGTGTGTATGCCAGGAGGTGATTGGGTATGGGTCCGGACTTTGGGGTCTGGAGAGTTGGGCAGGGGAGCCTGGAGTGGAATTTGGGGGTCTGGGGAGGGGGCAGAGGAGCATGGAGAAGACTTAGTGGTCTAGGGAGTGGGGAAGAGGAGCATGTAGGAGGACATATGGGTCTGGGGGGGGGGGGAGGGGTGGTTGGAACAGAGGAGCCAGGAGGAAGACTGAGGGGTCTGGAGGAGGACAAGTGTGATTCAGCTAAACTGAGAAGAAACAGCGTGTAAAAGTATTAGTATTATTGTTATGGAGGGATTATTATATTTGGAAGGTACAGTGTGTGGCAGGGTTATATTTAGGGGGAACAGTAGGTGGCAGTATCATATTCAGGGGGTCAAGTGGTTGGCAGTATTATATTCAGGGGTACAGTATTTAGCAGAATAATAATGACTATTGGGGGAGATTTATCAAAACCTGTGCAAAGGAAAAGTTGACCAGTTGCCTATTGCAACCAATCAGATCGCTTCTTTCATTTTTATCAAGGCCTCTGCAAAATGAATGATTCTGTATGAAGGTATTTTGGATCGTTCCTCCTTCCATCTCCAGTTCAGATAGCTTTGATGGTTGCTGAGTATGGACAGCCGCTTCAAGTCACACCACAGATTTTCAATGACATTCAGGTCTGGGAATAGCCATTCCAGAACATTGCATTTGCTCCTTTACATAAATGCCAGAGTAGATTTTGGGGGGTGTTTTGGGTCGTTGTCTTATTGAAATATTCAGTCCCGATGTAATTTCAACTGTGTGACTGATTCTTCTACATTATTCTCCAGTATCTGCTCATATTTAGTGGAATCGATGCTACCCTCAACTTTAACAAGACTCACAGTACAGGCACTGGCCACAGAGCCCCACCGCATGATGGAACCTCCACCAAATTTTATTGTGGGTAACAAGTGTTTGTCTTGGAACGCTGTGTTTTTTAGATACCATGCATAACATCCCTTGTTATGACCAAATAACTCCACCTTTGTTTAATCAGTCCGCAGCACCTTTTTACACAATAAAGCTGGCTTGTCCAAATGTGCATACCTCAAGCGACTCTGTTTGTGGCGTGTGTACAAAGATGTCTTCTTCAACACAACTCTCCCATACAGCTTCTCCCTGTGCAAAGTGCGCTGAATTGTTAAATGATGGACAGTGACACGAAGATGTTGTGAGTCTGTGGAGGTGTCTTTGGGATGTTTTTGACTGTTCTTGAAGGTGATTGAACGAAGTTGGGCCTATAAAGCGCTGAGGACTGCCCCTGGACTCTTTGAACATATTTTCATATTTTTTAACATATGATATCTTGATGTCTTGAAGTGGTCAATCTAGAAATGCAGGGTAAGCAGATCAGTTCTACAGTGTCAACAGTTTAGTAGGCAAAAAGCTGCCCACTGGTTCACTAAAGGGGTACTCCACACCCTAGACATCTTATCCCCTATCCAAAGGATAGGGGATAAGATGTCAGATCGCCGGGGTCCCGCCGCTGGAGACCCCCACAATATAGCAAGCAACACCCACTTGTAACTGCTTCCGAAAGCGCTGCAGGTTCTCTGGCTAATTCCTCCCGACCACAGGGAGGGAAGATCGTGATGTCACGACTCCGCCCCCGTGTGACGTCATGTCCCGCCCCCTCAATACAAGTCTATGAGAGGGGGCGTGACGGCCGTCACGCCCCCTCCCATAGACTTGCATTGAGGGGGCAGGGTGTGATGGCACACGGGGCGGAGCCATGATGTCACGATCTTCTGTCCCCGTGGTCAGGAGGAATTAGCCAGAGAACCTCCAGCGCTTCCGGAAGCAGTTACAGGTGGGTGCTGCTTGCTATATTGCAGGGGTCCCCAGGGGCGGGAACCCCGGTGATCTGACATCTTATCCCCTATCCTTTGGATAGGGGATAAGATGTCTAGGGGCGGAGTCCCCCTTTAATGTCTGCAAAAAGCACTGTACAGGTAATAGGACATCCATAGAGGTGTAATAGGACATCCATAGAGGTGCATGCATGCATAGTGTTTTCTGTAGATTCTAGGAGGTAATAGCTTTGTATATAAAGGTACCAGATAGATCACTATAAAGCAGCATACATAGTCTACTATGGATCCACAGTATGATAACATATAAAACTAAGCTTTACAGCCTCAGCGCCGTGTGTGAGGCCTAAAGGAAAGCTATATCTCTACCACTAAGCTGCTGAGTTTACAATGACAACCAGCATAACTCCGAACCCACAATGACGGTGAAGGCACTATCTTGCAGGCCGTAAGGATGGATGCAATTTAAGTAATATACTGTGCTTATAGGGTTACTTATCTAAATCATATTCATATGTTAGATGCTCAAAGGTAAGCACACCAATTCAAGGCTTCTGCATTCACCCCTATCTTTCATATATGCCCCGTACAAATCATAGAAGATCAAAATTCTGACTCCTACTGCTTCGGTACAAGATCTGAGGAAGGAAAAAACTTATGTCAGATGATGAATATACTATAGCATCTAAATCTGAACTCATCTGGTCCCACTTTTATAAAGAGTGTTGTCCATCAGTATTGACCTTGACCAACAAATTGATGAACTGCCCTTTAAAATGAACACAACTATGTCTGTGCACTTTCTTCTGCCTCTACTTGAGTTGAGGAATTATACGACTCTAAGTCACTTGTCTCAATTCAGCTGTATTATCTGACACATGAGGATTTTGTAAAGACTGTCTTCTGGGCTAAATCCAAAAGCATTAGGTTCAGCTCTGTTAAAGACATTTCAGGCACCAGATTTTTACTATGCTTGTGTAGAGAATGGGTAAAAATGGTAATATAATATAATATAATGCCGATACATTCCCTACTCATTACATTCAGGGAAAACACTATACATACAATGACAACCTAAACAGCCACACATAGGGGAGCACCAAATTTATTAAACGGTCGTAAGACATTTGAGAAATTTTGTGCAGGTCACATTTTCTGAAATGTCCCTTTTCACATACTGTATATACTCGGGTATAAGCCGAGTTTTTCAGCGTGATTTTTCGTGCTGAAAACGCCCCCCTTGGCTTATACTTGAGTGAACGCTCTGTCTGTCAATCCCTTCTTCAGTGGTCTTCAACCTGCGGACCATCAGATGTTGCAAAACTACAACTCCCAGCATGCCTGTTCATGCACAACGTCCCTGTGCGTCGTCGTCAATGCAACGTCACTAGTCCGGGGCAGGCCCGAAGCGCGGAGAAGAGGCCCCCCTGGTGAAAATGGACAGCCCGCAATGACTAATCCTCCCCACTGGACGGTCCCTGCAGCATAGATGGCCCAGATCAGCTAACCATAACTTCCCGCCGAGGGGAGGTGAGTACAAAACAAAAGGGGGGGGGGGGGGCTGGATGATGACGAAGGCCACAGTGGTCTTCAACCCGCAGACCTCCAGTGGTTTCAAAACTACAAAGGCATGCTGGGAGTTGTAGTTTTGCAACATCTGGAGGTCCGCAGGTTGAAGACCACTGATGAAGGGATTGACAGGCGGTGATGATGAAGGGAGGGGGATGATGACGGGGGTCTGGATGATTACATGGGGGGATGATGTATTTCCCACCCTAGGCTTATAGTCGAGTCAATAACTTTTCCTGGGTTTTTGGGGTAAGATTAGGGGCCTCGGCTTATATTCGGGTCGGCTTATACTCGAGTATATACGGTACATCAAAAAGCTAAGCTAAGTCTGGGCTGGTGTAGTTTTGGGACTTTTTAAAAAGTCGCAGTTGATAAAATCATTACCACTGCATAAGAGTAACCTTAACAGCTGGTCTGTTTTTTTTTTTTTTAAAGTGTAAATTATAAAGTTGCAAAAAATTGCCTGATGTGACAGCAATGACATGGTGTACCAAAGGTTAGCACATTTTAAGGGTATTTGTTAGCAGAGAGATGGTTTGGTTTCTAAAAGCCCATTGATCATCACTATCATAAGTCAATTATGAATGTATCATCATCACCACGCAAAATGCTTTGGGTGTCCCCATCAGATAGTTGAGAGGATGTAATATTCTTTGATTTTATTCGATTCATGAAAATGTATCCTAACATATTGGGAAAGATTCATCAAAACCTGTGCTGAGGAAAAGTAGAGTAGTTACCCATAGCAACCAATAAGATGACTTCTTATATTTTTATGAGGTCTTTGAAACATTTTTAGAGGTGAGCTGATTGGTTGCTGTGGGCAACTGGTAGACTTTTCCTCTGCACAGATTTTGATGAATCCCCCCCAAAATGGCAGGAGAAAAGACAGAGCATAAAGAGGGAGATCTATCAAATCCTGTCTATAGGAAAGTAGAGTAGCTGCCCATAGCAACCAATCAGCTAACTTCTTTTAGGCCCTTGTTTTTATATACAAACTGTGTGCTGGGTTATTTTTCAGAACCAAAAGGTGTGGAGTGCTGGGCAAATTCATGAAATAGCACCATCCATAGTCTGTACACCAAAAACCTCATAGAATGCCGTAAATATGAAAACTGTGTATTACAGATAGATATGGAAGGCTGGTGCATTAGGTGAAAAGCACAATAGTAAGAGGCTTTGGTTTGGCAGCATTAGCTGCATAATTTTAATTACTGTCTGTTAGAAGACAGGATGTAGAAGCAAATTCCCATATAGAAGCAATGCTTGTATCCTTGGTTCAGATTATCTTATTGTGCACCTGCACTTGTTCTTAAATTTACGCTGGTTGCCTCACTAGAAACATGTATATACATCTTCAGTAGCATATCTACAAACCTGTAATAAATGACCATGCACTGAAAGTGTGCTGCAAACTTTTATGGACACAGCTTATTTGTCCTTCAGGATGCAGCAATATCTGTAATTATTTCATATTATTAATGCTTACCAATAGGGAACCCTATCTAGAAGCATTATGATGCAGTGATTTTAGTATTACAGTGTCTACCACCAAGTCTAACGCAAGGCATCACATAAAGGCCCATCCTGGTTGACACGTCCTCTTCTGATTGGATGGCCGTTTGAGGAAGACTAATCCTAGTGTCATCAAATAACACAGGAATGGTAACACCATTAAATTATGTTTCACTAGTTCCTATTTTGCTTGCTAGGGACTATGTGGGTGCAATAGCATAAACAATGCAGTCTTTTACACTATTGCATTCACACACTTAAAGGTTTACTCCTCCCATTGACATCGTATCCCCTATCCAAAGGAAAGGGGATAAGATGTCGGATTGTGGGGGTCCCACTGCTGGGACCCTCGTGATCTCTCTGCAGCACCTGGTGTTCATTTAGAACGCTGGGTTGTGGGCACCAGGGGGTGGTGTAACCAAGACCTCACCCCTCATGGCCTAACACCCCTCAATGCAAGTCTATGGGAGGAGGTGTGGCAGCCGTCATGCCCCCTCCCATAGACTTGCATTGAGGGGGCGTGGTGTCACATCATGAGGGCTGTGGCCGTGAATTTTGTCGATACTTGTATAATTTCTTGGTGAAAAATTCCAAATTTGATGAAAAAATAGAAAAAAATTAGCATTTTTCTAATTTTTAAGCTCTCTGTTTGTAAGGAAAATAGGCATTCCAAATAAATTATATATTGATTCACATATACAATATGTCTACTTTATGTTGGCATCATGAAATTGACAAGTTTTTACTTTTGGAAGACATCAGAGGTCAGCAGCAATTTTCCAATTTTTCACCAAATTTTCAAAATCGGAATTTTTCAGGGACCAGTTCAGATTTGAAGTGGATTTAAAGGGCCTTCATATTAGAAATACCCCACAGATGACCACATTATGAAAACTGCACCCTTCAAAGTATTCAAAATGACATTCAGTAAGTGTGTTAACCCTTTAGGTGTTTCCCAGGAATAGCAGAAAAGTGAAAGAGAAAATTCAAAATCTTAATTTCTTACTCATGTTCTTGTAGACCCAGTTTTTGAATTTTTACAAGAGGTTATAGGAGAAAAAGCCCCCCAAAATTTGTAACCCAATTTCTCTCGAGTATGGAAATACCTCATATGTGTATGCCAAGTGTTCTGCGGGCGCAGTAGAGGGCTCAGAAGGGAAGGAGCGACAATGGGATTTAGGAGAGCGAATTTCGCTGAAATGGCTTTTGGGGGGCATGTCACATTTAGGAAGCCCCTCTAATGCCAGAACAGCCGAAACCCCCCACATGGCATACAATTTTGGAAACTACACCCCTCAAGGCACGTAACAAGGGGTCCAGCGAGCCTTAACACCCCAGAAGTGTTTGACGACTTTTCGTTAAATTCGAATGTGTAAATTAAATAAATTACCATTTTTACAAAGGGTAATGGGAGAAAATGCCCCCCAAAATTTGTAACCCCAACTCTTCTGAGTATGGAAATACCCCATGTTAGGACGTAAAATGCTCTGCGGGCGAACTACCATACTCAGAAGAGAAGGAGTCACATCTGGCTTTTGGAAAGCAAATTTTGCTGAATTGGTTTTTAGGGGGCATATCGCATTTAGGAAGCCCCTAAGGTGCCAGAACAGCAAAAAAATAAAATAAAAAAAAACCAACAGATTTACTATTTTGGACACTACACCCCTCAAGGAACATAACAAGGGGTACAGTGAGCCTTATCACCTCACAGGTGTTTGACTACTTTTTGTTAAAGTTGGATGTATAAATGAAAAAAACTTTTTTTTCACTAAAATGCTGGTTTTTCCCCAAATTTTACATTGTTACAAGGGGTAATAGGAGAAAATGATCCCCAAAATTTGTAACCCCATTTCTTCCGAGTATGGAAATACCCCATGTGTGGACGTCAAGTGCTCTGCTGGCGCACTACAATGCTCAGAAGAGGAGGAGTGCCATTGAGCTTTTAGAGAGAGAATTTGTTTGGAATGGAAGTCAGGGGCCCTATGCGTTTACAAAGCCTCCCGTGGTCCCTGAACAGTTGACCCCCCCACATGTGACCCCATTTTGGAAACTACACCCCTCACAGAATTTAATAAGGGGTGCAGTGAGTATTTACACCCCACTGGCGTTTGACAGATCTTTGGAACAGTTGGCTGTGCAAATGAAAAATAAAATTTTTCATTTTCACGGACCACTGTTTCAAAAATCTGTCAGACACCTGTGGGGGCGCAAATGCTCACTGTACCCCTTATTACATTACGTGAGGGGTGTAGTTTCCAAAATGGGGTCACATGTGGGGGGGGGGGGAGTCCATTGTTAGGGCACTATGGGGGCTTTGTAAACACACGTGGCCTTCAATTCCGGACAAATTTTCCCTCCAAAAGCCCGATGGCGCTCCTTCTCTTCTGAGCATTGTAGAGCACTTTACATCCCCATATGGGGTATGTTCTTACTCAGAAGAAATGGGGTTACAAATTTTGGGGGGCTTTTTCCTATTTTCCCTTGTGAAAATGAAAAATTTAGGGTAACACCAGCATTTTAATGAAAAAAAATATATATTTTTTCATTTTCCCATCCAACTTTAATGAAAATTCTTCAAACACCTGTGGGGTGTTAAGGCTCACTATACCCCTTGTTATATTCCGTGAGGGGTGTAGTTTCCAAAATGTCACATGTGTCTCACTCCTGAGCCTTGTTGTGCGTCCGCAGAGCATTTTACGTCCACATATCGGGTATTTCCGTACTCAGGAAAAATTGCGTTACAAATTTTGGGGGTCTTTTTTTCCTTTTACTGCTTGTGAAAATTAAAAGTATGGGGCAACACCAGCATGTTAGTGTAACCATTTTAAATTTTTTACACTAACTGGCTGGTGTAGCCCCCAACTTTTCCTTATTATAAGGGGTAAAAGGAGAAAAAGTCCCCCCAAATTTATAGTGCAATTTCTCCCGAGTACGGAAATACTGCTGTGGCCCTAAACTGTTTCCTTGAAATACGACAGGGCTCCGAAGTGAGAGAACAACATGCGCATTTGAGGACTAAATTAGGGATTGCATAGGGGTGGACATAGGGGCATTCTACGCCAGTGATTCCCAAACAGGGTGCCTCCAGCTGTTTCTAACCTCCCAGCATACCTGGACAGTCAGTGGCTGTCTGGAAATCCTGGGAGTTGTTGTTTTGGAGGCTCCATTTTGGAAACACTGCCGTATGATACGTTTTTCATTTTCATTGGGGGGGGGGCAGTGTAAGGGGGTGTATATGTAGTGTTTTACCCTTTATTATGTGTTAGTGTAGTTTTTAGGGTACTTTTGCACTGGCGGATTTGCGGTGAGTTTCCCGCTAGGAGTTTGCACTGCGGCAAAAAAATTGTACCCTGTACATTCACATTTGGGGGGGGGGGAGTGTAATACTGTGGGTGGGCAGAACGGGGGAACCGAATATTAACCCCCCCCCCCCCGACCAATAGCAGGGATAGGAGGGGTGGCACCCCTGCCACCTTACTCCTATCCCTTCAGGGGGATCGTAGGTGTCTTGGAAGGTGAATGAAGGAAAATGAATAATTCATAAATAATACTAAAAATAATCCTATGCAGATACATGAGGAAAAGGTGGGATATTATGTTGGGAGATTTCAGGTCCTTTTCCTTAGTTGTAGGACCAACAAAACTTAAAAGCAATTGTTTTGCCATGCTTGTGTGGTATCCCAGCACACAGGACAAGCGCTTTATTATGTTCGCTGTGTTTACTGTATTTTATGTTATTTATGTACTGTACGCTGCAACCAGAGGACGATGGCAGCTGGGAAGCTCCACCGGTGGACCGAAGCCAAGTGTCTACCCCAGTGTCCTCGAGGGCACCATCTCCAGTGCAACTCTCACCCCACTACCATTCGTGGGGATCCTGGGTGGAGATCCGCAGCGAAGAATCGGAAGTGAGTACCCAGGGGGAAGCCGCTTTTTGGACCCCAGGGAGGGTGTCTGTTTGCTCCCAACCCAAGCCAGAGCCCCAGGTTAGGCCCAAGTTGCCCTCGTTGCCACGGTGGGTATTCGGTGATGAGCCGGGCCTCCTGGAGTATATGGAGAAGTAGCTTCTACTCTTGCCGAAGCCACCTACTGACTGAAGGCCCCAGTCTCCAGAACCAGCGATGGTTCCCTCTGTGACTGCTGTGCTGCAGGAGAAATTGAGGCTCTTTATGATTGCACCACAACCTCCTGATGTCCAGGCTTGGCCGGGAGAGCTGGCACTAACGACAATTGCAGCCCAAGTGGCGGGTGCTGCCTCTGTGCAGGTCGTAGTGACAGTTAGCTAGAATATTTCCGGGTCCCACCTATCTAAGGTCACTTGGATCCAAAGTATCACTGCCAGGCCTCTTAAGCACATGGCCCACCAGAATGAGAGAGGCTTCCAGCCCAGATGGGATCCCCAGCCTCCACCATACTAAGAAAATCAACCAATAGAAAAAGGTGAGCCCGTTCCAAAAGCCTACTGTTGTTCCAGTTTTAGGTCTTCGTCAGCTGCACGTTCTCAGCCTGTGTAGGCCATTGAGTGTAATGCCCCAGGACTGCTACACCTCATGTTTTCCAGTTCTTAGTTCTGCAACAAATTCAAGATATGTGTCTGGCATGTAGCCAAGAAGAAACCACTACACTTGTATCCCCGGTAACATACTGGGAACTCGTTAAGCCTTCCTCTACATTCCTAATTTCTTGTCAAAACCACTCTAGTACTTAAAGATGTTCGAGTCAGGATTACCTAGTGATCAGCAGTGTTTATCCTAGACAGTCTTGCAATGTAGGACTTCGACAAATCCTCTGCGAGGACGGCTGTTCTTAAGAGGGGGAGTTTGTGGTGTCCCAGCACTAAAGGCTGTCCTGTGGGCTGCAGATCTCTTCGGGCATGCCTGCTGCTTTTGTTTTGGGCCCACTGTTATACTGTGTATTATGTTCAAGCACTTTGCTATGTTCACTGTGTTTACTGTATTTTATGTTTTTTTTTTCTATACTATACCTTTAAAAGAGAGATGCATTGGTAATCAGGTAACTCTGTCTGCCCAATGGGAACCCCTAAATTCTTATCTGTGGGGGGGGGGGGGGGGAGGAGTTGCCCCAGTTCAGCCTAGAGCTGTGTGCTGAGCTACAGTGTGGAAAGGAGGTGGAAGATATGTGTAGAGAATCCTCAGTGAAGCCTAAGAAAATATTTTCTCAAATCAGCCCCGCCATTCTGCAAGTGTTCCCTGTATAGTGGTGAGTCAAGCCCAACCCATAATGACCCAACCCATAATGGTCCAACTGGCACATCTTTGATAATACCAGCCCATGCCAGTACCCTCCACCTTGCTGGTGTCTGAATCGAAGTGGAGCATTGTGCATGTAAGGCTGGGTTCACATATGTCCAGCATCCGGCATAAGTGAACTCAACCTAGATCTTGATGCAACTGATGCCACAACGTCGTGCATCAGTTGTCATCAGTTGTATGGCATCCGGCGCCTATTGTTTCTACATGCTGCGCTCCCCTGTTTTGTGCTGCAGGCCTGTCCAACCATCCGGCGTCAAAATTGAACTGGATGATTGTGAACTGTCCCATTCAAATTAATGGGACCAATTCTAGCATCAGTTTCCCTCCGGTACACAGCGGGGGGAAACTATGCCAGATGCCGGACATATATGAACCCTGCGTTACTTAACCAGCAACGGGTCCATCCATCTGGACTGTCAAGAGTCCATCTCATGAACATTTGTTGATAAAACCTTTGAAAAATCTTTTTGTTTCTTGGCCCGGTCTTGATGTTTTAACTTATATGTCTTGTCCTGTGGTGGTAAGATTTCAGCTTTCCTTACCATGGCCATGTCTCTGAGCACTGAACACCTTATACTTGTTCTCACTTCAAGTAGGTTGCAGTTCTGGAATATGACAGCACTGGAGAATAATAGGTGTAACGAAGCTGAATGTGGATCCTCTAACCTGTGTGGCTGATGACTCGGCCGTATCGGGGAGCGGAGTCTAAGGTGCCGCTGGTCTTCACCAGAGCCCGCCGCAAGGCAGGATGGGCTTGCTGTGGCAGGCAACACCATGGTCGCTACCCCCAACATGGCTCGACCACACAGGTAGCTGGGCAAGGCAAGGTACCGAAGGAAAAGGCAGTAGCGTAGTCAAACGTAGCAGAGAATCAAGGCAGGCGGCAAAGGTGCAAAGTCAAATAACGTAGCGCAAGGTCAGGATACACGGGGAAGGCTATGAGGCTATATGGGTCGCTTAATCTCAGGCTAGGGGCACTGAAGATCCACCAGAAGAGGGAAGGTCAGTAATAAAGTCCATTGCAATATCAGAGGGCAAAGCATGTGGCAGACCAGCAGGCTTGGAACGGGGGTCTTGTCCCAGGCACAAACTGAACAAGATCAGACAAAATCAACGACATCCTGTTTTACAGTGGACCACCAATACTGTCGGGCGATGAGCTACATGACCGGCCAGTAGAGAGGAATGACCCCATCTCAGAGTCTTAAATGGGGAGGTACATAAGTCTTCCCTGGTGGCAAGTGCTGAAGACACACTGGTGCTGCTGAGATGAGACGATCAGGGGAAATAATATATTGAGAATGGGATTTCAGACTTTGAACATTGGAGGATCTGGACAGAGCGTTAGCATGAAGATTCTTCTCTGCAGGACAAAAGTGGATTAAGAAGTTAAATCTGGAGAAGAACAGAGACCAACGTTTAGCGTAGAGATGATTTTCACGGAGACGCTGTAACACTTGGTGGAGGTGAGAGCGATGAGACTGGATATTGGGTGAGTAGATAAGTATGTCATCCAAATAAACAACTACACAGGAGTATAGGAGGTCACGAAAAATCTCAATAAAAAACTCCTGGAAGACTGCTGGAGCATTGCAGAGTCCGAATGGCATCCCTAGATACTCAAAATGTCCGTTACGAGTATTAAATGCGGTCTTCCATTCGTCCCCTTCTCGTATTCGAATCAAATTATAGGCCCCACGAAGATCCAGTTTAGAGAAGATTTTGGCACCTCGCAGACAATCAAATAACTCAGAGATTAAAGGAAGTGGGTAGCGGTTCTTTACTGTAATTTTATTCAACCCTTGGTAGTCGATGCAAGGTCACAAAGACCCGTCTTTTTTTTCCACGAAGAAGAAGCTGGCTCCGGCAAGGGAAGAAGACTTCCTGATAAATCCCTTCTGAAGGTTCTCCTGGAGGTAATTAGACATGGCCTGAGTTTCAGGAACAGAGAAAGGGTAGATTCTGCCCCTGGGAGGTGTGGTGCCAGGTAGCAAATCAATGGGACAATCGGAGGGACAATGTGGTGGTAACACTTCGGCTTGCTTTTCACTAAAGACATCAGCATCATCAGAGCCCGACGCAAGACAGGATGGGCTTGCTGCGGCAGGCGACACCATGGTCGCTACCCCCAACACGGCTCAACCACACAGGTAGTTGGGCAAGTCGAGGTACCGAAGGATGAGGCAGTAGCGTAGTCAAACGTAGCAGAAGGTCAAGGCAGGTGGCAAAGGTGCAAAGTCTAATAATGTAGCGCAAGGTCTGGATACACGGGGAAGGCTAAGAGGCTATATGGATTGCTTAATCTCAGGCTAGGGGCACTGAAGATCCGGCAGGGAAGTGGGGGAGGAGCTGGCTTAAATAACGTAGAGGAAGGACCAGGCACCAATTAGTGGTGCACTGGCCCTTTAAATCTAGAGAAGGACAATCGGAGGGACAATGTGGTGGTAACACTTCGGCTTGCTTTTCACTAAAGACATCAGCATAGTCCTGAAGGAACGAAGGCAAACCAGGCAGAGGACAAGATGATGGTTCTAATTTTGACATATGTATGTGAATACAGTGGTTGTTGCACTGCAGACCCCAGCAAAGAACTTCTCCAGTTTTCCAATCCAGCTGCAGAGCATGGAGTTGCAACCAAAGTAGGCCAAGCAAGAGAGGAGAAGTTCAATGAGGGAGAACATAGAAGGACAAGTTCTCCTTATGCAGAACTCCGACCTGCATAGACAACGGTTCTGTGCGATATAGCACAGTACAGTTCAGTCTTTTACCATTGACCGTGGAGATGTACAAAGGCTTTAACAGGCGGGACACTGGCAGACGATGCCTATGTACTAGGAAAGCATAAATAAAATTTGGCGTGGAGCCAAAGTCCAGAAAGGCAAAAACGGAGATGATCTCTTTGGAGGGTAGGAAAAGCTGAACCGTCAAATTTAAGTGTGGAGAGGTGATATTCACACCTAGGGAGGCCTCTCCCACAAACCCTAGGTGCGAGCGTTTCCCTGTGACTGCGGACTCAGAGGACAATCTTTGAGGAAGTGATCTGCACTGGCGCAGTATAGGCATAGATTCTCAGTTCTTCGGCGGGTTCTTTCCTGCAGGGTCAGGCGAGACCAATCCACCTGCATAGCCTCCACTGCGGAGGGCAAGGGAGAAGGTTGCTGTGGTTGCTGCAGGACAGGTGCCAGACAAGGAATGCGCCGAGGTCGTGCAGACTCCCTTTCTTGGCGTAGTTCCTCACATCGCTCTGAGAAATGGATATCAATCCAGGATGCCAACTGTATAATCTCATTCAGATTAGATGGCAATTCCCGGGAAGTAAGGACATCCTTGGTTTGACTTGATAATCCTCTCTTGAAGGTGGCGCAAAGAGCTTTATCATTCTATGATAACTCCGATGCCAGGGTACAAAATCGAATGGCATACTCGCCCACTGAGGAGTTGCCCTGAGAAAGATTCAGCAATGCCGTCTTAGCGGAGGAAGCTCAAGCAGGTTCTTCAAAGACACCCTGAAATTCCGTCAGAAACGCCTGGAGATTGGTTGTGAGAGCATTACTGCAATCCCAAAGCGAAGTTGCCCAGGCCAAAGCCCTTCCAGTTAAAAGACTAAGGATGAAGGCCACCTTTGCTTATCCGCCATGAGTTCAATGTGCATGGAGCACTGAGTCACAAAACCACGACAGGACTTGGGATCCCCCTCATGTTTCTCCGGAAGAGACAGGTGGAATTTTGATCTGGACGACTGCAGGAGCGGGAGGTGACACCAGAGTAGTAGGAGGCTGTGGCAGTAGTTGTTGTGCCGTGAGTAATTGCTGCATCATGGCGGACAACTGACTCAACTGCTGTGCCTGCTGAGCCAACTGCTGTGACTGGAGCGCCACGATGGAAGTGAGATCCGGACTATCAGGCAGAGGAACCCCAGCGGGATCCATGGCTGGATCTTGCTGTAACAAAGCTGGATGCGGATCCTCTAACCTGTGTGGCTGATGACTCAGACGATATCGGGGAGTGGAGTCTAAAGAGCCGCTGGTCTTCCCCAGAGCCCGACGCAAGACAGGATGGGCTTGCTGCGGCAGGCGACACCATGGTCGCTACCCCCAACACGGCTCAACCACACAGGTAGTTGGGCAAGTCGAGGTACCGAAGGATGAGGCAGTAGCGTAGTCAAATGTAGCAGAAGGTCAAGGCAGGTGGCAAAGGTGCAAAGTCTAATAATGTAGCGCAAGGTCTGGATACACGGGGAAGGCTAAGAGGCTATATGGATTGCTTAATCTCAGGTTAGGGGCACTGAAGATCCGGCAGGGAAGTGGGGGAGGAGCTGGCTTAAATAACGTAGAGGAAGGACCAGGCACCAATTAGTGGTGCACTGGCCCTTTAAATCTAGAGAAGGTGCCGCGTGCGCCCTAGGAGGCGGGGGCGTGCTCGCAGAGAAGCACAGAGCCAGGCAGCAGCAGGTAATGAACGGGCCATGATTCGCATGCGGGCATGTCCCACGATGTGATTCGCGCTCCCGCCAGGAGAAGGAGGTGGCGGGTGCACACGGTCAAAACACAGGACCGGAGAGCTCGCCGTGACAATAGGTTCCTGGGGGGAGAGTTAAACCTGTTGCTGAGTTGCTCATAGCAACCAATCAGATTGCTTTTTGAAAAGGCCTCTGAAAAATGAAAGAAGCGATCTGATTGGTTGCTATGGGCAACTCAGCAACGTTTCCTCTGGACAGGTTTTCATAAATCTCCCTCCTGGAAATTTCATGTTTGATAGTTATTTAGCATCTTTATTCTCAACATGTCTCTTGCATCATTTGCATCACAATGTTTGATGGTTTTGTGATCACTAGTGTTGAGCAGCATAGGCCATATTCGAATTCGCGATATTTCGCGAATATATGGACGAATATTCGTCATATATATTCGCTATATTCGCTAAATTCGCATATTTGTAATATTCGCGATATATTTTCGCATATGCGAAAATTCACATATGCGAAAATTTGCATATGCAAACATTAGCATACACGAAAATTTGCGTGTGCGAAAAATTAGCATATGTGAAAATTTGCATAGGCGAAAATTCGCTTATGCAAACTTTCACATATGCGAAAATTCGTACGCCAGTCTCACACAGCAGTATTAGAGCCTTCTTTACACCACACAAGCTGGAAGCAGAGAGGGATGATCACTGTGATGTGTACTGTGAAGAAAAAAAAAATGAATATTTGGAATTACGAATATATAGTGCTATATTCGCGAATATTTGCGAATTGGCGAATATACGATATTCGCGAATAAAATTTGCATTGCGAATATTCGCCAGCAACACTAGTGATCACATCCCAATATCTAACCAATCTCAAAAGTGCTGCATCACTCTGAAAGACTTTTTACAATTAAATTTCTTTTTTGTTCCATTTTGCCAGAGAAAAAAAAATCTGCCTAATAATTCTGTACACCTTGATATAGGATGTTCATCCCCTTAGGCCACACACTACTTCATTACACAAATACACATCACCTGATATGCATTAATCCAATAAGCATTCAAGTTTATACAGCTTGAAGTTAGAAAATACGCATAGAAAATATGATATGGTCAAAATACTCACCTTATAAATCTAAAGAGCTCATTGTAATTAGTATATAACTAGTACTAGTAGTAGTTAGTAGGTACTAGTCATACACTTTAGGCTTTATTTTTCTAAGGCTATGATGGATTTTAAGAAATAATATTGTAAGTTTAATTACCTGGGTTTCTCCATTAATTACTAATAAAATGTGGTTTGATTGTTATTCAAATCATAAATATAGAAAAACACAATCTGCTCAATGAGCAAACATATACAGTACAGGGATAAAAAGTAAGTGAACCTCTGTATTACAGACAGGTGTTCCATTTAAGAAGATCAGATAAGAAGCATAGGATTCACAGGTGCTTTGTCCACTAAATAAAGTCACAAATACCTGGTTACTGACAATTCTATTCTTAAATCTATTCTTAAATGATTAGGATGAATCATTGCAAACAACTTTTAGAGGACCTCAGAAGATGTTATAGAGATACATGAAGCTCTAATAGGCTAAATAAGCATAGATAAAAACCTGATGTACATTAGTCCATGGTTAGACAAACTGTCTACAGGTGGAGAAAAAAAATCAAAGAGTGGATGCCTGGTAAGATCGCTCCAACAGCACAACAGGGAAACTTCCCAGAGGGTTATGAAAGAACCTAAGGGTAAGAGCAAAACATGTATACATCTCTGGAGCAGCAGCTTCAGGGTGAATACCGCTGTGACAAATGTGAGCATGTTGCCCACCTGGAAGCTCGTATTAGAGATCTAGAGGAGCAAAATGCAACATTGAGGGCGATTGACAATCTTACAGAGCAAGCAGTTAGTGGGGTAGAAATGGAGGTTGGAGAAACTAGCCAGGAGGCCCAAGTAGGGAGCTGGGTTAATGTAGTTAGAGGGACTGGAAAGGGGGCAAGGAAAAGGAAGGTCACTTCTGCTTCTGATCTCCCAAGTAAAATTGCCAAGTTGGGCGATGATGCGAGAGCCTCAGTATCAGAGATGGCAACCCTAGTGGATACTGTTCTCCCTAACAGCCGGGGGAACAGCTCAACTAGTAGTGTGGGGGATGGTAACGCAGGTAGGCCAAGACAGTTAGTTGTGGTAGGGGATTCTATAATCAGGAAGACGGATAGAATAATTTGTCGCCAAGACCACCTCAACCGAATGGTTTGCTGTCTCCCTGGTGCCAGGGTTCGGCATGTGGTGGAAAGGGTGGACAAATTACTAGGGGGGGCTGGGGATGACCCAGCTGTCGTGGTCCATGTGGGAACCAACGACAGAATACATGGTAGGTGGAGGTCCTTGAAGAATAATTACAAGGAACTAGGTGCCAAGCTGAAGGGAAGGACCTCTAAGGTTGTGTTCTCTGGAATACTTCCTGTGCCATGCGCATCGCAGGAAAGACAGCGGGAGCTTAGGGAGTTAAATGCATGGCTTAAGTCGTGGTGTGAGGGGGAAGGGTTTGGGTTTTTAGAGCACTGGGCTGACTTTTCATTGGGGTACAAACTCTATTCTACGGATAATTTGCACCTGAATGGAAGGGGGTCTGCTGTGCTGGGGGAGAGAATCCTGGAAGGGGTGGCTGAGTATTTAAACTAGGTGAGTGGGGGGAGGATAATAAAGCAAAGAAAGCAGACAGTGGGATGGATAGGTTAGAGAGGGGTCAGGACATAATGGTGGGTGGAGAGGAGTCCTGTGGGGGGAGGTTAAGAGCAGTGGATAAGGAGATTCATGCGTTACAAACCAGCTGTAAAAATAAATGTAGCCCGAAAAATTGTAATCCCAATAATTCAAAAAATTCCATTAGCCCCAATAACTCAATAACTACAATAAGCCCCATTAACTCAAAAAATACCGTTAGCCCCAATAACTTAAATAACAACGTTAGACGCAATAACGCAAAAAATCCCATTAGCCCCAATAACTTAAATAATAACGTTAGACCCAATAACTCAAAAAATCCCATTAGCCCCAATAACTTAAATAGTACAATTAGCCCTTATAACTCAAAAAATGACATTAACCCCAATAACTCTGAAAATCCCATTAGTGAGACTACATGTGTAAAACTTAATGGAAATGTAAAGTGTATGTTCACAAATGCCAGAAGCCTAGCAAATAAAATGGGGGAGCTTGAGGCCTTGATACTGGAGGAACATATTGATATAGTTGGGGTCACTGAGACATGGCTGGACTCCTCGCATGACTGGGCCGTTAATCTGCAGGGGTTTACATTGTTTCGCAAGGATAGAATGAACAGAAAAGGTGGTGGAGTCTGTCTGTATGTAAGAAGTGGTATGAAAGTCAGTGTGAACGATGCCATAGTGTGTGATGATTCTGAGGATGTGGAATCATTGTGGGTAGAATTACAAAAGGAGGGAAATACTGAAAAAATAATATTTGGTGTAATCTACAGACCCCCTAATATCACTGAAGAGATAGAAGGTCGGCTGTATAAACAAATAGAGAGGGCCGCCCGGGCAGGTACAGTGGTAATAATGGGAGATTTTAACTATCCAGATATAGATTGGGGCCGGGGGTTGGCTAAAACTACAAAGGGGAGAAAATTCCTAAATTTATTGCAGGATAATTTTATGGGCCAGTTTGTGGAGGACCCAACAAGAAGTGATGCCTTGTTGGATCTGATCATTTCCAACAACGCAGAGCTGGTTGGTAATGTAACTGTGCGGGAAAACCTTGGTAATAGCGACCACAATATAGTTACTTTTGACTTAAAATGTAGAAAACAAAGACAGACGGGGAAAGCAAAAACATATAACTTTAAAAAGGCAAACTTCCCTGGGTTGAGGGCTGCACTACAGGACATAAGACTGGGGGGAGGTGTTCTCAAATACTGATACAGAAGGTAAATGGGACATCTTTAAATCAACTCTAAATAACTATACAGCTAAATATATACCAAAGGGGAACAAATATAAACGATTAAAACTAAATCCTACATGGCTGACAAATGAGGTTAAAAGAGCAATAAACAACAAAAAAATAGCCTTCAAAAAATACAAATCTGATGGGTCAGCTATAACATTTAAACAGTACAAGGAGCTTAATAAAATCTGTAAAAATGTAATAAAAACAGCAAAAATTCAAAATGAGAGACAGGTGGCCAAAGAAAGCAAAACTAATCCTAAATATTTTTTTAGATATATAAATACAAAAAAACCAAGGACAGAGCATGTAGGACCCCTTAATAATGATAATGGGGAGGTTGTCACGGGCGATCAAGAGAAGGCGGAGCTACTGAATGGGTTCTTTAGTTCTGTATATACTATGGAAAAAGGAGCTGACATTGGCCAGGTCAGTGCTGGTAACACATCATGTAATGTACTGAACTGGCTTAATGTAGAGATGGTACAAGGTAAGTTAAGTAAAGTAAATGTAAGCAAATCTCCAGGGCCGGATGGACTACACCCAAGAGTTCTTAGAGAGGTAAGTTCAGTAATATCTGTACCCTTGTTCATGATATTTAGAGATTCTCTGGTGTCTGGTATTGTGCCAAGGGACTGGCGCAAGGCTAATGTGGTACCAATCTTCAAGAAGGGCTCTAGGTCTTCGCCAGGCAATTATAGACCGGTAAGTCTAACGTGCATTGTGGGTAAATTGTTTGAAGGACTTATAAGGGATTACATACAGGAATACATAGGGGATAATAGTATTATAAGTGATAGCCAGCATGGGTTTACTAAGGATAGAAGTTGTCAAACCAATCTAATTTGCTTTTATGAAGAGGTGAGTAGAAGCCTTGACAGAGGAATGGCTGTGGATATAGTGTTTCTGGATTTTGCCAAAGCGTTTGATACTGTCCCTCACAGACGTCTGACAGGTAAGTTAAGGTCCTTGGGCTTGGAAACTTTAGTTTGTAACTGGATTGAACACTGGCTCATGGATCGTACCCAGAGAGTGGTGGTAAATGATTCGTACTCTGATTGGTCCCCGGTTATTAGTGGTGTACCCCAAGGTTCAGTACTGGGCCCGCTGCTGTTTAATTTATTTATCAATGATATAGAGGATGGTATTAACAGCTCTGTTTCTATCTTTGCAGATGACACCAAGCTTTGTAGCACGGTACAGTCTATAGAGGATGTGCATAAGTTACAAGATGACTTGGATAGACTAAGTGTCTGGGCATCCACTTGGCAAATGAGGTTCAATGTGGATAAATGTAAAGTTATGCATCTGGGTACTAATAACCTGCAGGCGTCGTATGTCTTAGGGGGGATTAAACTGGCAGAGTCACTGGTAGAGAAGGATCTGGGTGTACTTGTAGATCACAGACTACAGAATAGCATGCAATGTCAGGCTGCTGCTTCCAAAGCCAGCAGGATATTGTCATGTATCAAAAGAGGCATGGACTCAAGGGACAGGGACATAATACTCCCCCTTTATAAAGCATTGGTACGGCCTCACCTGGAATATGCTGTTCAGTTTTGGTCGCCTGTTCATAAAAGGGACACTGCAGAGTTGGAAAGGGTGCAGAGACGCGCGACTAAACTAATATGGGGCATGGAACATCTTAGCTATGAGGAGCGATTAAAGGAGTTACAATTGTTTAGTCTTGAGAAGAGACGTTTAAGGGGGGATATGATAAACGTATATAAGTATATTAATGGCCCATAAAAAAAATATGGAGAAAAACTGTTCCAGGTTAAACCCCCCCAAAGGACGAGGGGGCACTCCCTCCGTCTGGAGAAGAAAAGGTTTAGTCTAAAGGGGCGGCACGCCTTCTTTACCGTGAGGACTGTGAATTTATGGAACGGTCTACCTCAGGAACTGGTCACAGCAGGAACAATTAACAGCTTTAAAACAGGGTTAGATACATTCCTGGAACAAAATAACATTAAAGCTTATGCAGAATTATAAAACTACATCCCTTTCCCTTATCCCCTTACATCCTTCCCTTCAATCCCCTGGTTGGACTTGATGGACGTATGTCTTTTTTCAACCATACTAACTATGTAACTATGTAAGAATACTCTACAAGCAGCTAAAACCTCCATTCACAGGCCTATTGTTAGAAAAATGGACAGGGAAAGCTTTCTATGGACAGATGAGACTACAGTGGAACTTTTAATACAAATTATGTACTGACGTTGTACAATGCTTTGTTAGGAGGAAAATGAACACTGTGTGGTGCCACGGGGGTGCTAGGAATACCTGATCACTTTGTGACGCCAGGTCACTGTTAGCCTATACATGGTCCGAGGTTGGCGACAGCTTTTCCTGGGCCAGACACGGGGAGGAAAGAAACACACCGATGTCGCGTTACGGATAACTGCCTTTTACTGAGCAGGGTGCAGATGGTATTACATGCCAACAGTATGGTGAAGAGTGGAGAGGATGCAGTGTAACCCCTTGGGAGCCCTGTTGCCTTACTGGGACATATAGTGCTTTTCACACAACTGATTAACACTGACTTGAGATGAGATTGAAGATTTTCCATGTCGCTAGGGTTCTGACAAGGTCTTGAGACTTCCTCCGCCAGGCTTGAATTTCCTCCATGTAGGGGATTCTTGCAGAATGGCTGGATAAGACTTGAGATTAGATTTGTTCTGGACTTCCCTCAGAGCTTCTCCACATACTGCTCACACCTTTACTACACTTGAGCTCAGACTGATCTGGGGCAACTCCTCCCCCCACTACTCTATATTGCACGCAATTTAGGGGTTCCCATTGACAGGCAGGGTCACATGGGCTTGCACCGCTCCTCTGACTTAAAGGTGTAACACATATATAAATAACAGATAACACAGTACTTATGAAAAATATATTAACCATTTGATAAAGTACTTGAACATAATAACTATAGCAGCCAGTCCTTTAGTGGGCCCAACACCTGTGCCGCAAGTCTGCCCAAGGAAGTCCGAAGCCACAGGACAGCCTTTGGTGCCTTGTGACACCACTACTGCACACCAAAACCTCACAGTGGAGAGAACATCATTGAGGCTGCTTTGCCGTATGTGGAAGTGTGGTGTGAATTGAGCCTCATCTCTTGATTTTGATGCAAATAAGAGACAGTTTGCATTTGTTTTCTTGTGGCATAAAAAGAGCAATCTTGTCATTGACCTTTCTTTTACCAGAATAGCATGGTAATTGGAGAGCCCGCTTCTACCACACAGTTCATTTAATGGCTTGATGTATTCAAGACTCAGCTGCTGTCTTATGTAAGAATTGACGGTTGTACTTTAATTGCTTGTTAGTAAATATATTTACTTATGTGTAAAATCTTCCAAGAAGATGTTTTTTTTTTCCCGTATTTTTTATTTCCCGGGAGGTATGCTTAAGCTGTTTTCATTTCTGCTTATTGCATGCATGGTGGGGAAAAGTTTTCCTGTCACAATCCAAATACATGAGGGGATATCACAGAGGTAGTAAGGGGAGAACTGTAAAGCGTTATTAGATTGCAGATGCCATACAGGATACTTTTTAACCTTTTATTATGTTCCTTAACTGTATGGTGTAATAAAGGGGTATTCCAAGGTATTTTTTTTCTTCAGACTTTAAGCCCATGATGCAAAGTTATAAAACTATGTAATACAGTGACCCCTCGACCTACGATGGCCCCGACATATGATCATTTCTACATGCGATGGTCTCTCAGAGGCCATCACATGTTGAAGGCAGCATCAACATACGATGCTTTTGTATGTCGGGGCCATCGCATAAATGGCTATCCGGCAGCGCAGACTGCTTCAGCTGCCACCGGATAGCCGTTTACAGTGCCCCGTGTGGTCCGCTGACGATCACTTACCTGTCCTCGGGGCTCCGGTGCATCCTCTTTGGGATCCCCTGCATCGTTGGCGCTCTCCATTGTCGTCAACACGTCGCTGCGCATGTCATCCCCTCATCCAATAGGAGCAGCATGCGTAGCGACGTGATGGCGGCGACGTGAGAGCGAGGATGCCGGGGAAGCAGAGGCCTTGCCAGAGTGTCGGGGACACCCCGGGAACGCAGCGACAGCGATGGAAGGCGACATCCAGGGCAGCGGTGACGGGTCCAGAGCGGCGGGGACACGTGGTATAACCTCCAATACCAGTGGTCTTCAACCTGCGGACCTCCAGATGTTGCAAAACTACAACTCCCAGCATGGCCGGACAACCGTTGGCTGTCCGGGCATGCTGGGTGTTGTAGTTTTGCAGCATCTGGAGGTCCGCAGGTTGTAGACCACTGTCCTATACTTTACATTGCACGGATCCCTCAACATACGATGGTTTCAACAAACGATGGTTCATTTGGAACGGATTACCATCGTATCTTGAGGGACCACTGTATGCTCCTATTAAATCGTTGTGCCGCTTTTTCCTCTTTTTATGCATAGAACTCATACTCAGAAGTGCTGTATTGCAAGCCTTTTTTTATGTTGTCTTTGATCTTTCCCAGCATTCAATGCTGACAGAGACAATGGCCCTCATTTACTATTCTAAACCCGACCTCTTTTGTCGGGTTTTTTTGTGGCATCTTTGTCTGCGCCATGTCGCAGACATCGTGCGCCAGTCTGCGACACTATGCAACATTTTTTCCCGACGGACCCGATGTGGATTCTCCCAAACCCGAAAAAGGGGCGTTACCCGACATTTCTGAGCTTTCCCACGTATTTATTAAGGTTTCCAACCCGAATTTGTTGAATTGTTGTGGATTTTTTCCCGACAGCTCAGAGGAGTTGGAAACCAAAACCTACAAAACCCACGTGCGACAAACAGGATGCGACATAATAATAAATACCAGGGGAAAAAAGCAGTCAGGTAAGAAAGCAACAGAGACTTACAACCCGATTTTCTTAGTAAATGAGGGCCAATATGTCACATGGTGTCAAGGGAGCATAGCTATTCTGCAGTGTGTAGGTGGATAGCATTACTTCAGTCAATCCTTCCCACCCTGCTATCCACCTACCCACTGTCACATAGCCAGCACATGAGGCTAGGTTCACATATATCCAGCATCCGGCATAGATTACCTATATTAGCCTAAATCTCAATGCAACTGATGCTGCAACTGATGACAACGTGCATCAGTTGTCAACAGTTGTATGGCATCCGGCGTCTTTTGTTTCTGGCACCGGACAGGGGAAAGCAGCAAGCTGCGTTCTCCTGTCCGGCGTGTCAAACTTGGGACGCTGGATGATTGTGAACTATCCCATTCAAATGAATGGGATCAGTTCTAGCATCAGTTTCCGTCCTGTGCATGCCGGAGGGAAACTATGCCGGACACCTGATATATGTGACCCCAGCCTAACTTGGCATCCTGGGATCAAAGGCTGAAGATTTCAAGACTATGTCCATCTTTGCAACCGTTTTTCTATAGCTTGAGGGCACCTACAAGCAACTTTGATAATAGTCTCGATTAGAAATCTCCTAACATTTTGTGTCAATGGCGTATATGCAGACCTATGTGTTTCCATGACAACAGACTACAAATAAGCCATGTGTAGTCTAATCCTGTAGTCATATTGTCATCCTTCTGTCCCTTACCTATTACTAAGATGCATTTGGCAAATCAGCAAATAGTAGCTAATAGATAGAAAATAGTATGACTGCGGTATTAGACTATACAGGGTTTGTTTGCAATATATTACCCTAGGAACAGATAGATCAACTAATAAAAAATAATAGGAACAGGCAGGTTACAGATTAATTAATTTCCTTAGATGTGTTTTAACAGCCATATAAATGTTTATAACAAGTATTTGTCAGAAATATGAAGGCATTTTTATAATATCTGCAATTATCATTTTGTTTAGTTGGATAATAGCTACCTCAGCTTTGTTTCAGTTTTTTTTTTTTATTATTTCTGCTGCTGTGCACTAAATGCAAGTGACAAATTATTTAGTTTTACTTTTTTTTTGTTTTGCTTTTATGGGGAATGTATATGTTAGTGTTTCTTTTTTGTTAATTTAAATGTTTTACCCTGGACATCGCTAACCCTAACAAAGTGTATGTATGTGAACTATATGTTGGAATGCTAATAGGATGCCAAATACAGGTGAAACTCGAAACATTTTAATACTGTGCAAAAGTCCATTTCATGAATGCAACTTAAAAGGAAAGGAGGCATGAACTAGCTATCACGCCCCCTATCAGGCTTGCATTGTAGTCGCCGGTAATCAGTCCCGGAGCGTACACGCTCCGGGGACTGATTACAAACGGGGTGCCGCGTGCATGATCCCGGGGGTCCCCAGCAGCGGGACTCCCGCGATCAGGCATCTTATCCCCTATCCTTTGGATAGGGGATAAGATGTTTAAGCACCGGAGAACCCCTTTAAATTGCATTACTGAAATAAATGAACTTTGCATAATATTCAAATTTTTCGAGTTTCCCCTGTATGTCATGTCATTTATATTTCCCTATATGTATTGTTTGTGTCCTATAAAGTGACTGTTTTTATTTTTGTATTTTGTATGTTTATATTTCTGCATGCCAGCATTTTGTGCCAGTGCATAAAAAGTTAAATGGGCCATACTACAAGTATGCTCAAATAATCTTCCACATGAGACAGTCCTTCGACTTTTGTCAGGTCCTAAACTGTCTCTATGGCAATGCCAGCCCCAGCAATCATTATTACATTTAGGTTACCAGTTTTGCAGTACTTTTGATAAATCTCCTCTACTGTACTGTACAATAGTATTCTACAATACATCACTAAAATAGTTTTTATTTGCACACCAAACCAGCATGTTATCACAAGGTCATACATTCATGGGGGTATGTATGATAACCATGCTTGGCAACTTTTCCAAATAGACATCTCGGGGGGGGGGGGGGGGGGGGTGGGGTCACAAAGAGTGCATGAAAAAGAAAAGTGGCATGCATAGTGCACAAAGCAATTTTTTTCCATATATAGGCTGTGGTCCAGGGCTAGATTTAGGATGACTAGGGTATAAAGATGTCCTATCCAGATTCAAAACACAAGAACCAAGTAATATGCCCCCACCCCCTAAAAGAATTATCATATAATATTGTTGCCACTATAACAGAAAAAAATATTCACTCCATACTGTTAATTAACGAAACATACTATACAGAGAACAATATGATCAATGTCCAAGCTATACAAAGCCATATCCTATCACCATATCATAACCCCTACCATTAACACTTTATAGTGACTCAATTATAATATACTGTTACTGAACAAAGTAAGCATATAACGGTAGACGGCAGTTTTACAGAGGTGTTCTGCAGACCATATGAGTGATTTAGTTACAGCCAGTGAGGTGACATCTTTTCTGATTGGAGTCATTCACTTTCCTGTCTATGGATCAACGTCATCCACTTCTTCCAGCCACTACGAATGTCTGCAGAGTTTGCTGTCCTGACATATATGGTTCCTCACTTTCAGCAAGCTCCCTGCCCTTTCTTAACCTACTGTACACAAACTCCTTATCCTGCTATTACTCCGAGTTCTGAGCCTGTTGCTTCCCCATTTGCTCTTATCGCTGTACGTGCTTTGTTACAAAGAGCACCCAAATACTGAACTTCTAAAAATAATGATGTCATACTTACAGTGACTATCCAAAAAAAAAGTGCCCCACAGTCTCTACCGTTGAATAATGGTGGCAAACAGATAATCTCCCATATTTAGCAACATACATTAGTTGTAGAAGTACAGTATTAGTGCACAGTAAAATTGCTATTTCTAGTACCCCAAACAATAAGAATAACTCTCTTTGTGCCCTACACAGTTACCAGTGTTACAGTTAATGTTATGCAGACTGCTGTCATGCTCCTCCCTCATTTAGACTGCTCATCATGCCTCTGATTCCTCACACAGCCTGCTCCTCATGCCCCCTCGTTAAGTCAGCTCCTTAGGTCTCATCTATGACACACTACTCCCCTTCTCTAACACGGTTATTTTTGGCCCCCTCACAGTCACCTTTTGTCACAGCTCCTTATACCTCCCCTAAAGCCAGCTCCCTATGTCCTCCCTCACTGACTACATATACTTTGTTTCTCACACACTGCTCACCATGCCCCCTATCTCACAGACTGCTCCTTATGCCTCCACTCTCATTTACTGCTCCTCATGCCACAGGCTGCTTTTTATTCCCTCTTTTTCACAGACTACACCTAAAACGCCATTTCCCACATACTTCTTCCCCCTATTTCAGGGACTGCTTTTTATGCTCCCAACTCTTAAAAACATGTTCCTATCTCTCACGCTGTGCTTAGCGGCTTTTACACACTGTTTCCTATGTCCTTCCTATATATAGCTCCTTATGTAATCTCTCTCACAAACTACTCCTTATGTCACCTTTTTTAGATTGGTTCTCATACCCTCTTTCCTACAGAGCTCTTTATGTTCCTTCCAACAATTTGCTACTTATGCCTCCTCTCAGAGACAGCACATCATCCCACCTAATACAGCTGCTCCTTATGTTCCTCCCATTTTTTACAGGCTGCCCAATATTCCCATCTACTTATATTTCACTTTCACACACTACTCCTTCTGAGACAGCTTCTTATGCCACCTGCTCCCCATGTCTCATCTTACAAATTGCTTTTTATTGCCCCCCTTTCTCACAGATAGCTCTTTATGCCAAATCTCCCACAGACAGCTTCTTATACCCCTCCCACAGACAACACCTTATGCTCCTTTCACAGAGTTCCCTCACTCTCTCAGATTGTGCCTTATGTTGTATCTGCTGTATGCAGAAGCTCTTCCCCTATCTCTCATACTTCTTTCATTGTTCACTGGCTCTAAAAGACTGCTTCTCATGGTCCCTTTCACAGGAAGCTCCCTATGCTTCTTCTCTTAGACTGTTGCTTATGTTCCTTCTATCTGACTGCTCCTTATGCTTTTCATTTCAGTCCATGCCTTTCAGTCTCCTCATAATGCCTGTCTTAGACTGCTTCTTAAGCTCCCATCTCTCACAGACTGCTCCTTATGGCCCAAGGTCTTGCAAACTGCTTCCTATGCTGTCTCTCTCACAGACTTTGTCCTATGACCCCATATGTCACGGACTGCTCCATATGCCCCTTCTCACAAAATGCTCCTTATGCACTTTTTGCTCCTTCTTTTAGAGACTGCTACTGGCAGATTGTTCCTTATGTCCGCTCTCACAGACTGCCTCTCCTTCAACTCTACTCCCTCCCCGAAGACTGCTGTTTTTGCTACTAACTTACATGGTCCATAACAGAAAATCTGACTGCTTAGTTTTCTACTTCCTCCCAGGAGTGCAGGAAGGAGATAGAAAGGACTGTGTAGCTACGCATGGCTGCACATTTCAAAGCCACCAGTGCCACTAGTGCTGATGGCAGGACATGGCCTTCACTACACCAGAGTCCAGTAGTCCAGTTTGGTCACCATCACCATCTTAGGCCAACAGGGTGGGGGTTTCCAGGCAAACCCACAAGATGCACCCCTGTGTACTGAATGAAGGAGCTTATATAGAGAATTCAAACTGTCCACTATTATATACAATATGCACTAAATATAGCATAGCTTTAATAGTTGCTGGAAGTATAATCACATGATTATTAATCACATTCCCCTCCTGTCGGCTCTTGCATTTGTTCTTAATCAGGGGGCATTTGTCCTTCTCTCTGAGACCAAATTTCTCTCTTTATCTTAAGGTGTGTTTTCTTTGTGCTATAATACCGTTCCCCAGGAGACATATTGATTTTGTGCCTTGACTTTACTGAGCACATTAAAACTGTTATTATTATGAGCCGGTTATTTGTTACAATGTGGCTTGTTGTTTTTTTTCTGTCTATATAATTACATTCCTTTCAATTAATTTCTTATTGCAGATATGCATAGTGTTCAGTTTTCAGCAATAAAAAGGTATATTCCAGGATTTCCCATCTAGTATTGAGTGAAATTCTTTTGTGAAATATGAGGCTTGAAATAGCGGTGGTATTCATAATGTCTGAATACATGTATTCATAAAAAAGAGAAAAGTATCAGTCATTGTCTAATACTACCTAGAAATCTTTGACAAAAGAAGGCCTGCTCTCATGAGAACTATCACATCTCATACATCTTCCATCCTAAAAACTTCCAGTGAGAGTACCAGCTCTTTTTCTAAGACAATTTTTGGTCTAAATGGTTAGTATCCCTTTAATTAAAAATACCACAGTCTCTGATGAGTGATGGCTGAATGTGTATTATGACAGTAGAATGCCTGACCGGCAGCTAACCTAGTGAAGTATGTTGAGGATTTCCTCTTACCGGTTGTTGAGCAGACTCAGTAGCTCCCCCGCATGGTAAAGGTCATTCTTTGTTACTTGACTGAAGCGGAACTCATTGAGGTTACAGAAGGTCACAGCTGGAAAGGTCATCCTGGCAGTTGCAATCTCATCTAGTTTGGTGACATGTGGATAATCAAAGTAATAGATGATCCTCTCAGTACACACAAACAGCAAAAGGGACAATGAGCCCAGGAAACATAGTATCCAGATCATCCGCCGACATGAGAAACGCTCGTAGGAAAATATATGAGCAATGCCATGAAGTGTTGAGCCACTGGCAAAGGCCTGAAGAGTCACTGGCTGGGGGCTACCCAGCTCCTCTGCTTCCTTTACATCCATGCGGGCACTGGAAGGACAATAATTGCAGTATAAGTTGATATTTACCACATAGACAAACTAGGATTGTAATAAAAGTAGAACATAGAAAAAATAAAACAAATGATATTTGTTTACAATCTCCTTTTTAACTATTCTGAGTGTTTTCGTTTACTATCCACTCCCTCTGAAAATAAAGACAATTATAACCATTTAGATAATGCACACTTGTCTTGCGCTATTTCACAATGCAATTATTCACATCAGGCTTTTCTACAAGCAATGACCTCCTTTGAGCATATGTTTATAGCAATGGTCTCAATCTATGGCCCTTCAGATGTTGCAAAACTTTAACTTCCAGCATGCCTGGACAGCCAGGGGGTGTGTCCCTCCCTTGTGGTTGTGGTGGAGGTGATTGGTGTGTCTGCTCATGCATCCTTGTCCATGAGTTATCTCTTGTACATGACTCATGGACAAGCCTGATGCCGCTGCAGGACTTGTTAGTGTCCCAGTAGGTATGGGGACCCCTAGTGGTGGAATTTTCAAAAGCATTTTTGTTTATTGAATATTAAAACATTTTTAAACAACCATATTACAAAAGGTCTTTTATTTTCGTCAGTAACAACATATAAAAAGTTTTTAGATCTGCCAGTAGCCAAGTAAGTAGAAATCTCTAAGTATTCCCAGTTAATTTAACAATTTTCTTAGGCACAAGCTATGTTTCTGTGAAGATGACAACTAGCAGAATTTATAATACAGCTCTAGGCTACAATACAGGCTGTAACTCTGAGTATGAGAAAAAACTGACATGTATTTAAAATGTTACTCCCCTGTTAAACATTTTTTTTTAAATCAACTGGTGCCAGAAAGTTAAACAGATTTGTAAATTACTTCTGTTAAAAAAAATCTTAATCCTTCCCGTACTTATCAGCTACTATATGCTCCACAGGAAGTTAGTTTCTTTTTGAATTTCCTATGGGGATTTGCTCCTACTCAAACTGGACAGTTCCTAAAATGGACAGAGGTGTCAGCAGAGAGCACTGTGGTCAGGCAGAAAGGAAATTCAAAAAGAAAATAATTTGCTTTGAAGCATGTAACAGCTGATGAGTACTGGAAGGATTAAGATTTTTAAATAGAAGTAATTTACAAATCTGTTTAACTTTCTGGCACCAGTTGATTAAAAAATGTTTTTTTTTTTTCAGTGGAGTACCCCTTTAAGTATAAGAATGTATGCTCTAAAATCTACAATTCCTAGATACAAAACTGTGTAATACCATCTAGCTCAAAAAAAAAAAAAAAAAAAAATAACTGTACACTCAATCCCAGCTGGTGATATATGAGTTAAAATATAGAAAATAATCATGACACGTCATCCCAAACCACTTCAAAAACAAGTATCAAGGCTAAGCCATGCTGTCACTTTTATACATTATATTTCAAGGACTTTGGTTGTGAATTTGCAAGTGATGGGTGAGATTCAGGATAAGGCAGGTTGCTGAAGCAACCATATGACGCCTAAAGCTACTCCCATAGAGATGCTGCTAGTAATTCATAAGAGGATCACTTTAATATTTTCTATATTCACTGAAGACCCCATCCAAGAAGGAAAATGTAAATGTGGATGACTTGAAGTCAAATGTAGCCAAGTTACCCTGTCCTTCTACACTGGTAAAATGCGAAGGGTGAGAGCCATACATGCCTTTTGCAAAGCTTGTAGAGGCTTTCACCAAGCATTCCACAAACCCTGAATGGCATATATATATATATATATATATATATATATATATTGTGATAAGGTGGCAAAGAAAGGGTGTATTTCCTTTGCTCACCCTGAAGATTCTCTCACCTGCTTCTTAAGTAATGAGGCAGCAGGAAAGGAAGGTGTATATAAGATGGAGACTCAGTCTAATCTATGCTCTCCCTGGGAAACAGCATGTTGCTGTAGGGGGAGACACTCGGACCCTGTTGAGGAAGCACACAGCTGGAATCTGTGAGTGGTCCAAGAAGGGGTGTGATCTGTGAGTAACAGGTTGCAGGAGTCACTTGTTTAACTGGCTGAGAGTAGCTCACCAGTTGATAGACAGGGCATGCTGATATGTGTAGTCAGTGACCAGACGGTCTAGGATTTTATTTTGTTCCTGCGTTATGTTTGTTTTTCCCCTGCAACCTGTCTAAATAAAGCTGGCAAGGTGCCAGGCTTGCATGAATAACCGTTGTCTGCGGGTTTATTGAGTAGAAACGTGTCCCGTGGCAATGTCCAGGATGATCCCGGAGCTATCCCCAAGGAGGAATCCTTACATTTAGGTGGAGGATGCGGGCACGCCGTTGCTAAGGGCAACCCGTTGCCAAGGGCAACCAACGGGTGAGTTGGAGAGGAGCCGTTGCTAGGAGCAACCCCCTACATGTTGCCAATCGGTTGAGCCCAGCTGAGGAGACTAAGTGCAGGACGGAGCCTGTGGTGGAAAGTTGCTAGGGGCAACAGATTGTGTCAAGAAGATGGGACAACCTCGAAAGGCTGTTGCTGGGAGCAACCGACGTGGGCCGCAAGCTGTGGTTGCCAAGACGGAAAAGAGGACCCGTGAGTTACTGGTGGGTGGAATCGCACTACTTGTGGAACTGGATTTCCGCCAGACTGTTTTCAGAATTATGCCAGACGTCATTCCATTCGTGAAGTTCCGACCAGAGTTTGGTAAGACTATTCCGATTGACTTTGAAACGTGTTTTGGGACAGTGAGCCATATAATGGAGGTATGTGCGGAACTTACAGTTGAATTGTACTGGGCAGAGACTTTCCGTATTTCTGGCAGCTGTGGGATGCCGAGAGTGCACCTGAGAGTTCGCACACAAAGGTTCCGGAAGTAGTGAGGACTGGGATGTCTCTACTGGACTGTGTGAATGGTGCTGTATATTGTGAACCCATGCAGGCTGATAATGTTTTTGTTGAAAAACTTATGCTTATGTGTTCTGATATAAAGAGTTCTATTCCCACCTCTCGCAGGACAAAAGAAAACCTGTGTGAGCTGGAAATAGAAGGTAAAAAGAGGATGTTTTTGTTAGATCCAAAATGTGTAATAAGTCTGGTATAGACCAGCTGCAGAAAGCCAGACCCCGCTATAATATCTATACAAGCCGGTATTTGGGGTGTATTTCTACTCCCTATGGTACCATAAGTCACAAGGTTGCAATAGAGCCTACCTTAGAGTATGAAGTAGTGCTGGGGAAAGATTTTCCGTTTTTTCAACAGTTGTGGGAAGATAGTCAGGTGACTAGAGCAGGAACACCTGATACGCTCACAACACTTGATTTGCACCATGTAGCAGGGGACAGTAACTCAGCAGAGGCTGAGGACAGGGAGTGTCAGCAGACCCTAGGTATATCTCAGGTGGGAGTGTGCCAGACCACTAGGGGAGCTGAAGAGCAGTCCACAAGTAAAGCTACGAAGATGGCTGTGGAAAAAACAAAACTCCGGAAGAGAGTACCGGTTGGGCTGGGGGCTGCGCTTACGGTCACAGATAGAGTCCTAAGTGAAGGAGATGTGGCGTCTGGACCAGAGAGGGGTTGTAACCAGGAAGGTCGAACCACTGGAGCAGATATTGTTGCAGACCCAGGAGCCCTAGTCGTTTTTGCCAGGCCGTGGAGAGACACTGACAAGACAAAAGAAAAGTCTGCCAAGGAGCCGAGAGATAGTTAAGAGGAACTGTTCGGGAATTACCCTGACTCGCTGGTGCCAAGAGCCATTGAAGTTGTTGCTAGGGGCAACAAACTTACCACCAAGGGATTGCCGGTCCGATGGGAGTGTTTAGCAAGAGTCTCTAGAGTTGCCAACGTGGTGGGAGAGGAAGAGTGCCAGGTGTTGGTGGCACCTGTTGTTGATGATAATAACGAGGCACAAGTGTCCGCAACCCCGAAAAAGGTGGAGACTTCATCTAGAGACGGAGAAGAGCTGGGTCGAGTGTCTGACAGAGGACCAGAGGATGTCTCAAGGTCTAACAGCGAGAGTGAGGAGACCGCTGTCAGTAAAAGGTCTCGGAAAAGACGAGCTGGCCTTGGGAAAAAACTGGAGCAGATCCAGAATATGGAAGAAACCCTGCAGATGGTTTCTGTGAAGTTGATGGAGAAAGAAAAAGAGGTACATCGCTTGACAGAGGAGAAGGACAAATCACTTGCTGACTTTAAGAAAGAGCAAGAAGCGAGGCTTCAGCTGGAAAAAGTGATGAAACATCACAAAAGGGAGTTTGTGGCTCTGCAGGATGAACTGTCCCGCTCCCAGGGTCTTGTGACCAGCAAGGAGAGTGAAGTGGAGAGTCTGGCCAAGCGGATGTCATTCCAGGAAGAAGTGAGTCTTCTACATTGTGTATATCAGGCTCTGCGGAGTGATCACAAGGCTAGGCTAGTAGCTATGGAAAAAATTGAAAAAGAGAAGAATGAAATGAAGATGGAAGTTGATGCTCTTGCCAGCAATCTGGAGAGTGTCTCTAAAGCTAAGAGACAACTTGAGGAGGAAGTCAAGGCAAAGAATGCCCTTGCACATGCTCTTCAATCTGCTCGTCATGACAATGAATTGCTCAGTGAGCAGTATGAGGAGGCCCTGGAACAAGTTGAGACTCTGAAACATGAAAACAAGAACTTGCAACAGGAGATCTCAGATCTATCTAAACAGATTGGTGAGAGTGGAAAATCTATCAATGAGTTAGAGAAGACCAAGAAACAGTTGCTGGACAGAGAGAAGATGATCTCCGCAAAGCTCAAGAGTGAGCAGCTGAAATATATAAAGCTGGAAGATGACATGAAGCTCTTAAAAGAGAGCCTGGAAGCGCAGAACGAAACACGCAGAAGGTCCCACGTAGCTGCCTTGGTTTTACTGGGAGAGCAACTCTACAAGCAGGTGGCTGTGCTGGCGGACAATGAACAGTTGAGGAAACAATTGCTGTCTTCGGAAGATACTATCAGGGACTTGACAGAGTTACTTGACAGTCAGAGAAGAAGTCTGCTAAGCTCCAGTGTAAGCAGCGAAAATGTGAGAAAAAGAGGACCGGGAAGTTCATAAAGAGAGCAGAGACCAAGCTATGGTGGAATTGGCTCAAGAAAGGCTTCTGGGGCAGAAGTTACGGGATACAGGGATGCTTTCTCTGAAGCCCGGTAAAAAGTCCTCTAATGCTAAGATTGAGGTGAAGCCCTGTAAGAAGTCCCCTGAAGCTAGGACTTAGCTGAAACCTGGTGTGAGATTCTCTGAAGCAGAGGCAGAGGTCCAGCAAGCCAGAAGAAGACAAAGGTTAGAAGCATCGGTCCTCTCGGTCCTTAATTTCAAGAACCCTGCCCACACCAGGGTGAAGAACCTGGTACTGGAGAGGTGTGACCGAGAGACTTGCAATTGGTGGCTGGTAAAAGTCCGGAAGAAAAAAAGTCAAGGACTTCAGAGACTGTGAGACAAAAGTTGTCCAAGAGAAAGGAAAGGCAGATGGTTTCTGCCTTTCAAGTAAATCTTCCCCTTCCCGGTGGTCTGAGCAAGGGGGGGGGGGATATGTGATAAGGTGGCAAGGAAAGGGTGTATTTCCTTTGCTCACCCTGAAGATTCTCTCACCTGCTTCTTAAGTAATGAGGCAGTAGGGAAGGGAGGTGTATATAAGATGGAGACTCAGTCTAATCTGTGCTCTCCCTGGGAAACAGCATGTTGCTGTAGGGGGAGACACTCGGACCCTGTTGAGGAAGCACACAGCTGGAATCTGTGAGTGGTCCAAGAAGTGGTGTGAACTGTGAGTAACAGGTTGCAGGAATCACTTGTTCAACTGGCTGAGGTAGCTCACCAGTTGATGGACAGGGCATGCTGATATGTGTAGTCAGTGACCAGACGGTCTAGGATTTTATTTTGTTCCTGCGTTATGTTTGTTTTTCCCCTGCAACCTGTCTAAATAAAGCTGGCAAGGAATAACCATTGTCTGCGGGTTTATTGAGTGGAAACGTGTCCCGTGGCAGTGTCCAGGACGATCCTGGAGCTATCCCCAAGAAGGAATCCTTACAATATATATATATATATATATATATATATATATATATATATATATATATATATATAGAAACAAGCAATTGGAGCGGCACATCAGTCCTTTAGTCACAAGGGGTGCTGGCGGAGATAAGCCCAGGTCAGGAGCTCTTCCTAAATCCAGATCACAAACATAGACCGCAGCACACCAGATTAACGTGAAGTGGTATTTATTCCAACCAACGGAGCAACGTTTCAGACGCCCATGCGTCCTTTCTCAAGCACCCTTGAGAAAGGACGCATGGGCGTCTGAAACGTTGCTCCGTTGGTTGGAATAAATACCACTTCACGTTAATCTGGTGTGCTGCGGTCTATGTTTGTGATCTATATATATATATATATATATATATATATATATATATATATATATATATGTATTTGCTTTATTATGGACTATTACACTCCATCCTTCACTCTGCTAATGATCTAAAATCAACATCTTCTCCACAAGCGAAAATTCAGCAGTGTGAATGGGAGTGCGGAATCCCAAAGAAATCTATAGGCTTTAATCTGAGGTGGAATTCTGCAAGCGGAAATTCTGCCGTGTCAATTGACCCTAAGGCTAGGTTCACACTGCGGAATCTCCGGGCAGAAAATTCTGTGTGTGGCCAGCTCCGACTGAATCAGTCGGCGCTAGGACCGCGTGGACACTGCAATCTCCAATAGACTGCAATGTGTTCCGCAAGTATTTTCGCCTGAAGAATGAGCAACGCCATTCTTCAGGCGGAAATTTTCAAGTGGATTTTCCGTTCACAAATTCCGCTTCACAAATTCCGAAATGTGAATTTTGTGAACGGAAACCCATTCACTACACTATACATTTTAGTAAGCGGAATTTCTGCCTGCAATTTCAAAGCGGAATTGCAGGCGGAAATTGCGTAGTGTGAACCTAGCCTAACTGGTCTATTTAAAAAACATGGCTGGACCATTGTATAAATGAAGCCTTCTGCCTTTTGTCTCATCCCGATCCCGAATTGACAGTATTTTCTCGAGTAAGGTCCTCATTATTTGTCTTTATATATACCCTCAAAATTTGAATGTGCTGTGGAATTTGTTGGCACTATGTAAGTATTATTCATAATAATAAGAATAATAAGAATTATTATTAGTTACACGTTTGTCATTTATGTTCTTTGGAAAGCAGAATGAAAAACAGTAACCAGTGTAAGACACCAAGTTTATCCAAAGCTTATTCAGTATGAAAAGAATAGCACAGTCTCAAAGAGAATTAGCCAGATTATTGTGATCAGATGATTGCTATAAATCAATCTGCAGAAGCCCCTACCATCAGTTGATATTGCTGACGGAAGCGGACGGTGGCTGCACATTTCCAATGAAAGGGTAAAATGGGGAGGGGGGTCCATGCTGACTTCACCCAAGTGGGAGCCCCCCTACACAATGGCTCTACATCCTGACTGGTAGAGAAGAATCCCAAGTATAACACACAAAAAATGTAAAATAAAAATTGGCCACAATTTACTGAAATGTTAGTCTTCTTTTGCTTATTTTGGATTCCTTATCTGCCTTATATGTAAAACATTCTTATTCCACAGCAGTAAATGATTGTTATTGAAATGAAAAACCATAAGAAATAACCTATAATAATATACAGTAATACAAACACTGTGACAAATGAACACTTTTCAGTGACAGCAGCAAATGCAAAATAGCATCCAAGACAACATCATCAACAAGGAGATGAGGACAAGAGATGGAGATTGCATCTTCTCTTACTGTCTTGTGAGTCATATTATAAATGCAAGTCTGTGTAATCTCTAGGGAAACATCTAAGCCCTTCACCAGTTGAATGAATTTGCAGATATGTCTGGGTTATAGTAAATATGGTATTGTGGACTTATTTGCCATTGTGTCTGATTAAATATATGGAGAAAATCTAATTGTTGTCTACAGTTCAACCAAAATACAAATAATGGAGGAGATTTATCAAAACCTGTGTAGAAGAAAAGTTGCCCAAAGCAACCAATCAGATCGCTTCTTTAATTTTGCAGAGGCCTTGTTAAAAATGAAAGAAGCGATCTGATTGGTTGCTATAGGCAACTGGGCAACTTTTCCTCTGGACAGGTTTTGATAAATCTCCCTTATAGAGATTTATTAAAGGGGATATAATAAAATCCAAAGTTATCCTCTATCTACTCTGCCCGCTCCACCAATCAGCTTCTTATCCCCTGACATCTATAGAAAATGTAGGTCTGTTCTGGTAAATCAGAAGCTTTTGTTTAAAAACTTCCCTTCCTAGGTTGAGATATTGCTGCAAGATTAAAGGAGAGAATCCGGAAAATCAATGTTCGAGTTATTCATCTCCTACATCAATTCACCTTAAGATTTCTTTGAATACAGAGATGGTCAAAAAACAAATATTGATGTTCAGAAGAACACTGCACCAGATACCTTTCCTTTCAGTAATGTCTTCAATTATGTCTTCTGAGATGTCTTCGAGAAGGAGATTTCTAATAAAGACTGATTGGACCATTGATTTGAACCCTGCAGATGTGCCCATATTACCTTCATTTCCTATGGCCACTCTTAGACGCAGTGCTAGCAACCGATTCTGAATTGTAGATGTGGACTTGCTGCTTTAAACAGTGTAAAGTTCACATGCAAGTCAGTGAATTGCAAGCTCTAGTCGTGGTCACAAGCACTTGCGATTCTCTGAAAATTGGAGGCTATACCCTGACTTGCCGATCTTTAAAACAGCAAGTTTGGGTCCTATCTTCAATTTGGAATCACCTGTGTGGCTTACTCTGCGTATAAAAATATTCTCAAAAGTGAAGTAAAACGTGATAATTTGCACTACAAAAATGCTACATCAGTTTGTTACAGAGATCTTCTGAGTTAAGTCTAAAAATGTGCTCAGCCTGGTGTATAACATAAAAAAGGGTATACTTACCATCCTTGTTCCCACCGCTGCCATTCTCTCAAAGCTGGTCCTATTGCACGGTACTTTTTTGCTTGGAGTTAGTGTGTGCATTGCCCACTCAGCCAATCAGCATCTGAGATCGGACACTGCTGCAGCTGCTGATTGGCAGAGCAGGCAGTGCGTATGCCAACCCTAAACCAAAGAGACACTGTGTAACAGGACCAGCTCTGGGAGAACAGTAGCAGGTGTGTGGAAGATATAAGTATAGGGCTGAGCACATTTTTAGAATAGTAATACAACAAAGAATACCCCTTTAAGCAAAGACCTGAATGTGGGAATACACCCTTACTACTAAATATGTACATGTCTACCCTTTAAAGGGAACCTGTTCCTGTCCAATAGGCTCCCTCATTACAAAGAACTAGGCCTTACTCTGAAACGCAAAAGTGTCTCAGAGAAAGCATAGTCGAAAAAATTCTGCTGACAGGTGCTGATAGGGCATTGAACTATACTGCACTATATATCAATAGAAGAACTGTGTTTATCTGGTTTTACCTATGTTGTAATCACCACAAAGCATAATACTATTTAGTTAGAATAAAGTGATTCCTGAAAAAAAAAAATGATAAAAAAGGGTTAGGGACATTTTACACAGTGAAATTATTGGGCCAATATTGCTGTGTAAAAGGCCCAGCAAGCAGCGGACAATGGAGGAAATGCTTGTTCATAGGCTGTTTGCATCCTTTAAACTAGTTTATAAACCATTGCTTGTTGGCCGCACAGCTCCTTGTGTAATAAGGGATGAACAGCCAACAGTGATGGAAGTAAAGGGCTGCACAAATGATCCAACGATCGTTCATATGGCCCTGAACACGTCATATTTCTTGCTTGTAATATGCTCCTTAAACATCGGGCAACAGTCTACATAAAGAAAATGGAGATTACATCAGAATGGAGGTATCCATTGTAGTTATAGATTTGTTTATTCTATCTATCTAATATATCCAAAAAGGGACCGCACTCCCAAAAATGTGCACGGGTGCAAGCTGGCCGGGTCTGGGTCAGGGGCCCCCCACAAATAGCCAATTCAACAAAACAGGAGCACACCGAATAAGATGAAAGCGTGTCAGGCTTTATTCATCAGATGCCACAACGTTTCAACCGCCTCTTGCGGCCTTTGACAAGTGCTTGACAAAGACCGCGAGAGGCGGTTGAAACGTCGTGGCATCTGATGAATAAAGCCTGACACACTTTCATCTTATTCGGTGTGCTCCTGTTTTGTTTAATTGGCTATCTATCTATCTATAAATCTACATTTCATATGCATCTTTATGTCCAACATGTATTTCATAAACGTTTATTCATGGATGTAAATGTTATTATCTAGCTGGCAGCATTTGGTATACCAAACTCATAAACCACAAGATGTACCTGCCTAAACCTTACACATAGAGGAAAGTACATGCACAAAACCATAGCCTTAGCAACCCAGTAAAATAGAAGAACATTGACATGATTTCTCATCATACAAAAATGTTATGGAGTTATTGTTCAACTACAAAGGCGAGTACTCTTTCACATCCGTGTCAAGGACTTTTGTTGTTCTGCCCCTTCATAGAAGCAGAACAATGAAAATGACGGTAACACGTGGCTCCTGACGAAAATGGAATTGTGAAAAAATGTCTAATGGGATCAGTAATGTTTAAGCTAAAATTGCCAGCATTTTACCAGACAAAATAACTCCATACTGCATCATTTGCTCGGGGATTTGCGCTGAAATCTGCATTTGAGGCTCAGAACCTTAGATGCAGATGTGAACAGGCCCTGTATGTACCATAACTAGTCCAGTGTTCTAAAGTAGCACTATGGCCCAGATTTATCAAAGAACGTCTACGGTAGAGCTATTTTCCCACGTTTATTTGGGTTTATTTGACTAGCGTGCATCTTATTTATCAAGAAGGTGCAGCAGGATGATGAATTTTGCGCAGCTCTGCTGTGGTGGGAAGAGCTCTACTCCACACACTTTTTATAGACGCTTGTGAGGGAGGGAAGTAGACACTTTCCCGGGTCCTGAATTTGGCAGGTTGGGTGTTTTTACTTTCACAGAGCTGCCGTGACATTTTTACTTGCATTTTAGACACTACAATCAAATTTGATTGCGGTGTCTAAAGGGTTAAAGCCGGGCATCACCGTGATTGGTGATGTCTGTCATTAGAGATGAATCCTGGTGGTAGAAGTGATTCTCATGCCTACTGGTAGGTGATGTAGCGTTGCACTTAAAAAAGTACCTTTGCGCTCAAAATAGCGACTTTTGACAAAAGTCGCAAATGATAAATACGTGACCACTGCATAGTCAAAAAGAAAAAGTTCTATGGGTAGGCAAAAAGAGTGAAACTGTCTATATCAAAAGATTCATAATAGTCACTAAATATGCTGCTTGCGCCTGAACTGCGCCAAAACATAGACAAAAAAAGATCTAAAAGCAATGATAAATCTCCCCCTATATACCTATGATATCTCTCCCCTTCTCTCTTCTAGATTGTAATCTCATATGCAGCCTCATTTCTACTTTAGTTTTATTGTAGGCAGCTCTGAGACAGGCAAATGTTATTAGAAATTATATTAATTGTTCTCACTTAAGGAAGTTTGTACTATATAAATGGAAAAGCACAAAAAAAATCTATTTAAAATCCTCTGGCTTTGTTCTCTGCCCACTCCTATAGGTGAGTGCCCGCAATGTCTGTTTTGTAAGAACAGGCCTTTCGCTACCCACACATTCAAGCAGTCAATGGGGGGCATTTACTGGTTGCCCATAGCAACCAAACAGAGCAAAACTGTTGTTTTTTAAAAGCCCTGTAAGAAATTATAGCTGTTCTGTGATTGGTTGTTACGAACAATAAAGACAGTTTATTTTTTAGAAGTTTCCTAAAAATCTCCTGCAATGTCTAAGGCTGGGTTTACACACACACTGGGGGAGATTTATCAAAACCTGTGCAAAGGAAAAGTTGCCCAGTTGCTCATAGCAACCAATCAGATCGCTTCTTTCATTTTGCAGAAGTCTTGTTAAAAATGAAAGAAGTGAGCTGATTGGTTGCTATGGGCAACTGGGCAACTTTTCCTCTGGACGGGTTTTGATAAATCTCCCCCAGTATTTTTCTCCACCACCACTGGTCACGAGAACAGAGGTCAGTTGTCCCCCCATGTAAATGGAGTGGCAGCATGTATAGTTGATGACAGAGCAATTCATTCTGTGGGGCTTCTGAACACAGCCCTGGTTAGTGCTCTGCAATGTTTGGAAGCCCTACAGAAAATGAATGAAGCAGTGGCCGAACATGTGCGCTGCTGCAAATGATAAATGATCTCTGTTCCCATGATCAGTGAAGGTCCCAGTGGTCGGATCCCCACCCACTGATCAACAGTTATCCTCTATCATGAGATAACCCCTCCAAAGAGGACCTGTGGTCAACCCAAAAAAATGTAGTACCTTAGGGTGCCCTGATCACAGACCTTTTCACAGTTTCTTGATATGCCCTTCCCTTTCTTTGATAAAAAGGTTTACAGTTTGTCTGACAATTTAGGAAATCATTCAGATGGATGTGAACTTCATTTTAAATATGGGAGTGAATATCAGGGTTATACTGTATGGGGGTGTGGATGTTTTATATTAAAAGGCGAATATACATATTACACACTACCTTACTGTATAATCTCGCCCATCACCTGATCACATGTCACTCCCACTATTAAAATAAAGTTCACACCCATCTGACTGATTCCCTGAATTATCAGCTATAAATCATTATATCTTAGAGTATATCAATATACTGTAAAAAGGTGTGTGATCAGGGGACCCTCAGATATTTAATGCTGATACAATCTCATTTTCTTTGGGTTGGCCACAGGTCCACTTAAATATTAATTAATATTTAATTAATACTAAAGAGCAGCCCATATTGATCTTTGTGCTCTACAAGTAACCTCCTTATAAGTATAACACCTTTTTCTTTAATGTCTAAAAATTCTACATCTGTAGTGTTTCTATGAACTGGGTGAAGGATTTTCTCTGTTATCAGACATTAAAGGAATATTCCAGGAAATTTTTTTTTTTTTTTTTATATATCAACTGGCTCCAGAAAGTTAAACAGATTTGTAAATTACTTCTAATTAAAAAAATCTTAATCCTTTCAATAATTATCAGCTACTGAAGTTGAGTTGTTGTTTTCTGTCTGGCAACAGTGCTCTCTGCTGACATCTCTGCTTGTCTCGGGAGCTGCACAGAGCAGAAGAGGTTTGCTTTGGGAATTTGCTTCTAAACTGGGCGGTTCCCGAGACAGGTGTCACCAGAGAGCACTTAGACAGAAAAGAACAACTCAACTTCAGCAGCTCGTAAGTACTGAAAGGATTAAGATTTTTTAATAGAAGTGATTTACATATCTGTTTAACTTTCTGGAGCCAGTTTATATATATATATATATATATATATATATATATATATATATATATATATATATTTTTTTATTTTTTTTTATTTTTTTCCTGGATAACCCCTTTAAGGCTGCTGAAAGAGTGGCTGGGGTGTTCTTCAATGGCAAACAAAATCCAAAAGTGTCTACCTATGTGATCACTACTTTATCTCGCAAATCTCTAAAATGCTCCAGAAATATTTTAAGTTTGCCAACTTTAATCTTAGGGCTCTTTTAATTTTATTTGCTCCATATGCCGACCCCGTGCCACACTACAAAATGCCAGTACTTATACAGATGATTTTGTGAGCTATTTTCCATGATCTCTTCTAAAGCCCTGTCATTTATCACAGGACAAATTGATCATCACCAGTTACAGCCACATGCCAGGAAATGCTAACCCAGACTGCCCACACAATATTACATGTAAGTGGCTAAAGACTCTCACAGTGAGGGATGAAAGATTGTGACACAATGAATAGTCCAGGATAAAAGCTTCGTGCAATATGTGACTCCAACTGGATCTGGCAGCAATGTAACACTGCAAATTAAGAGCTAGGATAGGAAGCTATGTGACTCTATTGTTACATGTATATGTATGTAGCAGAGCTGAATTTGTTTCTTGTATTTGTTGTAGAAGAGTTCATAGGTTTGTCTAGTTATCTTGCAGTCTTATTGAAACCCACAGATAAAACATTGCAATACAATGACAAACTCAACTTTCCTACACCTAAACGTGTCCTTATAAAAGAAACAGCCTCACAAATAGCCATTATTCATCGTAGATTTTGTATATTGATAGTGCTAAAATGGATATGTTACACTGATGCATATACATTGCTTTAAATAGTAATAATATTAATAATAATAATGAATATGAATTATTTATTACAGAAATTCTTATACATTAATGGCAATACAATTGGCATAATGTATAACTTGCATTAGTTGTCAGTATAGCTCAACTGAACACACGATAATCTTATGCAATAGCACAACACATTGGAACATACAGACAAATAGGTGGTAATCAGATCCCAAAAAAGAGGAACAGACACACAAATAAAAAAAAATCAGGTATACCTAACTGTATATTAACATCATATTAGTATCATAGATACAGAACCGTACCCTAGTCACCAAGAGTGACTGGTCCAGTGTACAGATACAGATAGCCTGAACCTTCCAGATATACCAAGAAGAGATCAGCACTAATGTGGATGGGACGCACTCCCCCCATATCACTGAGTGACTTAGTTACCCCTTGTATGCACAGGCACACCTACCCCTATCCTCATGTCTACATTAAAAACTTAGAATCAACCCAAGTGCAGAATCCCCCCATTTCCATTCATGAAATACATGCATGAAAGAAGAATTGCTTAGGACTCTGTTAGCCTTAGATATCGTTCTCTATAGACAATGACAGTAAACTACATGTGATACCTGTCATAGTGAACTGAAATCAAAGACATGCCAGCTACCTACTTAGGACATAAATGAATACCAATAAGCATAGTACCTAAATGCAGACTCATCATCCCTAAACCTATAGACAGTATGTATATATATATATATATATATATATATATATATATATATATATATGTAGTGAAACAACTACTAACACAGCTGCCTGCACTGTTGGCTCCAACATTACAATAGCCATAATCTAGACGTGAACGTCTCCAGAATCCTGAGTGTTCCTTGGTGATGGAGAGACTGGAGAGCTTGGTGCATGTCACCTATGGCTCGCTCACATGTACACATGCAGATGTTTGACTCACAGACGCCGGGTGCCTAAGACCTATATGCATGCAGGGGGAACATAATGGATGATATAGATGAGGCTCCCATGCTCGGAGAGGGCGATCAATGCCGAACATACAATACATGCATGCATTGGGCACAGCACTCACCTGCAGGCAGGGCCAGTCTGATCAGACTCTGCACTGATGAGACGGATCGCATATAGCAGCACTCCCCCCCGCACCGCAGAGACAACACAGGACCCCCACACCTTACTGCAGACTCACACACACACGCAGGCTCCAAGGCACAAAGAGAGAGAGGCAGTGATGTCCCCGGCTCCCAGTAACAGTGTGCGTGTGTGTCAGAGAGCTGCGAGCAGAAGAAATGCTCAGTCTCCTCCGCTATGCCTGTGTGTATATACGTCTGTCCCCTCTGTGTGTGTTGCATGCGTCTATCTCATTACTGGGATGTGTGACCAGCTCCCTTCCCCCAAAACCAGCTGCTTCCCCATAGCAGCAAGAAGACGCTACTGTTTAGGACCCAATACAGGAGAGATTAACCCCTGGCGGCTCGAAGGGATTCTGATCACACAGCATCGGTTCCGTCATCCATATCCCCCCTCAGCGAGAGACCTGCACACCAGCAGCTCCGTCATCCATGCCCCTACACGGAGACCTGCCCAGCAACACTTCAGTCATTCATACTCCCAGGGCTGCAAAAAGAAGCCACTTGTGCCATTCACATCTCCATAGGAGCATGACTTTTAGTGAGGCTGGGTTTTACCCATAGACGTTCCCGCTCGTAGAGAATGGTTACTGCAAAAGGCAACAACATCATCATTGAAATATTTTGACTTTCCCCCCCCCCAAAATAAACATATTTTTTGTGATCAATGGGAGACTCAATTATAGGGAAAATTATTAATTTTGAACACAATTTATGGTTGTTATCCTAATAAGATATCTTGTATATAAGAAAGTCCTCACCATTCTAAAGGATCAGAATTGGGAATTATTGAAAAGATAGAGATATGTCATACTCGCATACAATCTTTCCCAACCTGTGGCTGCGCACCTGTTGCAAAACTACAATTCCCATCATGCCCTGACAGCCTACGGCTGTCAGGGCATGATGGGAGTTGTAGTTTTGCAACAGCTTCACAACAACAGAGTCGAGAACACCGGGGGAGATTTATCAAAACCAGTGCAAAGAAAAAGTTGCCTAGTTGCCCGTAGCAACCAATCGGATTGTTTCTTTCATTTTGCAGAGGCCTTGTTGAAAATGAAAGAAGGGATCTGATTGGTTGCTATGGGCAACTGGACCACTTTTCCTCTGCACAGGTTTTGATAAATCTCCCCCACTGACTTGTTATAGGTATCAGAACTATTGCTATAGAAACATGTCGGGGTAGATTTATCAAAACCTGTCCAGAGGAAAAGTTGCTGAGTTGCCCATAGCGACCAATCAGATCGCTTCTTTCACTTTGCAGAGGCCTTGTTGAAAGAGGCCTTGTTGAAAAGGAAAGAAGCGATCTGATTGGTTGCTATGGGCAACTCAGCAACTTTTCCTCTGGACAGGTTTTGATAAATCTCCCCCGTACTGTATCAGTCCCATTACAATACTTCAAAGACATCACACAACTTCTCTACACAGCATTGTGGTCAAAATGGCTATCTTATCTTTCATCCTTTTAGGGGAAGGATCATATTTCTCATTATTAGGATGAAAGCGAGAAAGCACAAACATATAGCAAAAGATGGATTTGCATATCACCTGTTCCGTAAAAAAAAAACATTGCGCCCGATACTGGGACTGAAACACCTGCAGATCACATCCGTGATTTATACTCTATAAGGGAGACCTGCACACTCTTCCTGCCATTCACACCTTAGAAAAGCCTGCACATCACTTTAGTCATTTATCCTCAGTCCCATAAAAAAGGCCTTTCTATTACATCGGTTATTTATAGCCCCATAGAAAGATCTTCACTTCAGTTCTTTGCAATCCCTTAAAAGGTCTGCACTCCCCTTCAGTCATCTACTGTATTTAACCTAAGTCTACGTTCACATGGCGGATTAAAATCCAGGCGTGCGGCATATTTCTAAGCAGGATTTGCCCATTGTCATCCAATCGTGCTAGTACTTCTCATTTCCACTGGACATGTAGGTGACACAATGACACTTATTTCTATGGCAGATGTTTTTCCACATCTGTCCTGGAACATTCTCCTGGCATGTGTACCAGGTTGCAGAAACCCCATTCAAATGCATGAGATGAAGACTGCCATTGAATTTCATGTGGACTTTAAAAAAAATTCTGAGGGGACATGCCCTTGAAATTATTTTCATCCTTTATACTTCCATCTTACGAGCCACACACCATTAATACACCCACCAAAATATCTGCGCGTCTCTTGCTATGTGTCGTCCTGTGGAAAAACCTGCACATTGTTTCCGATCTTCGTGTTTGCATAGAAATGTATTTACGTTACTTCTATTAGTTATCTTGCACATTATTCACTCATTTATACTTTTATTAAAGATTTGTATAGTACTCTACTGAGTCCATATTAAGACTTACTTACAGGGTCCTCACACGCAGGTAAATTATGGCTGCAAGTATTTGTCTGACTTTGGGTTCTGATGACCCAAACTGATACCTGTCAGTCTTCAGACCTGTTGTTCGGTCGGGAATTGGAGCTATAAAATAAATGCAAGATGGTGTCTATAATACGCCAGTGTGGGGCAAGTGCATGCTCCTATACAAACTCTTGCACATTACTTTACTCATGTATACTCCAACAAAGACCTACATATTACTCTACTCATTTATACTCCTAGAAAGACCTGAACCTTACTCTACTCATTTATACTCCAAGAAACACCTGCACCTTACTCTACTCATACTGTAAGACAGACCTTCACATTACTCTATTTATTTTTACCTCAAGACAGACCTGCACATTACCTATCTCATTTATACTCCAATAAAGACCTGCACATTACTCTACTCATTTATACTCCAATAAAGACCTGCACATTACTCTACTCATTTATACTCCAATAAAGACCTGCACATTACTCTGCTTATTTATACTCCAATAAAGACCTGCACATTACTCTACTCATTTATACTCCAATAAAGACCTGCACATTACTCTACTCATTTATACTCCAATAAAGACCTGCACATTACTCTACTCATTTATACTCCAATAAAGACCTGCACATTACTCTACTCATTTATACTCCAATAAAGACCAGCACATTACTTTACTCATGTATACTCCAATAAAGACCAGCACATTACTCTACTCATTTATACTCCAATAAAGACCCGCACATTACTCTACTCATGTATACTCCAATAAAGACCTGCACATTACTCTACTCATTTACTCTCCAATAAAGACCTGCACATTACTCTACTCATTTATACTCCAATAAACACCTGCACATTACTCTACTCATTTATACTCCAATAAAGACCAGCACATTACTCTACTCATTTATACTGCAATAAAGACCAGCACATTACTCTACTCATGTATACTCCAATAAAGACCTGCACATTACTCTACTCATGTATACTCCAAAAAGACCTGCACATTACTCTACTCATTTACTCTCCAATAAAGACCTGCACATTACTCTACTCATTTATGCTCCAATAAAGACCTGCACATTACTCTACTCATTTATACTGCAATAAAGACCAGCACATTACTCTACTCATTTATACTCCAATAAAGACCTGCACATTACTCTACTCATTTATACTCCAATAAAGACCAGCACATTACTCTACTCATTTATACTCCAATAAAGACCTGCACATTACTCTACTCATTTATACTCCAATAAAGACCAGCACATTACTCTACTCATTTATACTCCAATAAAGACCAGCACATTACTCTACTCATGTATACTCCAATAAAGACCTGCACATTACTCTACTCATGTATACTCCAATAAAGACCAGCACATTACTCTACTCATTTATACTCCAATAAAGACTAGCACATTACTCTACTCATTTATACTCCAATACAGACCTGCACATTACTCTACTCATTTACACTGCAAGCAAGACTAGCACATTACTCTACTCATTTATACTGCAAGCAAGACCTGCACATTACTCTACTCATTTATACTCCAATAAAGACCAGCACATTACTTACTCATTTATACTCCAATAAAGACCAGCACATTACTCTACTCATTTAACTTGCAAGCAAGACCTGCACATTACCTATCTCATTTACACTGCAAGCAAGACCAGCACATTAATCTACTCATTTATACTCCAATAAAGACCAGCACATTACTCTACTCATTTATACTCCAATAAAGACCTGCACATTACTCTGCTTATTTATACTCCAATAAAGACCTGCACATTACTCTACTCATTTATACTCCAATAAAGACCTGCACATTACTCTACTCATTTATACTCCAATAAAGACCAGCACATTACTCTACTCATGTATACTCCAATAAAGACCTGCACATTACTCTACTCATTTATACTCCAATAAAGACCAGCACATTACTCTACTCATGTATACTCCAATAAAGACCTGCACATTACTCTACTCATTTACTCTCCAATAAAGACCTGCACATTACTCTACTCATTTATATTCCAATAAACACCTGCACATTACTCTACTCATTTATACTCCAATAAAGACCAGCACATTACTCTACTCATTTATACTGCAATAAAGACCAGCACATTACTCTACTCATATATACTCCAATAAAGACCTGCACATTACTCTACTCATGTATACTCCAAAAAGACCTGCACATTACTCTACTCATTTACTCTCCAATAAAGACCTGCACATTACTCTACTCATTTATGCTCCAATAAAGACCTGCACATTACTCTACTCATTTATACTGCAATAAAGACCAGCACATTACTCTACTCATTTATACTCCAATAAAGACCTGCACATTACTCTACTCATTTATACTCCAATAAAGACCTGCACATTACTCTACTCATTTATACTCCAATAAAGACCAGCACATTACTCTACTCATGTATACTCCAATAAAGACCTGCACATTACTCTACTCATGTATACTCCAATAAAGACCAGCACATTACTCTACTCATTTATACTCCAATAAAGACTAGCACATTACTCTACTCATTTATACTCCAATACAGACCTGCACATTACTCTACTCATTTACACTGCAAGCAAGACTAGCACATTACTCTACTCATTTATACTGCAAGCAAGACCTGCACATTACTCTACTCATTTATACTCCAATAAAGACCAGCACATTACTCTACTCATGTATACTCCAATAAAGACCTGCACATTACTCTACTCATGTATACTCCAATAAAGACCAGCACATTACTCTACTCATTTATACTCCAATAAAGACTAGCACATTACTCTACTCATTTATACTCCAATACAGACCTGCACATTACTCTACTCATTTACACTGCAAGCAAGACTAGCACATTACTCTACTCATTTATACTGCAAGCAAGACCTGCACATTACTCTACTCATTTATACTCCAATAAAGACCAGCACATTACTTACTCATTTATACTCCAATAAAGACCAGCACATTACTCTACTCATTTACATTACAAGCAAGACCTGCACATTACCTATCTCCTTTACACTGCAAGCAAGACCAGCACATTACTCTACTCATTTATACTCCAATAAAGACCAGCACATTACTCTACTCATGTATACTCCAATAAAGACCTGCACATTACTCTACTCATGTATACTCCAATAAAGACCTGCACATTACTCTACTCATTTATACTCCAATAAAGACCTGCACATTACTCTACTCATTTATACTCCAATAAAGACCTGCACATTACTCTACTCATTTATACTCCAATAAAGACCTGCACATTACTCTGCTTATTTATACTCCAATAAAGACCTGCACATTACTCTACTCATTTATACTCCAATAAAGACCTGCACATTACTCTACTCATTTATTCTCCAATAAAGACCAGCACATTACTCTACTCATGTATACTCCAATAAAGACCTGCACATTACTCTACTCATTTACTCTCCAATAAAGACCTGCACATTACTCTACTCATTTATACTCCAATAAAGACCAGCACATTACTCTACTCATTTATACTGCAATAAAGACCAGCACATTACTCTACTCATGTATACTCCAATAAAGACCTGCACAATACTCTACTCATGTATACTCCAATAAAGACCTGCACATTACTCTACTCATTTACTCTCCAATAAAGACCTGCACATTACTCTACTCATTTATACTCCAATAAAGACCTGCACATTACTCTACTCATTTATACTCCAATAAAGACCAGCACATTACTCTACTCATTTATACTCCAATAAAGACTAGCACATTACTCTACTCATTTATACTTCAATAAAGACCTGCACATTACTCTACTCATTTATAATCCAATAAAGACCAGCACATTACTCTACTCATTTACATTACAAGCAAGACCTGCACATTACTCTACTCATTTATACTCCAATAAAGACCAGCACATTACTCTACTCATTTATACTCCAATAAAGACCAGCACATTACTCTACTCATTTATACTCCAATAAAGACCTGCACATTACTCTACTCATTTATACTCCAATAAAGACCTGCACATTACTCTACTCATTTATACTCCAATAAAGACCAGCACATTACTCTACTCATGTATACTCCAATAAAGACCTGCACATTACTCTACTCATTTATACTCCAATAAAGACCAGCACATTACTCTACTCATGTATACTCCAATAAAGACCTGCACATTACTCTACTCATTTACTCTCCAATAAAGACCTGCACATTACTCTACTCATTTATATTCCAATAAACACCTGCACATTACTCTACTCATTTATACTCCAATAAAGACCAGCACATTACTCTACTCATTTATACTGCAATAAAGACCAGCACATTACTCTACTCATATATACTCCAATAAAGACCTGCACATTACTCTACTCATGTATACTCCAAAAAGACCTGCACATTACTCTACTCATTTACTCTCCAATAAAGACCTGCACATTACTCTACTCATTTATGCTCCAATAAAGACCTGCACATTACTCTACTCATTTATACTGCAATAAAGACCAGCACATTACTCTACTCATTTATACTCCAATAAAGACCTGCACATTACTCTACTCATTTATACTCCAATAAAGACCTGCACATTACTCTACTCATTTATACTCCAATAAAGACCAGCACATTACTCTACTCATGTATACTCCAATAAAGACCTGCACATTACTCTACTCATGTATACTCCAATAAAGACCAGCACATTACTCTACTCATTTATACTCCAATAAAGACTAGCACATTACTCTACTCATTTATACTCCAATACAGACCTGCACATTACTCTACTCATTTACACTGCAAGCAAGACTAGCACATTACTCTACTCATTTATACTGCAAGCAAGACCTGCACATTACTCTACTCATTTATACTCCAATAAAGACCAGCACATTACTCTACTCATGTATACTCCAATAAAGACCTGCACATTACTCTACTCATGTATACTCCAATAAAGACCAGCACATTACTCTACTCATTTATACTCCAATAAAGACTAGCACATTACTCTACTCATTTATACTCCAATAAAGACTAGCACATTACTCTACTCATTTATACTGCAATAAAGACCAGCACATTACTCTACTCATATATACTCCAATAAAGACCTGCACATTACTCTACTCATGTATACTCCAAAAAGACCTGCACATTACTCTACTCATTTACTCTCCAATAAAGACCTGCACATTACTCTACTCATTTATGCTCCAATAAAGACCTGCACATTACTCTACTCATTTATACTGCAATAAAGACCAGCACATTACTCTACTCATTTATACTCCAATAAAGACCTGCACATTACTCTACTCATTTATACTCCAATAAAGACCTGCACATTACTCTACTCATTTATACTCCAATAAAGACCAGCACATTACTCTACTCATGTATACTCCAATAAAGACCTGCACATTACTCTACTCATGTATACTCCAATAAAGACCAGCACATTACTCTACTCATTTATACTCCAATAAAGACTAGCACATTACTCTACTCATTTATACTCCAATACAGACCTGCACATTACTCTACTCATTTACACTGCAAGCAAGACTAGCACATTACTCTACTCATTTATACTGCAAGCAAGACCTGCACATTACTCTACTCATTTATACTCCAATAAAGACCAGCACATTACTCTACTCATGTATACTCCAATAAAGACCTGCACATTACTCTACTCATGTATACTCCAATAAAGACCAGCACATTACTCTACTCATTTATACTCCAATAAAGACTAGCACATTACTCTACTCATTTATACTCCAATACAGACCTGCACATTACTCTACTCATTTACACTGCAAGCAAGACTAGCACATTACTCTACTCATTTATACTGCAAGCAAGACCTGCACATTACTCTACTCATTTATACTCCAATAAAGACCAGCACATTACTTACTCATTTATACTCCAATAAAGACCAGCACATTACTCTACTCATTTACATTACAAGCAAGACCTGCACATTACCTATCTCCTTTACACTGCAAGCAAGACCAGCACATTACTCTACTCATTTATACTCCAATAAAGACCAGCACATTACTCTACTCATGTATACTCCAATAAAGACCTGCACATTACTCTACTCATGTATACTCCAATAAAGACCTGCACATTACTCTACTCATTTATACTCCAATAAAGACCTGCACATTACTCTACTCATTTATACTCCAATAAAGACCTGCACATTACTCTACTCATTTATACTCCAATAAAGACCTGCACATTACTCTGCTTATTTATACTCCAATAAAGACCTGCACATTACTCTACTCATTTATACTCCAATAAAGACCTGCACATTACTCTACTCATTTATTCTCCAATAAAGACCAGCACATTACTCTACTCATGTATACTCCAATAAAGACCTGCACATTACTCTACTCATTTACTCTCCAATAAAGACCTGCACATTACTCTACTCATTTATACTCCAATAAAGACCAGCACATTACTCTACTCATTTATACTGCAATAAAGACCAGCACATTACTCTACTCATGTATACTCCAATAAACACCTGCACATTACTCTACTCATGTATACTCCAATAAAGACCTGCACATTACTCTACTCATTTACTCTCCAATAAAGACCTGCACATTACTCTACTCATTTATGCTCCAATAAAGACCTGCACATTACTCTACTCATTTATACTGCAATAAAGACCAGCACATTACTCTACTCATTTATACTCCAATAAAGACCTGCACATTACTCTACTCATTTATACTCCAATAAAGACCAGCACATTACTCTACTCATTTATACTCCAATAAAGACTAGCACATTACTCTACTCATTTATACTTCAATAAAGACCTGCACATTACTCTACTCATTTATAATCCAATAAAGACCAGCACATTACTCTACTCATTTACATTACAAGCAAGACCTGCACATTACTCTACTCATTTATACTCCAATAAAGACCAGCACATTACTCTACTCATTTATACTCCAATAAAGACCAGCACATTACTCTACTCATTTATACTCCAATAAAGACCTGCACATTACTCTACTCATTTATACTCCAATAAAGACCTGCACATTACTCTACTCATTTATACTCCAATAAAGACCTGCACATTACTCTACTCATTTATACTCCAATACAGACCTGCACATTACTCTACTCATTTACACTGCAAGCAAGACTAGCACATTACTCTACTCATTTATACTGCAAGCAAGACCTGCACATTACTCTACTCATTTATACTCCAATAAAGACCAGCACATTACTTACTCATTTATACTCCAATAAAGACTAGCACATTACTCTACTCATTTATACTGCAAGCAAGACCTGCACATTACTATACACATTTATACTCCAATAAAGACCTGCACATTACTCTACTCATTTATACTCCAATAAAGACCAGCACATTACTCTACTCATTTATACTCCAATAAAAACCAGCACATTACTCTACTCATTTATACTCCAATAAAGACCTGCACATTACTCTACTCATTTATACTCCAATAAAGACCTGCACATTACTCTACTCATTTATACTCCAATAAAGACCTGCACATTACTCTACTCATTTGTACTCCAATAAAGACCTGCACATTACTCTACTCATGTATACTCCAATGAAGACCTGCACATTACTCTACTCATGTATACTCCAATAAAGACCTGCACATTACTCTACTCATGTATACTCCAATAAAGACCTGCACATTACTCTACTCATGTATACTCCCATAAAGACCTGCACATTACTCTACTCATTTATACTCCAATAAAGACCAGCACATTACTTACTCATTTATACTCCAATAAAGACCTGCACATTACTATACTCATTTATACTCCAATACAGACCAGCACATTACTCTACTCATTTATACTCCAATAAAGACCTGCACATTACTCTACTCATTTATAATCCAATAAAGACCAGCACATTACTTACTCATTTATACTCCAATAAAGACCAGCACATTACTCTACTCATTTACATTACAAGCAAGACCTGCACATTACTCTACTCATTTATACTCCAATAAAGACCAGCACATTACTCTACTCATTTATACTCCAATAAAGACCAGCACATTACTCTACTCATTTATACTCCAATAAAGACCTGCACATTACTCTACTCATTTATACTCCAATAAAGACCTGCACATTACTCTACTCATTTATACTCCAATAAAGACCTGCACATTACTCTACTCATTTATACTCCAATACAGACCTGCACATTACTCTACTCATTTACACTGCAAGCAAGACCAGCACATTACCATACTCAGTTATACTCCAATAAAGACCTGCACATTACTATACTCAGTTATACTCCAATAAAGACCAGTACATTACTCTACTCATTTATACTCCAATAAAGACCAGCACATTACTATATTCAGTTATACTCCAATAAAGACCAGCACATTACTATACTCAGTTATACTCCAATAAAGACCAGCACATTACTATATTCAGTTATACTCCAATAAAGACCAGCACATTACTATACTCAGTTATACTCCAATAAAGACCTGCACATTACCATACTCAGTTATACTTCAATAAAGACCAGCACATTACTATACTCAGTTATACTCCAATAAAGACCAGCACATTACTATACTCAGTTATACTCCAATAAAGACCAGCACATTACTATACTCATTTATACTCCAATAAAGACCAGCACATTACTATACTCAGTTATACTCCAATAAAGACCAGCACATTACCATACTCAGTTATACTCCAATAAAGACCTGCACATTACTATACTCATTTATACTCCAATAAAGACCTGCACATTACTATACTCAGTTATACTCCAATAAAGACCTGCACATTACTATACTCATTTATACTCCAATAAAGACCTGCACATTACTGTACTCATTTATACTCCAATAAAGACCTGCACATTACTATACTCAGTTATACTCCAATAAAGACCTGCACATTACTATGTATGACTCTATATTTATTTATTTATTTCAATTGATTTTTATAAACAAATATTTTCTTGAGATTTTCCAAAATACATAAACAATACAGGAACAATACCAAACAGAAAGATGTGTACATCATGAGGTATGTATGAACCATGAAATGACCACCAAAGATCCTTTAGCATAAAGAGTCCATAAATGTGCTCGGTGTTGGGGAGAAGTGTTCCTAGAGAGGTTTCAAACAATGACGAAATAATGCCTATGTGGCTCATTGGTCTCACTGGGGGACATGTATCAAAGATTTTACCCCTGTTTTGTGTGTATTTTTTTGCGCAAAATTTTGCGCAAGCCCTTTTTTTGCGCAATTTTTTGTGCACGTTTTGGTAGAGCATGTCCTCCAGATGTGGCCTAATCGGGGTACCTTGGAGTGACATCTATAGAACGCATGGATTTATTAACTGCGTACTTTTTTTTTACACCAAAAATTTTGCCGCAAGAGCTGTTTTTGTTTGCGCAAATATAAGCCATCTTGGACTTAACGTAGCAAGATGCTCTAAATCATTGATTCTATTTTCCAAAGAGTGGATTGAGGAGATTACTATATTTACCTGCAATTTATGAAGCTCATTGCACTTGATTGATAAATTTAGCGCTTCTGCACATAATTTAGAATTCGGGAAAAGGGGTAAAATACTTCTACCATACACAAATAATGATACATGTCCCCCACTATGTACACCTCTAAGTGTAAATGTTTAATACAAATTAATGTTGTTCAGTGTCTCAGAAAGATGTGCAGCAGAAAGTACCTAGTTAGTATGATTTATTTCTCAAGGTGCCAAGCAGGGTATGGACACTTGCCAAGATGCATCGGTATATTAATGGGTTAGTTATGGTAGTTCTTACTTTTAGCCCAGGCTTCCCTGGATCTCAGGGATTTTGGCTGGGTATGAGATTGTAAGGCCGATAACCTCTCTACCTTACAAGTTAACATAGTCAACAGCCTCATCAATGTGAGGAATCGAGGTCTGCTTCCAGTGTCTTGTAGTTATGCGTTTTGTAGACGTTAACAGAAATGCCACTATCATTTTATGGGCCACAGAGAATTGATTCACGTCTACTAGACTAAAAGGGAGGCTATTTAGAGGTTGTGTTTAACCTCAGAGCTCGGAATATTAGATATAATGGAAATGACAGCTTACCACAAGGTTTGCAGATACACCCAGTCCCATACTACATGTACGAGTGCCTTTCTGTCCACACTCACTCCAGCATAAGAACGATTCTATATTTAGACCTGAACATTACTCTTCTCATTTATACTCACATAGTAATATCTGCACATTACTCTACTCATTTATACTCACATAGTAGTTCCTGCACATTACTCTTCTCATTTATACTCACATAGTAGTTCCTGCACATTACTCTTCTCACTTATACTCACATAGTAGCTCCTGCACATTACTCTACTCATTTATACTCACATGGTAGTTCCTGCACATTACTCTTCTCATTTATACTCACATAGTAGTTCCTGCACATTACTCTACTCATTTATACTCACATAGTAGTTCCTGCACATTGCATTTCTCATTTATACTCACATAGTAGTTCCTGAACATTACTCTTCTCATTTATACTCACATAGTAGTTCCTGCACATTACTCTTCTCATTTATACTCAAATAGTAATATCTGCACATTACTCTACTCATTTATACTCACATAGTAGTTCCTGCACATTACTCTTCTCATTTATACTCCCATAGTAGTTCCTGCACATTACTCTTCTCATTTGTACTTCCATAGTAATATCCGCACATTACTCTTCTCATTTATACTCTCATAGTAGTTCCTGCACATTACTCTACTCATTTATACTTCCATAGTAATATCTGCACATTACTCTTCTCACTTATACTAACATAGTAGCTTCTGCACATTACTCTACTCATTTATACTCACATAGTAGTTCCTGCACATTACTCTTCTCATTTATACTCACATAGTAGTTCCTGCACATTACTCTTCTCATTTATACTCACATAGTAGTTCCTGCACATTACTCTACTCATTTATACTCACATGGTAGTTCCTGCACATTACTCTTCTCATTTATACTCACATAGTAGTTCCTGAACATTACTCTTCTCATTTATACTCACATAGTAGTTCCTGCACATTACTCTTCTCATTTATACTCACATAGTAGTTCCTGCACATTACTCTTCTCATTTATACTTCCATAGCAATATCTGCACATTACTCTTCTCATTTATACTCACATAGTAGTTCCTGCACATTACTCTTCTCATTTATACTCACATAGTAGTTCCTGCACATTACTCTTCTCATTTATACTCACATAGTAATATCTGCACATTACTCTTCTCATTTATACTCACATAGTAGTTCCTGAACATTACTCTTCTCATTTATACTCCCATAGTAGTTCCTGCACATTACTCTTCTCATTTATACTTCCATAGTAATATCTGCACATTACTCTACTCATTTATACTCACATAGTAGTTCCTGCACATTACTCTTCTCATTTATACTCACATAGTAGTTCCTGCACATTACTCTTCTCACTTATACTCACATAGTAATTCCTGCACATTACTCTTCTCATTTATACTTCCATAGTAGTTCCTGCACATTACTCTTCTCATTTATACTCACATAGTAATATCTGCACATTACTCTTCTCATTTATACTCACATAGTAGTTCCTGCACATTACTCTTCTAATTTATACTCACATAGTAATATCTGCACATTACTCTTCTCATTTATACTCACATAGTAGTTCCTGCACATTACTCTACTCATTTATACTCACATAGTAGTTCCTGCACATTACTCTTCTCATTTATACTCACATAGTAATATCTGCACATTACTCTTCTCATTTATACTCACATAGTAGTTCCTGAACATTACTCTTCTCATTTATACTCACATAGTAGTTCCTGCACATTACTCTTCTCATTTATACTCACATAGTAGTTCCTGCACATTACTCTTCTCATTCATACTCACATAGTAGGTCCTGCACATTACTCTTCTCATTTATACTCACATAGTAATATCTGCACATTACTCTTCTCATTTATACTCACATAGTAGGTCCTGAACATTACTCTTCTCATTTATACTTCCATAGCAATATCTGCACATTACTCTTCTCATTTATACTCACATAGTAGTTCCTGCACATTACTCTTCTCATTCATACTCACATAGTAGGTCCTGCACATTACTCTTCTCATTTATACTCACATAGTAATATCTGCACATTACTCTTCTCATTTATACTCACATAGGAGTTCCTGAACATTACTCTTCTCATTTATACTCCCATAGTAGTTCCTGCACATTACTCTTCTCATTTATACTTCCATAGTAATATCTACACATTACTCTACTCATTTATACTCACATAGTAGTTCCTGCACATTACTCTTCTCATTTATACTCACATAGTAGTTCCTGCACATTACTCTTCTCACTTATACTCACATAGTAATTCTGCACATTACTCTTCTCATTTATACTTCCATAGTAGTTCCTGCACATTACTCTTCTCATTTATACTCACATAGTAATATCTGCACATTACTCTTCTCATTTATACTCACATAGTAGTTCCTGCACATTACTCTTCTCATTTATACTCACATAGTAATATCTGCACATTACTCTTCTCATTTATACTCACATAGTAGCTCCTGCACATTACTCTTCTCATTTATACTCACATAGTAGTTCCTGAACATTACTCTTCTCATTTATACTCCCATAGTAGTTCCTGCACATTACTCTTCTCATTTATACTTCCATAGTAATATCTGCACATTACTCTACTCATTTATACTCACATAGTAGTTCCTGCACATTACTCTACTCATTTATACTCACATAGTAGTTCCTGCACATTACTCTACTCATTTATACTCACATAGTAATATCTGCACATTACTCTTCTCATTTATACTCACATAGTAGCTCCTGCACATTACTCTTCTCATTTATACTCACATAGTAGTTCCTGCACATTACTCTTCTCATTTATACTCTCATAGTAGTTCCTGCACATTACTCTTCTCATTTATACTCACATAGTAGTTCCTGCACATTACTCTTCTCATTTATACTCACATAGTAGTTCCTGCACATTACTCTTCTCATTTATACTCACATAGTAGTTACTGCACATTACTCTTTTCATTTATACTCACATAGTAGTTCCTGCACATTACTCTTCTCATTTATACTCACATAGTAGTTCCTGCACATTACTCTTCTCATTTATACTCACATAGTAGTTCCTGCACATTACTCTTCTCATTTATACTCACATAGTAATATCTGCACATTACTCTTCTCATTCATACTCACATAGTAGCTCCTGCACATTACTCTTCTCATTTATACTCACATAGTAGTTCCTGCACATTACTCTTCTCATTTATACTCACATAGTAGTTCCTGCACATTACTCTTCTCATTTATACTCACATAGTAGTTCCTGCACATTACTCTTCTCATTTATACTCACATAGTAGTTCCTGCACATTACTCTTCTCATTTATACTCACATAGTAGTTCCTGCACATTACTCTTCTCATTTATACTCACATAGTAATATCTGCACATTACTCTTCTCATTCATACTCACATAGTAGCTCCTGCACATTACTCTTCTCATTTATACTCACATAGTAGTTCCTGCACATTACTCTTCTCATTTATACTCACATAGTAGTTCCTGCACATTACTCTTCTCATTTATATTCTCATAGTAATATCTGCACATTACTCTTCTCATTTATACTCTCATAGTAGTTCCTGCACATTACTCTTCTCATTTATACTTCCATAGTAATATCTGCACATTACTCTTCTCATTTATACTCACATAGTAGTTCCTGCACATTACTCTTCACATTTATACTCACATAGTAGTTCCTGCACATTACTCTTCTCATTTATACTCACATAGTAGTTCCTGCACATTACTCTTCTCATTTATACTTCCATAGTAATATCTGCACATTACTCTACTCATTTATACTCACATAGTAGTTCCTGCACATTACTCTACTCATTTATACTCACATAGTAGTTCCTGCACATTACTCTTCTCATTTATACTTCCATAGTAATATCTGCACATTACTCTTCTCACTTATACTCATAAAAAGACCTACATTTTAATCTTTAAGCAGGAAGAGGCTGGGCCAGTCCAGTATAGGCCCAGGAAGATGGTGGCACTGATGTATACAATGTGAGCACACTGGAACACTGCACCAAAACGCTGGGAGGAGAAGGTAAAGGTGTGTTTTGGCACTAAGGGAATGAGTGTGTGCTGTCGAGCAGACCTGTGATTGACCTGTGTAAATTGCCATCCTTGTGGCCTGTAAATCGGAGGCACGTCAGTGAACTGGAGGCCATAGTGGACTTGTTGATCATGGCGAATTGGTGGGATGGAGGGTGGAGCTGCTTGTTTATTAAAATGAGTGACAGGGGCTGTGGAGATACTACATAGTCAATGGGACACTACATTGAAGTCAATGGGCAGCAAAATCTGCAGCAGATCTGCTGTAAAAATATGCACATGTGAACGTGCTGTAAAGTAGGAACACTCTTACCTGCTTACAATTGTCAGTTCATTCATAGATTCCAAGGACACATTACAGAGGAATCATTATAATGCTGAGTCATAATGCAAGAAACCAACATGTTAATTAAAGATGAGCGAACTTACATTGATTCAATTTGTCACAAACTTCTCAGCTCGGCATTGATGACTTTATCCTGCATAAATTAGTTCAGCCTTCAGGTGCTCCGGTGGGCTGGAAGAGGTAGATACAGTCCTAGGAGAGAGTCTCCAGCCCATCGGAGCACCTGAAAGCTGAACTAATTTATGCAGGATAAAGTCAGCAACTGCCGAGCCGAGAAATTTGTGACGAATTGAATCACTGTAACTTCACTCATCTCTAATATTAAGAGCCAACAGGTCCTCTATTAGGATGGGGCAGAAGGTCACATGCAGTATCTTCTATAACTTGTAAATCCACTTTTGGCTTTGGTATACATCAAAGCCAGAAGTGGATTTAAAAGATATGAAAGATATAAACTGAGAATGTTTTTTTTTTCTTCCTGCTTGATCCACCTCTGGCTTTGGCTCAAAAAAACTGAATCAAAAACTGCAGTGTGAGAAACCCTGATAAGTGGAGCTAAGGGCTCGTTCACATTTTATTGCAAGTTAGCAAAGTGTTTGAAGGGGGGTGAGTTTGAAGGGGGGGGGGGGGCTCTTTATTGCAGATTTTCGGCAGCAGAATTTCAACTGCGGAAAATCAGCTGCTGGCCCCATTGAAGCCCTGCTTCCCACCTCCTACCAATAATTGTAAAGATACTTCAAATAGCACCCCAACAGACTGCAGTGCACAGGGGGACAAGCCAGCTACAGTCCTCTCCAATATACAGTCCCATGTAAATATCACTTCCCTGCCTTAAACATAACAGCCCCATGTAAATAACACTACTCCCCTCTCCTACATAAAGTACTTTATAAATAACACAACCCCCTCCACTATACAGTTGCATGTAACAAACACCACCCCCTTCTCTCCAATATGCAGTCTCATGTAAATAACTACTTCCCTCTCCTACATACAGTCCCATGTAAATAACACTACTCTCCTCTCCTACATACAGTCCTATGTAAATAACACAACCCCCCTCCACTATACAGTTGCATGTAAATAACACCGACCTCTTCTCTCCAACATACAGTCCCATGTAAATAACCACTCCATTCTCTTCAACATACAGTCTTATGTAAATGACACTACTTTCCTCTCTCCAACATGCAATCCCATGTAAATAACACTGCTCCTATCTTTCCAACAAACAGTCCCATGCAAATAACACCCCCCAACATGCAGTCCCATGTAAATAACACTTCCTTCTCTTTAATATACAGTCCCATGTAAATTACACTGCTCCCCTCTCTTTAATAAACAGCCCCATGTAAATAACACCACCTGCTCTCTAACAGACAGTCCCATGTAAATAATATCACTGCCCTCTAACACACTTACCACTTGCTTTCTGTATGCTGTAGTACTATATAATAGTGCAGTCCAGGAGGCCCCGCCCCTAACATGATGCCATTATAACCAGGAGCTACTGACCTAATGGTGGTAAGTGATCTTCCTCCTAAACTGCTCCATGTAACTGCAGCCTCTTCCCCTGCACAATGCACTGGCTGTACTACCCGGCTGTGCAGGGGAAGACAGGGAAGAGCAGCCACAGTCCAGCCCAGCAGCCAAAAGTTTCGGACACAGGCTCGAGCCCTGGTTGCTATAGATGGAAGGGATTGCTGATTAAGTCAGGGGCCACAGAAAAGAAAAGAGAGCGTCAACAGTTAGAAAATATGTCAACTTTGAGTCAATGGATGTAATAGTTCTGTAAACTATCTGCAGGGGGCTCCTATGTGGAGAGGGGTAATGACCTGAATGTAGACTATGAGTGAAGTGACCTGGTTAAGTGTTTGTGATGCCAGGAGTGTTAACCCACCACACCAAGGATGAAGTTGTTGCAGGTGCCAAGTGCCGAGTAAGGAATACCACAAATGCAAGGTTAGGGAAATCACTGTTAAACTTAACAGGAATAGCAGCTCCGTAATACAAACAGAACAGTTTAGTTTCAGTGCAATTTCACAGAAGGATGCTATAGGGAACCATAGTTGCTTTTTTGGCTATTTGGGAAAGGTAGTCCACCTCAACTAAAATGTGACTTGACTGGTCTGAACTTGACGTGGACAGACTTGACTGAGCTAGCCTTGATGTGACTAGACTGACTGACTGGGACTAGATGTGGATTAGACATGACTTGACTTGGGAGCTGGCAATCACTTACTCTCACAACTTCACTTGTAGAACCCGTGTAAGGGCTTATTGCCAGGATGGACTTGTATGGACTGAATTTGCCGGAGGCTTACATTATTCTCTTCTTTGCCTATGTGGCCAGATGGCTCTTTTGGCAATTCTCCCTAAAGCTGGATGGAACTGGACAACCTGGTCAGCAGGATACTGGGGAAGAAACTGGAAACTGTTGCTAAGAAACTGGAATCTTTGCAGCAACAGGGTCTTTTAGGCCCACAGCAAAGGTCTAAACTGAACCACCACTCACTCTTCTCTTCTCAACTGACTAACTCCTCCGCATCTGGACAGATCTGGGGGACCAGGGAAAGAGGCCCTGATTGGCCAAAGTGCACATGTGACCCCTAATGCATCCTCCTTCACAGTTACAGTTAACACTTTCCTGTCAATGGAACATAAAAAAGAAATTACAAAACAAATGAAATGTACACCTGGAACTGTGGGCCCGAGCAGACACAATAAAGTGACATCCACCTGACAGGGCAGATGGACAAGTGTATCCCGCCCCAGGACACCGAACATACATTCAGAGGGCAAGCTGCCTCCACGGTGTCCTACCTGCAAGGGAGAAAGTTACATACAGGGGATAAGGAGGGCAAACTACCTACAGGGACAAGCTACCTCCAGACTGAACAAACCAAACCTGGAAAAGCAGTTGTGAGTAGCAACATCGTCCATACCAGTAGATATTACCTGGCTCACTATAGAGAAGCAGTTCCAGCCATCAAATTAGGGGTGAATTATTTGTTTATAGGGATACTCTGCTCTGCACCTGACATCTATGAGGTTTGCAGTTTGCTCTATAGAACTTTTAAAATAATTTATTATCACTTTTTTGTTTGCTCACTCACCACCACGTTTTTTCACACGGTGTATATATTGAAACTTTTTTAGGGTTGTGCTTCTACATCCCCTCCTCCAAATCTATTACAAACAACCTTTATATACTCAACCAGGTCACGGTTACATTACCTGTTCCAATTTATTATTTTCTCCTGTGCACTCTAGCATCAGGGAGGGTACGTCATCGTGGCTGAGGCTATCCTATTAAGGAGATGGGTCCCTCAAAGGGCAGGGTCAGTGAGGGGGGCTCTATAGTCGAGGGAGGGCACCATCTCCTGATCCCCCACCCCCTAGTGGCCTCCATGTCTTTTGACCCACTAACCATCATACACCCTACTGTTACGCCGAGCGCTCCGGGTTCCCGCTCCTCCCCGGAGCGCTCGCTACACTCTCGCTCCCGCAGCGCCCCGGTCAGATCCACTGACCGGGTGCGCTGCGATACCGCCTCCAGCCGGGATGCGATTCGCGATGCGGGTGGCGCCCGCTCGCGATGCGCACCCCGGCTCCCGTACCTGACTCGCTCTCCGTCGGTCCTGTCCCGGCGCGCGCGGCCCCGCTCCCTAGGGCGCGCGCGCGCCGGGTCTCTGCGATTTAAAGGGCCACTGCGCCGCTGATTGGCGCAGTGGTTCTAATCAGTGTGTTCACCTGTGCACTCCCTATGTATACCTCACTTCCCCTGCACTCCCTCGCCGGATCTTGTTGCCATTGTGCCAGTGAAAGCGTTCCCTTGTTTGTTCCTAGCCTGTGTTCCAGACCTCCTGCCGTTGCCCCTGACTACGATCCTTGCTGCCTGCCCCGACCTTCTGCTACGTCCGACCTTGCTTCTGTCTACTCCCTTGTACCGCGCCTATCTTCAGCAGTCAGAGAGGTTGAGCCGTTGCTAGTGGATACGACCTGGTCACTACCGCCGCAGCAAGACCATCCCGCTTTGCGGCGGGCTCTGGTGAAAACCAGTAGTGACTTAGAACCGGTCCACTAGCACGGTCCACGCCAATCCCTCTCTGGCACAGAGGATCCACCTCCTGCCAGCCGGCATCGTGACAGTAGATCCGGCCATGGATCCCGCTGAAGTTCCTCTGCCAGTTGTCGCCGACCTCACCACGGTGGTCGCCCAGCAGTCACAACAGATAGCGCAACAAGGCCACCAGCTGTCTCAACTGACCGTGATGCTACAGCAGCTACTACCACAGCTTCAGCAATCATCTCCTCCGCCAGCTCCTGCACCTCCTCCGCAGCGAGTGGCCGCCTCAGGCCTACGACTATCCTTGCCGGATAAATTTGATGGGGACTCTAAGTTTTGCCGTGGCTTTCTTTCACAATGTTCCCTGCACTTGGAGATGATGTCGGACCAGTTTCCTACTGAAAGGTCTAAGGTGGCTTTCGTAGTCAGCCTTCTGTCTGGAAAAGCTCTGTCATGGGCCACACCGCTCTGGGACCGCAATGACCCCGTCACTGCCTCTGTACACTCCTTCTCGGAAATTCGAAGTGTCTTTGAGGAACCTGCCCGAGCCTCTTCTGCTGAGACTGCCCTGCTGAACCTGGTCCAGGGTAATTCTTCCGTTGGCGAGTACGCCGTGCAATTCCGTACTCTTGCTTCAGAACTTTCCTGGAATAATGAGGCCCTCTGCGCGACCTTTAAAAAAGGCCTATCCAGCAACATTAAAGATGTTCTGGCCGCACGAGAAATTCCTGCTAACCTACATGAACTCATTCATCTAGCCACTCGCATTGACATGCGTTTTTCCGAAAGGCGTCAGGAGCTCCGCCAGGATATGGACTTTGTTCGCACGAGGCGTTTTTTCTCCCCGGCTCCTCTCTCCTCTGGTCCTCTGCAATCCGTTCCTGTGCCTTCCGCCGTGGAGGCTATGCAAGTTGACCGGTTTCGCCTGACACCTCAAGAGAGGACACGACGCCGCATGGAGAATCTCTGCCTGTACTGTGCCGGTACCGAACACTTCCTGAAGGATTGTCCTATCCGTCCTCCCCGCCTGGAAAGACGTACGCTGACTCCGCACAAAGGTGAAACAGTCCTTGATGTCAACTCTGCTTCTCCACGTCTTACTGTGCCTGTGCGGATATCTGCCTCTACCTTCTCCTTCTCCACTAAGGCCTTCTTGGACTCCGGATCTGCAGGAAACTTTATTTTGGCCTCTCTCATCAACAGGTTCAACATCCCAGTGACCAGTCTCGCCAGACCTCTCTACATCAATTGCGTTAACAATGAAAGATTGGACTGTGCCGTGCGTTACCGCACGGAACCCCTCCTAATGTGCATCGGACCTCACCACGAAAAAATTGAGTTTTTGGTCCTCTCCAATTGCACTTCCGAAATTCTCCTTGGACTACCCTGGCTTCAACACCATTCCCCAACCCTGGATTGGTCCACAGGGGAGATCAAGAGTTGGGGTCCCTCTTGTTTCAAGGACTGCCTTAAACCGGTTACCAGTACTCCTTGCCGTGACCCTGTGGTTCCCCCTGTAACCGGTCTCCCTAAGGCCTATTGTTACGCCGAGCGCTCCGGGTCCCCGCTCCTCCCCGGAGCGCTCGCTTCTCTCTCGCTACCGCAGCGCTCCGGGCAGCTCCACTGACCCGGTGCGCTGCGATACCGTCTCCAGCCGGGATGCGATTCGCGATGCGGGTAGCGCCCGCTCGCGATGCGCATCCCGGCTCCCGTACCTGACTCGCTCTCCGTCTGTCCTGTCCCGGCGCGCGCGGCCCCGCTCCCTAGGGCGCGCGCGCGCCGGGTCTCTGCGATTTAAAGGGCCACTGCGCCGCTGATTGGCGCAGTGGTTCCAATTAGTGTGTTCACCTGTGCACTCCCTATTTATACCTCACTTCCCCTTCACTCCCTCGCCGGATCTTGTTGCCATTGTGCCAGTGAAAGCGTTTCCTTGTGTATTCCTAGCCTGTGTTCCAGACCTCCTGCCGTTGCCCCCGACTACGATCCTTGCTGCCTGCCCCGACCTTCTGCTACGTCCGACCTTGCTTCTGTCTACTCCCTTGTACCGCGCCTATCTTCAGCAGTCAGAGAGGTTGAGCCGTTGCTAGTGGATACGACCTGGTCACTACCGCCGCAGCAAGACCATCCCGCTTTGCGGCGGGCTCTGGTGAAAACCAGTAGTGACTTAGAACCGATCCACTAGCACGGTCCACGCCTATCCCTCTCTGGCACAGAGGATCCACTACCTGCCAGCCGGCATCGTGACAGTAGATCCGGCCATGGATCCCGCTGAAGTTCCTCTGCCAGTTGTCGCCGACCTCACCACGGTGGTCGCCCAGCAGTCACAACAGATAGCGCAACAAGGCCAACAGCTGTCTCAACTGACCGTGATGCTACAGCAGCTACTACCACAGCTTCAGCAATCATCTCCTCCGCCAGCTCCTGCACCTCCTCCGCAGCGAGTGGCCGCTTCTGGTCTACGACTATCCTTGCCGGATAAATTTGATGGGGACTCTAAATTCTGCCGTGGCTTTCTTTCCCAATGTTCCCTGCACTTGGAGATGATGTCGGACCAGTTCCCTACTGAAAGGTCTAAGGTGGCTTTCGTAGTCAGCCTTTTGTCTGGAAAAGCTCTGTCATGGGCCACACCGCTCTGGGACCGCAATGATCCCGTCACTGCCTCTATACACTCCTTCTTCTCGGAAATTCGAAGTGTCTTTGAGGAACCTGCCCGAGCCTCTTCTGCTGAGACTGCCCTGTTGAACCTGGTCCAGGGTAATTCTTCCGTTGGCGAGTACGCCGTACAATTCCGTACTCTTGCTTCAGAATTATCCTGGAATAATGAGGCCCTCTGCGCGACCTTTAAAAAAGGCCTATCCAGCAACATTAAAGATGTTCTGGCCGCACGAGAAATCCCTGCTAACCTACATGAACTCATCCATCTTGCCACTCGCATTGACATGCGTTTTTCCGAAAGGCGTCAGGAGCTCCGCCAGGATATGGACTTTGTTCGCACAAGGCGTTTTTTCTCCCCGGCTCCTCTCTCCTCTGGTCCCCTGCAATCCGTTCCTGTGCCTCCCGCCGTGGAGGCTATGCAGGTCGACCGGTCTCGCCTGACACCTCAAGAGAGGACACGACGCCGCATGGAGAATCTCTGCCTGTACTGTGCCAGTACCGAACACTTCCTGAAGGATTGTCCTATCCGTCCTCCCCGCCTGGAAAGACGTACGCTGACTCCGCACAAAGGTGAGACAGTCCTTGATGTCTACTCTGCTTCTCCACGTCTTACTGTGCCTGTGCGGATATCTGCCTCTGCCTTCTCCTTCTCTACTATGGCCTTCTTGGATTCCGGATCTGCAGGAAATTTTATTTTGGCCTCTCTCGTCAACAGGTTCAACATCCCAGTGACCAGTCTCGCCAGACCCCTCTACATCAATTGTGTAAACAATGAAAGATTGGACTGTACCATACGTTTCCGCACGGAGCCCCTTCTAATGTGCATCGGACCTCATCACGAGAAGATTGAATTTTTGGTCCTCCCCAATTGCACTTCCGAAATCCTCCTTGGACTACCCTGGCTTCAACTCCATTCCCCAACCCTGGATTGGTCCACTGGGGAGATCAAGAGTTGGGGGCCCTCTTGTTTCAAGGACTGCCTAAAACCGGTTCCCAGTACCCCTTGCCGTGACTCTGTGGTTCCCCCTGTAACCGGTCTCCCTAAGGCCTATATGGACTTTGCGGATGTTTTTTGCAAAAAACAAGCTGAGACTCTACCTCCTCACAGGCCTTATGATTGTCCTATTGACCTCCTCCTGGGCACTACTCCACCCCGGGGCAGAATCTATCCTCTGTCCGCCCCAGAGACTCTTGCTATGTCGGAGTACATCCAGGAAAATTTAAAAAAAGGCTTTATCCGTAAATCCTCCTCTCCTGCCGGAGCCGGATTTTTCTTTGTGTCCAAAAAAGATGGCTCCCTACGTCCTTGCATTGACTACCGCGGTCTTAATAAAATCACGATAAAGAACCGCTACCCCCTACCCCTCATCTCTGAACTCTTTGATCGCCTCCAAGGTGCCCACATCTTTACCAAACTGGACTTAAGAGGTGCTTATAATCTCATCCGCATCAGAGAGGGGGATGAATGGAAAACGGCATTTAACACTAGAGATGGACACTTTGAGTATCTGGTCATGCCCTTTGGCCTGTGCAACGCCCCTGCCGTCTTCCAAGACTTTGTTAATGACATTTTTCGTGATCTCTTATACTCCTGTGTTGTTGTATATCTGGACGATATCCTGATTTTTTCTGCCAATCTAGAAGAACACCGCCAGCATGTCCGTATGGTTCTTCAGAGACTTCGTGACAATCAACTTTATGCCAAGATAGAGAAATGTCTGTTTGAATGCCAATCTCTTCCTTTCCTAGGATACTTGGTCTCTGGCCAGGGACTACAAATGGATCCAGACAAACTCTCTGCCGTCTTAGATTGGCCACGTCCCTCCGGACTCCGTGCTATCCAACGTTTTTTGGGGTTCGCCAATTATTACAGGCAATTTATTCCACATTTTTCTACCGTTGTGGCCCCTATCGTGGCTTTAACCAAAAAAAATGCCAATCCCAAGTCTTGGCCTCCTCAAGCGGAAGACGCCTTTAAACGGCTCAAGTCTGCCTTTTCTTCGGCTCCCGTGCTCTCCAGACCTGACCCATCTAAACCCTTCCTATTGGAGGTTGATGCCTCCTCTGTAGGAGCTGGAGCGGTCCTTCTACAAAAAAATTCTTCCGGGCATGCTGTTACTTGTGGGTTTTTTTCTAGGACCTTCTCTCCGGCGGAGAGGAACTACTCCATCGGGGATCGAGAGCTTCTAGCCATTAAATTAGCACTTGAGGAATGGAGGCATCTGCTGGAGGGATCAAGATTTCCTGTTATTATTTACACCGATCACAAGAACCTCTCCTATCTCCAGTCTGCCCAACGGCTGAATCCTCGCCAGGCCAGGTGGTCTCTGTTCTTTGCCCGATTTAATTTTGAAATTCACTTTCGGCCTGCCGATAAGAACATTAGGGCCGATGCTCTCTCTCGTTCCTCGGATGCCTCGGAAGTTGAACTCTCTCCGCAACACATCATTCCTCCTGACTGCCTGATTTCCACTTCTCCAGCCTCCATCAGGCAAACTCCTCCAGGAAAGACCTTCGTCTCTCCACGCCAACGCCTCGGAATCCTCAAATGGGGTCACTCCTCCCATCTCGCAGGTCATACAGGCATCAAGAAATCTGTGCAACTCATCTCTCGCTTCTATTGGTGGCCGACTCTGGAGACGGATGTCGTGGACTTTGTGCGAGCCTGCACTGTCTGTGCCCGGGATAAGACTCCTCGCCAGAAGCCCGCTGGTTTTCTTCATCCTCTGCCTGTCCCCGAACAGCCTTGGTCTCTGATTGGTATGGATTTTATTACAGACCTACCCCCATCCCGTGGAAACACTGTTGTTTGGGTGGTCGTTGATCGATTCTCCAAGATGGCACATTTCATCCCTCTTCCTGGTCTTCCTTCAGCGCCTCAGTTGGCTAAACAATTTTTTGTACACATTTTTCGTCTTCACGGGTTGCCCACACAGATAGTCTCGGATAGAGGCGTCCAATTCGTGTCAAAATTCTGGAGGGCTCTCTGTAAACAACTCAAGATTAAATTAAACTTTTCTTCTGCATATCATCCTCAATCCAATGGACAAGTAGAAAGAATTAACCAGGTCTTGGGTGATTATTTACGACATTTTGTTTCCTCCCGCCAGGATGACTGGGCAGATCTTCTACCATGGGCCGAATTCTCGTATAACTTTAGAGTCTCTGAATCTTCCTCCAAATCCCCATTTTTCGTGGTGTACGGCCGTCACCCTCTTCCCCCCCTCCCTACTCCCTTGCCCTCTGGTTTGCCCGCTGTAGATGAAGTGACTCGTGATCTTTCCACCATATGGAAAGAGACCCAAGATTCTCTTTTACAGGCTTCATCTCGCATGAAAAAGTTTGCCGATAAGAAAAGAAGAGCTCCCCCCATTTTTGCTCCCGGAGACAAGGTATGGCTCTCCGCTAAATATGTCCGCTTTCGTGTCCCCAGTTACAAACTGGGTCCACGCTATCTTGGTCCCTTCAAAGTCTTGTGCCAAATTAATCCTGTCTCTTACAAACTTCTTCTTCCTCCTTCTCTCCGTATTCCTAATGCCTTTCATGTCTCTCTTCTTAAACCACTCATCATCAACCGTTTCTCTCCCAAATTAGTTTCTCCCACTCCTGTCTCCGGTTCTTCTGACGTCTTCTCAGTGAAAGAGATACTGGCCTCCAAGACGGTCAGAGGAAAAAAGTTCTTTTTGGTGGATTGGGAGGGCTGTGGACCTGAAGAGAGATCCTGGGAACCTGAGGACAACATCCTAGACAAAAGTCTGCTCCTTAGGTTCTCAGGCTCTAAGAAGAGGGGGAGACCCAAGGGGGGGGGTACTGTTACGCCGAGCGCTCCGGGTCCCCGCTCCTCCCCGGAGCGCTCGCTTCTCTCTCGCTACCGCAGCGCTCCGGGCAGCTCCACTGACCCGGTGCGCTGCGATACCGTCTCCAGCCGGGATGCGATTCGCGATGCGGGTAGCGCCCGCTCGCGATGCGCATCCCGGCTCCCGTACCTGACTCGCTCTCCGTCTGTCCTGTCCCGGCGCGCGCGGCCCCGCTCCCTAGGGCGCGCGCGCGCCGGGTCTCTGCGATTTAAAGGGCCACTGCGCCGCTGATTGGCGCAGTGGTTCCAATTAGTGTGTTCACCTGTGCACTCCCTATTTATACCTCACTTCCCCTTCACTCCCTCGCCGGATCTTGTTGCCATTGTGCCAGTGAAAGCGTTTCCTTGTGTGTTCCTAGCCTGTGTTCCAGACCTCCTGCCGTTGCCCCCGACTACGATCCTTGCTGCCTGCCCCGACCTTCTGCTACGTCCGACCTTGCTTCTGTCTACTCCCTTGTACCGCGCCTATCTTCAGCAGTCAGAGAGGTTGAGCCGTTGCTAGTGGATACGACCTGGTCACTACCGCCGCAGCAAGACCATCCCGCTTTGCGGCGGGCTCTGGTGAAAACCAGTAGTGACTTAGAACCGATCCACTAGCACGGTCCACGCCTATCCCTCTCTGGCACAGAGGATCCACTACCTGCCAGCCGGCATCGTGACACCTATATGGACTTTGCGGATGTTTTTTGCAAAAAACAAGTTGAGACTCTACCTCCTCACAGGCCTTATGACTGTCCTATTGACCTCCTCCCGGGCACTACTCCACCCCGGGGCAGAATTTATCCTCTCTCTGCCCCAGAGACTCTTGCTATGTCTGAGTACATCCAGGAAAATTTAAAAAAGGGCTTTATCCGCAAATCCTCCTCTCCTGCCGGAGCCGGATTTTTCTTTGTGTCCAAAAAAGATGGCTCCCTACGTCCTTGCATTGACTACCGCGGTCTTAATAAAATCACGGTAAAGAACCGCTACCCTCTACCTCTCATCTCTGAACTCTTTGATCGCCTCCAAGGTGCCCACATCTTTACCAAACTGGACTTAAGAGGTGCTTATAATCTCATCCGCATCAGAGAGGGGGATGAATGGAAAACGGCATTTAACACTAGAGATGGACACTTTGAGTATCTGGTCATGCCCTTTGGCCTGTGCAACGCCCCTGCCGTCTTCCAAGACTTTGTTAATGACATTTTTCGTGATCTCTTATATTCCTGTGTTGTTGTGTATCTGGACGATATCCTGATTTTTTCTGCCAACCTAGAAGAACACCGCCAGCATGTCCGCATGGTTCTTCAGAGACTTCGTGACAATCAACTTTATGCCAAAATGGAGAAATGTCTGTTTGAATGTCAATCTCTTCCTTTCCTAGGATACTTGGTCTCTGGCCAGGGACTACAAATGGATCCAGACAAACTCTCTGCCGTCTTAGATTGGCCACGCCCCTCCGGACTCCGTGCTATCCAACGTTTTTTGGGGTTCGCCAATTATTACAGACAATTTATTCCACATTTTTCCACCATTGTGGCTCCTATCGTGGCTTTAACCAAAAAGAATGCCAATCCTAAGTCATGGCCTCCTCAAGCGGAAGACGCCTTTAAACAGCTCAAGTCTGCCTTTTCTTCAGCTCCTGTGCTCTCCAGACCTGACCCATCTAAACCCTTCCTATTGGAGGTTGATGCCTCCTCAGTAGGAGCTGGAGCGGTCCTTCTACAAAAAAATTCTTCCGGGCATGCTGTTACTTGTGGTTTTTTTTCTAAGACCTTCTCTCCGGCGGAGAGGAACTACTCCATCGGGGATCGAGAGCTACTAGCCATTAAATTAGCACTTGAGGAATGGAGGCATCTGCTGGAGGGATCAAGATTTCCAGTTATTATTTACACCGATCACTAGAACCTCTCCTATCTCCAGTCTGCCCAACGGCTGAATCCTCGCCAGGCCAGGTGGTCTCTGTTCTTTGCCCGATTTAATTTTGAAATTCACTTTCGGCCTGCCGATAAGAACATTAGGGCCGATGCTCTCTCTCGTTCCTCGGATGCCTCGGAAGTAGAGCTCTCTCCGCAACACATCATTCCTCCTGACTGCCTGATCTCCACTTCTCCAGCCTCCATCAGGCAAACTCCTCCAGGGAAGACCTTCGTCTCCCCACGCCAACGCCTCGGAATCCTCAAATGGGGTCACTCCTCCCATCTCGCAGCTCATGCGGGCATCAAGAAATCCGTGCAACTCATCTCTCGTTTCTATTGGTGGCCGACTCTGGAGACGGATGTTGTGGATTTTGTGCGAGCCTGCACTGTCTGTGCCCGGGATAAGACTCCTCGCCAGAAGCCCGCTGGCCTTCTTCATCCTCTGCCTGTTCCCGAACAGCCTTGGTCTCTGATTGGTATGGACTTTATTACAGACTTACCCTCATCCCGTGGCAACACTGTTGTTTGGGTGGTCGTTGATCGATTCTCCAAGATGGCACATTTCATCCCTCTTCCTGGTCTTCCTTCTGCACCTCAGTTGGCAAAACAATTTTTTGTACACATTTTTCGTCTTCACGGGTTGCCCACGCAGATCGTCTCGGATAGAGGCGTCCAATTCGTGTCTAAATTCTGGAGGGCTCTCTGTAAACAACTCAAGATTAAATTAAACTTTTCTTCTGCTTATCATCCTCAATCCAATGGGCAAGTAGAAAGAATTAACCAGGTCCTGGGTGATTATTTACGGCATTTTGTTTCCTCCCGCCAGGATGACTGGGCAGATCTTCTACCATGGGCCGAATTCTCGTATAACTTCAGAGTTTCTGAATCTTCTTCCAAATCCCCATTTTTCGTGGTGTACGGCCGTCACCCTCTTCCCCCCCTCCCTACTCCCTTGCCCTCTGGTGTACCCGCTGTGGATGAAATATCTCGTGATCTTTCCACCATATGTAAAGAGACCCAAAATTCTCTCTTACAGGCTTCATCACGCATGAAGAAGTTTGCTGATAAGAAAAGAAGAGCTCCCCCCATTTTTTCTCCCGGAGACAAGGTATGGCTCTCCGCTAAATATGTCCGCTTCCGTGTTCCTAGCTACAAATTGGGACCACGCTATCTTGGTCCTTTCAAAATTTTGTGCCAGATTAATCCTGTCTCTTATAAACTTCTTCTCCCTCCTTCTCTTTGTATTCCTAATGCCTTTCACGTTTCTCTTCTTAAACCACTCATCATCAACCGTTTCTCTCCTAAACTTATCTTTCCCACTCCTGTCTCCGGTTCTTCAGACATCTTTCCTGTAAAGGAGATACTGGCCTCCAAAAAGGTCAGAGGAAAAACCTTCTTTTTGGTTGACTGGGAGGGCTGTGGTCCTGAAGAGAGATCCTGGGAACCTGAGGACAATATCCTAGATAAAAATCTGGTCCTCAGGTTCTCAGGCTCCAAGAAGAGGGGGAGACCCAAGGGGGGGGGTACTGTTACGCCGAGCGCTCCGGGTTCCCGCTCCTTCCCGGAGCGCTCGCTACACTCTCGCTCCCGCAGCGCCCCGGTCAGATCCACTGACCGGGTGCGCTGCGATACCGCCTCCAGCCGGGATGCGATTCGCGATGCGGGTGGCGCCCGCTCGCGATGCGCACCCCGGCTCCCGTACCTCACTCGCTCTCCGTCGGTCCTGTCCCGGCGCGCGCGGCCCCGCTCCCTAGGGCGCGCGCGCGCCGGGTCTCTGCGATTTAAAGGGCCACTGCGCCGCTGATTGGCGCAGTGGTTCTAATCAGTGTGTTCACCTGTGCACTCCCTATGTATACCTCACTTCCCCTGCACTCCCTCGCCGGATCTTGTTGCCATTGTGCCAGTGAAAGCGTTCCCTTGTTTGTTCCTAGCCTGTGTTCCAGACCTCCTGCCGTTGCCCCTGACTACGATCCTTGCTGCCTGCCCCGACCTTCTGCTACGTCCGACCTTGCTTCTGTCTACTCCCTTGTACCGCGCCTATCTTCAGCAGTCAGAGAGGTTGAGCCGTTGCTAGTGGATACGACCTGGTCACTACCGCCGCAGCAAGACCATCCCGCTTTGCGGCGGGCTCTGGTGAAAACCAGTAGTGACTTAGAACCGGTCCACTAGCACGGTCCACGCCAATCCCTCTCTGGCACAGAGGATCCACCTCCTGCCAGCCGGCATCGTGACACCTACATTCAAGTAGCACCCCCTAATATTGTGTTACTTATACACACATTTGTTCACATCACTGTATTGTTTTTTGTTTTTTGATTTTTTGTTTAATATACAGGTAACCATCTTTTTGTTGGTACCTTTTTAATAGTAAGTAATAACATTTTTCGTTTTATCAGTCCTAAAAGGTAATATTTCTCTGTGAAGTTGAATTATTTGTTTGACCAAATATAGTGGCTAATTATTACGTTGACCCCCTTTTTTTTTTTTAGGTCCGTAAATGAGGCCCTTGGCAAGAAAAAGGTTCCCCAACCCTGCACTAAATCATATAGAAATGAGTTAGCCTCTATAATGCTGTACTACAAAATAGTTTTTCATATAAAATGTATTTGTGATACAAATGATAGGTACAGCAAATTTATGTCATTTTATATCGAATGCTGTTATCTTGACAAAATGTCATAAGTTAACTATTTAGGTACACTCGGTATCATCACCAAGCAGTAGCAGGTGTTTTTTTTTCTTTTCTTATTGCTTCTTATATGTTACTTTAGAGCAGATTTCCTTATGAATGATATCATACCTGGACAGTCACAAGCTATTAAGTATGATGGTAATATTTCAAAATGAATGGTTTTCCCACCTGCTGTCTATGTCATGGTAATTAGAATATTTGGGAATTGAAGCTTTAGACTACAAAGACATTGACTTCTTAAGAAGAAGAGGCACTGGAAGCTTATTCCACCATCTCAGTGACCAGATTAGAAACTAAAAGCCTTAAATCCCATGAGGCGGCCCCCAGGCCCATTTCCCTGCACAGAAAGGCTCGTGCTCATTAGAGTATTGAAATGAGCATATCTCTTGCTAATAATGACAAAGTCACAGCCATGCTCTTGGCATAAATACCCGGGCCACTGGTAAATGACAGGTTAACTTTGCCCATTGAGTTCATTAGAGGAAGTCAAGAGTTCCTGCTTTCAATACATATGTGACATGTATAAGTTAACAAGTTCTCAGAGGAGCTGCCAGAAATATGTTTAAAATTAATAATTTCCATAATCTTAACTATAAATAAGAATACACAGGCAGGTAGATCAGTTCTAGTATAAAATGGAATCATTTGTGCTGGAACCGAACTATACATGTTTACATTTCTTATAATGTCTGAACAGCTTAACTGCTATTTTGGAATTTAAAATGAATAAATGTTTTATTTTTACAATATTTTGCGCCATTGTTAGTTTGGTCATTGTCAAGTGTCAGTGTCCTAAGATAAGACAAAAGGGCCACCACCTCCCAGAGGCCTCCATCCGCCCATGACAGGTGCCCTTGAGGTTTGGCAGTCGATGGCAATGAAGAGTGAAGTCATTTCTGCTCCACTGACAGCCTCTTCCCTGCAGCTAACAGACGTAATTATCTGCTTGGTGCACTAAAGATGGCAGTATTATTTTGGCTCCATATGGCGGTATTATTTAGCTGTATTCATTTCAGCTTTTACCTGTAGCTTGATTTTTCTGAGCTACTGAGCTGTATCACTCCTGCCAAAAAACAGGAGGAGGCCACCACACAATGTTTTGCCTAGAGCCTTTAAAAGCGTTGCATTGGCCACAGTTGCTTTTGTATTTGTTTATATGGAACATCTTCATAGATGAGGAATGCCTTAAGCTATATACAGTTATATTAAGGCTCTCTACTTCTTGTATTAAAGAATGTGTTCATAGCTTTAAATCAGAATTTTCATATCCTGACCAAGGCAGGGTGACACAGCAGGGAGCTCCCCCATGTCTGGCTCCTCAATGTTGTGTCTACAGAATGTTAGCAAGTAAGGAAGAATGCTAGCTGTGCTATCTATGCTAAACTTTCTTCTCTGTCTCTGCATCATTCAGTACAATATAAATGCTAGAATTTTGACTTTAAATCTGCTTATGACTGTACGGACAAACCTTTTAACAGATCTTAAATCTAAATTCTCCCACTCTGAAATAAAACACTGACACTCATGAACCTTTTAAGTGGGCTGGGTGGTGGTCACAGCTCGTTTATTTAAATATATGTAACTCTGTTAAATAAATATAACACTGCATAGCAGTAACCATGAAAAACCAACTTCTTATTGCCGAAGTACTGCTTCAGCCGAAGCAGTATGCCCCACTGTCTCCACAGCGTGCATGTGCTGCCTTCGGCACCTCAAAACTCCCCAAAATAAACCTCCTTTACGCCAGCTGTGACTTACAAAATCACACAAAGTATATTGAAATTGATCATCAAAAAGGAAAATATATATATATTTTTTTTTTTTTTTAATTTAATTTTTTTTTTTTTTTTTTTTTTTTTTTATATAAAAGGGGTAACAAAAAACCGAACGTCCCACAACAGGACGCCCAGTTGAACAAACAAAACAAACAGGAAAGCAAAAACCAGGGAGGGAGGGCGGGACCTTGGATGCTGGAACACAAGAGGGAGAGCTGCTTGCAGGACACCCAGTAAATACCCCTGGGCGTACCCCCTTTGGAAAACCCCTCCCCAAGGTACTGGAGTGGGAGGGTTGCTATTTCTTCCTGCTTCTTAACCCTTTCGTCCCCACAGTCAGGGCTACCTATGCCTATTCGGCCAGGTAACCTACAGACTGTACGGACAAACCTTTTAACAGATCTTAAATCTAAATTCTCCCACTCTGAAATAAAACACTGACACTCATGAACCTTTTAAGTGGGCTGGGTGGTGGTCACAGCTCGTTTATTTAAATATATGTAACTCTGTTAAATAAATATAACACTGCATAGCAGTAACCATGAAAAACCAACTTCTTATTGCCGAAGTACTGCTTCAGCCGAAGCAGTATGCCCCACTGTCTCCACAGCGTGCATGTGCTGCCTTCGGCACCTCAAAACTCCCCAAAATAAACCTCCTTTACGCCACTGAAGGAGCCCGTGTACTCCTACACGGAGCTCCGACCCCCACTCAATACAAAAAGGGCCTGTTCAACGCCATCTTGAAGACCAGAAAGGAAGATGTCCAGCCCAATATCGTTGAGGTGGACACCATCGCTTATCATAAACCTCCTATTATCCCCTTCCAGCTCCCTGTGCCTGACCACCACACCGCCCTTGGACCGAACAAACCTCGCCATCCTGGAATTAACTAAACGGCGAGACCGCTCAATGGCCTCTGCATCCCTGGCACCCTGCCATTTTACCCGTGGAACAATCTCCGACCACACCAGAACCATCTCGGAGAAAAATCCACCGAGCCGTTCCACATCCGCTTTCATAATGGTTATCAACTCGGGGACCCTGGTGAAACATAGGTCGTTGCCACCCGCGTGGACAACCAAAACAACTCCCGATCTCAGCCTACCGGACAGGTCCACCGTCTCCGAGAGCACTTGAGGCCATCTCATACCCGGAATCCCCCTCCATTGGGCATCGACTTGATGGAAACCCAACGATCTCCCTCCAGGCCGGCAGGCCGCTCGCTGTGCCGCCCGATGAACATAGGAGTGGCCCAAGAACACCACCGTAGCAACCGGAGGATCTAAAAGGAAAAACAGGTTAAAGCAACAATTCAGGGCGCACGTAACCAGCATAGCAATCCGAGCGCCAACGCCCAATACGCTGAATATCAGACACGGACAATCCTGCCCTGGACGCCTCCGTAGCCGCCCCAATCCGAAAGGAATGCGTTCCGAATTCGGAAGGGGGGGCCCCCGCGTATTGCAGACACCGCTTGAACAGCGACTGAAATTGAAAACGGGACAAAGCCGAACCATCAGCATGAGAGAAAAATTGTCTGCCAGAAACACGAATCAACAAATAAGCGGAAACCGCCCGCACCGGGCAGGCCGGGCCATCAACCGACTGAAGGCGAACCCAAGCTCCCGTTCCCGCCTGATCGGTTTTCGACCGCCGAATACGCAGCTGCAAAACACCGTTGGAGCAAACCACATCCTCAAAAAGCAAACCACCAGAACCCTGCTTAGAGGAAGGAACCAACTCCCCCACCCGCAGAGCACCAAAAAACGCAACACAAAAAGCAGCGGAGTATAAGGCAGATTCAAAAGGGGAACAACAGCAACTGACCGAGGCCTGTACTAGCGAGACAAGCAAAGTATAGGAAACAGGGCGCCGCTGTTCCCTGCGGACATGAGTACGCTGCCATCCCTTCAGCGATTGCTGAATCAAAAAACGTTTTGTAACATCTTCCCACCCCAGTAAGCGAAAATAAAAACTAACCCCCGCCAGCCTGCGCCGCGCCACTAAAGCAGAAAAATGTGAAGCGCGCAATGACAATAAGTAGTCCACAGTTACCTCCAATCTCGAATCAGAACACCCAGACACATTTCGCCCATACACCAAAAGACACCACTCCTTCCACGCCTTACCATGTCCCGACCACGTAGAGGCCGCCATCGATGATTCCAGTAGTGGCATCAATCTCCTGTCACTAGGCCCCAGACCAAAGGCGGGCACGCTCGACCCTCCAGCTCTGCCGTCGGGCACAACCTCCTGAAGTCCTGGAACTGAAATCGAGACAAAGAATCAGCAATAACATTATCAACACCCGGGACATGCCGAGCCCGGAACCAAATATTGCATTCCAAACAACGGAGAACCAAGTGACGTAAAAGCGACAAGACAGGAAGAGAAGAGGAAGACAAGCTATTAATACAATGCACCACACTTGCGTTGTCCGTCCAAAAGCAAACCCTTTGATTACTGAAACGACCACTCCACAGCTCAACAGCCACAACGATAGGAAAAAGTTCCAATAACGCCAAGTTCCGGCACCAACCCCTCTCTTCCCAATCCGGCGGCCACGCCTCCGCGCACCACTCACCAGCAAAAAAGGCACCAAAACCAACCGATCCTGCAGCATCCGTGAAAAGCTGCAGTTCACCGCTGCAGACCTCCTCCGCCTGCCAACAGGTATGGCCATTATAACACCGCAGAAACTCCCGCCACACCAACAAATCAGATCTCAGACACCGAGAGATGCGGATCCGGTGACCAGGTAGGGCAACTCCCCTGGTCGCTAAAGATAAACGCCTAGAAAAAACCCTACCCATCGGCATTACCCGACAGGCAAAAACCAAATGCCCCAAGAGCACCTGCATCTGCCGAAGAGTGACTTTCTTCGCCTCACAAAAACACTCAACCCATTGTAACATAATCTCCAACTTAGTAGAAGGCAAACGAAAAACCATAGCCACCGAATCAATCTCAATACCCAAAAAAGACATTACTGTGGACGGACCTTCCGTCTTGTCTGCAGACAGCGGAACACCAAAACGCTGCATCAAAAAACGAAAAGTACTTAACAGGAAACCACATCTGGGGGAACCCGCAGGGGCAACGAACAAAAAGTCGTCCAGATAGTGAATCACCGATGAACAGCCCGTCTCAAAACGTACTACCCACTCCAAAAACGTACTAAACATTTCGAAGTAGTGACATGAGATAGAACAACCCATGGGCAAACAGACATCATAATAGAAATCACCATCCATACGACAACCCAACAAATGAAAACACTCCGGATGTACCGGGAGCAGGCGAAAAGCCGATTCAATATCGGACTTCGCCATTAAGGCTGCAGGCCCCGCTCCTCGCACTAGTGCCACTGCCCTGTCAAAAGACACGTAGGAAACCGAGGAATCCTCCTTCGGAATCCCATCATTTACAGATGTACCCTTCGGGTAGGACAAATGATGGATAAGTCGGAATTTTCCAGCCTCCTTCTTAGGCACCACACCCAACGGGGAAACTCTAAACATAGGCAGCGGAGGGTGGCGGTACGGGCCCATAAAGCGCCCTAGGGCCACCTCCTTTCCAATTTTTTCACTCAACACATCCGGGCGTTCCCTGGCAGATTTCAAATTGTCGGGGTACTCCCCAGCATCAGAACCCAAAACAAAGGGGATAAAAAACCCCTGGGAAAAACCATCCCTCAAAACTCGGGCGCACTCCTTATTGGGGTACCGCTCTAACCACGGGGACATCGCGGACACGTTCACCGGCGTCCTTCCCCTCACCGGCAGCTGCGGGACGCCCCGGGAGCTTCGGGGCCCGTGGACAACGCGTTGCAGTGTGGCCACCTCCGCAAACGGAGCATTCGTGCTTGTATTTGCACAGGTTAAGGAACTTACAGTGTCCTTCGTTAAATAGCCAGCATGCGCCGGGACGCCGCACGGCCACTGACCCTGGTGTCCCCGCTGGGCCAGCGGCCCCAGACTGAAAGGGGGTTCCCTTCTGGGCCATCATCAAGCGCAACCAAACATCAGTTGCCTTAACTCCCCAACCAACCTCGGGCGTCAAGGCCAGGCGACGACGAAATTCTTCGTCATAACGCCACCAGGCCGAACCCCCATGAGACTTGTAGGCATTATACACCGAGTCCATATATATAAAAAGCTCCGAACAACGTTCAGGATGCTTTTCACCCATTATACAACCCAAAACAGCAAAAGCCTGAACCCAATTTCCCATAGTCTTAGCTACTTTTGGCCTAGCTGGAAAAGACTTTTCAGGCTGAGGCCTACGCTCCTTATCAATGGTGTGCTGGTCCACCGACACCAACGACCAGACATCAACATACTGGTTCCCCCAAATCTTTTCTTTCACAGCCAACTCAACATGCGATCCAAGGGGACTGACACCACAAAAGAATGACTCCTTATGTACCCCCGCCCGTACCGGGGAAACCTTCCTAACCACGGGAGCAGGACTAGCCTGTGAACCCTCCAACCTAGCCAAAACCGCTTTAAGAGTAGGCAAAAGATCAGAACCCGCATCACCCCAAACCCCAGCAAAGTTGAACTCACCCGTCTGCGCAGGAACAACAGTCGGAGAAGATGAAGGTCCACACTGAGGAACCGGAGCAGGGTCCACACGCTCCGCGGGTGCAGGTGTATCTACAGCCCCCTGTCGGTCAGCTCCATTTGAAGACCTCCGAGCAGGCTTGGACCTGTGTCGCCTGCCCGAACGCCTACGAGACCTCCTGTCCGGGCTAACGGAACTCCAGGAACTCTCCCCCGAGGAGGAGGGCGAACGCCAGCGGGATGAACGGGACCTGCGGGACCTGTCCCTGTTCCTGGACTCCCGGCGACAACGTCTCCTACACCCATGATGCGACACAGCAGTTCTGCTTCTGCGCGATCGGCCAGAACCCCGGGAGGACGATCGGGACCGACGCCCACGGGACCGACTCACAGACCCATAACCATCACGGTCACGCGGTGGCCGGCTGACTATAGGCGCCGGCAACTGTGCAGCAGCAACCACTGGGGGAGGGGGGGGGGGGAGGGAGGGGGTTATGCAAGGGGCTGGGGGCACTATGTGGCTGTGGAGCAGGGGTTAAAATTGTAGCCTGAGAGATAGGAGGCAGCAAACCCTGGCCCACTCCCACAACCTCTACAGCATCTTCAAATAAAGGCTCACTACCCACATCCATAGAATCTACTACAGCAGGCAGCAAAGGGGCATTTTCAGGGAGACTAGTATAGCTGCTGCCTGCAATTGGAACCACACTGGGACCCTGGAAAACAGGAGGGGTACCAGGCACCTCATCAGCTGAAGAGGATGCCTGCGAATTATGAGAGGCCTGTGCGCCCATTATCTGACCTGCCACTAAGGATCCGCGCTCAGCCCTAGCTGCAGCCGAGACAGCGCGCCGGGAAGTGCGGGGAGCCGAAACCGGAAGGGGCGGAGCTACCGCCCGACACTTCGCTGGGCCAATGCTGGCCGCGAAGGCCCGGGATCCCGGCGCCGTGCGCGCGGCCTCCCCAGCACGCCGGGCGCCGCTGGGAAGGTGAGGGGGACTGGGGCTAAGCCTGGAAGGGGGGCGCCTCTGTCTAGAAGTACGTCGGCCCCGCGGGGCCGCCGCCGGAGCCGACAGTAAATCAACAGGGGCTGCAACAGGAACAGGGGAGCTAACAGGAGCCGGGGCACGCATCGCAGCAGCGTCCCCGAGCTCCGCTAAAATGCGGGGGATAAGTGAAGCATCAGCCAGCACCCGCTCCCGGAAACCACACCAAAACTGTTCGTCAGCCATCACAGGGGATGCTCTCACCTTGGATGCTGGAACACAAGAGGGAGAGCTGCTTGCAGGACACCCAGTAAATACCCCTGGGCGTACCCCCTTTGGAAAACCCCTCCCCAAGGTACTGGAGTGGGAGGGTTGCTATTTCTTCCTGCTTCTTAACCCTTTCGTCCCCACAGTCAGGGCTACCTATGCCTATTCGGCCAGGTAACCTACAAACTCATCAGATCGCCATTGGCATAGCAACTAGTGGATGATTCTAAATTATTTACAGCTTAGGTTTCATGGAATACAATATTTAGTTGACAATCCTATATATTGTAAACAGCACATTTTTTGTTGTAAGTTGACTTAAATGGGCACTGTCAGATACAAATACTTTTGATATGTTGTAAAGCTTGTATAACCAATAGCTTTTGCAATTGCTTTCATTAGAAAATTTTCTGAATTTCATACTGAAAAAGCCAGTCAAACAACTGCCCCCCTGCCTGCTTGGACACATACTAGTCCTGCTGTGTCCATGCGTCATCACCTATGTCATGGACACACTTCCTTGATTGACAGCTGTGACTGCAGGGCTCACACCTAGAGGAAAAATCCTCCCACTGTCAGCTTGTGTCCGGCTGCTCTCAGTGAGGACAAGCTGGGAGTTGTAGTTTGGCTAATGCTAGGGGAGATGTGAGCAGACAGCATACTGAGGGAGGGGGCGGAGACCTGCACAGTGAGGCCACGCCCCCTCCATTTGAGAGGAATTCAGACTAGTGAGCTAAGTTAGAAGTGTGATAAAAAAATAAAGGTGCTAGAAACATAAAAATTTGATGAACATGGTCAGGATTAGATACTTAGTGATATATAAAAAAAAATTATTTTTTGTTGTATCTGACGGGTACGCTTTAAGTTGTATTTGTTTACCAATAATCTTTTGCCAGCAGTTGCTGCTTTAAACTGGAAATTGTGTGCCAAAAGCATACTTTTCTTTAAAGGGGTACTCCACTGGAAAAAAATTTAATCAACTGGTGCCAGAAAGTTAAACATATTTGTAAATTGCTTCTATTGAAAAATCTTAATCCTTCGTGTACTTATCAGCTGCTATATAGGTTTGCTATGGGGGATTTTCTCCTACTCTGGACAGTTCCTAAAATGGACAGAGGTGTCAGCAGAGAGCACTGTTTCAGACAGAAAGGAAATTCAAAAAGAAAAGAACTTCCTGTGGAGCAAATATCAGCTAATAAGTACTGGAAGGATTAAGATTTTTTAATAGAAGTAATTTACTAATCTGTTTAACTTTCTGGCACCATTTGTTTTAAAAACAAATGTTTTCCAGTGGAGTACCCCTTTAAGGAAATGATTGTAATACTCTTCATTAAGTAGTTTCTCAGATGTCTTCTTTTCATTAACAAACCGTAGTATTTGATCTGCTGGAAATAAAACAATGGAGTGTGCTCTTCTTGCATGTAACATTCACTGTCTACAATAGACATCACTATTGAGGAACAGATTACACTACTGCATTCAGCCTTCTCTGGTACCTGACTGGAGACAGGTGACAGCAAGAATATGTGTCACGTCTAAGGTAGGAAACAAACAAGTCCTGCACTCGCCCCCAACCCACTATTCTGCCCTAAACTGCAGCCCCCAACTGGAGAAAGTTATAGCTGCCTGATACTGAATCTAGCAGACCGCTGTGGATGTTCCGCCATAGTGACAAGCTTGTTCTCCTGCAGATCATTGTGCCCCTTAAAGCCCTTAAAAGGGTACTCCTCTGGCCAGCATTCGGAAGTAAATGTTATGAAAGCTGTTTTCGCTCTGCGGGGGTCGGCCATGCCCCTCGTGGTGTTATGGTCCCGCCCCCTCAATGCTAAAACAGCATTCGGAACATTTACTTCCAAACGCTGGCCAGTGGAATACCCTTTTAAAGGGTACCCAGGATTTTTTTTCTCTTTGAGCCCATGATGCCAAGTTATAAAACATTGTAATACACTTTTTTTTACCTCCATGTCCTGCTTTGTCCCATTTTAATGCACAAGACCCACACCTGGAATTTCTGTAGTACAAGTTTTTATTTTACTGTTGTCTCTGATATTTCCCAGCATTCCATGTGACCAGAGAGAATGAGTCATAAGTCACATGGTCTTCAGGGGAGTATGGCTCTGCTGTACTGGGTTCAAGGAATTTACTCAACTAATGCTATCCACCCACTGAAGCATAACCACGCCTCGTGGAGACCATATGACTTATGACATATTGTCCATGGCTGCATGGGATTCTAAGAAAGGTCAGAGACAACAGTAAACTTTATAGACTTGCACTACAGCACTTCCAGGTGTGGGTCCCATGCATGAAAACTGGACAAAGTGTATTATACAGTATTATAACTTGGCATCCTGGGCTTAAAAGGGTACTCCGGTAAAAAACCTTTTTTCTTTTAAATCAACTGGTGGCAGAAAGTTAAACATATTTGTAAATGACTTCTATTAAAAAATCTTAATCCTTCCAGTACTTATTAGCTGCTGAATGCTACAGAGGAAATTCCTTTCTTTTTGGAACACTGATGACATCACGAGCACAGTGCTCTCTGCTGACATCTCTGTCCATTTAGCAACCATGCATAGCAGTGATTAGCACTGCTGCCTTGCTGTGCTGGGGTCTTGGGTTCAAATCCCACTAAGAAGAATAATAAATAAAGCATTATTATAATAACATCAACAGAGAGCACTGTGTTTGTGATGTCATCAGAGAGCATTCCAAAAAGAAAAGAATTTGCTCTGTAGTATTCAGCAGCTAATACGTACAGGAAGGATTAAGATTTTTTAATAGAAGTAATTTACAAATATGTTTAACTTTCTGCCACCAGTTGATTTAAAAGAAAAAAGGTTTTCACCGGAGTACCCCTTTAACCCCTTAACCCCTTAAGGACGCAGGACGTAAATGTACGTCCTGGTGCGGTGGTACTTAACGCACCAGGACGTACATTTACGTCCTGTGCATAACCGCGGGCATCGGAGCGATGCCCGTGTCATGCGCGGCTGATCCCGGCTGCTGATCGCAGCCAGGGACCCGCCGGCAATGGCCGACGCCCGCGATCTCGCGGACGTCCGCCATTAACCCCTCAGGTGCCGGGATCAATACAGATCCCGGCATCTGCGACAGTGTGCAATTTGAATGAATGATCGGATCGCCCGCAGCGCTGCTGCGGGGATGCGATCATTCAGAACGCCGCACGGAGGTCCCCTCTCCTTCCTCCGTCCGGCTCCCGGCGTCTCCTGCTCTGGTCTGTGATCGAGCAGACCAGAGCAGGAGATCGCCGAAAACACTGATCTGTTCTATGTCCTATACATAGAACAGATCAGTATAAGCAATCATGGTATTGCTATGAATAGTCCCCTATGGGGACTATTCAAGTGTAAAAAAAAATGTTAAAAAATGTAAAAGTAAAAAAAAAAGTGAAAAATCCCCTCCCCCAACAAAAAAGTAAAACGTCCGTTTTTTCCTATTTTACCCCCAAAAAGCGTAAACATTTTTTTTATAGACATATTTGGTATCGCCGCGTGTGTAAATGTCCGAACTGTTAAAATAAAATGTTAATGATCCCGTACGGTGAACGGCGTGAACAAAAAAAAAAAAAAGTCCAAAATTCCTACTTTTTTAATACATTTTATTTTAAAAAAATTATAAAAAATGTATTAAGAGTTTTTTATATGCAAATGTGGTATCAAAAAAAAGTACAGATCATGGCGCAAAAAATTTGCCCCCATACCGCCGCTTATACAGAAAAATAAAAAAGTTAAAGGTCATCAAAACAAAGGGATTATAAACGTACTAATTTGGTTAAAAAGTTTGTGATTTTTTTTAAGCGCAACAATAATAGAAAAGTATGTAATAATGGGTATCATTTTAATCGTATTAACCCTCAGAATAAAGAAAACACGTCATTTTTACCATAAATTGTACGGCGTGAAAATGAAACCTTCCAAAATTAGCAAAATTGCGTTTTTCGTTTTAATTTCCCCACAAAAATAGTGTTTTTTGGTTGCGCCATACATTTTATGATATAATGAGTGATGTCATTACAAAGGACAACTGGTAGCGCAAAAAACAAGCCCACATACTAGTCTGTGGATGAAAATATAAAAGAGTTATGATTTTTAGAAGGCGAGGAGGAAAAAATGAAAACGTAAAAATTAAATTGTCTGAGTCCTTAAGGCCAAAATGGGCTGAGTCCTTAAGGGGTTAAGGACTCAGCCCATTTTGGCCTTAAGGACTCAGACAATTGAATTTTTACGTTTTCATTTTTTCCTCCTCGCCTTCTAAAAATCATAACTCTTTTATATTTTCATCCACAGACTAGTATGAGGGCTTGTTTTTTGCACGACCAGTTGTCCTTTGTAATGACATCACTCATTATATCATAAAATGTACGGCACAACCAAAAAACACTATTTTTGTGGGGAAATTAAAACGAAAAACGCAATTTTGCAAATTTATGAAGGTTTCGTTTTCACGCCGTACAATTTATGGTAAAAATGACGTGTGTTCTTTATTCTGAGGGTCAATACAATTAAAATGATACCCATTATTATATACTTTTATATTATTGTTGCGCTTAAAAAAAATCACAAACTTTTTAACCAAATTAGTACGTTTATAATCCCTTTATTTTGATGACCTCTAACTTTTTTATTTTTCCGTATAAGTGGCGGTATGGGGGCTCATTTTTTGCGCCATGATCTGTACTTTTTTTTTATACCACATTTGCATATAAAAAACTTTTAATACATTTTTTATAATTTTTTTTTAATAAAATGTATTAAAAAAGTAGGAATTTTGGACTTTTTTTTTTCCGTTCACGCCGTTCACCGTACAGGATCATTAACATTTTATTTTAATAGTTCGGACATTTATGCACGTGGCAATACCAAATATGTCTATAAAAAATGTTTTTTACGCTTTTTGGGGGTAAAATAAGAAAAAACGGACGTTTTACTTTTTTATTGGGGGAGGGGATTTTTCACTTTTTTTTACTTTTACATTTTTTTTTACACTTGAATAGTCCCCATAGGGGACTATTCATAGCAATACCATGATTGCTAAAACTGATCTGTTCTATGTATAGGACATAGAACAGATCAGTATTATCGGTCATCTTCTGCTCTGGTCTGCTCGATCACAGACCAGAACAGGAGACGCCGGGAGCCGGACGGAGGAAGGAGAGGGGACCTCCGTGCGGCGTTATGAATGATCGGATCCCCGCAGCAGCGCTGCGGGCGATCCGATCATTGATTCAAATCGCGCACTGCCGCAGATGCCGGGATCTGTATTGATCCCGGCACCTGAGGGGTTAATGGCGGACGCCCGCGAGATCGCGGGCGTCGGCCATTGCCGGCGGGTCCCTGGCTGCGATCAGCAGCCGGGATCAGCCGCGCATGAGACGGGCATCGCTCCGATGCCCGCGGTTATGCACAGGACGTAAATGTACGTCCTGGTGCGTTAAGTACCACCTCACCAGGACGTACATTTACGTCCTGCGTCCTTAAGGGGTTAAAGAGTTACTCCCGTGGAAAAGTTCTACTGGTGCCAGAAAGTTAAACAGATTTGTAAATTACTTCTATTAAAAAATCTTAATCCTTTCAGTACATTTTAGGGGATGTATACAACAAAGGAAATGTTTTTCATTTTAGATTTCTCTTATGTCACGACCAACAGTGCTCTCTGCTGACCTCTGCTGTCCATTTTAGGAACTGTCCAGAGCAGCATATGTTTGCTATGGGGATTTTCTCCTCCTCTGGACAGTTTCTAAAATGGACAGCAGAGGTCAGCAGAGAGCACCGTGGTCATGACAGAAGAGAAATCCAAAAAGACAAACATTTCCTCTGTAGTATACAGCCCCCAAAAAGTTTTGGAAGGATTAAGATTTTTTACTAGAAGTAATTTACAAATCTGTTTAACTTTCTCGCCCCAGTCGATCTAAAAAAAAAAAGTTTTCTTTTAATGGCTAAAAGAAAAAAAATTATAAAATACCCCTTTAATACCCCTTTGTATATTTTTGCTGCCTCCCACTTTAAGCCAGTCCATCACAATAATATTCTAGATGGGGCATCTTTACCCTGAATTATAAATTTCACATGATAGGAGAGGGGGGGGGGGGGATTTCATCTTACAAATCAATACACTGGGACCCAAAAATGTCAAGTTGCGCCTCTTTATTTTACAGCAGGGATTTACATCCTTTGGCTTTCCAACTGTTGGAAGAAGACTATTGATCTATGGCAGCGGTCTCCAAACTATGACCTTCCAGCTATGGCAGAACTACAACTCCCAGCATGCCCAGACAGCCAACGGCTCTCTGGGCATGCTGGGAGTTGTAGTTTTGCAACAGCTGTAGGGTCACAATTTGGAGACCACCATTCTGTGGTATTAGATCGCCTTGTCTACAGTCGTATTTTTCAACGACAAATACTTCCAAGCTAATATTTTTTCTGCCTTTCATTGGCTTTAATGAAAATAATACTACTATTACACCTTTTATGTAAGAACCCTATTTTATGTTGCAACACAATCTAAGCTGGAAAGGAAGGCGAGGAGTCAGATGCCGCCAACTGGGAATATTCTAGTAGCATCTACTCTTATACTGATTGTGCTCTGTTAAAAGCCTTATACCTTGCATTGATTTTCTAGGGTAATTTCATAAGTGTTCCTGAAGAGCTGAATGCCACTTGTTGTCATGGCTGAATCCAAATGATCTATGACATTTACCTGGAGAGTAAAAGATGATCCGGCACTAACACTGACCATGAACACCACACACATGATCATGCCATTATTTCCTGTCCAATAAAAGAGGGGATTTATTGTAACAATTTCATGTTACAATGAATCCACTGACATCCTATGACCAGTATATGGAATGTGTCTGACGGGAAATTATTGTTCCGATCTTGTCAGATCTTCATATACATGTCACAATTACAGGATTATGATGAATTAAAAAGCTACTACAAAACATTGTTACATTGGGGGGGAGCATTTACAAAGAGTGGTGTGAATTCTTAAAGGGTACTTCACTGGAAAGCATTTTTTTTTTTTTAAATCAACTGGTGCCAGAAAGTTAAACAGATTTGTAAATTACTTCTATTAAAAAAAATCTTAATCCTTTCAGTACTTATCAGGTGCCGTATGATCCACAGGAAGTCCTTTTCTTTTTGAATTTCCTTTTTGTCTGACCACAGTGCTCTCTGCTGACATCTCTGCCCATGTCAGGAATTGTCCAGAGCAGGATAGGTTTGCTATGGGGATTTGCTCCTACTCTGGACAGTTCCTGACATGGACAGAGATGTCAGCAGAGAGCACTGGGGTCAGACAGAAAGAAAATTCTAAAAGAAAAGTGTAATGTCCCAGTACAGGACATGGTCCTGCACTACACTTAGGTCCTGTCAGTGATCTGGGGCTCTCCTGCAGTGTCTCTCCTGCTGTTACTATACTGTCATTCATTGTCATAGGATTGTAGTCAGTGTATTAATGTATAGTTAGTATAATGGACCTGTGAGAGGTCACCTGATATGTTTATGTTACCACATGTTACCCAGAGGGCACCAGTTTAACCTATGACGCGCAGCTTGACCAATGGGCTTTGGCTCAGCTCCTCTCTATATACGGGGGCGGCCATTACAATTCTCTCTCTTTTGCTTGTGCTCTTTACTGAGACCAGCAAACACTGTCCAGCACATGGAAGGCCTCCAATCTACAGTCATTCAAGTAAGTCAAGTCTATGTCTACTGTCACTACTACCTATAGTCAAGTCCAGCCTAAAGTCAAGATTCTAAAGTCTATTACAAGTCTACCGTATATACTCGAGTATAAGCCGAGTTTTTCAGCACGATTTTTCGTGCTGAAAACACCCCCCTCGGCTTATACTCGAGTGAACTCCCCCACCCGCAGTGGTCTTCAACCTGCGGACTTCCAGAGGTTTCAAAACTACAACTCCCAGCAAGCCAGGGCAGCCATCAGCTGTCCGGGCTTGCTGGGAGTTGTAGTTTTGAAACCTCCGGAGGTCCGCAGGTTGAAGACCACTGCGGCCTTCAACATCATCCAGCCCCCTCTCACCCCCTTTAGTTCTGAGTACTCACCTCCGCTCGGCGCTGGTCCGGTCCTGCAGGGCTGTCCGGTAAGGAGGTGGTCCGGTGAGGAGGTGGTCCGGGCTGCTATCTTCACCGGGGAGGCCTCTTCTAAGCGCTTCGGGCCCGGCCTCACGTTGCCTTGACAACGACGCAGATGCGTCGTTGTCAAGGCAACGGCTCTATTCCGGGCCGGAAGCGCGGAGAAGAGGCGCCCCCGGTGAAGATAGCAGCCCGGACCACCTCCTCACCGGACCACCTCCTTACCGGACAGCCCTGCAGGACCGGACCAGCGCCGAGCGGAGGTGAGTACTCAGAACTAAAGGGGGTGAGAGGGGGCTGGATGATGTTGAAGGCCGCAGTGGTCTTCAACCTGCGGACCTCCGGAGGTTTCAAAACTACAACTCCCAGCAAGCCCGGACAGCCGATGGCTGCCCGGGCTTGCTGGGAGTTGTAGTTTTGAAACCTCTGGAGGTCCGCATGTTGAAGGCCGCAGTGGTCTTCAACCTGCGGACCTCCGGAGGTTTCAAAACTACAACTCCCAGCAAGCCCGGACAGCCGATGGCTGCCCGGGCTTGCTGGGAGTTGTAGTTTTGAAACCTCTGGAGGTCCGCATGTTGAAGGCCGCAGTGGTCTTCAACCTGCGGACCTCCGGAGGTTTCAAAACTACAACTCCCAGCAAGCCCGGACAGCCGATGGCTGCCCGGGCTTGCTGGGAGTTGTAGTTTTGAAACCTCTGGAGGTCCGCAGGTTGAAGACCACTGAGGGCGAATGATGAGAAGAGGATGATGAAGGGGGGGGGGGGGGGTGTGGGGATGATGAAGGGGGGTGGGGATGATGAAGGGGGGGGGTGTGGGATGATTACAAGGGGATGATGAAGGGGGGATGTGTGGGATGATAAGGGGATGTGTGGGATGATGACAAGGGGATGATGAAGGGGGGATGTGTGGGATGATAAGGGGATGTGTGGGATGATGACAAGGGGATGATGAAGGGGGGATGTGTGGGATGATAAGGGGATGTGTGGGATGATGACAAGGGGATGATGAAGGGGGGATGTGTGGGATGATGACAAGGGGATGATGAAGGGGGGATGTGTGGGATAAGGGGATGTGTGGGATGATGACAAGGGGATGATGAAGGGGGGATGTGTGGGATAAGGGGATGTGTGGGATGATGACAAGGGGATGATGAAGGGGGGATGTGTGGGATGATGACAAGGGGATGATGAAGGGGGGATGTGTGGGATGATAAGGGGATGTGTGGGATGATGACAAGGGGATGATGAAGGGGGGATGTGTGGGATGATAAGGGGATGTGTGGGATGATGACAAGGGGATGATGAAGGGGGGATGTGTGGGATGATGACAAGGGGATGATGAGGATGTTAATGACGGGTCTGGATGATGACAGGGGGGGATGAGGTATTTCCCACCCTAGGCTTATACTCGAGTCAATAACTTTTCCTGGGATTTTGGGTTGAAATTAGGGGTCTCGGCTTATACTCGGGTCGGCTTATACTCGAGTATATACGGTAATTGGTCCCAGCAAGCTGCAAGGTCCTTCTGTATTCCTGGCCACCTCTCTGGGATTCTGGCCTAGCTGTGAAGATAATAACACCTGTCTTAACTCAGTAAAGCCTCCGTTAAACCATAACTTGGTCATGGACTCTCCTTTCACTGTCTAGCCATTGGAATAGCTCAGATACCAATCGTGTTGTTTAGGTACCCAAAAACCACTCTGGCGTCACGAACATTAGGGGTTAACAACACCTTGCCCCGGGGGTTAATACCATCTTGCCCCTCCATCTACACCGCTACACCCCGTGGTCCCGCCATTCACCGTGGGTCACCACGAAAATTTTTCCTGTGGAGCATATAACAGCTGATAAGTATTGGAAAGATTAAGATTTTTAAATAGAAGTAATTTACAAACCTGTTTAACTTTCTGGCACCAGTTAATTTAAAAAAAAATGTTTCCAGTAGAGTACCCCTTTAACTGTTTTAGAGCACAAAAGTTGTAGCGATAGTTGCGGACTTGCAACAAATTTATCAAACGGTGCCCAGACTTTGATAAATTTCGCTGATGCAACTTCGAAAAAAGGCGCAGATTTTGTGCGGACATGCGACTTTGGTGTTAAAAATCACTTTTACCCTGACTCAAAAGTCGCACAGAAAATGTAGGGCAGGGCTGAATTTACCAAAGAAACCATCTATTTCTGGGATCTTACAACAATTTTGGGACATTTCGCAAAAAGTCATACTTAGTAAATCAGTGACCACTGCACAAAGTACTCTAAATGGGTAGAAATCATGGAAAAGTTTCTAAAGCAAATGTGGCACAAAAAGTCTCAGGGACCCATTGTGCGACATTTTGTGCGACAAACGCCGTTTAAAAAGCTTTCTAAATGTCTTGATAATTCCCCCTCCATTGCTTCTATTGCCACCTTTAGGTACTGCTTGTAACAAATAAAGACAGAATATGTCTATACAATCAACCTCCAGAGAACATTAAAGGGGTACTCCAGTACTAGACATCTTATCCCCTATCCATAGCAATAAGGGGATAAGGTGTTCGATTTATGCTCAGAGCGCCAGCTGTGCTAGGCTTCGGAGTGGCCGTGGTTATCATGCCACCTATATTCATGTATATGGGAGAGAAGGAGATACAGGAGGTGATTTATAAAAACCTGTGCAAAGGAAAAATTCCTGAGTTACCCATAGCAACCAATCAAATCGCTTCTTTCATTTTGCAGAGGCCTTGTTAAAAATGAAAAAGGCGATCTGATTGGTTGCTATGGGCAACTGGGCAACTTTTCATCTGGACAGGTTTTGATAAATCTCCCCAACAGTGTTTGCGTACCTCCAAATCTCCTCTAGAGATATATGGAGGGGGAGTGTCAGGCACAGATTTGGGCTGTGGGCACCAGTAATCCGGCACAGAGAGGAGGTCACTCCATGCATGCGGATTACCAGGGTGCCGGGCAGGAGCAGCCGGACCCCCCACGATCAGATATCCTGTGGATAGGGGATAAGATGTCTAGGAGTGGAGTACCCCTCTAACATTCCTTATCTATGCAGAACATGGCCAGGTGCCCATTGAATTTTACAGTAATCTTTGTTGTTATCATAACACATAAGAAATATTATTAACAAGGTCTAATAAGTTATTTTTGAATCATCCCGAGGAATTGATTTTAGATACTGGTTGCAAAGTCAGCACTAAAAGGGTTCGTCTTCTGTGGTACCTTTAGGGTCATGTTGTGTCAAACTCTGTGAGCTTGCAAAAGATATTGTAGAAGCAGCAACACGAAGTTTGGGTGCATGTCCCCTGGTCTGTCCCACCCAGTTTCAGATTACAGCAAATATGGAATTGCAGCAGCATCATCCCACCAACCCCCCAAAAAGGTTATTTTAGGACAAGTGTCACTTGTGAATAAAACTCTCTTAAGAACGTCTTGGCGTGGTGCTGTATTTACTGCATATTTGCTGTGACGACCTCTGAATTGAACTAAGATGGATCAACTCAAAGACTTAAACATTTTTTTATTTAACTTTTTTACAGGGGCGGTAAAGTTAGTGTAGTTCACAATATAGTGTTTGTACCTGTGTTTTATGGTTGTCTCATAATTCTGTGATTTTTCACCCAAGGTTTATTTCTAACAGCATACAAAATTTGTGTCGTCTCAGGGTTTTCCAGGTTGCAGTGTAACTTGAGACATCAAATCACTAGTCAGGTGATCAGAGGGAGTCTGTATTTGCTTCAATGGGTGGAGCGGCCTCTGGGTGGGAGGAAGATCATTCTGTTTTTGCAACAGCTGGAGGCACCCTGGTCAGAAAACATTGGTCTATTACATTAAAAGGATCACAGGTGTGTTTCAATGGGTGGGGTGACTGTTGTGTGGGAGGGAGAAAAGTGCCCTTACACTTACATACAAGGAATCATGGTATTTGTAGTTTAAGGTAACAAACTCCAACAGGAAATAGCCAGTTCACAAAAAGCTAGCCACAGCGTTATGATAATCTCACAACAAAACTATTTAGCCCCAACACAAGCTCAGATCCTTCCTAAGCATGTCCATTACTGTCTTGCAGCTAAGTACTAAAATCACCTTATGGTGGATAACTCCTTTAACTCCTTGAGGACCCAGCCCATTTTCCCCTTAACCCCTTAAGGACGCAGGGTTTTTCCGTTTTTGCATTTTAATTTTTTCCTCATCACCTTCTAAAAATCATAACACTTTAAATTTTGCACATAAAATTCCATATTATGGCTTATTTTTTGCACCACCAATTCTACTTTGCAGTGACATTAGTCATTTTACCCAAAAATCCACGGCAAAACGAAAAATAAATTCATTGTGCGACAAAATATAAGAAAAAATGTCCTTTTGTATTTTTGGGGGGATTCCATTTCTACACAGTGCATTTTTCGGTAAAAATAACACATTATTTTTATTCTGTAGGTCCATACGGTTAAAATTATAACCTACTTATATAGGTTGGATATTGTCGTACTTCCGAAAAAAATCATAACTACATGAAGGAAAAGTTATATGTTAAAAATTCTCATCTTCTAACCCCTATAACTTTTTTATTTTTCCGCGTGCGGGCCAGTATGAGGACTACTTTTTTTGCGCCGTGTTCTGAAGTTTTTATCGGTACCATTTTTGTATTGATCGGACCTTTTGATCACTTTTTATTCATTTTTTCATGATATAAAAAGGGACCAAAAATTTTGGAGTTTGGAATTTTTTTGCGCGTACGCCATTGACCGTGCGATTTAATTAACAATATATTTTTATAGGCAATACCACATATGTTTCTTTTTATTTACACTATTTTTTTTATGGGAAAAGTGGGGTGATTCAAACTTTTATTAGGGAACGGGTTAAATGACCTTTGTCAACTTCTTTTTTTCACCTTTTTTTTTTTGCAGTGCTATAGCTCCCATAGGGAGCTATAGCACTGCACACACTGATCTCTTATGCTGATCCCTGCAAAGTCATAGCTTTGCATGGATCAGCGAGATAGGCGCTCGATTGCTCAAGCCTGTAGCTCAGGCTTGGAGCAATCAAACCCTGATCGGACGCCACAGAGACATGTAAGGGGACCCCCGCTCACGTCCTAGCTGATCGGGACATCGCGATTTTATCGCGATGTCCCAATCAGCCCGCCTGAGCTGCCAGGAAGCGTTTACTTTCACTTTCAGATGCGGTGGCCAACTTTGATCGCCCTACGTCCTTAAGACGTTAAGGACCCGAGCATTTTTTGCACATCTGACCACTCTCACTTTAAGCATTAATAACTCTGGGATGCTTTTACTTTTCATTCTGATTCCGAGATTGTTTTCTTGTTCGCATGTTCTTGTAGACCCCGTTTTTGAATTTTTACAAGGGTTAAAGGGAGAGAAATCACTCTAACATTTGTAACCCAATTTCTCTAGAGTAAGGAAATACCTAATGTTCGATGTTAACCACTTAAAGGGGTACTCCCGTGGAAAACTTTTTTTTAAATCAACTGGTGCCAGAAAGATAAACAGATTTGTAAATGACTTCTATTAAAAAATCTTAATCCTTCCAGTACTTTTTAGGGGCTGTATACTAAAGAGAAATCCAAAAAAGAAATACATTTCCTCTGATGTCATGACCAGAGTGCTCTCTGGTGACCTCTGCTGTCCATTTTAGGAACTTTCCAGAGCAGCATATGTTTGCTATGGGGATTTTCTCCAGCTCTGGACAGTTCCTAAAATGGACAGCAGAGGTCAGCAGAGAGCACTGTGGTCATGATATCAGAGGAAATGCATTTCTTTTTTGGACATTTGGAATGTCCATTTTCCTTACAAGCAGAAAGCTTCAAAGTTTGAAAAATGCTAAATTTTAAATTTTTTCATCAAATTTTGGAATTTTTCACCAAGAAATGATGCAAGTATGGATGAAAATTTACCACTAACATAAAGTAGAATATATCACGAAAAAACAATCTCAGAATCAAATTTATAAGTAAAAGCATTCCAGAGTTATTAATGCATAAAGTGATAGAGGTCAGATTTGAAAAAAATGCTCCCGTCCTTAGAGTCATAATGGGCTCCGTCCCCAAGGGGTTAAGTACCAGGGCGTCAGGGCATACCTGTATGCCATGAGTCCTTAAGTGATTCCCCTGGAAAAAAAAATCTTTAAATCAACTGGTGCCAGAAAGTAAAAGAGATTTTTATAAATTACTTCTGTTTAAAAATCTTATTCCTTCCAGTACTTATCAGCTGCAGTATGCTCCAGAGGAAGTTCTTTTCTTTTTGAATTTCTTTTCAGTCTGAACACAGTGCTCTCTGCTGGCACCTCTGTCCATGCCAGGAACTGTCCAGAGCAGGAGAGGTTTGCTATGGGGATTTGCTCCTACTCTGTACAGTTCCTAAAATGGACAGAGGTTTCAGCAGAGACCACTGTGGTCAGACAGAAAGGAAATAAAAAAAAGAAAAGAACTTCCTGTGGAGCATACAGCAGTTGATAAGTACTGGAAGGATTACGATTTTTAAGTAGAAGTAATTTACAGATCTGTTCAATGTTCTTGCATTAGTTGATTTAAAAAAATAGTGTTTCACCGGAGTACCCCTTTAAGAGGACATTTATATGGAAATGGCAATTGATGACAGGGTATTATTCATAGTATTAAAATACAAGCATACCTCTAATGGTTATCAACAGTGAGCAGAACAGTTGTTCTAGTTTTTATAGGTTCTTCTAGTCTGCCATGATAGTTTTTTTCAGAATAGCATGCCACCAGTATCAAGATTTCTGAATTCTAAAGGGTTCTAATACTTTTTTATGAGTAGATGACCTACAAACTCCATTATAGAACAACTATCAAACACACAAAACTGTCTGAAAACATTGAATCGCTACAATTAGGTGGAACAATGTAATGACTCAGCGGTAAAGAGTGAGAGCTGCTTATTCAGATGATTCAGTGTCATTTATTTGTATTGTAATGGTACGATCATAATTCTGCATCTCAATATCAGGATGTAATTATGAAGGAATATATCTGGTCGGTATGACGACCGTGAAATTGAAAAAGAAAGTTACATTTGATAAAGAGCTGTCTTCTTGTATCAAGGGGACATTTTATCCACTCACTGTAGTGTTCCTGATTCGTTCTATTTTTATTATGAACAATATTCAGATATTAGTGTGAATAGCAACATGCTCAGAAACCAAGACAAATGACAGTAAAGTGGTTTATAGGTAAGTTTTTGAATTTAGACAGAATGTTTTATTTTATTTTATTATTATTTTTTTTTCACGCACGTGCCGATAGATAGGATCAGGGTTGTACTAATTTTAGTCACAGGGGGTAAGATTGTGGCCAGGCCTTGCAGAGAAGGGAGGCAGAATCTGCGGGTAAGTGTCACTTTTAAATCAACTGGAGCCAGAAAGTTAAACAGATTTGTAAATTACTTCTATTAAAAAATCTTAATCCTTCCTGTACTTTTTAGCTGCTGAATACTACAGTGGAAATTCTTTTCCGCTTGAAATACAGAGCTGTCTGCTGACATCATGAACACAGTGCTCTCTACTGACATCTCTGTCCATTTTTAGGAACTGTCCAAGGTAAAAGGAAATCCCCATAGCAAACATATGCTGTTCTGGACAGTTCCTAAAATGGACAGAGATGTCAGCAGAGAGCACTGTGCTCATGATGTCAGCAGACAGTTTTGTGTTTCAAAAAGAAAATAATTTCCACTGTAGTATTCAGCAGCTAATAAGTACAGGAAGGATTAAGATTTTTTAATAGAAGTAATTTACAAATCTGTTTAACTTTCTGGCACCAGTGGATTTAAAAAAAAAAAAAAAAAGTTTTTCACCGGAGTACCCCTTTAAGGACTTCAACTTCTCAAGCTAAGCTTAGTGCTGACATCAATACATCACACCAATTGCATTAGGTATACAGCAGAAGACACACAGGGTTGGCATGGAAATGGGGAGAGGTGAGTTTTATTTTTCTTGGTACAAAAGTGCCAAGGGGGCAAGTGGCATTAACGTAGGGGTTGATTGCAATTTGGTGGCATAAAAGGGGGAATAATTATAGACTAGGGTCACAGAAGGGAGCATCATTATTATGTATGGACACAAAAAGGGGCATTATTATAGTGTAAGGGCACAGAAGGGGCATAATTATAATGTGGGGACACAGAAGAGGACATATATAAAGTGTAATGGCACAAAGGGAAAACCTAATTAAAATGTGGGGGTACCTAAATAACCTAATTGCAATGTGAGGACACAAAAAGGGTCTAACAACAGTTTGGAAGGTGCACAACATGGGCTAATTACAATGCAGGGGAACAAAAGGAGTTCTAGGTACTAGGGAGATATAATTACTACACCTTTAGTATTGCTGATCGCTGTTTGTAGCTATAAAATTGCCTTATTTGTTAGCAGCTGAAGAATGAAACTTGTGGTGCTGACTGCTGAGCTATAGTAGCCTCATCGCTCCCCCACCCACTCTGCTTTGACTGATTGACAAACAGAGCTGGAAGCCAAGCCCTGTACATTTATCAGCAGTGATCAAGAAAACTAACGGTATGGTTCATTTTGTCCCTCTAGGACCTATCTTCCAGGATCTGCAGCTTTGTACCTGGTAAATCACTGACAGATTCCCCTTAATTTCATTGCACACAAACTCTGTTAGCTGTCTATAAATTAAATAGCTTAGTGGAGGTTTAGCGTACTGAACCTTTTGAACTGGAATTTGTAGGACTGCACAGTGGTCCTCATAGCAGTTTATAGTTAGACAGTGAGCACAGTGATGAATTCCCAGTTACAGTACATACTTTGTCAGAATTTTGGTTCCTTGGGGACAGTAACGCTGTCAAAAAGCCAATTTGCCATGATCTAAATATTCAGATACAGGGTAAGGGCCACAAATTTAAAAGGGTTTTCTGGGAAAAAATTATTGATGTCCTCTCCTCATGATACATGGGGCCAGAAGAAGTTGGGTCTGTTCACTTTATTGTGGCCATACCTGGTTACTGTAGCTAAGCTCTCAATCAAGCAAACCTGCAAGCAGCATGTTATAGAACAGGAGGAGCTGAGCTGAGATCCATTTAAAAGTCTCAGGAGCATGTAATTTTCTACCACTGGGTTGACTCTTAAAGGGAATCTGTCATGTGTGTTACCCACACTAACCTGTTGGTACAGACATATAGTATGGGTGACACTGATGCTAAGCATATTTACCTATCCCTGATCTGTGGTCCTATTCATCCATTATCTTTCTCGTTCAGGTGGCAGGCGAACAAAGCTGCTGTCACCACTGCTTCCCCAAGCCAGCCTGCAGTGGTGCTGAGTCAAGAAGCAGCAGCGGTGACTTCAGTGTGCTCCTGGAGCTCCGCCCATGCACCAAGCCTGCTGTCCGAATGAAGAAGGTAACGGACTAACGGGACTAGGGATTAGGGATAGGTAAGTATGGTTACCATCAGTGCCACCCATACTCTATGCCTGCACTGACAGGTAAGTACTGGTGAGACTGATGACAGATTCCACTTAATGTAATTCCATAAGGGTATATATTTCTGAGAAGGGTTACTTCTAAAATGGGGATGTGACTTGTATGTGTGCATGTAGTAATATTATGGGTAGGTACACTTGAGCATTATAAAATGATATCTTCTCTGATTAAATGTTATGTACATCATGTGCATAGCTGTTTCCATGACGATAAGAAAAGCTTAGTGTAAACCTTTTTCTCATTATCATGCTCTGTGTGTGTTTTCTCAATCCTTGAATTTCTCACTGAAACAAATGAAATTTCTATATTCTCCATGCTATATTGGGAAACAGAATTAATAACCTTTTTAAAGGCTGTTTATTTGTGCACAGTAGTTATTGTGTAGTCGCTTACAGCTAAAATAGTGTCAACCAGGGGTGTTGCTAGGTTTGCAAAAGACTGGGGGCTAGAGCCCATAGCCCAAGCCATGCCCCTCACCACACCCCAGTAACGCCTCTAACCACGCCCTCATTCACACCCAATTGCGCACAGCATACCAATATAAAAGCAGAATTATCACCATACATATTACCGCCATACTGTTAGTGATCATATCTAACCGAAACTAAGACCAATATTACCAATAACACCAGAATACAAAAAACTAAAATTCTCAGCATCTCCAAACAAATGAAACACGTGCACAGGTGCACACTGCTAATTTTGTGTGTTACCAGTAAGAACAAATAATACCGCCATACAATGACCACCACCACCATTACACTGACTAATAACATTATATTTGTTACTGAATAAAATAAACTATACAAAAGACCATATTCCCAAATACATTCATCATACAGAGGTAGATACTAACTGTACACAGGATCTGTATACCATATAAGTGATTATATACAGGACTATGTAGAGGTATAGCCCAGCTGTACACGGGCTCTGTATACCATATAAGTGATTATTTACAGGACCATATAGAAGTAGTGGGCAGAAAAAACGCACGAGTAAACGTAGACATAAAATTACATCTAGGGACTCACAGATGGCGTTCTGATCAGCAGCGCCCTCTTTCCTTTTCTTCTCCATTCAGATCAGACCAACATGACGGCTTCTTCCAGCCAAAACTTCATCTCTTCACACCTCACAGCTGGGAATGGTCTTACAAAAGTTTGTGTAACCCGCAGCAAGGAGTTGCGCTACGGAAAGGACCAAGTCAAGAAGAAAATCCAAGCAGCTAGATTCTTGTATTTACAAAAGGCTAAACTCTAAGGCTATGTTCACAGGGAGGAATTTCTGAGCGGAATCCCATAGATTTCAATAGGATTCTGCTGCACTGTGCAAATGGCAGAATTTCCTTCTGCCGTGAAAATTCAGATTACGGTGCCCAGAAAGAATAGTTATATCTGTTCTTTCTGTGTGGAATGTCCACTTGTATTTTCTGGGCCAATATTCTATGCGGAAATAACCATGTGAACATAGCCTAAAAGGCTAGTGAGAGAGGTGAAGAAAGCTACAGATTAAATTTGCTCTAGTCTAAGCAAAGTTTGCCTAAAAAACACTGTTGAACACTGTTTCTCCATCTTGTATGTGAAGCTGTAAACTTTAAATGGGCACTGTATTTAAAACAAATTTTTGCTATTGCACTCCTTATGGTAAATAAAAAAAATTCTAATGTATTTTGTTTAAAAAAAATTGAAGTTTTCTGTTTTATTTGTGTTTAAAAAAGCTGCCACTAGGTGTCTCCCAAATTGCCCAGAGCACATTTCCCCCATCTCTTGCACAGTCTTTGTACTCCTGCTGGCCTGGCAGAAGTCCAAAATCAGGAAATGCAGTCTGGAGTGCTGAAGATGTGTGTGTACAGCCTTAGCCAATCATAGCTCATCTCACACTGAACTGCTCTGGGCTGTGTGTAGCAGAGTGAGGGAGCCCCTGTATGGCTTCAGATGAAAACTGAAAAGTAATAAAAATAAAGGCAGGGAGTGGTTTATCATGATGGGGCAGTGAACTGGGAGGATTATAAAATTTAACAAGATCATGAGAGGTACTCTATAAGTTTGCATATTGTTATTTACTCTTGTCTTACTCTGCCTAATTATTGCGTGTCACCATCAAGAGCACCCCAACCTAGGAGACTTAAACTCAGGGAATGCCCTGGGGCACCACTACCACCATCATCAATGTCTTGACCGGAGTCAAATCGTGATTCCGGTTGGCTCATTTTTGACCCGTATCCGGTTTTGTGACCGGATCTAAAACCGTAGTATACTACGGTTTTCGGTCCGGTCAGGAAACCGCATACGGGTCAAAAATGAGCCAATTGGAATTACCATTTGACTCTGGTCGGCTCATTAAAGTAAATGGATTTCAGCGCTGGTCCGGCTGGGGTACGAGAGAGCATGGTTTGCCCCTCCCCCAGCCGGCACCCGTAATGTAAAAATGAAGTGTAAATGCAGCCTTACAATGTATGGAGGATCGTGTGCCGACCCCACTGCTGCCCAAATTACTTAAAAAAAATCCAAACTTCCTAATAATTAATGTCTTTAGAAATGACAGTTCTACACTTGTAAGTGACTCACAGTTAATGGTTCCTGTAAAGAATTTGCTTGCAAGCATTTACGTGGTAAAATGCCCTCTACAACCTTTACTATTTTACATTTGTGCACATTTTCTTCTAGTCACACAGCAGAAGAAACTGTCATTACGCTCTTGCCCTGTGCTTTCCAACGCCCACTGAATGTTGCTGTGTGACAGCAGCACTGGAAGCCGTCCAGGATAAACCTTCCCAAGCTCTCTGCCTGTAGGACACAGGTAATTTACCAGAGTGCAGTCATCCGGGAGATTAGCTGAAGTTTAACTCATCTACTTAAGATCTTCTCTGCCAAAATACCGCTACAAAGCTCAGTGTTCAGGATGTTCAGTTGTATTACCTGTACTGCTTGATGTGAAATGTTGCTACTATACTAGAAAATAAGAACATAACATGAAATGGAATTAAAAAAAATCAATAGAAACCTGAACCTAGGAGCGTTAAGGCTAGGTTTCCACTGCGGAATCTCCGGGCAGAAAATTTTCACCCGGAGATTCTGAGTGCGGCCAGCACTGAATCAGTCGGCGCTAGGACCGCGTGGACACTGCAGTCTCCAATAATCTGCAATGTGTTCCGCCAGTATTTCCGCCTGAAGAATGAGCAACACCATTCTTCAGACGGGAATTTCCAAGCAGATTTTCCTTTCACAAATTCCGCTTCACAAATTCTGAAGTGTGAATTTTTGAACGGAGAACCATTCACTACACTATACATTTTAGTAAGCAGAATTTCTGCCTGCAATTTCAAAGCAGAATTGCAGGCAGAAATTCCGTAGTGTGAACCTAGCCTTAAAGGGTAAAATATAAACATTGCCCTTTGAAATTCATGGGCTGCACCTGTATTCTTTTACTGTTTCCTTTTTCTTAAAGGAGCACTTTGGCAAAAATTAAGTTATCCCCCTATCCACAGGATAAGGGACAAGTAGCTCGTCAAGGGGAATCCAACCGCTGGTGCCCCCCCCCCCCCCCCCGATCGACAGGACTACGGTGCTCTCAGTGAGGAGCGCGCGTCGTCTACCAGTAGACAGCACGCACTCCATTAATTTCTATAGGAGCGCCGATAAAGTCTGAAAGATGTACGCAGGTCGTTTCGGCGCTCCCATGGGAATGATTGGAGTGCGTGCCAGCTGCAGCACACTCTCCTCTCTGAGTGCCAAGTTCCGTTCCGATGATCCTATATTCTGTGGACCTGCTCTTTTACAGGTTGGCTAGTGGCTGGTTCCAGTGCCCTGTGATGCCACTACAGTATCACTTTTGTGGGAGTCCTGGTGGTAAAACTAGGCCCAAGTTGATATGGATAAACTATGCCCCTGCACAGTGAGATATGGACATTAAAAGCCTATATAAGGAGGGATTTTGGCTCTAGTTTAAGACAGTGTGGTAAACTGTGAACATGGTTGAAATCGACACCTGTGGGACTGCACAGACAGAGATTGCAATCTTGTCCCTATATCATAAGCAGAGGAGGACTTGGTCCCTCTTTGGGGAGGCAGGTGAGGGACACAAGTGTGCTGTGGTGGCAGTGAATCAGAGGTTGGGTTTTATGATGACAATGTCTGTGAGGAACAGATGCAGTGTTTCTGCTGAGAAGTGAAAGAATCCTAAAAAGACTAGTATATATCAAAACCTGTCCAGAGGAAAAGTTGCCCAGTTGCCCATAGCAACCAATCAGATTGCTTCTTTCATTTTTAACAAGGCCTCTGCAAAATTAAAGAAGCAATCTGATTGGTTGCTTTGGGCAACTGGGCAACTTTTCCTTTACACAGGTTTTGAGAAATCTCTCCCCCAGCTTAGCTGTGGATGGAATAGTTGTATGGTTGTATCATGTAGGATACTACTGATGTGGTGCTGCTAAGTGATTGTCAGCCTTTAACCCCTTAAGGACCAGGCCATTTTACACCTTAGGACCAGAGCGTTTTTTGAACATCTGACCACTGTCACTTTAAGCATTAATAACTCTAAGATGCTTTTACCTATCATTCTGATTCCGAGATTGTTTTTTCGTGACATATTCTACTTTATGTTATTGGTAAAATTTTGTCGATACTTGCATCGTTTCTTAGTGAAAAATTCCAAAATTTGATGAAAAAATTGAAAATTTTGCATTTTTCTAACTTTGAAGCTCTCTGCTTGTAAGGAAAATGGATATTCCCCCCAAAAAATTTTTTATTCACATATACAATATGTCCAATTTTTGTTTGCATCATAAAATTTACGAGTTTTTACTTTTGGAAGACACCAGAGGGCTTCAAAGTTCAGCAGCAATTTTCCAATTTTCCCTTACGTCCTAACCAGTAGCACAGATGGGGTATTCCACCCCCCGCGAACTGGTAGGACAGATGGAAGTTTTATTGAACCTAATTAAACAATCAGTAAAGACACACCCACAACCCCCTGTATAAGTAAGAGGGTCATCCTCTGCTCCATTGTGTTTTTTTCTGTCCTCCCGGACAGTGGGACAGATGGTGACCCCCTTACTCCTGTTATATGAGTAGGAGGGTTTTTTTTTTCTTACTTGCAAATTTGGGCATAGTTTGCGCCCATCTGCTTCTATTCCTCGGAGCCGCGACTCCAATCGCGGCCCCGGCCGGAAGTGCGTCAGCGGCGTCTGACGTCACTTCCTGTTTCTCTCTTCGCTCCCGGCTCGTTTTTTTGCGCCGTTTTTGCTAGAATAATGCGGCGAAACCGAGCGAGGAGCCTCTTCCATAACCCTCTAACTAATAGGGTTCCTTTTTTTCCTGTTTTTCTCCTGTTTTTTTTTTTTTTAAGACAGGATTTCTTTATCTGTAACTCCGCCTTGTGGGCGGAGTCTTGTTTTGGCGCCAGCCAGGAGGATATTTAAACTCCCCCTAGGCTGTCATTCAGCCTCCTAGAGCGCAGAGCTGTTGGTACTTCCACAGTCCTGTCTTTTTGAGTCTAGTAGTGCATCCTTGCGGATACTACTGTTTCCCTATCTCTCTATCTTACCTGGTCTCTTGCTGAGAACTTTGGGTATTTTAATTATATTTTAGCTAGCCGCAATTTTTTTCTTGCCGCTACATTATCTAATCCTCCTCTCATATTTACCTAGATATGTCGACCGAGGGCTCAGGGGATCGTGAAGGCTTGGCAAAAAGATCCGCCAAGCGCAAGCACCTCTCTTGCCATGACTGCAATACTCCCCTTGAGGATAATTATGAATTTTCCAGGTGCCCTCCTTGTAGGGCTAAGTCTCTACCTTCCCACCAGACTGAACCTACAGTCCAAGATATGTATGTGTGGGTCTCCTCTAACATGTCGGCTATGCAAGCCTCTATTGAGGAGCTGAAACACGTTGTCTCTCAGAAACGCGCCAGACCTTCTTCACCTCCCAGAATGGAGACGTCTGTGGATCAGGAGAGAGAAGATTCCAAGTCCTCCTCTTCGGATGAGGAGATCGCTGCCTCCTATTTCTTTCCGCTGGAAAAGACCCAGCGTCTTCTGAGATCCATCCGGTCGGGGGACCAGGATGTTGATCCCGGGGAAGCCTCTACCTCCGCCTCTAAGGGACCTAGGGTCTTTAAAGCGGATGATACCCTTCTGTCCGTGCTTAGAACGGAATGGAAAAAAACAGAAAAGGGTCCGGTCTTAACTAAAAGATTTAAGACCATGTTTCCTATACAGGAATCTCAGCTTTCCTCCTGGGGCCCTGTCCCTAAGGTTGACATGGCAGTTGCCAAACTGTCCAAGAGGACAGTGTTCCCTGCTGAGGATGGGTCTTCCTTGCAGGATCCAATGGATCGGAAGGCTGACTGTGCCATGAGGCGCTCCTACTCCACTGCTTCTGCGTCTGCATCAGTGGCGATAGCTTGCTCTGAGGTAGCAAACTTTTTGAAGACCCGTCTTTCTAACATCCAGTCGGATTTGGACCAGGGGGTTCCTAGAGATGAAATTCTTTCATCCTTCAAGACGTCCAATCTGGCCGTTGATTTTTTGTGCGATGCTTCCACCCAGCATCTTAAATTGGCCTCCAAGTCTATGGCCCTGGCTTCCGCTGGACGACGTCCTCTATGGTTAAAACCTTGGAAGGTTGACAACTCTTCCAAGAACACCTTATGTGCTATGCCTTACGAACCCGGCATTCTTTTCGGAGCTGAGCTGGACCGCATTATGGAGGGACTTTCTGACAAGAAAGGCAAGTCCCTTCCTTATTCCTCCTTTCGTGGTCGAGGGCGGCGTTCTGGGGGCGGATCAGCCCCCCAGCCTAAGCCTCAGAGAGACTGGGGTAATCAACGCCGGGGCGGAAAACGCTCCCGTGGCCCCAAAGACAACAGAAAGCTCTGACTGCGGGCTTCTACGAAGCTCTGGGTTCCTTGCCGAGGTGACCTTTCCAGTTTCCCATCCTGCCCCCCAGATTCCAGTTGGTGGTCGTCTTCACCACTTTTCAAGCGCCTGGTCCCTCCACATTCAGGATCCTTGGGTCCTGAGATTAATCTCGGATGGTTATTCGATAGACCTCGAATCAATTCCCCCATCCAATTATGTGGAGACAAGAGTTCTTTCACCAATCAAACAGGGGGCGCTAGAAACCTACATTCTGGAATACATCCAGAAGAATGCCTTAGAGGAAGTTCCTCTTGCAGAGCGAGGGTCAGGAATTTATTCTCCAGTCTTCCTAGTTCCCAAGGTAACAGGAGACTGGCGGATGATTATAGATCTGAGATATCTCAATCAGTATGTGAAGCACAAACGCTTTCATATGGAAACTATTCAATCTGTGGTCAACCTCATCTCGCCAGGGGATTACCTGGCTACTCTGGATCTAAAGGATGCTTACCTTCATATTCCTATTCATCCGGTATCCAGAAAGTATCTAAGGATCGCAGTTCGGGTAGGGGGAGTTCTAAAACACCTCCAGTTTGTAGCCCTCCCGTTTGGAATTTCTTCGGCCCCACACACATTTACCAAAGTGGTGGTAGCGGTAGTTGCTGCTCTAAGGCTCCAGGGGCTCAGCATCGTTCCCTACCTAGACGATTGGCTCCTCAGAGCTCCTTCTTCTGCGATCCTGTCCCAACATCTGCAACTAGCAGTATCCTTCCTTCACCAGTTAGGGTGGATAGTCAATTGGGCCAAATCCAATTTCCTCCCAACGACCTCAGTGAGGTTCCTCGGCTTCATAGTCGACTCAATCTCCATGACACTTTACCTCTCTCCCGAGAGGAAATCTCGGGTTCAGGAATCGGCCCTTTTTCTCTCTGTACCCCGGAGAGTTTCCATTCGCACTCTCATGCGGATGTTGGGACTTATGTCCGCTACCGTGGATGCTGTTCCTTGGGCTCTTTGGCATCTACGCCCTCTTCAATCAGAGGTGCTCGCCACTTGGAATCTCAGGCCCTCGGGCCTAAACAAGTGCCACTCCCTGTCTTATCCAGTCCGGTCCTCTCTCAGATGGTGGTCTCACCTCGAGGACGGCAAGTCAATGATCCAACCCCCTTGGATCATACTTACTACCGACGCGTCCCTTGTAGGTTGGGGAGCGCATCTCTTGGATCTGTTAGTGCGGGGATCTTGGTCTCCTCAGGAGAGAGGGTTAACCTCCAATCTCCTCGAGATTCGAGCCATCAGATTAGCGCTCCTCCACTTTGCTTCTCTTCTTCAAGGGAAAGCAGTAAAGATCCAATCCGACAGCATGACGGCTGTATTGTACATCAACAAGCAGGGAGGCACTCGATCACAAAGCCTCCTCAGAGAGGTGGGTCTGATCTTGGATTGGGCAGAGAGGAACCTAACCCACCTGTCGGCAGTTCACATTCGGGGATCTCTCAATGTGATCGCCGACCGCCTGAGCAGAGGACTTTCAACTGGAGAATGGTCTCTCCATCCAGAGATGTTCAAACAAATAACACTCAGGTGGGGTATGCCAGAAATAGATCTTATGGCAACAAGGTTCAACACCAAAGTGGTGAGATTTTGTTCCCTCTACAGGGAAGACAACCCAGTAGCAATCGATGCTCTCTCAATCCCATGGAGGTTCAGGCTGGCCTACATCTTCCCTCCAATTTCCTTGATCCCAAGGGTATTGATGAAAATCAGGCAGGACCAAGCCTCTGTCATAGCCATAATTCCATTTTGGCCCAAGAGAGCTTGGTTTACCCAACTCTTGCAAATGAGTCGGGGACAATTCTGGAGGCTTCCCCCAGAGCAAGCAGTAGTGTCGGGGGACACTCACAGCTGCTCAAATCTTCAAATGTTCAACCTGACAGCCTGGAGGTTGACCAGTCCCTTCCACATCTAGAAGGGCTTTCTAGTGCGGTCTTGAATACCCTCTCGCATTCCAGAGCGGAGTCCACTAACAGAGCCTATAAAAGAATTTGGACAACTTTTCAGTCTTGATGCTCCAAGAAACAACTACCTGGACAGAATCCAGCTGTTGCCACAATCCTCAACTTTCTCCAGGAGGGATTAGACAAGAATCTATCTCCTTCCACACTCAGAGTTCAGGTATCAGCCATCTCTGCCTTTCTCAATAAACCATTGTCTCAAGACCCACTAGTCAAAATATTCTTGAGGGGATCCTCAAGGTTAAAACCTACAATTATACAACCTGTCCCAGCATGGGACTTATCGATGGTGCTCAAGGGGTTAGCATCTCCCCCCTTTGAGCCCTTGGAGGAGGTGGACATGAAGTTTGTTACCATTAAAATAACTTTTTTACTGGCAATCACTTCAGCCAAAAGGATTGGGGAACTTCAAGCGCTCTCGGCACTTGAACCATATACTAAATTTTTGCCGGATCGAGTGTTACTCAGATTCATGCCATCCTTTATACCTAAAGTTCCATCATTCCAAAATATAAATCAAGTTATATCCCTGCCAGTATTTTCTCCTCCTCCATCCTCCAATGAAGATAGGGCTCTTCATTGCCTAGATATCTCGAGATGTCTCCAGATCTATATAAGAAGATCTGTGGAGTTTCGGAAGGATGAAAATCTGCTAATTCTCTTTTCAGGACCCAAGAGAGGTCTTAAAGCTTCAAAGCCCTCCATCAGTAGATGGGTAAAAGATGCCATTCGTATTGCCATGGTATCCCAAGGTAAGGAGCCTCCTGAGTTTGTAAAAGCTCATTCCACCAGGTCTGTATCTACCTCCTTTGCGGAAAGGAGTCTTGTTCCCTTGGAACATATATGCAAAGCTGCTTCCTGGAGTTCACTCTCCACATTTATCACCCACTACAGACTTGACAGTAGATTGGCCGATTTTTCCTCATTTGGACGGACAGTATTATCTGCCGTCAGGCATGAGAGCCCTCCCTCATAGGGTTTCTGCTTGCCATTTCCCCATCTGTGCTACTGGTTAGGACGTAAGGGAATCGTTAATTTCTAACGATAATTTGTTTTCCCTTAGTCCTAACAGTAGCACAACTTTCCCTCCCTAGTTAAGTTATTTTCTTCTATTATTTGCCTTTAGTTCTTCTTGTTACTACACAATGGAGCAGAGGATGACCCTCTTACTTATACAGGGGGTTGTGGGTGTGTCTTTACTGATTGTTTAATTAGGTTCAATAAAACTTCCATTTGTCCTACCAGTTCGCGGGGGGTGGAATACCCCATCTGTGCTACTGTTAGGACTAAGGGAAAATAAATTATCGTTAGAAATTAACGATTTCACAAAATTTCCAAAATCACAATTTTTCAGGGACCAGTTCAGGTTTGAAGTGGATTTGAAGGGTCTTCATCTTAGAAATACCCCATAAATGACCCCATTATAAAAACTGCACCCCCGAAAGTATTCAAAATGACATTCAGTCAGCGTTTTAACCCTTTAGGTGTTTCACAGGAATAGCAGCAAAGTGAAGGAGAAAATTCACAATCTTCATTTTTTACACTTGCATGTTCTTGTAGACCCAATTTTTGAACTTTTACAAGGGGTAAAAGGAGAAAATGTATACTTATATTTGTAGCCCAATTTCTCTCGAGTAAGCACATACCTCATATGTCTATGTAAATTGTTCGGCGGGCACAGTAGAGGGCTCAGAAGCGAAGGAGCGACGAGGGGATTTTGGAGAGTACGTTTTTCTGAAATGGTTTTTGGGGGGCATGTTGCATTTAGGAAGCCCCTATGGTGCCAGAACAGGAAAAAATACCCACATGGCATACCATTTTGGAAACTAGACCCCTTGAGGAACGTAATAAGGAATAAAGTGAGTCTTAATACCCCACAGGTGTTTCACGACTTTTGCATATGTAAAAAAATGTAAAAAAAATTTCACTAAAATGTGTGTTTCCCCCCCCAAATTTCACATTTATGCAAGGGTTAATAGCAGAAAATCCCCCCCAAAATTTGTAACCCCATCTCTTCTGAGTATGGAGGTACCCCATAAGTTGACCTGAAGTGCACTAAGGGCGAACTACAATGCTCAGAAGAGAAGGAGTGACATTTGGCTTTTTGAGAGCAAATTTGGCTCGGGGGCATGTCGCATTTAGGAAGCCCCTATGGTGCCAGGACAGCAAAAAATACCCACATCCCATACCATTTTGGAAACTAGACTCCTTGAGGAACGTAACAAGAAATAAAGTGAGCCTTAATACCCCACAGGGGTTTCACGACTTGCATACGTAAAAAAAAAAAAAAAAATTTCACTAAAATGTGTGTTTCCCCCCCAAATTTCACATTTTTGCAAGGGTTAATAGCAGAAAATACCCCCCAAAATTTGTAACCCCATCTCTTCTGAGTATGGAGGTACCCCATAAGTTGACCTGAAGCGCACTACGGGCGAACTACAATGCTCAGAAGAGAAGGAGTCATATTTGGCTTTTTGAGAGCAAATTTTGGAAGCCCCTATGGTGCCAGGACAGCAAAATAACCCCCACATGGCATACCATTTTGGAAACTAGACCCCTTGAGGAACGTAACAAGGGGTACAGTGAGCATTTACAACCCACTGGTGTCTGTCAGATCTTTGGAACAGTGGGCTGTACAAAATTTTTAATTTGCACAGCCCACTGTTCCAAAGATCTGTTAGACACCAGTGGGGTGTAAATTCTCACTGCACCCCTCATTACATTCCGTGAGGGGTGTAGTTTCCGAAATGGGGTCACATGTGGGTTTTTCTTTTTTTGCGTTTGTCAAAACCGCTGTAACAATCAGCCAGCCCTGTGCAAATCACCTCAAATTTACATGGTGCACTCTCCCTTCTGGGCCTTGTTGTGCATCCCCAGAGCACTTTGCGCCCACTTATGGGGTATCTCCGTAGTCGGTAGAAATTGCATTACAATTTTTGGGGGGCTTTTTCCCTTTTACCTCTTGTCAAAATGAAAAGTATGGGGCAACACCAGCATGTTAGTGTAAAAAAATTTTTTTTTACACTAACATGCTGGTGTAGACCCCCAACTTCACCTTTTCATAAGGGGTTAAAGGAGAAAAATCCCCCCAAAATTTGTTAGGCAATTTCTCCCGAGTACGGTGATACCCCATATGTGACCCTAAACTGTTGCCTTGAAATACGACAGGGCTCCAAAGTGAGAGCGCCATGCGCATTTGAGGCCTGAATTAGGGATTTGCATAGGGGTGGACATAGGGGTATTCTACGCCAGTGATTCCCAAACAGAGTGCCTCCAGCTATTGCAAAACTCCCAGCATGTCTGGACAGTCAACGGCTGTCCGGCAATACTGGGAGTTGTTGTTTTGCAACAGCAGGAGGCTCAGTTTAGGAAACACTGCCGTATGAGATGTTTTTCATTTTTATTGAGGGGAGGGGTAACTGTGTAGGGGTATATGTATTTTGCAACAGCTGGAGGCTCCATTTTGGAAACGGTGGCGTACCAGACGCTTTCATTTTTATTGGGGAGGGGGGCTGTGTAGGGGTATGTGTATATGTAGTGTTTTTTACTTTTTATTTTATTTTGTGTTAGTGTAGTGTAGTGTAGTGTTTTTAGGGTACAGTCACACGGGCGGGGGGTTACAGCGAGTTTGAGCTGACGCGCAAAATTTGCTGCATCGCAAACTTGCAGCCTGATACTCACCGTAAGCCCCTGCCCAGGTGAATGTACCCTGTACATTCACAGGGGGGGGACCTCCAGCTGTTGCAAAACCGCAACTCCCAGCATGCGCAGTCCATCAGTGCATGCTGGTAGTTATAGTTTTGCAACAGCTGGAGGCACACGGGTTGGGAAACACTGAGTTAGGAAACAGACAATGTTTCCCAACCAGTGTGCCTCCAGATGTTGCAAAACCACAACTCCCAAACATTCTCAGGCATGCTGGGAGTTGTACTTCGGCAACATCTTTAGAGCCAGATGTTGCCGAACTACAACTCCCAGCATGCTTGAAGTTGTAGTTTTGCAACATCTGGAGGACTAAAGTTTGCAGACCACTAATACAGTGGTTCCCAATCTGTGCCCTTCCAGATGTTGCAAAACTACAACTCCCAGTATGCCAAAACTGTCTAGGCATGCTGGGAGTTGTAGTTCTGCAACATCTGAAGGGCCAGATGTTACAGAACTACAACTCCCAGCATGCCTGGACAGTAAGGGCATGCTGAGGATGTGTAGTTTTGCAACATCTGGAAGGGCACAGTGGTCCCAAAACTGTGGACCTCCAGATGTTGCAAAACTGCATCTCCCAGCATGCCCAGATGCCAAGGGCTGTCTGGGCATGCTGGGAGTTGTAGTTTACAGGGTCCCATTACAGCAATGCATGTCGCTTTACGGCCACGTGCATTGCTGTAAAGGGCCCGACCGCGACTGAAGATCAACTCACCTGTCGCCGCTGCCGCCGTCGGGATCCGGGTCTTCAGGGACGAGGTAAGTACCGGGGCCGGTCCCCAGCACTCCCCCGTCCCCCGCCTCGTCCTCCAGTCTTCCTCCCGTCCTCTCCGGACTTCAAGGGGCCGGGTAGGGCGGGAGGAAGTAACCGCCCCCCCCCCTTGCGATTGGTCGGTTAGTTAACCGACGGATCGCAGGGTATAGGAGGAAGTGGCAGGCTTGCCACCTCGCTCCTAGGCTCCAGCATTGTCCTGGTTGTCTGTGACAGCTGGGATCATGCAAAATTACCGGGCGGTCGGGTCCCAGAGACGCGATCAGCCCGGTATCGCTGCACATCGCAAGGGCGATTTCCCTTGCGATTTGCGGCAATCGCCGACATGGGGGGCTTACATGGCCCCCCTCGGCGTTTGCCCTGGATGCCTGCTGAAGGACTTCAGCAGGCATCCGGTTCCGATCTCTGCCCGGCGAGCGGCAGAGACCGGAAAATGCCATGACGTTGTGGAACGTCATTGGTCCTTAAAGCCCAGGGTGCCATGACGTTCCACAACGTCTTTGGTCCTTAAGAGGTTAAGGTTAGCTTCAGAAAGTCTTCTACAGCAGGGAGGATAGGTGGGCTGGTATGAGTACCAGAGTGGGGAGAGCAATGCAGTTCTGAAATGTTGGCCCAATATTATTAATGCTTTGTCACCTCTGCCATTACAGGTTCAATAGTTTTTGACAGAAAAAAATAACGCTGATAATGGAAGAACCAGATTGACATCATTATAAGTAAATGTAATCCATTGGACACTGCTGGCGTCTGTTGTGAACAGATATGAACAGAGTGTAAGGCTCCATTCAACTGTCAAACTGTGGTCACTGAAGCAAGGCTATCCTACCATAGAAAAATCCTTCAAGAGAAGAATTTCCAAGAAAATCAGCAACCTTTATTGTGTTAATATTCATATGGAGTTCAACTTTTGGATGAACATCAATGTACGATGAGAGAGGTGACTCTGAAGAGTTCACACGGCCGTCTAGACCCGTCCCGTTCTTCTCCCGTCAAAATAAAAAATGGACTTAAAAAAACGGACAATAACGGATGCAAACGGATGTTATCCATTTGTATCTGTTTGGATCCGTTTTTGTTCAGTTTATAAACCAAAATATTTTTTTTTTGTTCTGAGCATGCTCAGAAGTAAAAACGGATCAAAAAACGGATTAAAAAAACGGATGAAAACTGATGACATTAAAGGCTCATCCATTTTCCAAAGACTTCAATGTTAAATTTACTGTATCCGTTTTTTCTTCCGTTTTTTGGACAGAAACAAAAATGCTGCATGTGCTGTTTTTCTGCCATAAAAAACCCGGAAATGAGCGCAGACGGGTGCAAATGGATTGTTAAAGAATCCCATTGACATGAATGTAATTTTTTTTTAAACCGTTTTGAATCCGTTTACAGCCTGCAAAAAAGGAAACAAAACGGGGACAGACGGCCGTGTGAATGCACCCTAAGAAGGAGGTGGCACTACTGAACAGCACTAGTATGAAGGAATTAACACTTCTCTAATGGATTAGGATCTCGTGGCGGTAGTGGAGATCAATAATGAACGGAGTCATGGGTGGTGCTAAGATAAATAAAGGATAGAACTATCAGATACGGAGTAAGCAGCAAAACATAAAGATATCCGTACTCACCACGGGGTAAACAACTCGATGCTCCTAAGTAGAGCTGCCGGCGGATCCCAGAGATAGAAGGCGCACAGTAGAGGCTATTATTTTCCGCACTAAGGCTAAGTTTCTACTTGTTTTTTTGTCCTATGTTTTTTGGGTTGAAAAAAAAACTTGAAAAAACGCCTGAAAAAAAGCCAGTGCAATTTCTTGCGTCTGGCGTTTTTTCTGGCGTTTTTTTATTTGTGTGGAAATTGCACCTTGGCAGTTTTTTATGTACCAAAAATGTGTTTTTTTTTAAATATGTATTGAACGAAATTGATATTTTTTTTATAACTACATTTTAATTAATTTAAGTGTGTGTTTCACTTTTTCTCTCTATTTTTTGCATTTTAGGTAGTACTACTACAACTCCCAGCATGGAACAGACTGTTCCATGATGGGAGTAGTAGTTCCTGTACTAATAGACATATCGCCCCGGGTTTCAGTCATGACACCCGATGCGATCGTCCATAATATAGCAGAGATGTGGAGTTGCTCTATACAGCACTCGCATCTCTGCTCTGTACTCCGGCCAGTGATGTGAATAGAACATCAATCATTCATAATTTCCACCCAGAGTGGGGATTGGCTGGATGGTTGCAACCAATCACCGCTCTCTGCGGGAAATATGAAGGAGTAAGTGCAGAGCAGAGATGCGAGCGCAGTAGAAAGCCGCTCCACATCTCTGCTATAGACAGGACGATCGCAGCGGGTGTCAGTAGTGATACCCACTGTGATCTGTTCTTACCTGCAGGTACTACTACTCCCAACATGGAGCACACTCTGCTCCATGCTGGGAGCTGTAGTATCTGCATTAATAGACAGATCGCAGCGAGTGTAACTTCTGACAGCTGCTGCGATCTGTCTATTAAAGCAGGTATTACAGCTCCCGGCATTGAGCAGAGTGTGCTCCATGTTAGGAGCAGTAGTACTTGCAGTTAAGGAAAGATCACAGCGGATGTCACTCCTGACACCCGCTGTGATCCTCCTGTATAATGTATAGATGCGTGCGGCCGCTCTTCTATGGTCCCCTGCACTGACGTATACATACACTGATTCATATTTCCCACAGAGAGCTGTGATTGGCTCGAACCATCTGGCCCATCACAGTTATCTGCAGGAAATATGAATAGGTGTATATATACGGCAGTGCAGGGGACCATAGAAGAGCGGCTGCCCGCATCTATACATTTTACAGGAGGATCGCAATGTGCGATCTGTCAATTAGTACAGGTACTACTACTCCCATCATGGAACAGTGTGTTCCATGCTGGGAGTAGTAGTACTACCTAAAAGAAATTTAAAAAAAGAAAAAAAAAGTGAAAAACATACACACACTACATTTTTATTATTGCCGGCTACATTTTTAGGTCCCCGCCCGCCCACATAAATTGATCCCTGTTTAAAAATTAATAAAAATTTTGGAATAAAAAAGATACATTTCGTTAGATACAATTTTTTCCTTCACTACTGAGTCTTTTTTTTTTTTATGGTACCCTACAAAATTTTATTAAAAGGGTATCTCCATCACTTTTCTGGATCGCTAAAGTCCTAAAAAAAAAGAATAAAAACCGCCTGCAAAAATTCCAAAGTTAAAACCCACAATTTTGACAAAAAAATTGCCAGTGGCTCAACATGCTGCGATTTTAGAAAACCGCCAAGGAGCTGAAAAACTCCAAAAAAAGAGTGGAATAAGAATTTAGCGATTTCTAATTGATTTACAGCTAACATCTGGCCGCAGCGTTTTTTGGCCGAAAAAATTCTATGCGGCAGAATTGGCGTTTTTCCCCCCAAAAAAACAAGTAAAAACTTAACCTAAGCACTTCTTCCGGCGATGAGAGAGTCCGGTGTATCATGGAGCAGAAGGAGTGTGGTCTAACTCCTCAGTTCTCCTCAGTGTGCTGTGCTAGAGAGCCTAAGATTAACCCATTATTAACAGTTGTTTTTTTTCTCTAACAGATGTCCTATTGTGGTATATTACGGTTTTAAGTCTGGTAACAAAATAAGATACGGGGCAAAATGAGCCGACCAGAGTCACTATCTGACTCTGGTCAGCTCATTCAAATGATTGAGATGGGGGCTGGAATACTAGAGTGCCAAGCTTTCACATCTCCCAGCCGGATCCGGTACCCGTATGTAAGAATCGTGGTGTGAATGCAGCCTTAGAAATGTGACTCAAAAAGCTTTTTGACTGTTTACAGTAATAACCAGGTGAACCTTGAATGCAGCTCTATGCTATAAGGGTATGTTCACACTGGGCAATTCCCATATAATTCCTGCATAATTACTCGATCAGAATTACGTGAGCATAATTACACACAGTGAATAATAACATCAGTGTGAGTGGGTCTTCAAGACCCGTTCACCCGTTCACACTGAGAAATTTCAGTGTCGGGCAATTCTGCCACTGAAATTCATCTGCGCAAAAGAAAGAACATGTTCATTCTTTGCTCGGAAGTCTGCGAGCCCTGGTGACAGCGCAGGGACACCGCCGCCAGATGGAAGATGGAGATTCCATTCACATTACTAAATGTGAACATACCCTAATACTGGCTCTAGATTATGGTCAGAGTATTTGTATGTAATATAACAGGAAAAGGAGGAGACCTTATGATATTTTTTTTTGATATGATACATGACAAAATTCAACCAGATAAATTATATAATTCATATAAAACATATAAAGTAAAATTATACATCCTTTACTACACAAAGCAGTAGGTAATGAATGGTGCCTCTGTAAGCAAAAATAAAGTACAAAAGGATACCCCCTAATTTAAACAAGAAGCATCATGGAAGAAAACGTATCTCCTATCTGAAGGATAGTTTTAGATTGCGGTGGGTCCGAGCACTGGGGCCCCCCGCGATCCTTTTTCTTGGAGCCCCGCCTCTCCTTCACTGCTGAACAGCTTTCCCATAGAGCTATATGGAGAGTTGGGTCTCCAAACAGCAGATTAGGGGGGTGCCCCAGCGCTCGGACCCCCCACGATCTAAAATGTATCCCCTATTGGATAAGGGATACGTTTTTTTCCCATGATAATTCTTTAACCGCAGGTGTTCCAGGGATTTACAGTAACTGCTCATCTTATTCACATACCAAACATTAGATACATACAATGAAAAAAGTATGCTTATTTTAACAAAAAAAAGCAACAACAAAAGGTACTGTTCCGCTAAGAGCTGACGATAAGATTTGGAATCTTGCTTTGTACCCTCAAGAAGAAACAATTGCAGATAGCTACAATTAATGTTTTGCGGTTTTTCTGTACTGAATTAATAATATGCTGATCTGAATAAAATGAAACTGTTCAATATTATTTAAGTGCACCTATTATCACTGATAGAAGCCACTGCATCTACTGAGGCAATGAATGATTAAAACATTGAGGACTTTTATGCAGTTGAAAGACTTCTTGATTCTTTTAAACCTTTTGTAACTTTTGCAGACACTTTGAGTGTTGCAGGCACTTCAGGGTGCAAACAGGAAATCTTTTTTTTTCTCACCTTGAGGCCAACATATTTGTCAGTTACGGTAATGTTAAATAATATACAAGCATTGTGGTTCTAGTCTTCAGATGACGTGTACATCTCGCTGGTTTCACTACCAACTGTGGATAGGGGATAAGCTTATCTAAACTGAAGTACCCCTTAAAGTTAATATAACATTTTTTCATTAACTGGTGCCAAAAAGTTAAACGGAGTTGTAAATTGCTTCTATTTAACCCCTTGGGGATGGAGCCCATTATGACCCTAAGGACGGGAGCATTTTTTTCAAATCTGACCTCTATTACTTTATGCATTAATAACTCTGGGATGCTTTTACTTATAAATTTGATTACGAGATAATTTTTTCGTGACATATTCTACTTTATGTTAGTGGTAAATTTTCATCCATACTTACATCATTTTTTGGTGAACAATTCCAAAGTTTCAGGAAAAATTTGAAAATGTTGAATTTTTCTAACTTTGTAGCTCTCTGCTTCTAAGGAAAAGGGAAATGTCAAATAAATTATATATTGATTCACATGTGCAATATGTCTACTTTATGTTGGCATCATAAAGTTGACATGTTTTTACTTTTTGAAGACATCAGATGGCTTCAAGCAGCAGTTTTCCAATTTTTCACGAAAATTTCAAAATCTGAATTTTTCAGGGACCAAGTTTAGAAGGGAATTTGAGGGTCTTTATGTTGAAAATCCTCTATGATGGACACCATTATGAATACTGCACCCCTCAAAGTATTCAAAATGACATTGAAAAAGTTTGTTAAGCCTTTAGGTGTTTCACAGGAATAGCAGCAAAATGGAGGAGAAAAATCTATATCTCAATTTTTTTCACTAACATGTTATTGTAGCCCCATTTTTTTTTTACAAGGGGTAAAATGTAAAAGGCCCAAATCTTGTAAATCATTTTCTCTCAAGTAAGGAAATACCTCAAATGTGGAGGTAAAGTGCTCTGTGGGTGCACTAGAGGGCTCAGAAGGGAAGGAGCGACAATGGGATTTTGGAGAGTGAATTTAGCTGAAATAGTTTTTGGGGGGCATGTCACATTTAGGAAGCCCCCATGATGTCAGAACAGTAAAAAAAAAAAAAAAAACACATGGCATACTATTTTGGAAACTACACCCCCTCAAGGAATGTAACAAGGGGTAAATTGAGTCGTTATACCCCACATGTGATTGACAAACTTTCGTTAAAGTGGGATGTGAAAATGAAAAATTAGATTTTTAACACTAAAATGCTGGTTACCCCAAACTTTTCATTTTCACAAGGAGTAATAGGAGAAAATGCCCCCCCAAAATGTGCAACTCCATTTCTCTCGAGTAAGGAAATACTTCATATGTGGATGTAAAGTGCTCTGTGGGTACACTAGAGGGCTCAAGAGGGAAGAAGCGACATTGGGCTTTTGGAGAGCAAATTTAGCTGAAATGGTTTTTGGGGCATGTCGTATTTAGGAAGCCCCCATAATGCCAGAACAGTTAAAAAAAAAAAAACACATGGCACACTATTTTGGAAACTACACCCCTAAAGGAAAGTAACAAGGGGTAAAGTGAGCCTTAACACCCCACAGGTGATTGACGAACTTTCGTTAAAGTGGGGCGTAAAAAGAATAAAATAGAAATGTTCAATAAGATACTGATGTTATCCCAAATTTTTCATTTTCACAAGGGGTAATAGGAGAAAAAGCCCCCAAAAATTTGTAACCCCATTTTGGAGTATGGAAATACATATAAATATAAAGTGCTTTCCGGGCGAACTACAATGCTCAGAAGAGAAGGAGCGCCATTCGGCTTTTGGAGGGAGAATTTGGTTGGAATGGAAGTCGGGGGCCATGTGCATTAACAAAGCCCCGGTGGTGCCAGAACAGTGGACCCCCCCCCACATGTGACCCCATTCCATCCGACCTCACTACACCCCTCACGGAATGTAATAAGGAGTGCAGTGAGCATTTACACCCCACTGTGGTTTGACAGATCTTTGGAACAGTGGGCTCTGCAAATGAAAAATAAAACATTTTATTTTTACGGATCACTGTTCAAAAAAATCTGTCAGACACCACTTTTTACTTTGTACCAATTGCACGTAGCAGTAGATCATCGATCGGACGACGAGGAGGCAGGTGAGGACCCTCCCGTCGTCCAGTAAGCTGATAGGTGACTGCTGAGCTGCCGGGATAGTTTTACTTTCAGTTTAGATGCCGCAATCAACTTTGATTGCGGTGTCTAAAAGGTTAATGCCGGGCATCAGCCCTTTCGGCGGTGCCCAGCATTAGCCGTGGGTCCTGGCTACCCGTAGCAACTGGGATCCACAGGGTTAAACCCGTTCTCCGCTCTTGAAAAGGGCGTACAGGTACAGGTCCTTAAGTGGTTAAGTGCTCAGTGGGTGCACTAGAGGGCTCAGAAGGGAAGGGAAGGAGCGACAAAGGGATTTTGGAGAGTGAGTTTTTCTGAAATGGTTTTTTGTGGGCATGTCACATTTAGGAAGCCCCTATGGTGCCAGAACAGCAAAAAATACCCAGCATGGCATACTATTTTGGAAACTACACCCCTCTAGAAATGTAACAAGGGGTACAGTGAGCCTTTACACCCCACAGGTGTTTGAAGACTTTTCGTTAAAGTTGGATATGCAAATAGAATAAAAAAAACACTAAAATGCTGGTTTTTCCCCAAATGTAATATTTTTACAAGGGGTAATAGGAGAAAATGCCCCCAAAATTTGTAATCCCATCTCTTCTGAGTATGGAAATACCCCATGTGTGGACATCAAGTGCACTGTGGGCGAACTACAATGCTCAGAAGAGGAGTCACATTTGGTTTTTGGAAAGCAAATTTTGTTGAAATGGTTTTTGGGGGTCATGTCACATTTAAGAAGCCCCTATGGTGCCAGAACAGCAAAAAAAAACACCCCTGAAGGAACGTAACAAGGGGTACAATGAGCCTTAACATCCCACAGATGTTTAACAAATTTCCGCTAAAGTTGGACGTGGAAATAAAAAATTTGATTTTTTTCACTAAAATGCTGGTGTTACCCCAAATTTTTTATTTTCACAAGGGGTAATAGGAGAAAAAGCTTCCCAATATTCGTAACACCATTTCTTCTTAGTAAGGAGAAATATGTGGATGTAAAGTGCTCTGCGGGCGAACTACAATGCTCAGAAGAGAAGGAGCACCATTGAGTTTTTGGATAGAGAATTTGGTTGGAATGGAAGTTGGGGGCCATGTGCGTTTACAAAGCCCTTGTGGTGCCAGAACAGTGGACCCCCACATGTGACTTCATTTTGGAAACTACACCCCTCACAGAATTTAATAAGGGGGGCAGTGAGCATTTACACCCCACTGGCGATTGACAGATCTTTGGATCAGTGGGCTGTGCAAATGAAAAATAAAATTTTTCATTTTTACGGACCACTGTGCAAAAAATCTGTCAGACACCAGTGGGGTGTAAATGCTCACTGCACCCCTTATTACATTCCATGAGAGGTGTAGTTTCCAAAATGGGATCAGATGTAAGGGAGGGGTCCACTGTTCTGGCATAATGGGGGCTTTGTAAACGCACATGGCCTTCAATTCCAGCCTAATTCTCTCTTCAAAAGCCCAATGGCGCTTCTTCTCTTCTGAGCCCTGTAGTGAGCCAGCAGAGAACTTTACGTCCACATATGGGGTATTTCCATATTCGTAAGAAATAGTGTTACAAATTTTGGGAGGCTTTTTTCCTATTACCCCTTGTGAAAATGAAAAATTTGGGTTAACATCAGCATTTCAGGAAAAATGTTTTTATTTTTTATTTTCCCGTCCAACTTTAATGAAAAATTGTCAAAGACCTGTGGGGTGTTAAGACTCACTATACCCCTTGTTATATTCCTTGAGGGGTGAAGTTTCCAAAATGTGGTCACGTGTTTTTTTTTTTTTGCGTTCCGGTCAGAACCACCCTTCAATCAGCCACCCCTGTTCAAATCAACAATTTAGGCCTCAAATTTACATGGCGCTCTCTCACTCCTAAACCCTGTTGTGCGTCCACAGAGCATTTTACGCCCACATATGGGGTAGTTCTGTACTCAGGAGAAATTGCTTTACAAATTTTGTGGGTCTTTTTCTCCTTTTACCTCTTGTGAAAATTAAAAGTATGGGACAACGCCAGGATGTTAGTCTAAATTTTTTTATTTTTTTTACACTAACATGCTGGTGTAGCCCCTAACTTTTCCTTTTCATAAGGGGTAAAAGGAGAAAAAGACCCCCAAAATTTGTAAAGCAATTTCTCCTGAGTTTGGAAATACCCCATATGATGCCCTAAACTGTTGCCTTGAAATACAGGCTCTGAAGTGAGAGAGTGCCATGCGCATTTGAGGCCTAAATTAGGAATTTGCAATAGGGGCGGACCCGGATACAAGGATGGCGCTTGTCTCCACCAAAACCCTACGGCAGTGTTTCCCAAACAGGCCTCCAGTTGTTGCAAAACTCCCTGCCTGCCAGGACAGTCAATGGCTGTCCGGCAATACTGGGAGTTGTTGTTTTGCAACAGCAGGAGGCTCAGTTTAGGAAACACTGCCGTATGAGACGTTTTTCATTTTTATTGAGGGGAGGGGTAACTGTGTAGGGGTATATGTATGTGTATTGTTTCACTTATTATTATGTGCAGGTGTAGTGTAGTATAGTGTTTTTAGGGTACATTCGCACTGGAGGGGGTCCACAGTGAGTTTTCTGCTGGGAGTTTGAGCTGCGGCGGAAAATTTTCCGCAGCTCAAACTTGTAGAAGGAAACCCACTGTAAACCCGCCCGTGTTAATGTACCCTTGGGGGGAAGCAAACCTTCAGCTGTTGCCAAACTACAACTACCAGCATGCACTGACAGACCGTCCATGCTGGGAGTTGTAGTTTTGCAACAGCTGGAGGCACACAATTTGGAATCACTGAGTTAGGAAACAGATTCTAGCTCAGTGTTTCCCAACCAGTGTGCCTACAGCTGTTGCAACACTACAACTCCCAGCATGCACTGACAGCAGAAAGGCATGCTAGGAGTTGTAGTTATGCTACAACTGGGGAAGAAAAGTTTGGAGACCGCTAAGTAGTGCTCTCCCAATTATAGCCCTCCAGATGTTGCAAAATTACAATTCCAAGCATGGCCAGGCTGTCCAGGCTTGCTGGGAGTTGTAGTTCTGCAACATCTGAAGGGCCAGATATTGCAGAACTACACCGCCCAGCATCTCTGACTGTCTGGGCATGCTGGGAATTGTAGTTTTGCAACATCTGGAGGGCCACAGTTTGTAGACCACTGTATAGTGGTCTCCAAACTGTGCCACTTCAGATGTTGCAAAACTACAACTCCCTTCATACCCAGACAGTCAGTGCATGCTGAAAGTTGTAGTTTTGCAACATCTGGAGGACCACAGTTTGGAGACCACTCTCCAGATGTTTGGCTGTCTGGGCATGTTGGGAGTTGTAGTTTTGCAACTTTTAGGCCACAGGGAAGATCACTTACCAGAAATCTTCACTGCAGCCTCCTCCACCGCCGCACTATCCGGCTGCACTCCTTCTGCCGCTGCCGCCGCCCGATGTCTCTGCCGCAGCCGCTCCGATGCCGCCACTACTCCGGTAAGCCAGTGTTCAACCCCCCTCGCTGCACTCGTTCCCCCACTTCAATCGGTGGGCAGAGCGGGAGAAATTAACTTTAACCCTCCCGCCCCCAACTGCCATTGGTTGGTCAGCCTGACCAACCAATGGCAGGGTATAGGAGGAGGAGGTGGCACCCCTGCCACCTCGCTCCTATCCTTTAGGATGGTTGGAGCTGTCTCTGAAAGCTCCAATCATTTTTATTTTCCGGGCCATCGGGTCACTAGTGACCAGATTGGCCCGGAATCGCCGCAAATCGCCGGTCTGAATTGACAAGCCATTTGCGACGATTGCCAACATGGGGTTGTCTCTGGACCCCCCTAGTCATTGCCATGGGATGCCTGCTCATACTACCCGGCGAATGGTAGTGATCGGAAATACAGGTACGCCCTCCGTCATTAAGTACCAGGACACGAGGGCATACCTGTACCCCCTCTGTCCCCAACAGGCTAAAAAGCTTAACCCTTCCAGTACTTATCAGCTGCTGTATACTACAGAAGTTGTATAGTTATTTTCTGTCTCACCACATTGCTCTCTGCTGACACCTCTGTCCGTGTCAAGAACTATCCAGAGCAAGAGCAAATCCCCAGAGCAAACCTTTCCTAGTTTGGACAGTTCCTGACATGGACAGAGGTGTCAGCAGAGAGCACTGTGGTCAGACTGAAAAGAACTACACAACTTCCTCTGAAGAATACAACAGCTGATAAGTACTAAAAGGATTGAGATTATTAAATAAAAGTAATTTACAAATCTGTTTAACATTTTGCCACCAGTTGATTAGAATTTTTTTTATTTTCCACCGCAGTACCCCTTTAAGTCAGGTTGTGACCCAGAATCATTCATGTCTTTTACCAGGACATTGCCACTATAGCTCCTTAGGAGGATATCCCCAAACACAGCACCGTGTGCGCAACCCCTTACTCCGGAGTATAAGTCACAGTACATACTGTTCTCGGCCTAGCTCATGGAGCAGGGGGAGCGGCTGCAATGTGTGCGAGTACACTGCGCATGCGCAACAACTCGCACATCGCAGCAGTGTGTCTGCTTGTAGCGCTGTATTGCCGCTCAGAGCAGGCACATCTAAAGGCACCCTGTAGCGTAACGTACACTGCCGAGAAAACTGTACAACGTCTGGCAAGTTCCATGCCAGAGTCCTAATAATTAGAATACTTTTTTTCCCCATATATTGGTGTATAAATCTTGCTGGCTGCAATTCTCAAAAGAAGAACAAAAGCTTAGCAGTTAGTTCCACACAAGGTGGCATTTTTTAATGTTACAGATAATAAAACAGTAACAGGAATATAACAGTCTATCAGGTCACTGAATCGAACAATAGTTTCCTACCATTATAATACCCAGTACGCTTTCTCCAACTATTGGCACCATTGGATTAAGAATAACCAGGAAAACTAGATTTAAAAAAACAATTTGAGTTGGCGGCAGGGGAGGTAATTGAGATTGCACAGGTAATAAATGTGTATAATTCTCCCTTTTTCACAAACCAACCTGGTGGCGTCACTGTGTATTGTGTCCCACCAACTCCCTGCACCAGTAATAAAAGAGAACATAACACACAGTGCAATGTAATATTTTACATCAAAATATACATACATTATATCAATATATACTGAGCAGTCTTAAGTGTTAAAAGGTTATTTTAAATTCACATGCAATTATTAAGAAATAGAATATAGTGTCACAAAGATTATACGGAATTGTTCATTCATCCCCTTACACGCACCTTACTAGTAGAAGTATGACTACAGACTTGGGTCCTCCCGTATAAGTGAGTAAAACATGAATCCCTTCCATCTTTACTCATTGCACACACTTTCTGTTAGTCTCACTATGTGGCCACTGTATAACCAGTCTTTTTCCAACTTGCTAGAGTAATAATAATTCTTTAACCCCTTAAGGACGCAGCTCATTTTCACCTTAAGGACTGAGCCATTTTTTGCAATTCTGACCACTGTCACTTTAAGCATTAATAACTCTAAGATACTTTTACCGATTATTCTGATTCTGAGATAATTTTTTCGCGACATATTCTACTTTATTTTAGCGGTAAATTTTCGTCATTACTTGCATCCTCTCTTGGTTAAAAATCCCCAAATTTCATGAAAATTTAGAAAATGTTGCATTTGTCTAACTTTGAAGCTCTCTGCTTGTAAGGAAAATTGATATTCCAAATAAATTTTATATTGATTCACAAATACAATATGTCAAATTTATGTTGGCATCATAAAATGGACATATTTTTACTTTTTGAAAACTTTAGAGGGTTTCAAAGTATAGCAGCAATTTTCAAAAGTTTCATGAAAATTGCAAAATCTGAAGGGACAGATGTTACAGAACTACAACTCCCAGCATGCCTGGGCAGTCTAGGCATGCTGAGAGTTGTAGTTTTGCAACATCTGGAGGGCTTCCGTTTGGGCACCACTGTAATAGTGGTCTCCAAACTGTGACCCTCCAGATGTTGCAAAACTACAACTCCCAGCATGCCCAGATAGCCTTTGGCTGTCTGGGCATGCTGGGAGTTGCAGACTGGCAACCACTAGGAATGCAGCAGTAAAGATCATTTTACTGCCACTTCATTGATGCTCCACGCATCGCCTCCCTAACTGCGCCGCTGATCTCCGCTGATGTCACCCACGGCTGATGTCACCCACGGCATCTTCTTTGCAGGTATCGGCCGTCATCTTCTCCCCCCATTCTGCCCGACATCCAGGGGTGGGCAGAGTGGGGGGGGGGGGTTCCATGGCAACCCCTCGTCTTCAACTGCCATTGGTCAGCACTCATTGCTGACTAATGGCAGGGGATAGGAGGAGGCTGCAGCACTGCAACCTCGCTCCTATCCCTCAGGATGATCGGGGCTGTCACTGACAGCTCCAATCATCCCTATTTTTCAGGCGATCGGGTCACCAGAGACCCGATCAGCCCGGAATAGTAGAAAATCGCATGTCTGAATTGACATGCGATTGACTGTGATCGTCGACATGGGGGGGGGGGGTCTCAGGACCCCCCTCGGCGATGTGCCGGGATGCCTGCTGAATGATTTCAGCAGGCATCCCAGTCCGGTCCCCAGCCGGCTAGCGGCGGGGACTCGAATTCCCACGGGCCTATTCATACGCCCTGAGTCCTTATGGACTCTGGATGCAGGGCGTTTGCATACGCCCTGTGTCCTGAACAGGTTAATTACATAGCACACACATATTAAGCAGCACTGTACACCATCATCACTCTACTGGCCTCTATCCCCATTGGGGATCACAATCTAACTTTGGGATGAAAACAGAGTAGCTGGAGGAAAACCACATAACGGGTAGAACTTACAAACTCAACGCAAATGTTGCCCTTGGTGGGATTTGAACCTAGGACCTGAGCGCTGCAAGGAAACAATGCTTCCGATTAGTCTCTGACTCCCTCGAAAATGATTGAGACTCCCTAGCCTCTATGGCTGTCTCACAGTCCTGAATGACACTCTCTAAGGTTTTTTTTTACTCTTGAGGTTCCATGTCAGGCATCGGAATATGCAGTCCTCAAATGGTAGCTTGAGGGGCTTTGCTAATCCTCTGGCACCAGTCACTAATCATCAGTGATCAGTATGTTACCTTCTGGCAGATATAGCTCCCAATTTCTCTGCCTGTGGGTTTCCTGGAAAGTTGGGTTCACATGGTTGTAATGTGTCTGCATTCAAGTGTCTGTAAAAGGACCCCAACAACTGGAACCTCCCAATTCTATTGAACTAAGATCACCATAGAACCATAGCATAGGAGATTGGTGATCTTAGGTCACATCATCAATGTTTCGACCCCCTAGGCCATTGTAGACTCATAAGCCTATTTCGCCTTCTACTCACCTTAATTATAGACATTGAAAACATTCCTATTTTTTTTATAGTGCACTAGAATATTGACAACTAAAAATCCGATTAGTTTATATGGTGAAGGTTTTACTAGCTTTTTTTCTTAGATTACTGGTTAGAAAGACTAAATTTCCATGAATTGATAAACCATACAAACGTTTATTTGCCAGCTATTGTTTGGAAATGTATTTTAAAAGATGATGTACACAGCCGAATAGTTAATCACAGCCATCTTTATATATGACTTACAGAATAGAAGGCCTAAGCCAGATTTATCAGGCACAAGTATAAAGTGTCTTGAGACTTGGCATCATTTCTAGTAGCATTGTAGAGGTCAATGGATACAGTATATTGAGAACCAATTTGGTTCAAATGATTTTTATGATTCAGTTTTTTTCCACAAAATGCAATAATGTTGGATAATTGCGCACAAAGGGATAATTGGATAATGCAAAATTTAGCATTTCACTGCTCATATGGCTCCTACAATTAAACAAGAGAAGAAAAAAGAAGGAACAAAACATTTACTTCAAGTACTGCTAAGTTATCAGCAAGGCAGCAGATAGTCCTGTGGAAAAACAGCAGTGAGACTAATCAGCATTATAATTAAATGTCATCACTAGAAATGGTATGTAAATGACACTGCCATGGTTCTTTAACCCTTTCATGGCTCTTGACACATACAGCTGCTCCGGGGGATTATTTTTTATTTTTTTTTACATCCTCCAGCTTAACAATTTCAGAACAATACAGTGTGACTATATAATATGTGCTATATCCTAGGTAGCGATGATCAACAATACTTTATTGTCTAAGGTTAGGCCACTGACCAGAAATAAAGAGTTACTTAGAGTAAAATTGGCAATATATCTTAAAGCAGCCTAGATCTTGCCAAGATATATGAATGGAATCATGAACACTGCAGTATATTTTACCAATCTAACCATGGATTTTTCTCTGCCTTTTCTTTCCAGCAGACAGTCCTACTTGAAACTTTTGGTGTTCATACCTTCACACAGACAGAGATGGGCTGGTGGATTTCACGACACAGATCTGCAAAGATAGTTTGCAGATACATGGTCGCTGTTGAAAATCTGCAGATTTTCATGGTAGGTTCTACACCAGAAATCCTAAGCCATCTACAGCACTATACATGCGGATGCAGTTTCAAAAAAATCCATCCACACTTAAAAAAAAAAAAAATAATCCACACTGAACAGAGAGGCATGCTGTGGATTTTGTCTGTCAGTTTTACCCTTTGCAATGGATTGAAACTTGCACCAAAATCTGCATAGTATTTTACGCAAAACACTTATTGTTAAAGAAACTCTGTCATCAGTGTCACCTGCACTAACCTGTCAGTACAGACAGGTAGTGCAGATGACACTGATGACAATGGTACTTACCTTGTCCCGGTTCGTGCAGTATTCTTCAGCAATTTTTTCCAGCATCTTCAGCTCCAGGCCTGACTTAGAGCATGGGCGGAGCTTAGTGACATCACCGCTGCTGTTCTCTTGCAGCGGGACTAAGCAGAGAACTGCAGCGGTGAAGTCACTAAGCTCTGCCCATGCTCCAAGCCGGGCCCATAACTGAAGATACTGGTGAAGATTACCGAAGAACGACTGTACGGACTGGGACAAGGTAAGTACTGTTGTCATCAGTGTCACCTGCCCTACCTGTCTGCACCGACAGGTTAGTGCAGGTGACCACGGTGACAGATTTCCTTTAACCCCTTAAGGACTGAGCGATTTCACGTTTTAGCATTTTCGTTTTTTCCTCCTTGCCTTTAAAAAATCATAACCCTTTCAATTTTACACCTAAAAATCTGTATTATGGCTTATTTTTTGCGCCACCAATTCTACTTTACAGTGACATTAGTAATTTTACCGAAAAATCCACGGCAAAACGGAAAGAAAATTCATTGGGCGACAAACGTGAAGAAAAAATGCCATTTTGTAAGTTTTGGGGGCCTCCATTTCTACGCATTACATTTTTCGGTAAAAGTGACACCTTATCTTTATTCTGTAGGTCCATATGGTTAAAATGATACCCTACTTGTATAGGTTTGATTGTGCATTACTTCAGAAAAAATCATAAATACATGCAGGAAAATGTATACGTTTAAAATTGTCATTTTCTGAGCCCTATAACTTTTTTTTTTCTGAGTTCAGGGGGCTATGAGGGCTCATATTTTGCGAAGTGATCTGAAGATTATAGTGGTACCATTTTTGTTCAGATCAGACTTTTTGATCACTTTTTATTTACTTTTTTGTGGTATAAAAAGTGATCAAAAATGCACTATTTTGGACTTTGGATTTTTTTTGCGCGTATGCCATTGAACATGCGGTTTAAAAAGCAGTATATTTTTATAATTCGGACATTTACGCACGCGCTGATACGACATATGTGTATTTTCATTTTTATTTACACTGTTTTATTCTGTTACTAGGAAATGCCGGGTGATTTAAACTATTAATTCAGAAGGGGATACCTGAAAGGGTTAACTTTTTTTTTACACTTTTTTTTTGCAAGCTGATAGGTGTCATAGAGACCTATCAGCTTGCAATGGCTGATTTCATTCACAGACTGCTGCCTTGCCGTTGCATGGCAACAATCAGTGAAATCGGTGATTGATTGCTCCAGCCTGTAACTCAGGCTAGGAGTAATCAATCGGAGCCTGGACGCCGCCGGAGAAGGTAAGAGACCTTCTTCTCTCCGGGTAGCTGATTGGGGCCTTGTGATTTTATCGCGATGACCCCAATCAGCCCGACTGAGCAGCCGGGAAGCATTTAGTTTCACTTTCGGAAGGGTTAATAGCGTGTGGCCGAACGATCGTGGCTGCACGCTATTAGCCGCGGGTCTCGGCTGTGAATAGGCGGTGGGACCATCCCGCAGCGGGACCCCGCGTTATAGACAGGGACCGTACTTAGGACGTTTATAAACGTCAATTTGCGGGAAGGGGTTAAAGAGTACCTGTCATGAGCTTGATCATGTTTTAATTCTCCCAGTTCACTCCGCCCATCATGTTAAATCACCCCCTGCCTTTATTTAAAAATGTTTTGTTTTCTACCTTGATATTGTTCTGCATTTCCTGCTCAGTCTTGTCAGCTCCACCTACTTGGAAGGTGTGTTCCTCAGTGGTTGTGACATCATCTGAAGCCCTGCTGAGGAAAACTTCCTTCCTCACTCTGCTTCACACAGCCAAGAGTAGTTCATTGTGAGAATGTACACACCTCCTTCAGCTCTCTGCACTGAACTATACTGTGTGCTCAATTGTGCCCAGCAGCTTGTAAAAGGAGCTAAAGTATTTAGCACAATATTCAGCACTATTGTCATGAACGACTGGGGGGACAGGGAGAGTGAGCCCTAAACTGACCCTAAAAACACTCTCCCTGCTTACATGGCCAGACAGCCTAAGCGGTGGATCGACAACTTGGAGATGGTTCCTCCCTGAGCTAAAGTACAGTGGCGTTAAATAAAATAATAATAAACATAGTCGGTCACAGGCCAGAGACAGATCGGGAAAACTACCAGACAACCAGATGTACCAGACAGAATATAAACACTAACACAAACAGGGCAGAATATAGTGTAAAAACAAACAGTTCATTAACCAGATAGGAACTAGACTAGGTATGCAACAAGCATACAGCAGAATCCAAGAGATGCATGGGGTAAACGGGTGAACTAAATGTAAAAACACCGAACTGATCAGGAACATATAACAATGTTCACACTGGGACACAGAACAAAGAAACTGGACTCCCCACGCCAAAAAAAGGAGTAGACAGCATAATAAAGCCAAATAGACTACTAGCCAGTGGGCACACTCCACCGTGTGATCAGGATGCTGACCAAATAGGAAACAGAACTATAAAACATGAAACTCTAGACCAGAACTGGATGAGTCTGAATAGACTCCAGGATACCAAACAATAATTATAACACACTTGACTAGAACCAGATGAGTCTGTATAGACTCCAGGATACCAAACAGGAATTATAACATACAGACTAGAACCAGATGAGTCTGAATAGACTCCAGGATACCAAACAGGAATTATAACATACAGAGCACAGGTAACACTAGACTAACACAGTGTGAACCCAGACTAAGCAAACAAAAACATACCTAATCCTAAAAACCGACAGATGTCCTTTAAAACCAAGCAGACTAAAAGCTATATAAACAAGACTATTAACCATGGCAAAAACTCAGATAATATCACAAGATAAATACAAGGTGCATGCTCATGCAGACATGAAAGTGTATTGCGCAAATAACCAGCAGAGAATGCAGGAGAACTCTGGTTAAAATAATCCAACCGAGTTCTCATTGGTTCAGAGCATTAACCATTCCCAATCCAGGTAGAATAGCAAACTGCTCAGAGCATCCTAGTATGTGAATACACACCAAGACAGAAAAATACATTAACAAATAAACGGACATTAAAATTATGCACTGAAGGCATCAAGACTTTACAGTCTAGCTCAGCATAAAGGGAAAGGGAGCTGAAATATTGAGCTCTTTACACTCTGAGCTGAGGTCTGGCCTGCATTTCCTGACTTTTGTCTCTACCAGGCTGCTGCAGGAGACAATCAATAAGCAGGGACAGACAGAGGACCCCTGGTGGCCAAACTTTAAGGGGTTAATTTAACACATACAGTTACAAAAAAAAATGTTAAGAAGTATATTAGAAAAGTAATTCAAATAGACCAATCTATAACATATTATTTCTATTACTAATGACACGTACCATTTAATATTGTTTAGATTATGTATTTTACAATTTCTTCATTTACATTCTCGATTCATCGCACAATAAAACTTCAGTATCTCTGATAATAAAACATCTTTAAATGCGAGACTGTTTCTTTAGTTAAGATGGTTTTATTCACTAATATACAAGTTCTTAACATACAATGGGAATAATCTGAACTTTGAGGACACTTACAGTTCAGATTTTCAGATGATGATGGCACTTCAGTGTATTTCTTTGCCTTTGGACATCTTGACCTGCCGCTCCTTGAGCCAGGGTTAGTCTTCTTCCAATCACTCTACTCCAGCTAAGGGGATCAGTGTCCTGCTGGAAAGTAAATATCCTATTGCAATAGTTAATTTAGTTCTTCTGTTACACAAATAAAATTGCAGCTTAACCATCTAATTCAAGATATAAAATTTGATTTACAAAGCTCAGGTATTGCATTTTACATAAAATGTCCTTTTATAGCATTTTAATTTAATAATTCACTAAAAAGGGTGTACATAGTTAAACACAATAAGGCTATGCCTATAGATGAGATGAAAGGTATTAATTATAAAACACAATAGCGCTATGCCTATATTAAAAGGTGTTTATAAATAAAAACAATTGGGGAGATTTATCAAGACTTGTACTCAAGTTGACCAGTTGCCCATAGGAACCAATCAGATCACTTCTTTTATTTTTCAGAGGCCTTTTTAAAAAATGAAAGAAGCAATTTGATTGGTTGCTATGGGCAACTGGTCAACATTTCCTCTGCACAGGTTTTGATGAATCCCCCCCAATAGGACTATGCCCATAGATGAGTTGAAATGTGAGAATTATATTTAGTAGCAATACCATGCATTATGTAAGCCAACCAATAGTTGATATCAAAAGTTGCGACAATTTATCATAGAGCATTAGCCACTGTGAAACCTTCAAAGCATCCTTAGGCTGCCTAGTCTCTATTTGGGTATTATATATGACCACTAAATCTAATCCAATTGTCTGAACATCTCTGAGCTTGAACTGGGTGAAGCACTCCGGGATATCAGTACAATATACAAATAAGAATGTTTATGTTTTGCTATGATGGCACCAGGAAATTCAAAGCTGATCAATTTTTGACACTTCAGTTACATTTTACTTTCCCTTTTGCTGTTCAGACATTCTCTTACCTCTTCCAACAGTTTCACTATGTATTCTAAATGTATTTACCATATGGTGAGCAAAATGACCCATGGGCTATTATCTGTAAGCTGGATCATCAGGTTTTTTGGACCGCTTGGTGCCAAACTAAAGTTTTGGAGAATTCACTTTTTAGTCTTATGCTAGGTTTGTCAGTTTGTTTTAGATTTAGTATTCACAAATAGGGATTTGTATCTGATAGTACTGTAGAGTACAGCTTAGGATATAGTGATCACCAGTCAGTGTGGTTTAGTATAAGAACAGTGACAGTGACTAACGCCACACAAAAACCAAAAAAAACTTGTTTTTAGAAAAAACTACTTTTCTAAAATTATATGAGTGGCAAATAAGTCCCTATCAGACTGGAACAGTTTTAACCAGAATAAATGGGACTACTTAATAGTCCAGAATAAATGGGACTACTTAACCTCTTGAGGACCCATGACGTACCGGTACGTCATGAGTCCGCTCCCGTTCTATTACGCGGGGCCACGGCGTGTGGTACTGGCAGAAGTGGCCAAAATCATAAAAATAGCCCAAAAATCTAGCATTTAGTAATGATTAAAAATATATATATATAATAATAGAGCAATGAAGATAGTAAAAGCACAGACAGAAGAGAAACTAGCTCAGTCAGTGAAAAAAGGGATAAAACATTTTTCAGATGTATAAATGAAAAAAAACAAATTAACACAAGGAATAATTACATTAAAAACAAAGGAAGGAAGGTATGAAGAAGAGAACAATAGACTAGCTAACTGCCTCAATGAATACTCCTGTTCAGTTTTCATGGAAGAAAATGAAGGAAAAGGACCTCAGTTAGGGAGGAAGACTAATGGATCATTTAATGCATGTGTCTTCACAGAGGAAGAGGTTCTATTTCAGCTGTCTAAAGTAAAGACAAATTAGTCACAGAGGCCTGATGGGGTACACCCAAAGTTAATAAAAGAGCTTAGCGGTGTACTAGCAAAACCATTAGCAGATTTATTTAACCAATTACTGCTAACAGAAGTAACTATAAGCCAGTAAGCCTGACATCAATAGAGGGGAAATGAATGCAAACCCTACTAAAGGATGGGATAGTGGAACATCTAAAATCCCATAGATTGCAAGATGAAAAACAATATAGGTTTAATTCAGGGAGGATCATGTCAAACTAATATTATTGCTTTTTTTATTGGGTGACAAAAATAATCAAGGAGGTGTAGTAGACATTGCTTATCTAAATTTTAGTAAGGCTTATGACACTGTCATAAGTCTTACTAAAGCTACAGTCTTTGAGCTTGGACTCCTATGTTCTTCCTACAGAAGTGGTGGCTACAAATGTAAAGCATGCATGGGATAGGCATAAGGCTATGCTTCATGTAAGATAGGACCAGGGACTATTCATTGTATACCGGATATTGGGTAGATTTCACAGTTTCTATATCAATGTACTTTTAATTGTCCACAGTAACACATCTACATGTCACAAATGATCCAGAGTATATGCATTTCACATTATAGCTGGCACCAAGGTGAGGAATAGTTTGGAATAACATTTAGCATGTGGACAGCTCAGAGTGTGATAAATAGCTGAAAAATACCCTTTAAAGACACATTAAGCAGATAAACAAGGAATATGGTGGTATACTGTAAAGGTCTACAAAGAGAACAGAGTTTGATGTCCATGGGGCAGTTTACAATTCATTAAATACCTGGCACAAAACCATGTACTGCATCTATCTCTTGGCTAGGTGCTGCATACGCTTTACTGTATGTCAGATTATAATGTCATTTTTTTTTATGTTTTGTTTCATTGTCATTGGTAATAACTGCAATGACAAATAACTGTAACAGGTGCCAAACCCTACTGGAAGCAGAAAGTAAAATGTAAACCGAAAGACTGGAAGTGAGCAGATCAGGATATTTTATTGGATTTGTAGCCAGACATACGAGCAGAGGTTTATAGACCATTGTGAATTCCAATGTTATGCACAGTTATGTCTAACTGTCTATGTCAATGCTGAACTATTGCCATCACGGAATTACAATACGCTTAGGCATATGCTGGAAAATACAACTGCATTTTTCCAGTAAGAATATTATGAAAATGGTAAAATTACCACTTATATGAACCAACTGAATGTTTAATGATAGGTACACTTAAACAATGATGAATCAAATGGCATAGAGCATGGATCCCTATGGCCTGGACTATTACTGTATAAAGCAGCTGGCCCGAATAGTTCTGTGTTCCCTTAGGAAAATGTACAAACGTAGAGAAAAGCATTTGCAGTGTAAGAAAGTCAACCTGCATTGCTGTTTTTCAGATGAAATACAATGAAATCATTGATGTGTTCACATATCCTTGACCTAAAGATTGGGAGAGAGAAATTTAAGGTCATACAGAGTAATCTAGCACACAGCATTTATCAAGCAGTGAGGCATGCCCCAAAGGAACATCTTTATCTACATATTTATAACATGTTTGCAGGGTATGACAGACACTTTGACAACAAAGGGCAAGGAGAATATGGGTAATGAAGCCAATATCAAAGTAGGCTAAGCTCATACAAATGGCAGGATAAAGAGATATGTAAACGTATAAAATAACAAAAGGAGAAGAGAGATGATAATACTATAACAACAAAGCCCATTCTGTGGTGCGAAGCGAGGGCCAAGGTAGTTTACTTGGAAGCTTTGAGAAATGTCAGTGAAAAGCAGTATGAATAAATAACTATATAATGATATATAAATAACTAATGACTGCAAAGAGAAGAAACGGTTTACATTATTGGAACTTTCTATTTTCATTATGTGAATGAGATAACTGTACCGAAAATCTGCTTTCTAGACGTGTAACTTGAAGCCCGTGGGCCTCAATGTAACATCTGTAGCAAGGTTCCCCAACTATGACTCTTAGTTTTGTTCTCTTAATAATGTATGGCATAGGAAACTTTAAAGGGGTACTCCGGTGAAAAACTTTTTTTTTAAATCAACTGGTGCAAGAAAGTTAAACAGATTTGTAAATAAAAAAATCTTAATCCTTCCTGTACTTATTAGCTGCTGAATACTACAGTGGAAATTCTTTTCCGTTTGAAACACAGAGCTGTCTGCTGACATCATGAGCACAGTGTTCTCTTCTGACATCTCTGTCCATTTTAGGAACTGTCCAGGGTAAAAGGAAATCCCCATAGAAAACATATGCTTTTCTGGACAGTTCCTAAAATGGACAGAGATGTCAGCAGAGAGCACTGTGCTCATGATGTCAGCAGACAGCTCTGTGTTTCAAACGGAAAAGAATTTCCGCTGTAGTATTCAGAAGCTAATAAGTTCAGGAAGGATTAAGATTTTTTAATAGAAGTAATTTACAAATCTGTTTAACTTTCTGGCACCAGTTGATTTAAAAAAAAAAAAGTTTTTCACCGGAGTACCCCTGATGCCCTCAGGCTTCAGCATAGACAGAAGACAATAGCAGGGAGATTCCTGCTATGTGTAAAGGAGACAAGCATAGTCTTATCGGTATTATTTATACCGGTAGTAACCAAGTTAATTTGGACCTTATTGCCAAAACAGTTTTAAAAGGCAACAGCCCAGCCCCAAAAAAACCTTAGTGACAGAAAAACAGGCATGGTGGTCACTAACGGGTTAAGGTGCATCACTTTTTTCCAGCATCACTCATGTCCAGAGGAAAAGTTGTTGAGTTGCCCATAACAACCAATCAGATCACTTCTTTCATTTTTCAGAGGACTTTTCAAAAATGAAAGAAGCAATCTGATTGGTTGCTATGGACAACTCAGCAACTTTTCCTCTGGACAGATTTTGATAAATCTCCCCAAATGTGTGGAATTTGACATGTTAGCTTTATCCAGTTTTTTAAGGGATTTTGCTGGTTTGCCCTGTATACAAATGTTAAGTCACCTAGGAGAGTATTAATTTCAAGGTCTTGACAACATATATGGCTATCGATAATGGATGGTACCTGGTGGTAACTAACATTTGGAATAAAAACACCAATTTTTTATGCTTTTTTTTAAATTAATGTCCAAAAATCATCCCTTCTTTGGAGGCAGATGGTTTATACTGTATGCACACAGAGGAATTAAAAGAAGTAATGGCTTTTTCCTAGTAGACAAAAAATGATCCCCTTTTGGAAATAGCAACGTGTCTGTAAAGTGAAAAAGCAACGATTCCCATTTTGGGATGTAGCAACAGAATTGGAAGCCTAGAAAATGCACAAAAGTGGCACAAAATCCTCTATCTACGGCTTTATCTAGCCAAACCAAATTCAGGTTCTATGGGTTAGGTTGGTAAGAATATTTAATATTCAGGAGGGAATAGGTAAGGGGTCAAATACACAACACTGACCATTGGTTTGCGGTCACATAAAAAAATTATCTGCAAGCAGCAGAAGCTGAATACTGCAGGAGAAGAGGTTATATATAATATATAAAGGCTTTATACCTGGCTCATTTCAATAGTGACATTGCCATTTCCACTATCATCTATTTAGAAATTCAATGTATGTGTGAGAGCAGAGCACCCTGGACACTTATCATACAGCGGTGCATGCTTTTATTGCACAATATTCTTAATATAGACCTAGGTACCTATTGTAAAGCCATTGACACATGTAGGAGGAAAATGTACTATATATTGTTCTCAGCCCTGCTAAGTAGGATCATAGAAGGGCAAATGTTACAGGATTCTACAGATCTCTTCTGTGAAACATTCATTTTTAAATTAGCATCTTATGGGTTCTCTAAAATCATAAAAAATTAAAAAAAGGCTGTAAAATAAAAATATTAATCTGCTTCTCCATCTATAAGATCATAATATATTTTGGCTGCATTTATATAAGAGCTGTATGACACATATTGCATGCCCAAAGATTGCAGTGTTGTAATGCCTGCATTGCTTTAATAAAAGTGAAAGGAAAATTAAATCTAGTCACGTTGTGACTAGTGTTGAGCGGCATAGGCCATATTCGAATTCGCGAATATTCGCGAATATATTGACGTATATTCGTCATATATTCGCTAAATTCGCATATTCGTAATATTCGCGTTTTATTTTCGCATCTGCGAAGATTCGCATATGCGAAAATTAGCATATACAAATTAGCATATGCAGAAATTAGCATATCCAAAAATTAGCATATGCAAATTTTCGCATATGCGAAAATGCACACGCCAGTATCACACAGTAGTATTTGAGCCTTCTTTACACCACACAAGCTGGAAGCAGAGAGGGGTGATCACTGTGATGTGTACTGAAAAAAAAAAAAAAACAATATTCGTAATTACGAATATATAGTGCTATATTCGTGAATATTCACTAATTGTGACGTTGTGAGTTGCCATGACCCAACAAGGTCTAGGCAAAAGCACATTAGTAAATCTCCCTAACTTTTTTCATTGTGCCTTTCTAATTTTTTATTATTATTTATTTGTATAGCCCCCTTGGTTCCAGGGTGCTTTACATTTGATAAGGAGTCAAAATACATCACACAATCTCAGGTACAGTGAAAAAGACACATAATAAATGACAGGCTGATTTAGAGGGAGAGAGGGCCTTGCCTGTTTGGGTTGATAATCTACATGAGGAGAGGTGGGAAAACAATGGGTGAGGGGGAAGCTGGCCACCTATGAGAAGTTAGGGAAGTCACATTCCCGGGTCAGTGGCAGCAGAGTTATTGTAGGTCATTGGCTTTCTTATAGAGATGGGTCTTCAGGTTACTTTTGAAGGTCTTGATGGTGGGTGAGAGCCTGATGTGTCAGGGTAGCAAATTCCAGCATGTGGGGGAAGAACGGAAAATGTCTTGGAGACAGTTTTGTGAGGGGTGTATGAGGGGAGAGCACAAGCGGAGGTCTTAAGAAAATCCGGGATTATGTAAGAAGGGGTATCGGGAGATCAGGTCAGAGATATATGGAGGAGATAGGTTGGGGATGGCCCTGTACGTCATGGAGAAGAGTTTAACAGAATTTGTTTGGAAACAGGTAACTAGTGAATAGTTTTGCAGAAGGGACAGGCAGATGAAAAGAGAGGAAAGAAGTGGATTAGTCAGGCAGCAGAGTTGAGGATGGATTGAAGGGTTGCAGGAGTCTTGTAAGGCTATGTTCAGACTACAGAATCTCCAGGCAGAAAATTTCCGCCCGGAGATTCCGAGTTCCGCTAGGACCGCGTGAACACTGCAGTCTCCTATAGACTGCTATGTGCTCTGCTAGGATTTCCGCCTGAAGAAAGAGCAACCCCTTTCTTCAGGCAGAAATTTTCTAGCTGATTTTTCATCCGGATTTCCGCTTCACAAATTCCAAAGTGTGAATTTGTGACCGGAAAACCATTCACTACACTCTGCATTATAGTAAGCGGAATTTCTGACGGAAATTTCAAAGCGAAAATTCCGGCGGAAATTCCGTAGTCTGAACCTAGCCTAACAGTTTAATAGTTTGAAAGTTTAGGAATGAGTGGATTTGAGAAATGTTGTAGAGGTGAAGGCAGCAGTCAGAGGTGACCTCAAGTCAGAGGAGGAGAAGAAGCAAGATATAGTTGACAGACACTCTAGGATTTTGCATAGGAGGGAGCTAATGTCTGGACCTGAGAGCTAGAGATGAGTGTCTTCTGCATAAAAGTGGTACTTAAAGCCATGGGATTCTATAGTCTAGGTTAGATTAAACAGGCATGATTTTCTGGAGAATTTACTTTATCCCTTCCCCTGTTATCTGACATTGGATTTTCCTGGGAAAATACAGTAAAGAAAGCATTTACTATGTTGGCCTTTTTCTCATCCTCCTCCACCATTACACCCAAATAATTTTTTAGGGGGTCAACATTTTCCTAGAAGCACTAGGATACAAGGAAGCATGATCCCAAGTACAACACTTATATTAACACACAGGAGCAGCACCTTTCCTCTGAAAGCACGTGAGTAACTTCAACCAGCATTCAGTTTTCAGAATTAAAGAACTGACTCTAATTTATGCAAGTTGCTCCGAGAGTAGAGAACTTATTGCACCTACTCCTTGTTTTCCCTTGTTTTGCATCCTGCACCTACACCATCAAGGATACCTCAACATTGATCTGTGATAGGTCCGAGCCAGAGGAGAATACATTTTGATTCTTTATAGACTTCATCTCCATTCTATATAAGACTTTCATTTTGACTTGTGTCCTTCTTCTGAACTTTGACTAAAGAGACACTCAGTGATTTATATATTCAAGATCCTGGAGAGAATGCTGAGCAAGAGACTTCTTATCTTTTCCTTCACATCTGTAGCAGAAGACAATTTAGGGGAACCTTCAACCAACAAACGTATTTTGTTTTTTTACTAAGTCTAATGATTAGTCTAATGTAGAGATTTATTGCTTCCTTCTTCCTTTCATTGTTAAAATCTACTACGCAAGTCCAATTGAATGTCATGTATATAAGCAATACACTGAGACAGAGAGGCCAGTCCAGCTTCTGCTTTCATTTCAGTTACAACCTGTGTGTGTTGTATCTTTATTGGGAAGCACTATTGGGTATCCACCGGCAGAAGACGACTCAACCATTGGGGTTGAACCTAACATTATTTGGCACTCGAGATGTTCCAGGGGAATTGCTTCGACACATTAGCAAGCAACAAGCCACGGTACACAAAAAATTGGAACACTTCAGTGGGGATTCCAATAGTGGGGTGGATTGGGCAACCCTGGTGGCAGGGAAACCTGAGCAGTTTTGGACAAGGACCACAGCAGATACTGACCTTTAAGGGGGGCTCCTGGGTAGCACGTGAAGTCACACAAATACTAGACCTAGGACGAATACCCACACAGGGGATAAAGGTCAGTTTTAGCAGAACATCTGTAAGTACTGATACATTTAAGCCTAGTCAAATAGAGAGGTGCTTACATGACAAAAACTGGCTGAATAATACACTTTTTCCTCAAGGTACCGGAGAAGAGTGTCATAACATTACAGGACATCAAAGATGTAATGAATCCTCATATTACCAGCCCTATGAGCCGACATGTAATAACCCAGATATTGGTTACTGTGGTACATTGGGACAGAAACCTGGATGGTGTTACATGACTAACGCCTCAAGACTGGTTGACATAGTTAACAAACTGATAAATCAACATTCCTCATATTGGGAACTCCCAAGAGACATATATTGGGTATGCGGAAGGGGGGTCTACAAGTGGTTACCAGTAGGGGTTAATGGTACATGTACCCTAGCAAGACTCACTCCCTCGACTTTTGTGATACCCAACAAAGACGTTGACATGAGAGCAGTCCCAAGACACATGCTATACCAGAGAGCAGCTGACAACAAGGAAAGAGAAAATGGAAGACCACACGTAGTTCAGATGGGAACAGCCAATAAACTCTTCAGCACTCTCTTTGTATACCCCATGATGATGCAAATATGGGACAAATTAGTTGAGACAACTGACTACCTTGACGACCAAATATATGACATTCTGGAAATCACTAACACCTCTGTGTCTGTACAACTAACCAGCACACAATAGTTCTTGATTACCTCACAGATGCTCAAGGGGGAATGTGTCAGATTATAGGCCCCACTTGCTGTGACTACAGACACCACAAGTACCATCCAGATGCACCACCAACTTGAGAACGTACTAAAACTAAGGGAACAGTACGCTAAAGACAATGACCAAAATAAAGATAAGTGGTGGGGAGACACTTTCTCCATAATGAACCCAGTCACCTGGTTGGAAGGTATTGGAGGATGGGTAGGAGGTGCCATACATTTTATATTACAAGTCACAGTTGTTATTCTTTTATCTTATTTAGATATTAAGCTTTTGATGATATGCATAAGTCGCTGTAAATATAGAATCGGTAAATACTGAGTATTGTTTACTTCAAATGACTGGGTTACATAAACATTTTATGCTGTTTTCCCAGGATGTAGAAGGAATAATGACCAGCATTTGTTTTCAGGTTCTCATGTCTCCTCTCTTTTTCGTTTGTATTTAGATTGACATCACACCCGAAACACTCTTCCTGGTGAGGATGCCGGTCCATTACTCAGGGGACGGAGCCAATTTAAGAAGACTTGGTTCCCTCAGGCAACTCGCGGTCTGGGATAGTACCTGAGGAAAGACCTGCTATACACCTGACCTGGAGGATCCAGTTCTTTCAGATGATGATGTCAAAGGGGGAAATGATAGGTCCGAGCCAGAGGAGAATACATTTTGATTCTTTATAGACTTCATCTCCATTCTATATAAGACTTTCATTTTGACTTGTGTCCTTCTTCTGAACTTTGACTAAAGAGACACTCAGTGATTTATATATTCAAGATCCTGGAGAGAATGCTGAGCAAGAGACTTCTTATCTTTTCCTTCACATCTGTAGCAGAAGACAATTTAGGGGAACCTTCAACCAACAAACGTATTTTGTTTTTTTACTAAGTCTAATGATTAGTCTAATGTAGAGATTTATTGCTTCCTTCTTCATTTCATTGTTAAAATCTACTACGCAAGTCCAATTGAATGTCATGTATATAAGCAATACACTGAGACAGAGAGGCCAGTCCAGCTTCTGCTTTCATTTCAGTTACAACCTGTGTGTGTTGTATCTTTATTGGGAAGCACTATTGGGTATCCACCGGCAGAAGACGACTCAACCATTGGGGTTGAACCTAACATCTGTGAACACACAGTACAATGACATGCCCCAAGGGTTAATTCACTCAAATACTCCATTAAGTTCATTGTCAAAGGCTGGGTGTGGTTAGGAAGCATTTCCATCAGCACCACCGGTAATGGCACCACAGTAACATCTCACCTGTAGTATCAGTCTCAGCAGATCCCCCTGGATTGCCACAGATTAAGTGGATCTTGTTTGGAACCAATACATCCCTAATCTGCTTCATGATATGGTGCAAGCTCGGTTTAACTTTATTGATAAAATACTGTTACTTTTAAATGGCATTTTAACCTGTATTCGCTTACCAACCTGACCATAAAACAAAATTTTTGAAAGATACATCCTTAACGCTATTCCAAAAATATTCACAAAGCTTTTATTAGCAGCCTAATATATCTAGCTTTCCAAAGCAACAGGAAAAGGACGGGGGTCCAGTTCAAGCTTAAATCTAAGCTTTCTAGAGTGACTAAGTGCTGGGATGCCAAGAAGGATGACAAGGCAAGGACAATGGACAATGTCAGAGTCAGCTACGATTTCCTACTAGAAGCTACAACTTTCTTTCTTCCAGCGTTGACATTCCAGCTCTCAGCAGTTGGTTGCATTGGGTTCTGTTGACCTATTTACAGGGACATTGTTGTCTGCAGATTTAAGTACAGTACCTTCTTATCTTGTTAATTGTTACCTGGAGGTTAACCCCCTTGTTTTGATCTCTGGTCCATCTAATTATATCTTTCCATCTTGACTGCCCTCCTGGTAGCCACTGCTGGCACTTGCCACTAAGTTGTGGCTCCCTAAGGCAATGTCCATGTGGACATTCCACCAACAGTGGAGCACCAGCAGAACATGCCTGTGCTAGGATGGCAATGCATTTCTGTACGGAGTACGCAGAAAGCATAGACATCTGCAGTCTTTCTGCAGACTCAGAATCTGGATTTCAGTGGCAGAAATTTTGATGTGTGCACAGTTATATAAAAAAAATGGACCTCATGTTCGGGATGAGCAAAAAGGATTGATGTATATATTAAAACATAACGTTTAATTCTATCTAGTAAAATAATCAACATATCAAATTCTATGGTCAGTAGAAAACGAACTAGGCAGCTCTGGGTTCTGCAGGGCCCAGCCAGCCCAGGGCTGCCACCCACTTGGGGTTATATATAGTAAAAACCACAGCAAGTAGGACTATGATGCAAATGCCAACGTGTTTCTGCCAGTTTGTATTCACTGGCGTCCTCAGGGCATCAAAAAATTTTCCAACACAATTGACCATTGGTTAAGAATATATAAAAGTCACTATAATTCAAAACGTCAACATTTATGCCAGCAGTTGTGGCTTAGTCATGTATACTGTGACAATCAATTCAACTAGACCAAAGACTCTGCAAGAGAATATATATAAAATATATGCTTTCCCTAGTTTGCTCCTGCAAGGGAGACAGCATGCCAAGTTCCTGCAAAGAAAAATAGGGGGATGAGGGGAGAAGTCTATCCCTATTAATGGTCTCTGTTCCGGTCTTCTCCGGTTTTGAAGTGTCACAGCAGCATACAACGCTGTCCTGCTAGTCAGCAGGACGCCTGTATCGGCATCTCTCACCTAGTGGCGTCAGACACCAACTCACCGCACTAGGTGAGAGATGCCGATACAGGCGTCCTGCTGACCAGCAGGACAGCGTCGTATGCTGCTGTGACACTTCAAAACCGGAGAAGACCGGAACAGAGACCATTAATAGGGATAGACTTCTCCCCTCATCCCCCTATTTTTCTTTGCAGGAACTTGGCATGCTGTCTCCCTTGCAGGAGAAAACTAGGGAAAGCATATATTTTATATATATTCTCTTGCAGAGTCTTTGGTCTAATTGAATCGATTGTCACAGTATACATGACTAAGCCACAACTGCTGGCATAAATGTTGACGTTTTGAATTATAGTGACTTTTATATATTCTTAACCAATGGTCAATTGTGTTGGATAATTTTTTGATGCCCTGAGGACGCCAGTGAATACAAACTGGCAGAAATGCATTGGCATTTGCATCATAGTCCTACTTGCTGTGGTTTTTACTATCTATAACCCCAAGTGGGTGGCAGCCCTGGGCTGGCTGGGCCCTGCAGAACCCAGAGCTGCTTAGTTCGTTTTCTACTGACCATAGAATTTGATATGTTGATTATTTTACTAGATAGAATTAAACGTTATGTTTTAATATCTACATCAATCCTTTTTGCTCATCCCGGACATGAGGTCCATTTTTTTGATATCATTTTTGAGGCTGGATGTTGATTACATCGGGATCTGCGTGAGCCCCTAATAACTTTTCACGTCTTGATTTTTCTACTTAGTAGTATTATGTGTGCACAGTGCAGCCACATCTATTTGAAATCAATGTGACTCTGCTGCTGCGGAATGTCCTTGCAGAATTCTAATGCAGAAATCCGCACAGAAATTCCATTGTGTGAACAAGGCCTGGGGGACTGCAATATGGGAATTCAACTGGGAAAGCCCATACTGCTTATTGGTGTCAACAGTGAAAACTGGCAGATTTATTAGACTATTAATTTTAAGCTCACCACTACCAAACCATTTAGAGCACAAGGAGAGAACTGTAACAGTATCGTTATAAGTATTAAGGGTTCATCAGAATCATTGCCATACATGATACAGCATTTGACTTGTTGGCTCTAAAGCCTGGGTTACACAGAGTGGGTTGGTGCAGATTTTTATATTTTTTGTCAATCTAGAAATTAGATTATTTGTATTAATCCTAGTAAGAACTGTAAGAATGGCACTCACCACGTTTGGCTGAACAAATCGTTGCTTTATTCGGACATCTTAACAAGGTGCATGGTGCAGCCACATCCGCAGCTGGCGGTGACGCTGGGAACTCTCCCAGAATGGTGCGACAGCTGTTTTGTAGCCTGATGAAGTAGCCAGTCACTTCAGCCTTTCACTGCAAAGATAGATAGTGACAGACAGCGCTGTGTTGCACAGAAAAGCTTTTTTTCCAGCATCAATTCACCTCCTAGTCAAGTCAGTGTTCTGTTGCACAGAGAGAGGGACAGAGAGCAGTGTGTTGTGCACAGAAAAGCATTCTTACTGCAGTGATTCACCTCCCACTCACTGTCTACAGCGTTCTATTACAGAGACGGACAGAGAGCAGTGTGTTGCACAATGTGTTGCACAGAACAGCTGCAATTCAGCTCAACCACAAATCCTGCATAGAAACACTGATAGGGAAGGGAGTGAGATTGAGAGAGAAAGTGCAACTTTGGGTGTAGTACACAGTGACTGTGTGCTGCAGCACTGTTGTGTACTGCTGGTGTTGTGCACAAATACTTTTTTAAGCGTACTGTAGCACATTTCTCCCATCATAAGTGCATACCACATACATACATCTAAGTGGTGTACTATTTTGTACCTGTTAAAGTCTCAAGAGCCTAGATACTGTGAAAGGCCAGACAAAAGTACTCACCAGCTGGTGTTGTATACAAATACTTTTTTAAGCGTACTGTGACGCATTTTTTCTCCCCTCATAAGTGCATACCACATACGTGCATCTAAGTGGTGTTCTATTTTGTACCTGTTAAAGTCTCAAGGGCATAGATGCTGTGAAAGGCCAGGCAAAAGTACTCACTCGGCTGGTGTTGTACACAAATCCTTTTTTAAGCATTATGGAGCGTATTATACTTCCCTAATATACGCACTTAGTATGTCAGGCAGAGATGTGCCAGGATGTGCAAAGAGGAGCGGCAGAGGCCTAAATTCATCAAGCAGAGATCGCAGCAGACTAGGGGTGAGTGGCAGCAGGAGTCGCAGTGAGAGGCCCAAGCTCCGGGTATCAGCTAGCGGCCGTGTCTTGATCTGTCGTCATCGATTGGTTAACACTGTCATCCACTTCATCACAAGTGACACATCTGACACCCCCAGTCAACAGTCAGCGGTCCCTCAGACACAACCCTCAGTTGGCATGGCCTGCAAGCAGTCCCTGTCCTCTTATTGCCTCTGTGCTATGCTGTTCCCTCCCCCACAGGAGTATCTTATGCTGTGGGTTCAGCTCCAATATTTAGTGAGGACGATCTAGAGGACAGTCAGCAGCTACTGCCCATCCAAGAATTGGAGGAGACATCCGCCGCTTCCTATGCTATATGCGCAAGTAGTGATGAGGAGAGTGGCGTTGGAGGTGGTGTTGCAAGTATTGAGGCTCCTGAAGCAGACACTGTTAAGGAACCTGAGGAGGACATCAGTGACGTGCAGACAAAACTCGATGATGATGATGAAGCCGATCGCACTTGGGAGCCGGGTGCTGAAGGAGCTTCATCATCATTATCTGGAGAAGAGAGTTGCAGGTTGCCTGTGAGGCAGCAGCTGAGCCAGCAAGGTGGTAGCATGGTTGGCAGTCAGCATGGTGGCAGAAGTGGAAAGTCTGTAGCCAAACGTGCCCAGGGCAGACCACCTGGTTCACGGCAGCATACCTTCCTAGGAGGTAGTGGAACAGGGGTTCCTGCAGTGGCAATCAGTGTCTGTTAGTGAGAAAATCAGCTACTCGGTGATGTGGTATATTTTCATCAAGCATTCGGAGGAGGTTAACTTGGCCACATGCAAGATGTGTTGGCAGAAGGTGAAGTGTGGCCAGGGTCTAAATGTTGGCACCACGGCCCTGCGTCAACATATGCAGCGTCACCATAAAGTTGCCCTGGAGAACCGTGGCTCCGAAGTGGTGGTCCAGCCTGCTGCATCACCCAGTGGCATGCCTCTCCCTGATCCTCCACTGTGTCCACAGCCTCCACTGCAGTCTCAGTGCCCTTCCAGCATACCATGTGTGCAGGGCACAGCGGTGTCACGCTGCTCTTCACATGGTTTGCTTGGCGAATGGAGTCACACAGGGGAAGAACTGCTAAATGTCATTCATCAAGAAATTGAATCATGGCTTACTCCACGAAAACTGGAAATGGGAGCCATGGTGACTGACAACGGGAAGAACATCTTGTCTGTGCTGGGCCAAGGAAGCCTGAAACATGCGCCCTGAATGGCATACATGTTCAATCTGGTTGTAAAGCGGTTCCTGAAGTGTTCCCCCCATCTACAAGACATCCTAACAATGGGAAGGAAACTTTGCATGCACTTCAGCTACTCGTACACCGCAAAGCACTCCCTCATTGAGCTGCAGTGTCCGAACGGTATCCCCCTAACATAGTCTGATTTGTGACGTTTCCACACGTTGGAATTCCACCCTCCATATGTTGGACCGACTATACAAACAGAGAAAAACCATCACCGATTTCTTGATGATCCAAGCAGATAGGGGGACGCCCCTGTGTAACTTCAATGTCAACCAGTGGCAGCTCATACGTGACATCTGCCGTTTGCTCAGGCCCTTTGAGGAAGCCACATTTTTAGCCAGTCGCCAGGATTACAGGATGAACAACGTTATTCCACTGCTTCATCTACTACTGCACGTGTTGGAAACAATGGCTGGTCAGGGCACTAGAGACATGGCGCCTATATCTGACGGCCACATGAGCTCTGTGGGGGCTGAACTGGAGGAGGAGGAGGGGGAGGGGCACAGTGGAGCACAGTTTAGGTTTCGCGAGATGGGCGGTTTTTCTATTCATCTGACAGGAGAGGAGGAGCAGGAGCAGCTAGAGGAGCTAGAGGGTTATGAGGAAGGCAAGACAAAGTACCTTGACACACCGTGGCAGTATGCAGTGGAGATGGAGGCAGGGAGGCATGCACAATGCATGATCAGTTACTTGCGTAGTGACCACCGAATTGTCACCATTTGGCAGCAGGATGACTTCTGGCTCTCCAACTTATTGGACCCTCGCTAACGGCACAAAATGGGGGCCTTTTTTACACCCACTGAGAGGGAGGAAAAACTGACCTACTACAGAGACATCCTTAGTAGTCAGTTGGCCAATGCCTAACTACCCCATCGTCCATCCTCTTGCAGGTCTGACTCGGGGGGGGGGGGGGGGGGCCTCTGCGCCCGCCTTCAACTGCCATGGCTGCTGGGGAGGGGTGGGGTGGCAGGAGCTCCATCAGCAGAAGCTAGTTTCTACAGACTCTGATGAGTAGCTTTCTTCACCCGCATAGTGAAGCAACTCATCAGCAGCAGGTACGCCTGGAGCAAGACCTGAAACAACAGGTGATGGCATACCTTGACATTACCATGCCAACATACCTTGAAGATCCGCAGGAGTTCTGGGTAGCCAAACCTGATTTGTGACCACTACTAGCAGAGTTTGCCCTGGAAAAGCTCTTCTGTAGTGTACCATTAGAGCGGGTGTTTAGTGCAGCGGGGGCAATAGTCACCCCAAGGAGAACTCGTCTGTCCACAAAAAATGTGGAGCGACTGACCTTTGTGAAGATGAATGAGGCATGGATCAGCCAGGATTTCCACCCACCAATGCCTGATGCATCAGGGTAGATTGACCATGGTGCCACACCAACACTTCACAAATATGGATAGTGCAAAACATGTTTAAGGTGCTGCTCCCCAGGTACAGACATTCCTCGCCATCAGACCACAAGTAAGTATTGAGGATATTCATTGCTTAAAACTTAACTTTTCTTAGGATAAAGTATACGTACTCAATTTTTTTTTTAATCGAACAAAAGGAAAGGTGTGCAAAAAACTCTGTGGGGATAAAAACTTCCCCTGTAAGGCCTTTCTCTCACATTATTAATTCCCTTCTTTGCAAGTGTTACTTGCCATAAAAAGGGAGGCCCCACACAGGAACCTCTCCCTATTTCCCCCTAAAAACACTGCCATTTCCCATGGTTTTATGTGGAAATTGAGTTTCCTGTGGGGGGCCATCCTTTTTAGGGAATCAATAGGGCCAAAAAGGGAATTAATAGGGCGTTACAGGGGAAGTTTTCATTCCCACCTGCTAAAATGGACAATACGTTGTTCCCTTCCTCCTTTTCGAGGAAAGTGTTACTCGTCTTAAAAAGGGCGGCCCCACACAGGAACCAATCCCTATTTCCACCCAAAAACCATGGGAAATGGCCGTGTTTGTAGGTAGAAATAGGGAGAGGTGCCTGTGTAGGGACACCCCTTTTGGGGCGAGTAACACTTGCCAAGAAGGGAATTAATAATGCAAGATTAGAGCCTTACAGGGCAAGTGTTTACCCCCAACGGTTACTATGGATTATACGTTGTTCCCTTCCACCTTTTAGACGTTTTTGCATCACATCAATGCTTGGTGGCATAGATGGCCCATGATGTTTTTTTGCACATCTTTCCTTTGTTTTGATTTAAAAATAAATTTTGGGGCCATATATTTTATCCTAAGCATATTATTTAACGTTCAGTTTTACGTAATGCATATCCTAAATACATACTTTTGCACACTAACACTTTTACTAAAGATACCGTTTTCTTCTGCCTACCTCCGTCAGCTACTATTCTGATCCAGCCATCCACCTGATGCCACATATCTCATGCCAAGTTCTCCTTTTTTCACCTATCTTCATCACTGGGTACTGGTATTGCCACCCACCGCACCACTCTGTCACCGGGTCACTTTCAGGACTCCTGATGATGCTGCTGCCACCTTCAGGCTGTCTCATTCTGCCATCATATGTTCTCCTCATGCTGATGCCAGCTCCCAGCTGTCTCATACTGCCTCCATATGTTCTCCTCATGCTGCCGCCACCTCCATGCTGTTTCATTCAGCCACTATAGGGTCTCCTCATGCTACCGCCAACTCCAGGCTGTGTCATTTAGCCTCTATATGTTCTCCTCATGCTGCCGCCACATCCATGCTGTGTCATTCAGCCACTATATGGTCTCCTCATGCTGCCGCCAACTTCAGGCTGTCATTCAGGCACTATTTGTTCTCCTCATGATGCCGCCACTTACATGCTTTATCATTCAGCCACTATATGGTCTCCTCATGCTGCCGCAAACTCCAGGCTGTGTCATTCAGCCACTATGTGGTCTCCTCATGCTGCCGCGAACTCCAGGCTGTCTCATTTAGCCACTAAATGTTCTCCTCATGCTGCTGCCACCTCCACACTGTGTCATTCAGCCTTACATGGTCTCCTCATGCTGCCGCCAACTCCAGGCTGTCACGATTCGGCTGGCTGGAGGTGGATCCTCTGTGCCAGAGAGGGATTGGCGTGGACCATGCTGGTGGACCGGTTCTAAGTTGCTACTGGTATTCACCAGAGCCCGCCGCAAAGCGGGATGGTCTTGCAGCGGCGGTAGCAACCAAGTCGTATCCACCAGCAACGGCTCAACCTCTCTGACTGCTGAAGATAGGCGCAGTACAAGGGAGTAGACAAGAGCAAGGTCGGACGTAGCAGAAGGTCAGGGCTGGCAGCAAGGATCGTAGTCAGGGGCAACGGCAGGAGGTCTGGAACACAGGCTAGGAACACACAAGGAAACGCTTTCACTGGCACAATGGCAACAAGATCCAGCGAGGGAGTGCAGGGGAAGTGAAGTATAAATAGGGAGTGCACAGGTGAACACACTAATTAAGCCAGCTGCGCCAATCAGTGGCGCAGTGGCCCTTTAAATTGCAGAGACCTGGCGCGCGCGCGCCCTAAGGAGCGGGGCCGCGCGCGCCGGGACAAGACCGACGGAGAGCGAGTCAGGTACGGAAGCCGGGATGCGCATCGCGAGCGGGCGCCTCCCGCATCGCGAAACGCATCCCGGCTGAGAGAGGTATTGCAGCGCACCCGGTCAGCAGGTCTGACCGGGGCGCTGCAAATGCGAGGATGTTGCGAGCGCTCCGGGGAGGAGCGGGGACCCGGAGCGCTGGGCGTAACAGTACCCCCCGCCTTGGGTCTCCCCCTCTTCTTGGAGCCTGAGAACCTGAGGACAAGACTTTTGTCTAGGATGTTGTCCTCAGGTTCCCAGGATCTCTCTTCTGGACCACAGCCTTCCCAATCCACCAAGAAATTTTTTTTCCCTCTGACCGTCTTGGAGGCCAGAATCTCCTTCACGGAGAAGACGTCAGAAGAACCGGAAACAGGAGTGGGAGAAACAAGTTTGGGAGAGAAGCGGTTAATGATGAGTGGTTTAAGGAGAGAGACATGGAAGGCATTGGGAATACGAAGAGAAGGAGGAAGAAGGAGTTTGTAAGAGACAGGGTTAATCTGGCACAAGACTTTGAAAGGACCAAGATAGCGTGGTCCCAGTTTGTAACTGGGGACACGAAAGCGGACATATTTAGCGGAGAGCCATACCTTGTCTCCGGGAGCAAAAATGGGGGGAGTTCTTCTTTTCTTATCGGCAAACCTTTTCATGCGGGATGAAACCTGTAAAAGAGAATTTTGGGTCTCTTTCCATATGGTGGAAAGATCACGAGTCACTTCATCCACAGCGGGCAAACCAGAGGGCAAGGGAGTAGGGAGGGGGGGAAGAGGGTGACGGCCGTACACCACGAAAAATGGGGACTTAGCAGAAGATTCGGAGACTCTGAAGTTGTATGAAAATTCGGCCCATGGTAGAAGATCTGCCCAGTCATCCTGGCGGGAGGAAACAAAATGCCGTAAATAGTCACCCAGGACCTGGTTAATTCTTTCTACTTGCCCATTGGATTGGGGATGATAAGAAGAGAAGTTTAATTTAATCTTGAGCTGTTTACAGAGGGCCCTCCAGAATTTAGACACAAATTGGACGCCTCTATCCGAGACGATCTGCGTGGGCAAACCGTGAAGACGAAAAATGTGTACAAAAAATTGTTTTGCCAACTGAGGCGCTGAAGGAAGACCAGGAAGAGGAATAAAATGTGCCATCTTGGAAAATCGATCAACGACCACCCAAACAACAGTGTTGCCACGGGGGTAAGTCTGTAATAAAGTCCATACCAATCAGTGACCAAGGCTGTTCGGGGACAGGCAGAGGATGAAGGAGACCAGCAGGCTTCTGGCGAGGAGTCTTATCCCGGGCACAGACAGTACAGGCCCGCACAAAATCAACAACATCCATCTCCAGAGTCGGCCACCAATAGAAACGAGAGATGAGTTGCAAGGATTTTTTGATGCCCGCATGGCCTGCGAGGTGGGAGGAGTGTCCCCATTTGAGAATCCCGAGACGTTGGCGTGGAGAAACGAAGGTCTTCCCTGGAGGAGTTTGCCTGATGGAGGCTGGAGAAGTGGAGATCAGACAGTCAGGAGGAATGATGTGTTGCGGAGAGAGCTCTACTTCCGAGGCATCCGAGGAACGAGAGAGGGCATCGGCCCTAATGTTCTTGTCGGCAGGGCGAAAATGAATTTTAAAGTTAAAACGGGCAAAGAACAACGACCACCTGGCCTGGCGAGGGTTCAGCCGTTGGGCAGACTGGAGATAGGAGAGATTCTTGTGATCAGTGTATATGATAACTGGAAATTTTGATCCCTCCAGCAGATGCCTCCATTCCTCAAGCGCCAATTTAATGGCCAGTAGTTCTCGATCCCCGATGGAGTAGTTTCTCTCCGCCGGAGAGAAGGTCCTAGAAAAAAAACCACAAGTAACAGCATGCCCGGAAAATTTTTTTTGTAGAAGGACAGCTCCAGCTCCCACTGAGGAGGCATCTACCTCCAATAGGAAGGGTTTAGATGGGTCAGGTCTGGAGAGCACGGGAGCAGAAGAAAAGGCAGACTTGAGATGTTTAAATGCGTCTTCCGCTTGGGGAGACCAGGACTTGGGATTGGCATTTTTCTTGGTTAAAGCCACGATAGGAGCCACAATAGTGGAAAAGTGTGGAATAAATTGTCTGTAATAATTGGCGAACCCCAAAAAACGTTGGATAGCACGGAGTCCGGAGGGGCGTGGCCAATCTAAGACGGCAGAGAGTTTATCTGGGTCCATTTGTAGTCCCTGGCCAGAGACCAAGTATCCTAGGAAAGGAAGAGATTGACATTCAAACAGACATTTCTCCATTTTGGCATAAAGTTGATTGTCTCGAAGTCTCTGAAGAACCATGCGGACATGCTGGCGGTGTTCTTCTAAGTTGGCAGAAAAAATCAGAATATCGTCCAGATAAACCACAACACAGGAATATAAGAGATCACGAAAAATTTCATTAACAAAGTCTTGGAAGACAGCAGGGGCGTTGCACAGGCCAAAGGGCATGACCAGATACTCAAAGTGTCCATCTCTGGTGTTAAATGCAGTCTTCCATTTGTCCCCCTCCCTGATGCGGATGAGATTATAAGCACCTCTTAAGTCCAGTTTGGTAAAGATATGGGCACCTTGTAGGCGATCAAAGAGTTCCGAGATAAGAGGTAGGGGGTAGCGGTTCTTTACCGTGATTTTATTAAGTCCGCGGTAATCAATGCAAGGACGTAGGGAGCCATCTTTTTTGGACACAAAAAAAAATCCAGCTCCGGCAGGAGAGGAGGATTTGCGGATAAACCCCTTTTTTAAATTTTCCTGGATGTACTCTGACATGGCAAGAGTCTCTGGAGCAGACAGAGGATAAATTCTGCCCCGGGGTGGAGTAGTACCCGGGAGGAGGTCAATAGGACAGTCATAAGGCCTGTGAGGAGGTAAAGTCTCAGCTTGCTTTTTGCAAAACACGTCAGCATAGTCCATATAAACCTTAGGAAGACCGGTTACAGGGGGAACCACAGGGTCACGGCAGGGAGTACTGGGAACCGATTTAAGACAGTCCTTGAAACAAGAAGTACCCCAGTTCTTGATTTCTCCTGTGGACCAATCAAGGGTTGGGGAATGGCGTTGAAGCCACGGTAATCCAAGAAGAATTTCGGAAGTGCAGTTGGAGAGGACCAAAAATTCAATTTTTTCGTGATGAGGTCCGATGCACATTAGGAGAGGTTCCGTGCGGTAACGCACGGTACAGTCCAATCTTTCATTGTTAACAGAATTGATGTAGAGGGGTCTGGCGAGACTGGTCACCGGGATGTTGAACCTGTTGATGAGAGAGGCCAAAATAAAATTTCCTGCAGATCTGGAATCCAAGAAGGCCATAGTAGAGAAGGAGAAGGTAGAGGAAGATATCCGCACAGGCACAGTAAGGCGTGGAGAAGCAGAGTTGACATCAAGAACTGTCTCACCTTTGTGCGGAGACAGCGTACGTCTTTCCAGGCGGGGAGGACGGATAGGACAATCCTTCAAGAAGTGTTCGGTACCGGCACAGTACAGGCACAGATTCTCCATGCGGCGTCGTGTCCTCTCTTGAGGTGTCAAGCGAGATCGGTCAACTTGCATAGCCTCCACGGCGGGAGGCACAGGAACGGATTGCAGAGGACCAGAGGAGAGAGGAGCCGGGGAGAAAAAACGCCTCGTGCGAACAAAGTCCATATCCTGGCAGAGCTCCTGACACCTTTCGGAAAAACGCATGTCAATGCGGGTGGCCAGATGAATAAGTTCATGCAGGTTAGCAGGAATTTCTCGTGCGGCCAGCACATCTTTAATGTTGCTGGATAGGCCTTTTTTAAAGGTCGCGCAGAGGGCCTCATTATTCCAGGATAATTCGGAGGCAAGAGTACGGAATTGGATGGCGTACTCGCCAACAGAAGAATTACCCTGGACCAGGTTCAGCAGGGCAGTCTCAGCAGAAGAGGCTCGGGCAGGTTCCTCAAAGACACTTCGAATCTCCGTGAAGAAGGAGTGTACAGAGGCAGTGACGGGGTCATTGCGGTCCCAGAGCGGTGTGGCCCATGACAGAGCTTTCCCAGACAGAAGGCTGAAGCCACCTTAGACCTTTCAGTAGGAAACTGGTCCGACATCATCTCCAAGTGCAGGGAACATTGCGAAAGAAAGCCATGGCAAAACTTAGAGTCCCCATCAAATTTATCCGGCAAGGATAATCGTAGGCCGGAAGCGGCCACTCGCTGCGGAGGAGGTGCAGGAGCTGGCGGAGGAGATGATTGCTGAAGCTGTGGTAGTAGCTGCTGTAGCATCACGGTCAGTTGAGACAGCTGGTGGCCTTGTTGCGCTATCTGTTGCGACTGCTGGGCGACCACCGTGGTGAGGTCGGCGACAACTGGCAGTGGGACTTCAGCAGGATCCATGGCCGGATCTACTGTCACGATTCGGCTGGCTGGAGGTGGATCCTCTGTGCCAGAGAGGGATTGGCGTGGACCGTGCTGGTGGACCGGTTCTAAGTTGCTACTGGTATTCACCAGAGCCCGCCGCAAAGCGGGATGGTCTTGCAGCGGCGGTAGCAACCAGGTCGTATCCACCAGCAACGGCTCAACCTCTCTGACTGCTGAAGATAGGCGCGGTACAAGGGAGTAGACAAGAGCAAGGTCGGACGTAGCAGAAGGTCAGGGCAGGCAGCAAGGATCGTAGTCAGGGGCAACGGCAGGAGGTCTGGAACACAGGCTAGGAACACAAAAGGAAACGCTTTCACTGGCACAATGGCAACAAGATCCGGCGAGGGAGTGCAGGGGAAGTGAAGTATAAATAGGGAGTGCACAGGTGAACACACTAATTAAGCCAGCTGCGCCAATCAGTGGCGCAGTGGCCCTTTAAATTGCAGAGACCTGGCGCGCGCGCGCCCTAAGGAGCGGGGCCGCGCGCGCCGGGACAAGACCGATGGAGAGCGAGTCAGGTACGGGAGCCGGGATGCGCATCGCGAGTGGGCGCCTCCCGCATCGCGAATCGCATCCCGGCTGAGAGAGGTATTGCAGCGCACCCGGTCAGCAGGTCTGACCGGGGCGCTGCAAATGCGAGGATGTTGCGAGCGCTCCGGGGAGGAGCGGGGACCCGGAGCGCTCGGCGTAACACAGGCTGTGTCATTCTGCCACTATGTGGTCTCCTCAAGCTGCCGCTAACTCCAGGCTGTGTCATTCTGCCACTATATGTTCTCCTAATGGTGCCGCAAACTCCAGGCTGTGTCATTCAGCCACTATGTGGTCTCCTCATGCTGCAGCCAACTCCAGGCTGTGTCATTCAGCCACTATATGTTCTCCTCATGCTGCCGCCACCTCCATGCTGTGTCATTCAGCCATTATATGGTCTCCTCATACTGCCGCCAACTCCAGGCTGTGTCATTCAGCCACTATATGGTCTTATCATGCTGCCGCGAACTCCAGGCTATGTCATTCAGCAGCTATATGGTCTCCTCATGCTGCTGCAAACTCCAGGCTGTGTCATTCAGCCTCTATGTGGTCTCTTCATGCTGCGGCCACCTCCACGCTGTGTCATTAAGCCACTATATGTTCTCCTCATGCTGCCACCACCTCCACGTTGTGTCATTCAGCCACTATATGTTCTCCTTATTCTGCTGCCACCTCCACGCTGTGTCATTCAGCCTTATATGGTCTGGTCATGCTGCCGCCAAGTCCATGCTCTGTCATTCAGCCACTATATGTTCTCCTCATGCTGCCGACACTTCCATGTTAGGTCATTCAGCCATTATATGGTCTCCTCATGTTGCTGCCAACTCTATGCTGTGTCATTCAGCCCCTATGTGGTCTCCTCATGCTGCCGCCAACTCCAGGCTGTGTCATTCAGCCACTATATGTTCTCCTCATGCTGATGCCACCTCCACGCTGTGTCATTCAGCCACTATATGTTCTCCTCATGCTGCCGCCACCTCTGCATGTCATACTGAATAACAGTATTATTTCACTAACACAGCATGCTCCCTGTGCATGTTAGGACAAGGCAAAGTGTTCTTCACCTGTATTTGGGCTCTCTGCAGGCCAGAAATTGTCATGTTTAATAGCAATTCGCTGCAAAGACATTTGGAACGAAACAAATGTTTTTTGGGGAATTCGGTGAATTGGCCGAATTGAATTTTTTAAAAATTCGCTCATCTCTAGTTATGAGAAACTAAACGACACTTGTTGCATTATTAATCTTTGTGAACATTTTAATATTACACTTTCTTTTGGTAAACAACAATAATACGAATAGCATTTTAGAGTGCATATCATCCCAATATTCCTTTTGTAATAGGATTTTCCTCAACATATATAAGTTTGCTAAAGTCATTAGCCCATAGTCAAATATTTTTGGCATATTTTAAACTGTCTGACGGTAAGAAAATGAGATGTACACCTGCTATTAATAGGCATAGATTTCAGTCAAATTTGCATCACTTTCTCCTAAACTACATAATAAAATGGCTGTGAACTATGTCTATGAACTATTACTTTTGTATCTTTATTAAGCAATTAGAAAAGTTGCATATTTCACCACCAAAAATGATGCATGTGGTCACATACTATAAATTACCTGTGTCAAAATCTGATATAAACTATAAAATAAATGTGGCCATTAAGATTGTAATAATAACCATCTAGTATGACTCTTAATAAGTGGTCTTATAATAGCTGTATACTGTAAATTTACTATTAAAGATGACATGCAAAATGATACTATATAATTATCTTATCAGTTCATATTTACCTCATAAAGACATGGCTTACTTTTACATTCATTTTTATTTTATTTTTTCATCCACCCCAGTCCACTCCGCTGTCCCCTCATTGTGTTGTTATCTGTTGTGGCACCATTTTGGAATGAAATGTAGGAGCAGCAGCATTTGCAGGGGTTACCTCCCGGCTTTCCTAAAACACTGATGAACGGAGGGTAAGATTTTTGAGGGTTTTCTGAGAGATGCTATTCTGGAATATCTTAATGAAAATAACCTTCTGACAGAGCACCAACATGGGATTATGCGGGATCGGTCCTGTCAGACTAATCTGATCAGCTTCTATGAGGAGGTCAGTTATAGATTGGATCTGGGTTAAGCTGTGGATGTTGTATATCTGGACTTTTCTAAGGCGTTTGAAACTGTGCCAAAAATTATAGTACATAAAATGAGGATGCTGGGACTAGGGGAGAATATATGTAAATGGGTTAGCAACTGGCTCAGTGATAGGAAGCAGAGGGTGAGTATCAATGGAACTTACTCTGGTTGGGTGACAGTTACTAATGGGGACCACAGGGGTTGGTACTGGGTCCACTTCTTTTAAATACCTTTATAAATGACCTTGTAGAGGGAATAAAGAGTAGAATTTCTATATTTGCAGATGACACCAAACTGAGTATGGTGATCACCACAGAGGACGATAACATAATATTACAGAGGGATCTGGGGAAGCTGGAGGCTTGGGCACAGACATGGAAAATTAAGTTTCATGTGGAGAAATGTAAGGTTATGCACTTGGGCCATAAAAACAAAATGTACAATTATGTGCTAAATAAAAAGATATTAGGTAAAACTTCTACCGAAAAAGACTTGGGGTACTGGTGGACAGTAAACTCTACTTTAGTCCAAGGCAAGTGGTCGGCACTACCAAAAAACAGGTGCACGAGGAAAATGTAGAAACTTAATAAAGTAGGAGTCCCGGCCAGCTGAACTTAGTGCCGGGACTCCTACTTTATTAAACTCTACTTTAGTGACCAGTGCCAGACAGTTGCTGCCAAGGCTAACAAAGTCATGGGATGTATCAAGAGAGGCATAGAGGCTCTGGAGAGCAACATAATTTTGCCTCTGTATAAATGATCAGTCAGATCACATATGGAGTGCTGTGTCCAAGTCTGGGCACCTGAATATAAAAAGGACATGGCCAAACTGGAGAGGGTGCAGGCAAGGGCAGCGAATATAAGGGAGGATTACAGGACTATCAAACTTGGGGTTATTTAGGTTAGAGAAAAGACGCCTTAGGGGCGATCTGATCACAATGTACAAATATGAATGGACAGCACAGAGATCTTTCTAGTGATCTTTTTATATCTAGGCTGGTAACCATGACAAGGGGGCATCCTCTACGTCTAGAGGAAAGAAGGTTTCACCATTGAGACTATGGAACTCTCTGCCGCATGATCTTGTGATGTCTGACTCAATAAACAAGTTTAAGGGGGGCCTGGATGTTTTTCTAGAGAGTAATAATATTAGAGCTTATGGATACTAGACTTATGGGGATAGGATGTTGATCCAGGCATTTATTCTGATGTGATATTGGGGTTGAGAAGGAATTTTTCCACTGTCATGTAGCAATTGGCATCAGCCTCATGTTTTTTTTTTTGCTCTGAACTGTGGGGTTTTCCTTAGCTCAAATCCACCACATTTTATGTGGAATCCTTAGCAAATATGTTGGGTTTTTGTGAAAATGTCAGGGACACGTCCCCTTTCAATGGTCATGGCCACTTTTCCTGATGACCGCGCCCTATTTTCGGGTTTTCTCAGTAAAATGGAGAGTTAGCCAGGATTTTTTCAATTCCGCCGCATATTCTGGTGGACAGATTTTCTGGCGCACAACCCGACAAAACATGTCTGGTTTACAATAGTAAATCAGGGCCAATGGGGATTATTCACAGTTTACCTAATGTATTTTTATCGAGTTCCGAGGCTGAATTTCAGATTTTGCTCCCAAAAAACAATAAACCTGACCAAGTCTCCACTTCTCCACTGAAAAAGGGGCATGCCTTCTCACAAAAAGGAGAGTGTTCTCGAAAAAAGGTAGTGGCCCAGACAAAAGGGGCTTGTCCCTGACAAAAGGGGCATGTCCCCTACATATTTACTTAGGTTTCCCCATAACATGTTGTAATGTACTGGCAGGACTGGTAGTGGATCCTCTGGACCAGAGAGGCAATGACGCGGGTTGTACTAGAGGACCGGTTCTAAGTGGTTACGGGTTTTCACCAGAGCCCGCCGCAAAGCGGGATGGACTTGCTGCAGTGGTAACCACCAGGTCGTATCCTCCAGTAGCAACTCGACCTCACTGGTAGCTGATATGGCGTGGTACACAGGGAGCAGGCAGGAGCGTAGTCAGATGTAGCAGAGGTCAGGGCAGGCAGCAAGGGTTCAAAGGCAAGTAGACAGTAGCAAGGGTACGGCAACAGGCAGGGCAGTATACACAGTATGGAACGCTTTCTCAAAGGCACTAGGGCACAAAGATCCGGCAAGGACAGGAAGGGGCAGGAGACTTTTATTAGGGAAGGAGGCAGGGATAATTAGCCAGCGCACCAATCAATGGTGCGCTGGCCCTTTAAATTTACAGAAGGTGGCGCGCGCGCCCTAGAGAGCGGGGCTTTGTGCGCTGGAAGGCAGAGCCAGTCTGCGCCGGGAACGAGGAGCCAGGTAAGTCAGACAGGGACGCGGCGCGTGAGCGGGGACCAGCCGCCACGGCAGCCGCATCCCCGACACAAGGGATCCCGTGCTCCCGGTCAGTGTGACTGTGCGGGAGGCACCGGGATCCCGGGAAGGGGGAGCGGGGAAGCGAGAACTCCGGTCCGGAGGCGGGGACCGGAGCGCTGGCTGTGGCACATGTGGTGGATTTGAGCCTGGAAAACCCCACAGCTCAGAACAATTGTAAAAAATAAAAAGCAAATCATAGGGAAAAGTTTGTAAATACCATGGGAAAATACTTGTCAGGAAAAAAAAACTCACACAGGAAACTCCACTCTCAGTAAATCAACCCCAATATGTGTTTCTAGTGAGATAGCAACAGGAATGATGGTCAGAGATCATTATGGGCAATCCATAGCTTGCTAGGGACTTTAGGGATGTCCTGTCTGTCTAATCTATGCAATGGATCTAATTCCCTTACACATTAGATAGCTCTTAGATAGCTCTCCTGACTCACCTGTAGACATGCACACCCTATTAGGGTATGTTCACACAGCGGGGTTTCAGTGCGGAATTCCGTAGAATAATTTACTGCCCATTATGTTCAATGGATTCCACTGTCCCATTTACACAAGAGAAAATCCACACTATATATTCTGCCACGGAAATTATATATTCTGCAAAATTTAAAGAGCCTTCATTAAATTTTGTGTAATTACGGGCAGAATCCTATTAAACTCAATGTGACTCTAAAGTTCAGTGGAATTTTGTATTTTGAGCTCACAGAAATTCCACTGGAATTCTGTCCAAATTCTGCAAAACTGTGACGAATCTGCTGTCTGCTTTTCTGTGCGGAATTTGAGGGGAATTGCAGAAATTCCACTGTGTGACTACAGCCTTAGGTAGAGTTCATATTGTCACTGTTTGTCACATTTTTAACATGTGGTTTCTGTTTTGATTGGTGAACTTACTGAGAAACATAAGAGTTCTCAATCAATAAAAAAACGCACAGTGTAAACACAGCCTTAGGGTGCCATCATGCACAATGTTTTTTTATTTATTTTTTATTTTTTATCTAGGTACAGCCTTGTTTGACCTTATGCTTTAAAGAAGTTGACAAAAGATCTAAAAAATACTAATCACATTAAAATGATACCAGCAAGAACTACAACTAGAAATTGATACAACCAAAAGAGAACAACCCTTACTGCTCCTACAGCAAGGTGCCAGGAGCCCAAGATCCTGGTTCTCTGTCTATTTCTAACAATCCAGGATAAATGCAGAAGAAGCTGCCGGGTTCAATGATAGCAACAAGATAATACAAAAACATCTACAAAATAATACAGGATAATACAAAAACATCAGTTTTATCTATCATTTCTCATCTATCTTCCGCTCTTGTAGATAGTTACCACTGCCCAATTTAATAAGGTGGCCTTTATTTCCTCACATAAAATGTGATTTACGATACGGGGTATATGTATGACTCACAAAAGCATTTGATTTACATTTATTGTTTTACATATACATACAAATAATAATAAATTCATATGTAAATGCTCATTTACATATAATTTGTAATTGGTGTTTGGGCTATTTATAGTCGCAATGTTATATGTATATATTCACATGCTTGAAAAAGACCCACAGTGGCTGAAATGTAGCACACAATGGGTAAATAAATCACTAAGGTCACATTGTCCCGTTGACTGCTGCAACAACTACTTTGGAAGCATTTTAGCCTACATCACAGTTTCTGCCATATATAATGAAAAGAAGAGCATAGCAGGTACTATTCTTCTTGTCAAAATAACAGGCACCAAGATGGAAACCACCTAACCCCATTTTAAGTCAATGGGTGTGGAATGAATGGAGTAAAGCTTTTACAGGCTTTATTTGCCTAAGAAAATGATACTTTATTACAGAGAGGCAATGTAATACAATCATTACTTTGATGTACAACAAAAATAGAGAAACATAGCCATACATTTGTATTTTGATCTACTTGCTTCTCAGCCTAATTTCAAAAACTAACAGGTTATTAGTATACATTTTGATCAAAAAGTACAAGCCCACTCGCCACGTCAAGGCCACCTAGTCAGAGGGGGTCCCTAACCTTACACTGGCGTAGCGCCGGGCGGCGACCACTGCCTTCGAGAGACCAAGCCCACCTGGGGAATGACCCAGTGGCCAGGCAGCCCCACTGCTGCCCAACCAAGCCCCTGGCTCTGGGCCACACCACCCCCCACCCAAAGACAAAGCATCACAGAAACAATGGCTGCCACAGAGGACCACACCAGTGTTAAACCTATCATGTGCTCCCTGACAGAGGGCTGGGAGAATGTAAGGGGGAAACCCTTATGCAGTCTCCTGCTAATTAAAAAAACGCTTGGGCCAAATGGCTGGTGTGGAGTGCTGGCCATGGAAGAAGGGAGAGACTACAAATGTACAACACAAATAGAGAAACATAGCTGCACATCCACCATTTGTATTTTGATCTACTTGCTTCTCAGCCTAATTTCAAAAACTAACAGGTTGTTAGTATACATTTTGATCAAAAAGTACAAGCCCACTTGCCACGTCAAGGCCCCCTAGTCAGAGTGGGTCCCTAACCTTACACTGGCATTGCGCCGGGCGGTGACCACTGCCTCCGAGACACCAAGCCCACCTGGGGAATGACCCAGTGGCCAGGCAACCCCACTGCTGCCTGACCAAGCCCCTGGCTCTGGGCCACACCATCCCCCACCCCAAAGACAAAGCATCACTAAAACAATGGCTACCACAGAGGACCACACCAGTGTGAAACCTATCATGTGCTCCTTGCCAGCTGGGAGAATATAAGGAGGTAACCCTTATGAAGTCTGCTAATTAAAAAATGCCTGGGCCGAATGGGTAGAGTGGAGTGCTGGCCATGGAAGAATGGAGAGACAACGAATGGACAACACAAATAGAGAAATATAACCGCACATCCACCATTTGTATTTTGATCTACTTGCTTCTCAGCATAATTTTTAAAACTAACAGGTTGTTAGTATACATTTTGATCAAAAAGTACAAGCCCACTCGCCATATCAAGGCCATGTTTCTCTATTTTTGTTATACATTTGTATTCTCTTCTTCCTTCCAAGGCCAGCACTCCACTCCACCCATTCAGCCCAGGCGTTTTTAATTAGCAGGAGACAGCATAAGGGTTTCCTCCTTACATTCTCCCAGCCCTCTGGCAGGGAGCACATGGTAGGTGTTCACACTGGTGGGGTTCTCCGTGATGTTTATGTGATGCTTTGTATATGGGGTGGTGAGGCCCAGATCCAGGAGCTTGGTTGGGCAGCAATAAACACAAATGAGCTTTAGCACTATACACAGCCAATGGGCAAGGTTGGCACTATTTCTGGGGGAAAAAAAAAATATACTGTATGTATCTTTCTAATTTCATAAAACCCTTTTTCTGCTAATACATAACCACCAGGTTGCAGAATTTCATTCTACTTCATTGTATGGATGAAAACTACAGCAAAGCCTATAATAAAGCTGATGTAGAAGGAAATGGTAACCAGCCTATATATCACAATAAAGTGACCCCCTGAGGATGCCACATAGTGTTGTGTGTATTGCCACATAGAGCGGCAATACACACAAGGCCTTCTATGCCACAGCAGAGCGGAATAGCTGCTTATTCTCTAGTTACCTTTGTTCACTTATTTATGTTTTACAGTGTAAACTTAGCTGAAAAAACCTTGGTTGATTTGAAATTACCTTTAGTTTGATGTTACAATATTTTCATCCCACTACAATATTTATTAACATTAGTTGTACTTTCCAGGATCATATACTTTAGACTTCATCTATGTATTTATGTATAGTACATATGAATAAGCATATTGTATAATATGTATTGATCTCCTGTCTGTATTTTCACTTTATTGAGAAATAATGGCTGGTCACCATGTTTTCCTACCATCAACTTTTTTTCCCCCCTTATTATTACTTTATTCAAAATTTACATTGACAAAAAAATGTAATTCTTTTTATAAAATTACTTTTCCTTTTTCTTTAGTTATAATCTACATTACAAAAGGTTTTTCCCCCAACCCCCCTACCTCCCCTATACATTTTTCAGGTCCGGTTCCAACGCCCTGTCCGACCCACATCATCCACATACTCTTATTATCACTTTAACTAATTTAAATAATAACTCTCCTCTCTTCTCCCTCCCACCTCCCCTCCTAACTAAACCACCATATAACTATACAAAAACAAACCAAAACAGAATAAAACAGTATTGTTCCTACCATCAACTTTATCATAGTCTTTGCTGCAGTTATTGTTCATTTGAATACATTTCTTTTATGTGGTTTTTAATGTTTTTCTGAGAGTCGTGTTTTTTTTTTATTCTGCCTATGACGCAATAGAAAATAATTTTTTTTGACTTATTTACATTTTCTATTCCAATTGAATTGGTAAAGTGGGTGTAAACAATGAATAGCCAACCAGGTTGCGTCTGCAAGACAATAAAGCTGTTTTTTTTTAGTTGCTCCTGTGGCTCATGGAAGTAGGATCCATTCAGATGACCATTATCCATAATGCCCACATGCCATAGTATGTAAATAAAGGGGTTGTTTTTATGACTCAGATCTTAGAGTGTAAATGCGTGAATAGAACAACAGCAAAAGGAACCTCCAATGAAATTGTTCAAATTGTTATAACAACATATGAGGGTGCCCTTACATGGGCCTTTCTGTTTGGGCTTTAGCGCTAAATGGCAGGTGGCACCTAGATTTGCCATTGTTTTAGATTGTATTCACACTCTGTGAATAATGGGCAATACTACTTTTAATTACAGCGTGCGTTTTTGCTGCAAATGGCCCAAATCAGTTACAGCAATTATGCTAATTATTTACATTTTAACACAACTTTGGCCATTTGCGGCAAAAAGGCATGCAGTCATTAGCTGCTGTACTGCTAATTAGCCACAATGGTGTGAACACAGCCTTAAAGGGGTACTCCGCCCCTAGATATCTTATCCCCTACCCAAAGGATAGGGGATAAGATGTCTGATCACGGGGACCCTGCGATCTCCGTGCTGCACCCAGCATTCGTTTAGAGCGTCGGGCTCAGCACCGGAGGCTCGTGACGTCACCCCAGACATCTGGTGCATGAAGCAAACTTTGCTCCGTGCCGGATGACTGGCGATGCGGGCGGAGACCCATGATGTCACAGTCACGCTCCGCTCATTACATCACAGCCATGCCCCCCAGCGCTCCTTTGGATAGGGGATAAGATGTCTTGGAGCGGAGTACCCCTTTAAGCTGCAAGTCACTTAGCACTACATGAGCTATCAATTAGTTCTTACATGGGCCTTTCTGGTTGCAGGTAAGCCCATGTAAGAACACCTCAACAGTTATACCATTGGAAGGGCCAAACAATCACATTATAAGTGAACATGTTAATTCTGGTCAGCCGGTAGCCACCAATTAGCTTCCGATGTCTCTGAAATTTCCTAATAATTTTGTTAGTACTAAATGGGGCACAGCAGGAAGGATAGTGTCAGGTTTTTATATATTTTGCAGGTGTAGGTACTGATTGGGCCAGGCACCAATTAAAGGTGCACTGGCCCTTTAAATTTCAGAGAGCCGGTGTGCGCGCGCCCTAGAGAATGGGGCCGCGCGCCGGGACAGAACAGCAGGAGGACGGGGCAGGTGAGGTGATTGGGATGCGACCCGCGGGCGGGTGCGTCCCGCTACGTGGATCGCATCCCCGCCGGTGATAACAGTGCAGCGCTCCCGGTCAGCGGGTCTTACTGGGGCGCTGCACACAGAAGAACGCCGCGAGCGCTCCGGGGAGGAGCAGGGACTCGGAGCGCTCGGCGTAACAGATAGCATGCATTATACACTGACAAAGACTTTAAAGGGGGAGATTTATCAAAATCTGTGAAGAGTCAAAGTTGCCCAGTTGCCCATAGCAACCAATCAGATTGTTTCTTTCATTTTTCAGAGGCCTTGTTAAGAATGTGAGAAGGAACCTGATTGGTTGCTATGGGCAACTCAGCAACTTTGACTCTCCACAGGTTTTGATCAATATTCCTCTTTTTTTCTTACATTAGTTCTAGGTCCTTAATAGGATAAATAAACTGCATGATGGGCATAACAGATGTCATTAGATATGTGAAAGAAGGGTGTTTAATGGTGGGAGTGAAGCTTTGCTTCTCTAAGTAGATAAATGAAGCTTTATTACAGAAAGGCAATGAAATACAATCCATTTTTGATGCACTGTTCCTATCCTCTGGGGATGCCATAGAAAGAAAACAGCAAGGTCACTTATCTGGTACAAGCCGGCATTTTGTTGCAGAATATTTATTCACCATTCATATTCTGTACCCACAAATGTGCACTATAACCGCAGGGTAATGACACAAACTTGGTATCTAAAACTTCTTTAGCCATTGTATAAAATTAGCTTTTATCTACTAGTAAACATTTCTACACTCAAGATCCTCTGTAATAAGACCATACACCATATGCCCTATACCCTGAATAGTCAACCTTCATCATCAGTCATGATGCCTAGACAGATGGCATCATGGGGGATGTAGTCCTGTAGCTGCAAACAAATTCAAGGTTATCATCCTCTGCCCTTTTTTCTTCATTAAATTCCAAATTTAGACATCTTTCCTCCCTTGTGTTTTCTGTGTGTGAATAAAATGGAAGATCAATATAATAGCCTTACAAAAGAATTAATTTGGACCGACTTTTAGTGGTTGATATATTCCTGTTACTAGAAGGCATTGTATGAGATAAAAACAAACAAGAACTGAACATGACTGAGCTATGTTACCAGACATAGCTGATTGACAGGATTTGTACTATTTTTGGAAAAACTGTAGAAATCTCTAAATTCATATATCCCATCTTGGCTTATGTTCTGTATATTAGGTGACTCCCTGTTAGTTGAAAAAAATTGAAATCTTTATTCGTGTATAAAAGTTTATGTGTAAAAGTATTATATCTGAAGATAAAAGTACCTTGTTTCAAGAAAAATCAAGTCCTTATGGAAGTGACAGGTGACGTGGGCGGCACGCACCGATGGAGTCTATGCATGCAGGATAGGTAAAGGTAATAAATAGAGTCATTTTGCACTGAACCTTGATAGCCTGAGAAAGGGATTAATAGTTTTTTTTAAATACCCCCGAAACACGTTGCTATTGGTGACTATGTTTGCATATTTATAATTGATGTCCATGTTTTTTTTTCAATAAATAAACCCATTACCAGTGGGAATATAAGGGATTTTAAACTTTTTTCTGATGGGACCCACATCCCCTCTGTGAAATAAGTAACGCCTATAAATTATACATTATTGTGCTTTTTAATATTTATTGTGAACTTCCAAGTGCTGGTCATTTGCCTTATTGTCTTGTCCTTATTATATCCAACAATGCTTAGTAAACATGAAGAACCTGGTGTTGATCATAGCCAATTCTTTGTTATTGATTTGATACCTATAAATACCTATATATGCACATTATGAAGGACTGTTAACAGGGGTGTAGTCTTGGAAAAAAAAAGTGTAGAAACTCAGTTCCAATACGTCCTGACTGTCAAACTATTAAAAGAAAATGGACTGATGCCCTAACCAAGCCCCTGCACTGCAACTCTCCTTAGAAAGTCAGTCTTGCTTGTGTGTTGTTATGTACAGCATTACAAGAAAGATGATAATGCGCCTGAGACGGTGAGTGCTATGTCTTTATTTCTTTGCAAGAGTAAATTGTCCTGAACCTGCTTTTTCTTTAATGCTTGAGTTTTTTTTTTTTTTTGTTATTTTCACAATGGGGAAAACAATTTTCTCATGCTTTTTTGTTTTACAAAATTATGGTTAAAGAATCTCCAGGCTTCAATTAATAAAGTAAATATAAATGTAAAAAAGTTATAGCTGGGTGAATACAGAAAGTCAAAAACAAAAGAATATCTGTGGTGAAGAGGAGGAAAAAGCAAAAATGCAAAAATAAAATTGGCCTGTTCCTTAAAGGGTAGCTCCCACCATCCTTATTTTTTTTTTCTGTCCCTGCCTATTGCCCATCTATCCCTAACCCCCTCCCTGCATAATTTTTTTTTAACATATTAAAAATGCCATTTGTCTGCCTGGTAGTGTGCTCACTACCAGGCAGACTTCCCCAGCAGGCACAACGTCACTGATGCCTGCTGGGGGGCACACTTCCGCCCTTAGTTCACCTATTCAGTGTACCTCCAGCTGTTTCCCCACTGCAACTCCCAGCTTGCCCTGACATCTATTGGCTGTCAGGGCATGCTGGGAGTTGTAGTGGGGAAACAACTAGAGGCATACTGTATAGGTGAATACCGTGTCTGTGATGGCCGCACATCCCGCTCCCCCCCTGGCCCCGTCGCACCGTGCCGTTCAACTCACTCCCCCCCCTTAGCTCACCCATTCAGTGTACCCCCTCCCCGCCGCGCAGCCCACAACCCCCACGGCCCCGCCGCGCCACTCCGCTCAACCCACTCCCCCTCCCCCATTAGTTCACCTATTCAGTGTCCCTCCAGCTGTTTCCTCACTACAACTCCCAACTTGCCCAGACATCTATTGGCTGTCAGGGCATGCTGGGAGTTGTAGTGGGGAAACTTGAGGCATACTGTATAGGTGAACAGTATACGCAACCCCTCGGCATAATATTTTACCTGTCCCCGGGAGCCGGGACCGGCGTGCAAGGCCAGGGAGCCTACGCGCATCCTCTTCCTTCAAAGCGATTGCTTCTGCCTGTCTGATTGAGAGGCAGGGAGCGAGTGCAGCCTGACTGAATTTGGACCGATGCTCGGCCGACATCGGTCCGAATTCAATCGTGACATCACGCCAGGCTGCAGCCGGCCACTAGGAGGGAGACCCCTAGTGGCCGGTTTTTAAATGTAAATTAAACTATTTTAATGGGAAAAAAATAATAAAAGTATATTAGAGATATGTTGTAGTACATAAGTACTATAACATATTATTAAAAAGGTAAAGGTAAAAAGGGGCTTGGTCCTTAAGGGGTTAATCTTGTGCCAGGTACACTTTAAACTCAAAATGTACTTGTGTCTAAAGGGGTTAATATTCTAAGGAGACCTTAATTGGCACAAGTATAGTTTCTATTGGACACTTATAGTTATCGCCTTTTAAGCAGAACACTTAATTTGCTATATTTCAACATTTGTACCTTGTCATTGAAAGTGTAGTAAAAACATGGCAAATATGTTGTAAACTAAACAAATTTATAGTAAGCAATGCAAACAATCAATACAACAAAGGTCCAAATAATGGATCAAATTACTTATTTTGTATTCAGTATAGAGTGACTTGTGTGCCATAACGCACATTGAGTGAGTGTACTGTATGTAGATCATAGCTCCATTTGACTGTTGTAGTAGTGCTGTAACTATGTGTTCAACTCCATGACCAACTTCAAACAGAATTGAAATTCAAGCATATCCTTGTCATCAAAAAAGTTCAAGCAGTGCGCAAGAAAATGGGTAAGTGGATGGACATGCCGCGGAAATGAGAGGCCATAAAATGCTTTCACCATATGCCAAGACTTGTGAAATTGCTCCCGAGAGCCCAGTCATGGTTTGTCTTGCTGACTCGGAGGAATTAAAGCTAAATTAAAATTAGGATAAAAATAAAGACACAGATTAGGATAAAAGAAGACAAGGATAAAAGAAGACATGGTGGTTACTTTATTAAGCAACTTTCTTAACATAACACTGCTGTATTTGTAAACTAAGCATAAGTGGATGCTTTCATGTTTCACTGTGTAAAAACTGTGGAGTGAAGTTAATTAGTATCTGTGACATTGATCAACGAAAATGAAAAGAAAGTGTCAAAGTAATAACAAATCTATACTAAGTGATACACAAAATGACTCAATATAGAGCTATTAAGCCTTGTTTAATTAACTCTTGAACAAATAACCTAAAGACGGACACCTATGTGGGCTTTAAGGGAACCATACACAATGACAATGCTGGCCAATCTACTCTTATCATGTTATAGAGCAGAAGGAGCTGATCAGATTGACACACACACAAACAGCAGATAAAGCATTCAACACATCACCATTTTTCTATTGACTGTTGACATACATTTTTTCACCAGATATAACATCCCAGATAACATCCATACATGCAATTCATACATGCAAAGAATCCAAAACAAATAAACTCAGAAATTAAGTTATATAAATCAAGAAAAGGATGGTGCAAAAAGTTTTGGAAAGCCAAGACAATAGCTGAAATCTATCAGTAATTAAAATCAATCAAGTCCCTTTTCAGTGCAAATTGCTATCAGCTGGATCAGTCCCAACTAATAGCCTACAAAAAGATCTCATTGCCACCGCGTCACACAAGACACATCTCATGATGGGTAAAAGCAAAGAGCCGTCTCGAGACCGTCGCAACCTAATTGTTGCAAAACATATGATGACGTTGGTTACAGGCACATTTCTAAACTTCTGAATGTTCCATCGAGCACTGTTGGGTCCATAATACGGAAAGGGAAAGATGATCATTTCACCATAAATTGCTTCGACCAGGTGCTCCTTACAAGATTTCTGAGGAGTGAAAAGAATAATCAGAATTGTTATCCAAGAGCCAAGGACACTTCTGGAGAGCTTCACAAAGATCTGGAATTAGCAGGTACTGTTGTGTGTGTATATATATATATATATATATATATATATATATATATATATATATACCAGATACAGGCGCGGCACTCCAACAAAATAAGTGATTTAATATCTCATGTCAGCATTACAACGTTTCAGCTCCTCCTGGAGCCTTTTTCAAGCTTGAAAAAGGCTCCAGGAGGAGCTGAAACGTTGTAATGCTGACATGAGATATTAAATCACTTATTTTGTTGGAGTGCTGCGCCTGTATCTGGTTTTTATCTTGGATGGACTCTGATCAAGTCCTTTGGGACGCTGGCACCAATTTTTTGGTCGGACTGGATAAGTAGTGCTGCTTTATTTTGGGATTATATATATATATATATATATATATACTATATGCCCAGCAGAGGTAAGTGGAATGAGCGTGCTAGGGTCCCACGTGAAGTAAGGCCACCTCCGCCTGGTGGGTGGGGGACACGTTTTGATCAAAAAGTGCACATTTTTTGACCAAGAGTGCTGCTGCAACCTCTTTTTTTGTATACTTTGTATTTGCCACAGCAGCATGCACCCATGTATTAGGTAGGTGTGCTGGCTATTTTTCCTTTTTTTTTTTCTGTGCAAGTTAGTGGGAGTGGCACTATCTTTGGCCGTGCAAAAGATGGGGGGAACATTTTGATCAAAAAGTGCGCTAAGAGCCTCCATTTTTTGACCAAGAGTCTTGCTTCTTTTTTGTATGCTTTAGATAGATAGATAGATAGATTTATAATTTTTTTTATAGTTAGTATAACTTGTGTGCTTAGAAATCCTGTGCGTTGTGGTTTCAAATAGGTCTTTACTAGACATTTTACTTACTTTTGCTCCTACATGCTCTGCTGTTCGCCTCTCCATATATGTTTTGAACTACAGTTGTCATTACATCGATGTCTGCTTCAGGCAAGAGATTTGTGCCCATATTTCACTATCTGTATTATGTATTACGCTTACTCCCGCAGCAGGTATGAGGGGTTAATCATGTTAAAAAAATGGCACAAATAAGGGGGAAAAGAACATGTATGTTACATTGTTAGACCTGAAAAATAAATAGTTTAAAGGGAAATTCCCATCTTAAACATATGCAGAATCGGTTAACATGTTCATCCAATAGATGTGAGTCTCAGGTGTTGTAATTTCACCTATCAAGAACGCACATCATATCCTGTGGTACTAACATAAATTTTATAGATGAGAATACACCTTTAAAAATAAATCAGTCTGAATGAGGCTTAACTTGGGTAATCACTTATGAATGCAGTATACTGCATAGTACATTCATCTTACCTCAGCTCTCGGCTTCCCTGCATAGTTAAGTAGGTAACATAGTAAGACTGAAAAAGTCAAGTACATCAAGTTCAACCTTTTCGAAATTCTAATCATGTTGGAAGCAGTGAGCACTACTAGATTAGCGTTTCAAGAGACAGAAAAATCTGTATAGAGCAAGGAACTTTGAAACACTCTCAGAATGTGTATTTATTTTCATCTACCGGCAAAATAACTCAAGCATGGTAAATAATCTGTCTACAATGTAAGATGGTAAATAAAATCATCATCATGAGCGTCCATGTGCACAAAGTACATTCTAATGTAGAAAGCTGCTTAAAAGGGTACTCCGCCCCTAGACATCTTATCCCCTATCCAAAGCATGGGGGATAAGATGTCAGATCGCCGGGGTCTTGCCGCTGGGGACCCCCGCAATATAGCAAGCAGAACCCACCTGTAACTGCTTCTGGGAGCGCTGGAGGTTCCCTGGCTAATTCCTCCCGACCACGGTGTCATGCGTGACGTCACACGGGGTGGAGTCGTGACGTCACGATCATCCGTCCCCATGGTCGGGAGGAATTAGCCAGAGAACCTCCAGCGCTTCCGGAAGCAGTTACAGGTGGGTTCTGCTTGCTATATTGCGGGGGTCCCCAGAGACAGGACCCCGGCAATCTGACATCTTATCCCCTATGCTTTGGATAGGGGATAAGATGTCTAGGGGCGGAGTACCCCTTTAATGGAATGGTTAAATAGTAATTCTGTATTGTAATGTTATTGTCAAAACACCTGCTTTTATCTGCTGCAGTTTTCAAATGATGATTAATTTTCTGCAGATCAGTAGGCTGCACTTCCTTTCACTTCAGCAGTTAAGATTACATTTGAAAGAGGTAAGGCTGAGTGCAAAGAGGGACAAGCCACACCCCTAACCACACCCTCAGTAACACCCTAACTATGCCCAGACCTGCAGAATAGGAATACCTCTTTAACAGCAATAATGTCAGTCTGTAACCTGAGTTAACAAGGACATCCTATACACAGGTGACAGACTGACAACAACCACCATCATCACAGACCATATAAGTAATTACATACCGTTACATCAGGTGATTCACAGGTGACGTCTTTCTGATCAAAGTCATTTACTTTTCTTTTTCTTCTCTATCCTGTTCAGGTCACCATGGTGATTTCTTCCAGCTACTACTGGTCTCTGCAGAACCTGCAGGAAAAAACATTCCAGGCTCCGCACTTTTCCAAGACATAAGGAGCTCCAAACAGTAATAATACCTCCCTTGGTATCCTGCATAGTAGAGTATGTAGATAAGTGGGTGGCGGAAGAGTAGGTAGGTTCCCCCCATTTGAAAGTTAGGACACTCCAATTCCCTTTTGTAGTTTCCCATTATGTAGGTATCCTGAGTAGGAAGACTCCCCTAAATAGCTTCCACCTGTAGGCAGAACCCCCTATATACTTGTCCCTCTGTAGGCAGAACCCTCCAGATAGTTGTCCCTCGTTAGGTAGAAGCCGCCCTATAGGTAGCAGTCCCCTTGTAGATAGTTGCACCCCTGTAGGTAGCAGCCATTCTGTAGGTAGTAGTCCACATCAAGACAGTTGCCAGCTGTAGGTAGCAGCTGCCCTGTAGGCAGCAGTTCCCCTGTGGATAGTTGCCCCCCTGTAGGTAGCAATGCCCTGAAGGTAACAGCTGCCTTTTAGATAGTAGCCCCCCTGTAGGTGGCAGCTGGTCTTTAGGTAGCAGTCTCCCTGTAGATAGTTGTCCCTCTGGAGTACCAGCGGCCATATACTCTTCTGTGCTCTATTGCTTGCCAAGTCCGGGATTCGGTCCTACTGCTATGTGCCATAGCACTAAGCAGTAGGTTTCCCAAACCGGAGGAACAATGGAGCACAGAAGCTGCAGAGACCAAGATGGTCAGACTCACTCCTCAGGGTCACCCACGATCTGGTCCTCCAGACAGACTGTCTCACCACTGCCCGGGCAGGATGATGTAGCACAGGAGGTGCCTTAGTGTAGATCACTATATACACTCAATATAGACAAATAATGTATTTAAAGAGGACCTGTCGGCAGGAAAACCATGGTGTAAATAAGTCTATGACTAGATAGGGCTTGTCATCAGGATTCTGGGAATACTTATTTATTCCATAGCCCTTTCCAGCATCACGATAAAAGCTTTTTTGCTAATATCCAAATGAGGCTCAAAAGCCCCGGGGTGATTGGATGAAGAGACCCAGCACAGCAGACTCAGAGAGGAAGTGAATGCTTGGTGAATAAGGGCGGGCCCAATGCTTGCCCCGAACACGCCCCATCCTGAGCAGTACATGTCCAAATAAGTGAGCAGCAGAACAGAGAGATTTGTGAGCAAAATACAAAAGCTGGACACATATAAAAGTAAATCATCTACATTACCTTGTGAGCAGTATATATAAGCATTATTTCTTTCTGTGATATGATAGGTACATACTTAAAAAAAAAATGTTTATTAGAATATAATTATTGTTATCAGTATGTGCCATGTTTTATATGTATCAAATTATATTAATAGTAACAAAAGTATCAGAAGGGCACAGTACTGGGACTTGTAATTCATTGAAAGGACTTACTAGTTCAAGATGCCCAGCTCCAGGACCAGACCCACAGTCCAGAGAGTCAAATACAAATCCACATATGAAAGTGGCACTCCACAAAGTAGTTGATGACATTTTTTTTCGTTTATACACCCATCTGTGACAAGCAGCTAAGTTTTGGCTCCACAATAGAGCCGAAACCGTTGAGAAAGGCTCTATTGTGGAGCCGAAACGTAGCTGCTTGTCACAGATGGGTGAATACTTTGTGGTATTCCGCTTCCCTCTTAGGATTTGTAATTATCAAACTATATTAAAATGTATAGTAAACATGAATAAGAACGCCATGTAGTGTTTTTTTTGTGCTGTAAATGGTTTATATACTTTTTAATACTGTATCAATAAAATAGAATATTTAACACTTTTTTGTGGGACTACATGTACTGTTGTTGTTTGTTACCAAGAACATCTTGTGGGAGAAATTCAAAAACTGGCTAATTCTGAGGTAGTGTAAGTTTAAGCAGACAGGCCTGGGACGGATTTTTTATATTGGCCCGGGCTGTTTGGAAATCTGGAGCATTTTACACTATCTACTCTAAGTCTGCACCACTTTATAGCTGGCTTTGTTAACACCAATAATTTTTTGTCCCATATGATCCCTTTTTGGGATAGCTGAAGCCCTGCCTCATGTTATTCTTTAATGGTGCATATGGTGCAGAGAAAGTAAAACTTATGTGTAAACTATCTGAAAATGTGGCACTTTTAATTAATGTGTGCCACATTTCAGCCAAATTTGGGGCAGAATATGTGAAAAAAAATTATGCTAAATCCTTTGAATATTCCGCTTGTTGTATGGACTTCTGGTCATGTACTTTAATCACATGACCTCTTTTAGGAACTCATCATTTGCTGTGACAACTTCAAAGTACAGAGCTATTGCTATGGTATTGCAGTTATTAATGCAACGTGTTTTATTTCAGCTCTATATGGTGATATTATATGAACATTATGTGGCTGCATGATCTAAACACTATGATGGGATTATTTGAAAACTTTATGTTCATATTATTTGGGAATGCTATGGTGGTTTCATTCAAAGAGGACCTGTGGTCAACCCCCCCCCTCCCCCCAAATTAAGATTTTAATGTCCTTAAATAGCTTAGGGTGTCCTGATCAAATACCTTTTTTTACAGCTTCTAGATCCCGTGTTATATGGGTTTATAATTTGTTAATTCTATTGAGAGGCGTATATGCCTAATACACCCCACCCCCCCGACTGTATATTCCTGCCCATTGCCTCCCATTATCCTTCCCATTCCCCCCCCCCCTTTATTAAATTGAAGTTCATGCCTAATTGACTGATTCCCTGAATTGTCAGGCAAATGAATAACCTCCATATCTCAGGAACAGAAGAGTGTATCAAGAAACTGTAAAAAAGGTCTGTGATTAGGGCACCCTAAACTATTTATTGATAATACAATCACAATTGGGGGTGCGGGGTTGTCCACAGGTCCTTTTTAAGCACTGTATGCTAATTTTATCTGGTCTCTGTTTATAAGTGACATTTGTGTAGTGTACGTCAGTATTGTTTATAGTGTTATTATTTTAAGTGTATTTGGTGGAACTGACTACCGAGCACACCACGTCAGATTTTTCTTGGATGAAAGGTAGTGTTATGTGTACTGCATGAACACTGCACTGTGTGATGGTATTGTTCCCGATAAACCAAAAAATGCATATACCGTATTGTTCGCTGTATAAGACGCACTTTTTCTTCCCCAAAACTGGGGGGGGGGGGAGTTAGTGCGTCTTATACGGCAAATACACATTAAAACCCTGTCCTATTGCGGCGGTCTCTGCGACCATCAACGGCCGGGACCCGCGGCTAATACAGGACATCACCGATCGCGGTGATGCCCTGAATTAACCCTTCAGATGCGGCGATCAAAGCTGACCGCCGCGTCTGAAGTGAAAGTGACACTAACCCGGCTGCTCAGTCGGGCTGTTCGGGACCACCGCGGGGAAATCGCAGCATCCCGAACAGCTTACAGGACACTGGGAGGGACCTTACCTGCCTCCTTGGTGTCTGCTCCGCTCCGGGATCCCCGGCATGGCCGGCGCTCTCCTTCGTCGTCATCACGTCGTTGCGCACGCCGTCCCGTCATCCAATAGGAGCGACGTGCATGGCGACGTGATGGCGGCGACGGAGAGAGAGGATACCGGGCAGCAGAGACGTTCCGGAGCAACGGGGACACCCTGGGGATGCGGCGACAGCGATGGAGGACGACATCCAGGGCAGCGGTGACGAGCAGTGACGGGTCCGGAGCGGCGGGGACACGTGAGTATTACCTCCTATACCAGTGGTCTTCAACCTGCGGACCTCCAGATATTGCAAAACTACAACTCCTGGCATGCCCGGACAGCCAACAGCTGTCCGGGCATGCTGGGAGTTGTGATTTTTCAACATCTGGAGGTCCGCAGGTTGAAGATCACTGTCCTATACTTTACATTGTATTTGGTTCAGAATCTTTTTTTTTCTAGATTTTCATCCTTTAAAATTGGGTGCGTCTTATGTGCCGGAGCGTCTTATATGGCAAAAAATATGGTAGCAGATACTTGGTCACTTTCCCTAGCATTATGAAAAATATAGTTTTGGTAGAGTTGGTGTGCCTGAGGAACTCAGAACTTGGCCTGACTCACAGTAAATGCTTTCATCAATTAATTTCTTACAAAGTGACTCAGAGCTTATTGTTAAGAGTCAGAGTTTCTTGAAGGAGAGCATTTAAGAAACTGAATTGGCTGCTTAGCAACATTGAAAACTTTAGCATCAAGCATTTATACGTTGACAACTAAGTGAGATACTTTATAAAAGTTCCATATTGCTGTTATTATAAGGGTATAATTTCAAAAGTGAATTTCCAGCTGGGCTTTAGAACCATAATATAAGGAACTTGATGAATATTAAGAGGACATTAAAGCACTTTTCATAATAGAGGAATTCCCATCAATGTAGATGTTTCTTTATTTTCAGTTTAGACTAGTTCAGAAACACCTGAGAAACACAAATGCACACAGATGGAAAAAAAAACATTACACAGAAGAAAAACACTATCTGGATGTTATGCAATGGTATCCTCCCTTTATTGCATTACATGACACTTCTGACACCACAGTACAAAAGTTATATGTAGTACAATAAATATACCTAACAATATTATTACCATTATTTTGTGCTATTATTAATACATTAGTAAATATGAAGTATTATGAAAATCAGGACATACGCGACTATAGTGAAATGCGACGCTCGGTTATTTGACAGAGCGAAAAGCCATTGGCTACAACTACATGAAAGGGGAATCCATAACAACTACATAACGGTGGCTGCCACTACAACTACCAAAAGGTGGCTGCCACTGCAACTACTTCAAGGGGGCTGCTATTACAACTACCTAAAAGTGGCTGCTACTACAACTACCTAAAGGGGGCTGCCACTACAACTACATGAAAGGGGAATCCACAACAACTACATAAAGGGGGCTGCCACTACAACTACATGAAAGGGGAATCCACAACAACTACATAAAGGGGGCTGCCACTACAACTACCTAAGGGGGCTGCCACAATAAAACTAAGTAATGGGGGCTGCCACTACAACTACATGAAAGGGGAATCCACAACACTAACTACATAAAGGGGGTTGCCACTACACCTACCTAAAGGGGGCTGACACTACAACTACCAAAAGGGGGCTGCCACTGCAACTACTTCAACTGGGTTGCTATTACAACTACCTAAAAGGGGCTGCTACTACAACTACCTAAAGGGGACTGCCACTACAACTACCTAAAGGAGGCTGCTACTAAAACTACCTAAATGGATAAATGGAGGCTACTGCTACTACTACCTAAATGGGGATGCTACTGCTACTGAGAAGGGGGAAGCTACCACTACCTAAAGGGGGGGGCAGCTCCTACTATATAGGATGGGGCAGCCACTTTATATAGGGGGCTACTATCTACAGGGGAACATACCAACAGATGGCACCTACTTATCCGAAGCACCTGTGTTACTGGAGTGAGCTAACTATCTTCCCCAACTCACTTGTCTATGCACTTTACTGTGTGAGACACCAAGGGGGTTATTATTACTGTATGGAGCACTATAGATGCTGATAAAGTCCAAAATGTTTGTCTGGCAGGTCCTGTGGAGGCAATATGTGGCTGGAAGAATTCATCATGAAGGTCTGGACTGCATAGAGAAGGGAAAGGAAAGTGAACGACTCAATTGAAGAAGAAGTCGACTGATGTAACTGTATGTAATCACTTCTATGGTCTGCAGAGCCTTGTAAAGCTTATATCAACCACTATACAATGATATTTCCTCTGGAATGATTGTTAATATTGGTTTCAGTATACAGGATTTGGTCAGTAACAGTATGATGGCTATATGTACGGTGATGATACTACCTCTAACACCATACACTGTTTTTATTTGGTAATTATATGATTTATTTAAAGGTACATGTGTTTATCATGGAAAATTGACTTCCACATATATTCCATATATATATATATATATATATATATATATATATATACATATATACATATATTCCCCCCCATTATGTACCCTTTTATACCCAATTATAATTGACAGTTGGCCCCTCCCCTTTGTGATTCCGCCTTCCCATAGCCACAACCGTGACCAACATGGACTGCTTAATCTTATATGCTTGGGTCTATTTTTGGTCCCATTTCGCCCCAGATGAAAGTAATCTTTATGTAGTTTATTGATTATTTGTCATTCACATTAATGGAGTGTCTTTATTGACAGGTACATAAATAATATTTTTTATTATCAGCCCATTGTGATTTTAGAATGCAGCAATGAAACAAAGATGCCTATTAACACAGGAAGGAAGTATATTTTTGATTATTTTTTTGGGGAAGGGGTCACTGTAGCTGACAATGGCCAATGCGCTGTATAGTATAAGCATTTCTTTAAATGGATATTCAACTGCTGCTTCCTTTATTTGTCTTTTTGCAGCACTGGAGGTGCACAGGTGTCTTATAGTCTTTCTTGTTTATAGTAAGGTGCACATTATCATATATATATATATATATATATATATATATATATATATACAGTGGGGATCAAAAGTTTGGGCACCCCAGGTATAAATTTGTATTAATGTGCATGAAGAAGCCAAGGAAAGATGGAAAAATCTCCAAAAGGCATCAAATTACAGATTACACATTCTTATAATATGTCAACAAAAGTTAGATTTTATTTCCGCTTATTTCCACTTTCAAAATAACAGAAAACGAAAAAATGGCGTCTGCTAAAGTTTGGGCACCCTTCAGAATTTATAGCATGCACTGCCCCCTTTACAAAGCTGTGACCTGCTAGTGTCATGGATTGTTCTCAATCATCATCTGGGAAGACCAGGTGATGTTAATCTCAAAGGTTTTAAATGCCCAGACTCATCTGACCTTGCCCCAACAATCAGCACAAGAAGTTGTCTAGAAATCTGAAACTGAAAATAGTTGGCGCTCACAAAGCTGGAGAAGGCTATAAGAAGAGAGCAAAATGTTTTCAGATGTCAACATCCTCTGTTCGTAATTGTCAATATCCTCTGAATGTAATTAAGAAATGACAGTCATCAGGAACAGTGGAAGTTAAAGCAAGATCTGGAAGACCAAGAAAAATATCAGACAGAACAGCTCGCTAGATTGTGAGAAAAACAATTCAAAATCCACCTTTGACTGCACAATCCCTCCAGAAAGATCTGGCAGACACTGGAGTTGTGGTACACTATTCCACTATAAAGAGTGGTCTTCATGGAAGAGTCATCAGAAGAAAAGCTCTTCTACATCCTCAGCACAAAAATCAGCATTTGAACTTTGCAAATGAACATATAGACAAGCCTGATGCATTTTGGAAACAAGTTCTGTGGACCGATGAGGTTAAAATTGAACTTTTTTGCCGGAATGGGCAAAGGTACGTTTGTAGAAGAAGGGGAACAGAACTTAATGAAAAGAACCTCTGTCCAACTGTTAAGCATGGGGGTGGATCAATCATGCTTTGGGGTTGTATTGCAGCCAGTGGCACAGGGAACATCTCACAAGTAGAAGGAAAAATGGATTCAATAAAATTTCAGCAAATTTTGGATGCTAACTTGATGCCATCTGTGAAAAAGCTGAAGTTAAAGAGAGGATGGCTTCTACAAATGAATACTGATCCTAAACACACCTCGAAATCCAAGGGGGATTACATCAAGAGGCATAAACTGAAGGTTTTGCCATGGCCTTCACAATCTCCTGACCTCAACATAATTGAAAATCTATGGATAGACCTTAAAAGAGCAGTGCGTGACAGACAGCCCAGAAATCTCAAAGAATTGGAAGACTTTTGTAAGGAAGAATGGGCAAAGATACCTCAAACAAGAATTGAAAGACTCTTGGCTGGCTACAAGAAGAGTGTACAAGCTGTGATACTTGCCAAAGGGGGCAGTACAAGGTATTAACTCTGCAGGGTGCCCAAACTTTTGCAGATGCCATTTTTTCATTTTCTGTTATTTTGAAAGTGTAAATGACGGAAATAAAATCTAACTTTTGTTGACATATTATAAGAATGTGTAATCTGTAATTTGATGCCTTTTGGAGATTTTTCCATCTTTCCTTGGCTTCTTTATACACATTAATACAAATTTTTACCTGGGGTGCCTAAACTTTTGATCCCCACTGTTAATATATATATATAAATATATATATATATATATATATATATATATATATATATATATATATATAGATTAAGAAAGGCTGCACAGTCGAATTGTTGCATCTATATTTTGGCATGGAATAAAGCTACATCCCTTTCATAATTTTTTGAGTGCTGCGGTCATCTTTTTTCTTGCCTGGATTTTGGGCCCCAGACCAGGGCCAGCTAGGCTGCTTACACCTACCTAGTTTGTTCGATGTGCTGCTCTCTCTCTCTCTCTCTCTCTCTCTCTCTCTCTCTCTCTCTCTCTCTCTATATATATATATATATAGCAACAGAAGAATGCAGCAGCACACTGCCAGCACAAGGATATAGGTGAAACATGAATATGCAGTTAAAACATGGGGAGCTATACAGCTATGGTGTAATAGATGCAAATGTGAAACTATGAAATAGTGAGCCACTTAGCTCGCAAATTTGTCTCCGCCGGCGGTCAAATAGCTTGGACCGTCCCACCGCGATAAGGTGGCCTCATTGGGACGGACCATATTTTACCGTATATACTCGAGTATAAGCCGAGTTTTTCAGCTGAAAACGCCCCCCTCGGCTTATACTCGAGTGAACTCTCCGCCTGTCAATCCCTTCATCAGTGGTCTTCAACCTGCGGACCTCCAGATGTTGCAAAACTACAACTCCCAGCATCCTCCCCCCATGTAATAATACAGACCCCCGTTTGTTTTGTACTCACCTCCCCTTGGCGGGACATTAGGGTTAGCTGGTCCGGGCCATCTATGCTGCAGGGACCATCCGGTGGGGATGGTTAGTCGTTGCGGGCTGTCCATTTTCACCTGGGGGGCCTCTTCTCTGTGCTTCGGCCCCGGCCACGGAGTAGTGACGTTGCCTTGACGAGGACGCACAGGGACGTTCATGCGCAATGTCCTTGTGCGTCGTCGTCAAGGCAATATTACTAGTCCGGGCCCAAAGCTCGAAGAGGCCCCCCCCCCCGGCTAAAATGGACAGCCCGCAACGACTAACCATCCCCACCGGACGGTCCCTACAGCATAGATGGCCCGGACCAGCTCACCCTAACTTCCTGTCGAAGGGAGGTGAGTACAAAACAAAAGGGGTCGGGGGGCTGGATGATGACGAAGGCCGCAGTGGTCTTCAACCTGCGGACCTCCAGAGGTTTCAGAACTACAACACCCAGCATTGCTTGCTGGGAGTTGCAGTTTTGCAACATCTGGAGGTCCGTAGGTTGAAGACCACTGATGAAGGGATTGACAGGCGGTGATTCATATATATATATGCTCATCTCTAATATATATATGCATATATATATATATATATATATATATATGGATGTATATATATATATATATATATATATATATATATATATATATATATATATACTGATCCATAAAAAGAAGTCTTCACAGAATGATATCTTTCTATTCTAGAAGCTCACTTTCCCATATTCTACAGGGCTGCTTAGCAACCATATCATTGGTAACCTGTATGATTACAATAGTAAATGTAGCTGCAGCTCCTGAAGTAGTAAGACAAGTTTTATTTCCTGTGCAATTGGAAAGTGTTTTGTTTACAGTGCATTTGGAAATTTTTTAGACCCTTTTGCTTTTTTCACATTTTTCTATGTTGCTCATTGTGCTAAAAAAAAAATAAAGTTTTCCCCATCATTCTGCACCCAAAATCCTATGATGACAAAGTGAGAACAGAATGAAAAAGGAAAATATAAAGTATTGCATTGACATAAGTATTCAGACCCACATAGCTGAAGCACCTTTGGCAGCGATTACAGCCTCCAATCTCCTGTTTTAAATGTTTATGAAGAAGGGAATTTTTTTTTTATAATTAGGCAGATTGGTTTATGCTTTGTGTTTTTTTTTTTTTTTTTTTTACCGTACTCTCTCATTAGAGGGGAAACAAAGTTCTAAAGTCAATTATACCCCTACTCCTCATTGAAGTTAATGGACATTTGTCTTGATGGGCTCTGCCTGGTGCAATAAAGTTAGCCAGAATCCAAAGAATCCGCCCATCTTTAGCACCTGCCCCTCAAGCAAAACCCAGGCACACTACCCCACCCCACCTGTACTATAATTTGATAGCCTGGGGTGTAGGGTATATGGGGTGTAGCTATGCGGTAATTAAAGGGTGTCTGGTTAACCCTTTCTATTCGTGATGCCAGGGTGAGGGCTCCTCTGCAATACTTGTCCTACCGCCACCCTTCCCAAGAGTGATAGGGAGGTATGGAATAATTGAATGTCCACAACCGGAGAGTTTGCTGAAAACAGTCGGAACTTTTACTGAAGATTTGATGCAGGCTTCATAACTGGAACAGTCTCTACACAGGCAAAGTCTCTCAGAGATTGACAGTGGTTGGGACCTCGTGAGTCTATTGAGCTTTGGAAGGTAATTGTTGCGTTGATCCACTGGATTTGGGGGTTTAGATTCCATCCAGTAATCACACTAGCTTTAGCAGGGATTAAGATTTTAACTCACGGTTTAGTTTAGGCTGAGGCCGGCAGGTTTTCCAGCCTAGCTTGTCTTTGAAAGTTGCACAGATCCGTCCTGCTAGTCCGGCATCCACGAGAGCAGCAACCCAAGAGAGCGATCATTGGCTACAGATGCCTTATATGGGCAGGGGCTGGTCTTAAGCTCACTGGTCCATACTTCTGTCAATCATCTTTACAAAGGGTTATGGGTAAACATGTGACCCAAGGACCTCCAAATGCCCCTCAACATACCATAGAGGAATTAACATAGTCACATGACCGAAGGTCCTGCGACGCTACCAAGGTAAGCATACTAATATAGATTATATTAAATATATACATTATTAAATATGTACACATAAACATTATAAAATTAGAGAAAGAGGAGGCGACTAGGGGCTGTCCCACCTGGGGGACCCTACCTGAACGGAGTAACTCTGACTTTGGGGACCACCATACAAGGTACGGTATGCAATACGGTACCGGGACACCACAATAATAATCGTCATTTTTCAGCCTGCTGGAGGAGCGCAGTGCCACCTCCAAGGCAGACAGGGACGATCACTAAGGTTAGGTCCGTCCAACATCCTGACATTGCGTGCCCCTCTATACATCGAAAGGAGCCAATGGGCACGGTCATGGGGTGGCAAAATTAGCTTTCGTATAGGGTGGCAAAAGACATTAAAGAGACATTATATACCAGTGATATGGTTTAATTTTTAGAGCTGTTTACTGGAACCCTATGTTATCAAGGATGAGATAGATCACATCAGACAATCAGACAATTAGAGATGAGCGAATGTAATCTGAGGAATCCGAACTCCTTACGAATTTCAGGAAAAATTTGACTCGCAAGGAATATGAATATCGCCGCTATACTATTGCGCAAATCGCTTCATTAAACTCCATTTAGTGCAGTCCAGGCTCCAGGACATTTAAAATGGCAGATCCACATGTGAAGACATGGGGCAAGGATTCCTGGGAAGGCAGGGACAAGGGTCGACGGGATGACCTTGAATCACATGCAGCATGCAGCCTCTCAGCAGCCAGCCACCCCCGTGATCTCACAACCCTATATAATCGGCAGCCATATTGCGGCCAGTCACTTCAGCTTTTACTGTAGAGAGATAGATAGGGACAGATAGCGCTGTGTGTTAAACAGAAAAGCTTTTTTCCAGCAGCGATTCACCTCCTGGTCAAGTCAGTGTTCTGTTGCACAGAGAGAGGGACAAAGAGCAGCGTGTGTTTCACAGAAAAGCATTCTTACTGCAGCGATTCACCTCCCAGTTACTGTCTACAGCGTTCTATTACAGAGAGGGACAAAGAGCAGTGTGTTGCACAGAACAGCAGTGATTCAGCTCAAGCACAAATCCTGCCTAGAAGCACTGATAGGAAAGGGAGTGAGATTGAGAGAGAAAGAGCAATTTTGGGTGTAGTACACAGCGACTGTGTGCTACAGCACTGGTGTGTCCTTCTGGTGTTGTGCACAAATACTTTTTTAAGCCTATTGTAGTGCATTTTTCTCCCCTCATAAGTGCATACCACATACGTACATCTAAGTGGTGTACTATTTTGTTCCTGTTAAAGTCTCAAGGGCCTAGATACTGTGAAAGGCCAGGCAAAAGTACTCACCGGCTGGTGTTGTACACAAATACTTTTTAAAGCATACTGTATCACATTTTTCTCCCCTCATAAGTGCACACCACATACGTACATCTAAGTGGTGTACTATTTTGTTCCTGTAAGGCTTCTTGCACACTACAAAATTCTCACTTTTTTTTTCTTTCTTTAACTTGACAAACTCCGTTTTTAAACATCCGTACAAAGTTCTGTATGAAAGACAACGGCAGTTACAAAATCCTATACGGCCATTAGAAAATCCCATTATAGTCTCTGGGGTTTTTCTAATAGCCGTTTTAACCCGTTATTAATGGCCGTTATTTTGTGACAGAAGATAGTAATGGGAGAAAAAGTTCATGAACTATTTCTCCCGTTACTATCTTCCGTCACAAAATGATGGCCATTAATAACGGGCTATAACGGGTTAAAATGGCTATTCGTACGGATGTTTAACCCCTTAAGGACTCAGGGTTTTTCCGTTTTTGCACTTTCGTTTTATCCTCCTTACCTTTTAAAAATCATAACCCTTTCAATTTTCCACCTAAAAATCCATATTATGGCTTATTTTTTGCGTCGCCAATTCTACTTTGCAGTGACATTAGTCATTTTACCCCAAAATGCACGGCGAAACGGGAAAAAAAATAATTGTGCGACAAAATTGAAGAAAAAACGCCATTTTGTAACTTTTGAGGGGCTTCCGTTTCTACGCAGTGCATATTTCGGTAAAAATTACACCTTATCATTATTCTGTAGGTCCATACGGTTAAAATGATACCATACTTATATAGGTTTGATTTTGTCGCACTTCTGGAAAAAATCATAACTACATGCAGTAAAATGTATACGTTTAAAAATGTCATTTTCTGACCCCTATAACTTTTTTATTTTTCCACGTACAGGTCGGTATGAGGACTCATTTTTTGCGCCGTGATCTGAAGTTTTTATTGGTATGATTTTTGTTTTGATTGGACTTTTTGATCACTTTTTATTCATTTTTTAATGGTATAAAAAGTGACCAAAAATGTGCTTTTTTTGACTTTGGAATTTTTTTGCGCGTACGCCATTGACCGTGCGATTTAATTAATTATATATTTTTATAGTTCGGACATTTACGCACGTGGCGATACCACATATGTTTATTTATTAATTTTTTTACACTGTTTTATTTTTTTATGGGAAAAGGGGGGTGATTCAAACTTTTATTAGGGAAGGGGTTAAATGACCTTTATTAACACTTTTTTTTTACATTTTTTATGCAGTGTTAAAGGTCCCATAGGGACCTATAACACTGCACACACTGATCTTTTACACAGATCACAGGCGTGTATTAACACGCCTGTGATCAGTGTTAACGGTGCTTGACTGCTCCTGCCTGGATCTCAGGCACGGAGCAGTCATTCGCTGATCGGACACCGAGGAGGCAGGTAGGGGCCCTCCCGGTGTCCTGTCAGCTGTTCGGGACGCCGCGATTTCACCGCGGCGGTCCCGAACAGCCCGACTGAGCAGCCGGATCACTTTCACTTTAGAAGCGGCGGTCAGCTTTGACCGCCGCTTCTAAAGGGTTAATACCACACATCGCCGCGATCGGCGATGTGTGGTATTAGCCGCGGGTCCCGGCCGTTGATGAGCGCTGGGACTGACGCGATATGATGCGGGATAGCGGCGCAATCCCGCTTCATATCGCGGGAGCCGGCGCAGGACGTAAATATACGTCCTGCGTCGTTAAGGGGTTAAAACAGAGAATTTTGTAATGTGAAAGGGGCCTTGAAGCCTCAAGGGCTTAGATACTGTGATACTGTGAAAGGCCAGACAAAAGTACTCACTGGCTTGTGTTGTACACAAATACTTTTTTAAGCGCACTGTATCGCATTGTAATCCTCTCATATACGCACTAAGTAAGGCTGGCAGAGAAGTGCCAGGACGTGTACAGAGGAGTGGCAGAGGCCTAATTTCATCAGGCAGAGGACACAGCAGACTAGGGGCGAGTGTAAGCAGGAGTCGCTGGAGAGCCCTGAGCTCCCAATATCAGCTAGCGGTCATTAGTGTTGGGCGCGAATATTCACATTTCAAATTTTTATCGCGAACATTGCAAATTCTCAAATTTGCGAATATTGGGAATATATTTGCTATATATTTGAAATTACGTATATTCCCTTTTTTCCACATATTCGCATATGTGAAAATTTGCATATGCGCATATTCACATATGTGACTATTTGCATATACCTTCTTTTCACTGGTGGGCCAACTAAAATGATGCAAATACACTTGTCAGAGGTTATCAACAACATCCCTAGCAACCAATAGTAAAGTTGGCCACCCCCTCACTGTTTTCTTCCTCGAATATGCAAATATTTGATTATGCAAATATAACGAATACACAAAATTCGCGAATATAGGACGAAAATTCATCTATATATATTCGTGAAATATCGCAAATTCGAATATGGGCAATGCCGCTCATCACTAGCGGTCGTGTCTCGACCAGCAACCCATCTGCCATCATCCATTGGTTAAAACGGTCATCCACTTCATCACAAGTGACATCTGACACCCTCAGTCAACAGTCGGTGGGTTCCTCAGACACAACTTTCTGTTGGCATGGCCCGCGAGCAGTCCCTGTCCTCCCATTGCCTCTGTCCTATGGTGTTCCCTCCCCACAGAAGTATCTTATGCTGTGGGTTCAGCTCCACTATTTAGTGAGGATGATCTAGAGGACAGTCAGCAGCAACTGCCCAGCTAAAAAGTGGAGGAGACATTCGCCGCTTCCTACGCTAGGCGGGCAAGTAGTGATTAGGAGAGTGGCGTGGGAAGTGGTGTTGCGAGCATTCAGGCTCCTGAAGCAGACACTATTGAGGAACCTGACGAGGACATCAGTGACGTGCAGACACAACTCGATGATGATGATGATGAAGCCGATCGCACTAGGGAGCCGGGTGCAGAAGGGGCTTCATCATCATCAGGAGAAGAGGGTCGCAGGTTGCACGTGAGGAAGCAGCTGAGCTAGCAAGTTAGTAGCATGGTTGGCAGTCAGCATGGTGGCAGAAGTGGAAAGTCTGGAGCCAAACGTGCCCGGGGTAGACCACCAACTTCCAGGCGGCCTACCTTCCCAGAAAGTAGTGAAACGGGTTCCTGGACTCGGTGGCCCTAGCAGTCAATCAGTGCAGACTGTTGGTGGGAAAATTAGCTATTTGGCGGTGTGGCAGTTTTTCATCAAGCATCTGGAGGAGGTTAACCTCGCCACATGCAAGATGTGTCGGCAGAAGGTGAAGCGTGGCCAGGCCCTGCATCAACATGTGCAGCGTCACCATAAAGTGGCCTGGGAGAAGCGTGGCTCCGATGTGGTGGTCCAGTCTGCTGCATCACCCAGTGGCACGCCACTCCCTGTTTCAGCCAGCCAAGGCTCCACCACCTCAGCCGAAGGGAGCTGTGTGTCATACCCATCTTATGTCACTCCAGATGCTCCTGCTCCTCCTGTTTCGAGTCAATCATTCAGCCAGCAATCCAACGGCGAAGCCTTGTCCAAGAGATAAAGATATCTAATGGCGCAGAAGCTGAATGTGCTCCTGGCCAAGTTGCTGCTGCTGCTGTCCCTCCCTTTTCAAGAGGTGGACTCTGCACCTTTCAGAGAACTGATGGCTTTTGCCAAGCGGAGGGGCAGAGTGCCAAGCCGTCATTTCTTTGCGAAGAAGGCAGTACCAGCCCTGCACAATTTTGTGGAACAGAAGGTGGGCCAGTCCTCGAGCCTGTCGGTATGTACCAAAGTGCACGGCAGCGCCAACGTGTGGAGCTGTAACTAAGGTCAGGGACAATACATGTCCTTTACAGCCCACTGGGAGAATGTGGTTCCTGCACAGCCACAAAAACAGCAACTTGGACAGGTCACGCCGCTTCCGCCTCCACACTCTCAGGCCGTTGGTCTTGTGAAAGTGTGTGACTCCGCCATGATTTGCCATGGTGAACGGAGTCACACAAGGGAGGAACTGCTAAAAGTCATTCATCAAGAAATCGAATCATGGCTTGCTCCACGAAAATTGGAAATGGGAACCATAGTGACCGACAATGGGAAGAAAATCTTGTCTGCGCTGCCTGAGACATGCACCCTGCATGTCACACGTGTTCAATCTGGTTGTCAAGCGGTTCCTGAAGTGTTCCCCCCAAGACATCCTAACAATGGAAAGAAAACTTTGTATGCACTTCAGCCAATTGTACCCCGCAAAGCACACCCTCAAGTGGATAGGGGGAATCCCCTATGTAACTTCAATGTCAACCAGTGGCAGCTCATACATGACACCTGCCGTTTGCTCAGGCCCTTTGAGGAAGCCACATTATTAGAAAGTCGCCAGGATTACTGGATGTACGACATCCTTCCACTGCTTCACCTCACTACAACACATGTTGGAAACGATGGCTGGTCAGGGCACTGGAGACGTGGCGCCTCCATCTCACGGCCACATGAGCTCTGTGGGGGCTGAGCTGGAGGAGGAGGGGCACAGTGGAGCACAGTTTAGGTTTTGCAAGAAGGGCATTTTTTTTCTAGTCAACTGAGAGGAGAGGAGGAGCAGGAGCAGCTAGAGGAGCTAGAGGGTTATGAGGAAGGTGACACAGGACCCAGACACATCGTGGCAGTATGCATTTGAGATGGAGGAAGGAATTCCCTCCGAGTCCCTTGCACAAAGGGCACGATGCATGCTCACTTGCTTGCGTAGTGAGTTCAGAATTGTCACCATTCGGCAGCGGAATGACTTTTGGCTCTCCACTTTATTGGAAGCTCACTACCGGCACAAAATAGGGGCCTTTTTAACACCCACTGAGAGCGAGGACAAACTGACCTACTACAGAGACATCCTACGTAGTAAGTTGGCTGATGCCTATCTGCACCATAGTCCATCCTCTCGCAGGTTTCACTCAGGGGCCCTCTGCGCTCACCATCCACTGTCATGGCTGCTGGAGAAGGGTGGGGTGACATGAGCAGTACCAGCTCCATCAGCAGCAGCCTGAGTCTACAGTCGCTGGTGAATACCTTTCTTCACCCGCACAGTGAAACAACTCATCAGCAGCAGGTAGACCTGGAGCAGGACATGAACCAGCAGGTGATGCCATACCTTGACAAGACCATGCCAACACACCATGAAGATCTGCTGGACTTCTGTGCAGCCAAACTTGATTTGTGGCCACAACTAGCAGAGTTTGCCCTGGAAAAGTTGTCCTGCCCAGCCAGTAGTGTGCTATCAGAGCGGGTGTTTAGTGCGGCGGGGGCCATAGTAACCCCAAGGAGAACTTGTCTGTCCTCAAAAATGTGGAAAGACTGACCTTTGTGAAGATGAATCAGGCAAGGATCAGCCAGGATTTCCACCCACCAATGCCTGATGCATCAGAGTAGATTGACCATGGTGCCACACCAACACTTCACAAATATGGATAGTGTAAAACATGTTTAAGGTGCTGCTCCCCAGTTACAGACATTCCTTGCCATCAGACCACAAGTAAGTGTTGAGGATTTGCATTAGATAAAACATAACTTTTCTTAGGAAAAAATATACGTAATAAATTTTTTTTTTAAATTAACCTCTTAAGGACGCAGGGCGTATGGATACGCCCTGCATCCCGAGTCCTTAAGGACGCAGGGCGTATCCATACGCCCGTGGGAATTCCGGTCCCCACCGCTAGCCGGTTGGGGACCGGAGCCGGATGCCTGCTGAAATTGTTCAGCAGGCATCCCGGCATATCGCCCAGGGGGGTCATTATGCCCCCCCATGTCGGCGATCGCCGCAGATCGCTGGCCAATTCAGTCCAGCGATCTGCGGCGATTCCGGGTCAATCGGGTCTCCAGTGACCCGGTGACTCGGAATTACTGGCTGTTCGGGGCCGTCTCTGACGGCCCCGAACAGCCAGAGCCTGCAGGGGTGAGGTGGCACTGGTGCCACCTCACGATCGCCCTGATTCGTCGGCCGGATTACCGGCCGACCAATCAGGGCGCCTGCTGCGGGTGTCACTCCCGCACCCGCTCCGCCCCTCTTCCGGAGGGCGTGAGCGGGTACGGGAAGACGACCCCGGGTGCTGGGGACCCCGATCCCCGGCGTCCATGTTGGGATCGGGGCCCCAGGAGCGACAGCGGCGGCGAGGGACAGTCCTGTGATGAAGCAGCAGCAGGTGGTGAGTTACAGCCTCCTGCTGTTGCTTAGCAACAGCTCCCAGCATGCAAAAAGGGCATGCTGGGAGCTGTAGTTATGCAACAGCAGGAGGCACACCACCACAACTCCCAGCATTCCCTTATGGGCATGCTGGGACTTATGGTTTTGCAACAGCTGGAGGCACATTTTTTCTATGGAAAAGTGTACCTTCAGATGTTGTATAACTACAACTCCCAGCTTGCACAAACAGCTAAAGTGCATGCTGGAAGTTGTAGTGGTGCATCTGCTGGTTGCAAAACTACAACTCCCAGCATGCCCGTTGGCTGTCGGTGACTGCTGAGAGTTGTAGTTTTGCAACAGCTGAAGGCACACTGGTTGTGAAACTTAGAGTTTTTTTTTTTACCTAACTCAGTGTTTCACGACCGGTGTGCCTCCAGCTGTTGCAAACTACAACTCCCAGCAGTCACCTTACACCATGCACCGTACATGCTGGGAGATGTAGTTTTGCAACAGCTGGAGGCACACTGGTTTTGAAACACTGAGTAAGGTCACAAACTCTGTGATACATAACCAGTGTGCCTACAGCTGTTGCAAAACTAAAACTCTCAGCATGTACAGTCTGTCAGCGCATGCTGGGAGTTGTAGTTTTGCAACAGCTGGATGTCCCCCCCAATGTGAATGTACAGGGTACACTCACATGGGCGGAGGCTTACAGTAAGTATCTGGCTGCAAGTTTGAGTTGCAGCAAATTTTCTGCAACAGCTCAAACTGCCAGCGAGAAACTACTGTGAACCCCCGCCCATGCGACTGTACCCTAAAAACACTACACTACACTAACACAAAAAATAAAATAAAAAGTAAAAAACACTACATATACACATACTCCTACACAGCCCCCCTCCCCTCCCCAATAAAAATGAAAAACGTCTGGTACGCCACGGTTTCCAAAACGGAGCCTCCAGCTGTTGCAAAACAACAACTCCCAGTATTGCCAGATAGCCGTTGACTGTCTAGGCATGCTGGGAGTTTTGCAACAGCTGGAGGCACCCTGTTTGGGAATCACTGGCGTAGAATACCCCTATGTCCACCCCTATGCAATCTCTAATTTAGGCCTCAAATGCGCATGGCGCTCTCACTTTGGAGCCCTGTCGTATTTCAAGGCAACAGTTTAGGGTCACATATGGGGTATCACCGTACTCGGGAGAAATTGGGCTTCAAATTTTGGGGGGTATTTTCTGCTTTTACCCTTTTTAAAAATGTAAAGTTTTTTGGGAAAAGAAGCATTTTAGGTAAAAATTTTTATTTATTTTTTTACATATGCAATAGTCGTGAAACGCCTGTGGGGTATTAAGGTTCACTTAACCCCTTGTTACATTCCCCGAGGGCTCTAGTTTCCAAAATGGTATGCCATGTGTTTTTTTTTTGCGGTCCTGGCACCATAGGGGCTTCCTAAATGCCGCATGCCCCCAGAGCAAAATTTGCTTTCAAAAAGCCAAATGTAACTCCTTCTCTTCTGAGACCTGTAGTGCGCCAACAGAGCACTTTTCACTCCCATATGGGGTGTTTTCTGAATCGGGAGAAATTGGGCTTCAAATTTTGGGGGATATTTTCTGCTTTAACCCTTTGTATAAATGTAAATTTTTTGGGAAACCAAGCATTTTAGGTAAATTTTTTAAATTTTTTTTACATATGCAAAAGTCGTGAAACACCTGTAGGGTATTAAGGTTCACTTTACCCCTTGTTACATTCCCCGAGGGGTCTAGTTTCCAAAATGGTATGCCATGTGGTTTTTTTTTTTTGCTGTCCTGGCACCATAGGGGCTTCCTAAATGCGGCATGCCCCCAGAGCAAAATTTCCTTCAAAAAAGCCAAATGTGACTCCTTCTCTTCTGAGACCTGTAGTGCGCCAGCAGAGCACTTTTCACCCCCATATGGGGTGTTTTATGAATCGGGAGAAATTGGGCTTCAAATTTTGGGGGGTATTTTCTGCTATTACCCTTTTTAAAAATGTAAAACTTTAGGGAAACCAAGCATTTTAGGTAAAATTTTTTTTTTTTTTTACATATGCAAAAGTCGTGAATCACCTGTGGGGTATTAAGGTTCAAATTACCCCTTGTTACGTTCCCCGAGGGGTCTAGTTTACAAAATGGTATGCCATGTGTTTTTTTTTTGCTGTTCTGGCACCATAGGGGCTTCCTAAAGGTGACATGCCCCCCAAAAACCATTTGACGCTCCTTCCCTTCTGAGACCTCTACTGCGCCCGCCAAACACTTTACATAGACATATTAGGTATGTGCTTACTCGAGAGAAATTGGGTTTCAAATACAAGTAAAAATTTTCTCCTTTTTACCCCTTGCAAAAATTAAAAAATTGGGTCTACAAGAACATGCGAGTGTAAAAAATGAAGATTGTGAATTTTCTCCTTCACTTTGCTGCTATTCCTGTGAAACCCGTAAAGGGTTAAAACGCTTACTGAATGTCATTTTGAATACTTTGGGGGATGCAGTTTTTAAAATGGGGTCATTTATGGGGTATTTCTAATATGAAGACCCTTCAAATCCACTTCAAACCTGAACTGGTCCCTGAAAAAAAGCGAGTTTCAAAATTTTGTGAAAATTTGGAAAATTGCTGCAGAACTTTGAAGCCCTCTGGTGTCTTCCAAAAGTAAAAACAAGTCAATTTTATGATGAAAATATAAAGTAGACATATTGTATATGTGAATCCAAAAAAAAAATTATTTGGAATATCCATTTTCCTTACAAGCAGAGAGCTTCAAAGTTAGAAAAATGCAAAATTTTCAAATTTTTCATCAAATTTTGGGATATTTCACCAAGAAAGGATGCAAGTTACCAAAAAATTTTACTACTAAGTTAAATTAGAATATGTCACGAAAAAACAATCTCGGAATCAGAATGATAACTAAAAGCATTCCAGAGTTATTAATGTTTAAAGTGACAGTGGTCAGATTTGCAAAAAATGGCCGAGTCCTTAAGGTGAAAAAGGGCTCAGTCCTTAAGGGGTTAAACAAAAGGATAGGTGTGCAAAAAAAAAAAACATATGCCACCTACACCACCAAGCATTGATGTGATTCAAAGACCTCTAAAAGGTGGAAAGGAACAACGTATGGTCCATTGTAACCGGTGGGGGTAAAATCTTCCCCTACTCCTGCATTATTAATTCCCTTCTTGGCAAGTGTTATTCGCCCTAAAAAGGACGGCCCCCAATAGGAACCTCTCCCTATTTCCCCCTACAAACACTGCCATTTCCCAGGGTTTTTAGGTGGAAATAGGGAGCGTTTCCTGTGTGGGGCCGCCCTTTTTAGGGTGAGTAATACTTGCCAAGAAGGGAATTAATAAGGCGAGAGATAGGTCTTACAGGGGAAGTTTTTATCCCCACCTGCTACAATGGACAGTACGTTGTTCCCTTCCACCTTTTGGAGGAAAGTGTTACTCGTCTTAAAAAGAGCAGCCCCACACAGTGTTTGTAGGTTGAAATAGGGAGAAGTTCCTGTGTGGGGCCGCACATTTTAGGACGAATAACACTTGCCAAGAAGGGAATTCACATGTGAGAGTAGGGCCTTGCAGGAGATTTGTTTACCCCCACCGCTTACAATGGACCATTCATTGTTCCCTTCCAACTTTTAGAGGTTTTTGCATCACATCACTACTTGGTGATGTAGGTGGCCCATGGTGTTTTTTGGACACCTTTCCTTTAGTTTGATTTAAAAAAAATTTGGGGCCATATATTTTATCATAAGCATATTATTAAACCCTCAATACTTACTTGTGCACACTAACACTTTTATAAAAGAGACCGTTTTCTTCTGCCTACCTGTCTCAGCTGCTATTCTGATCCTGCCACCCACCTGATGCCACACATTGGATGCCAAGTTCTCCTTTTTTCACCCGGGTCACTTTCAGGACTCCTGCTGCTGCCAACTCCAGGCTGTCTCATTCGGCCACCATATGTTCTCCTCATTCTGAGGCCAGCTCCAAGCTGTCTCATACTGCAACCATATGTTCTCCTCATGCTGCTGCTACCTCCACGCTATGTCACTCCAGGCTGTGTCATTCAGCCACTTTACGCTGCTGCCAACTCCAGGCTGTGTCATTCAGCCACTATATGTTCTCCTCATGCTGCCGCCACCTCCAATCTGTTTCATTCAGCCACTATATGGTCTCCTCATGCTGCCGCAAACTCCAGGCTGTGTCATTTAGCCACTATATGCTGCCGCCACCTCAAGGCTGTGTCATTTAGCCACTATGTGCTGCCGCTAACTCCAGGCTGTGTCCTTCAGCCACTATATGCTGCTGCCAACTCCACGTTGTGTCATTCAGCCACTATGTGGTCTCCTCATGGTGCCGCCACCTCCACGCTGTGTCATTCAGCCACTATATGTTCTTCTCATGCTGCTGCCACCTCCACTCTGTGTCATTCAGCCACTATATGGTCTCCTCATGCTGCCGCCACCTCAAGGCTGTGTCATTCAGCCACTATAAGCTGCTGCCAACTTCAGGCTTTGTCATTCAGACACTAAATGGTCTTATCATGCTGCTAGGACATTACCTAACAATTTTTATGGTAGCACTAGCTACAAAAAATCTTCAATTAAAATTTGAAACTGTATCTTTTAATTTTTGGAATTGTGAGGCCCTTTGGTCTTCTCATGCTGCTGCCACCTCCAGGATGTGTCATTATGCCACCATATGGTCTTCTTATGCTGTTGGCACCTTAGATTAAACTTGAAGAATGTTCATGTATCTAACATCTTCAATTAAAATTTTTACTAAATATCTTTAATATTTTCTATTGTGAGGCCCTATGGTCTAATCAGGGCTGCTGCCACCTCTAGGCTTGTGACATTATGCCGCCATGTGACTCCTTGTTAGATTTGGTTTTGTGGTCATACAGTATTAGTTCAAAGTAAACGCTGGGACTTTAAACTTGGGAATCTAATATAAATCTTAAATTTCGCACTTTCACAGTCAGGGAGACCCTGAGAGGCAGGGGCTGGAACAGGTTGTATCTTGCCTGATGGAGGACTGCCAGCTCGATGCTCACCAGAATGGGTAATCAAAAAATTTTAATAAATTAAAATTAAATAAAATAAAATGACATAAAAAATCTCTTTATTCTCTTCAATTTTGATGCCATATAGTCTCCCTGCTCAGTGATTCTAATAGTGATACCTGTAATCTGCATTTCATACTGAATAACAGTATTATTTCACTAGCACAACACACTCCCTATGAGTGTTAGGACAAGGCAAAGTGTTCTACACCCCTATTGAGGCTATATGGTCTCCTCATGCTTCCGCCACCTCCATGCTGTGTCATCCAGCCACTATATGGTCTCCTCATGCTTCTGCCACCTCCAGGCTGTGTCATTCAGCCACTATATGGTCTGCTCATACTGATGCCACCTCCAGGCTCTGTCATTGTGCTGCCCTGTGACAGTGATTCTAATAGTGTTGCCTTTGATCTGCATGTCAAACTGAATAACAGTATTATTTCACTAACACATCACACACCCTATGCATGTTACAGCAAGGCAAAGTGTTCTACACTCCCTATTAAGGCTCTCTGTAGGCCAGAATTACCAATTTTTAATAACGATTCTCCGCGAATAAATTCGGACCGAACCAAATTTTTTCAGAAAATTCGGCAAATCGGCTGAACCGAATTTTTCAAAAATTCTCTCATCACTGCAGACTATAGTAGATTTTTGCTTTTTTCAGGTAAAAGAATATAAAAATGGTGTCAAAAAATATCTCCATATTTTGCTTAGCATCTTAAATAATATTTAATTAATATCTTCAACTAACAAAGAAAGTGCATTCAGCTCACTCCAATAGCAGCTACATCCAGCAAGGACAGTTGCGGACCTCACCATGGATTGCAAACAGAAGAAAGTAGAAGTCCAGCTGAAGGATTCGTGCAGTAAAACTTCAGTTTATTCCAATAACATATGCAAACACAGGTGCGGACAGGCAAAGTGACATGTTTCAGCCTACATAGAGGCCTTACTTATACTAGTTATAGACAAACACAAGGCTCCCTTATTTAGTCTAGGATTCCCCCTGGTTTTTTTCCAGCATTTTTTTTCACTGAAAAAAACGCCAGAAAAAACGCCAGTGCAAATCTGATGTTTTTCTGGCGTTTTTGCATTTGAGTTGAAATTGCATTTTTGGCCCCTTTGATGTTTTATTCAAAATGTGTTGGGAACCAAAAATAATAAGGATGCTGTAGGGAACAGAAAAAAATTATTTAGGACATTTTTTTTTTTTTTTAAACAAACCTTTAATTAATTTAAATGTATGTGTTTATCTTTTTTTCTCTATTTTTTTTGCACTAATGGACAGATCGCCCCGGGTGTTACTCCTGACACCCGATGTGATCCTCCTGTATATTATAAAGATGCGGGCGCCGCTCTTCTATGGTCCCCAGCACTGCCGTATATATACACCTATTCATATTTCCCGCAGAGACCTGTGATTGGTCAGATGGTTCCAGCCAATCACAACTTTCTGTGGGAAATATGAATAGGTGTCATGGAACAGTGTGTGTTCATGGAACAGTGTGTGTTCCATGCTGGGAGTAGTAGTACCACCTAAAAAATAAAGAAAAAAAAGTGAAAAACACTCACTACATTTTTATTATTGTCGGCTATATTTTTAGGTCTCCACCCGCCCATATAAATTGATCCCTGTTTAAAAATTTGTAAAAATGTTGTTATAAAAAAGATAAATTTTGTTAAATAAATTTTTTTCCATCTCTACTGTATCTTTTTTATTATTTTCTTTTTAATGGTACCCTACGAGAATAAAAACCTGACAAAAAAAAGGCAAAAAAAAAAAGCAGGGGCATCCAGCTGCTCCAAAATGAAGAAAATAGAAAAATTTAAACTTCACATTTATTCCAACATGTTTAAAATCAGAGGATATCCATGGTGAATAAAACGTTACAAGAAATCAATGCATTTCGAGCTGACACTGGCTCTTAGTCGTTGAATCCCGGGACCCGGCCCGTTGTTTGCCTGCCCTGCTCTCCTTACTACTACAAGAGCTCCAGTCAGTCATTGTCCCACGGTGGTGAGCTGAATTTTACTATACCTCTTTTTTGTTAAGAATTAAAAAATTGACAATGTTAAAACCCACATTTTTCTTGGCGTTTTTTTTTACTCCCATAGACTTCTATTGGAGAAAAACGCCACGATTTCAGGAGAAAAAACGCCATAGGCTCAACATGCTGTGATTTAGCAAAACCACAAAGGAGCTGAAAAACGCCAAAAGGATTAAAAAATAAATAAATAAAATAAAACAGCAAACTTAAAAAAGCCAAGTGGAAAAATAAATTTGTGATTTCTCATAGATTTACAGCTAACATCTGGCCGCAGTGTTTTTTGGCCGAAAAAAGACCATGCGGCAGAATTGGCGTTTTTCTTGGCGTGTTCCCCCCCCCCCCCCCCCAAAGAAAAAGTGGAATTCCAACCATGGAGAGGGAATACCAGACCTCAATCAGAACAACTGATGTCGGCCAGGTAATTAACCCTCTCTACACTGGCTCCCAGCAGATCAACAACCTTATATTGTTTGACCACAAGTGTGAACATGCAGCAATACATATCTGTCATGCAAGACATAGCTGCTAAAATAGAAAATACAGACTGTGTTCCCATTGGTATAGAAAAACTTCATAGTAATAGTAAAACATATACAATACAAAGAATGTAGAAAACCACAAATTAAAAATATATAATAGAAAGAGAAGGGAAAAAGAGGAAGGAAATATGAAATGTCACAAATTACGTCCAAATTGTTCATCTATCCTGTCACATTGTATGTTCCGATATAGAAGGTTTTGATACATTTATCTTATTTTATTTATAATATATTATTCGGACTTTTAATGTGACATTTGATTTTTCCTTCTTTTTCCTTTCTCTTTACATTATGTATGTTTAATTTGTGGTTTTCTACATTCTTTGTATTGTATATGTTTTACTATTATTATGAGGTTTTTCTGTACCTAGTGTGAACATGGTCTGTATTTTCTATTTTCACCCGTTATAGCCCGTTTTGAATGACGGACGTTATTTGTGACGGGAGAAAAATTAGTGCAGGTACCGTTTTTTCTCCCGTCACAAATAACGTCCATTATTTATAAAGGGCTATAACGGGTGATAACAGATAATCAAAAAATCCCTTAGACTTGAATGGTATTTTGTAACGGTCGTTTAATGGGAGATTGTAATAGGTCTTTAAAACGGAGCAACATATAGTGTGAAAGGAGACTTAGCTGTTATAAACATTTACAGGAAGCCTATCACACTGAATATGGATGAGTGGTCCTTATGAGTAGTTGACAGCTATTTCTGTATGAAGACATGGAAAGCTGACGATCACTGAATATGACTCGCTATTGGACTCCTAAATTAAAAGAAATACTGTGACATTTTTAGCCAATAAACCAGCACACAGGACAAGTGCTGTGTAGTTGTTTACTGGCTTGATAAAGGTCACATTAGCCAAAATGTTGCTGTATTTTTCAAAATAAAGGAAGATTTTAGTTAACACTACTTCAGTGTCTTGGATTCTGTACATGATGTTTGATTTATTGCAAGAAATAAATCCAAACCAAGAGAGGCAGTGAGGCTTTCAAGTGGTGCATAAGAAAAGTTATTGTTCTGTCAGAGATTTAAATGAATAAAGTATGGATTATACTTTTTCATAATTTATTAATATTTTTTACTCATAAAATTGTATGTTAAAGGAGTACTGCAGCCATAGACAACTCATCCCCTATCCGCAGCATAGGGGATAAGTGTCTGATCACGGGGGATCCGACCCCTGGGCCCCCCCACGATCTCCCGTATGGGAACCCGGCATTACCGCAGCTCTGCATGGCTAATTTGTGTGTCTTCGACCTCACTGAGGCCAACGATACACCCCCTCCATACAGCTCTTGGGGAAGCAGGGATGCACAAATGCTGCATCTCCACCTCTACCATAGAGATACGTGGAGGGAGCATGTCAGCTGCGGTGTCACGCTGTGGCCGGCATACCTCCTGCCCGGGAGAGGCGCGACAGAGCTGAGGCACCGTAAAGGAGATCGCTGGGGGTCCCTGAGGATAGGGGATAAGTGTTCTATGGCTGCATATCTCCTTTAGGCTGGAATTCCACTGAGGTTTCTTTTTGCAAAAACGCCGTAATAAACGCCAATTTTCCCACACAGCGTTTTTTCAGCGAAAAAACGCTGTGTCCAGATGTTAGCTGCAATTCAATAGTAAACTGCAAAATGCCAGATCTACTTGGCGTTTTTCAGTTTGGCATTTTTTTTTATCCTTTTGGCATTTTTCAGCAATTTTGGGCTCAGAGGCTGGTTTTTCAAAACACCCGACAAAACCTAGATTGGCATTTTTAATTCTTTTTTGGACTTTAGTGATCCAAAAAAGTGATGGAGATACCTTTTTTATTACAATTTCTTAGGGTACCATTAAAAAAAACTATAAAAAAAGATACAGTAGTGATGGAAAAAATTGTATTTAACAAAATTTATCCTTTTTATTACAAAATCTTTATACATTTTTAAACAGGGATCAATTTATGTGGGCGGGCAGGTAAAGCACAAAAAATTTAGCCGACAATAATAAAATGTAGTGTATGTGTGTTTTTCACTTTTTTTTTCAACATTTGTTAGGTAGTACTACTACTCCCTGCATGGAATACACTGTTCCATGATGGGAGTAGTAGTACCTGTACTAATTGACAGATCGCCCGTTGCGATCCTTTTGTATAATGTATAGATGCGGCCAGCCGCTCTTCTATGGTCCCCTGCACTGCCGTATATATACACCTATTCATATTTACCGCAGAGACCTGTGATTGGCCAGATGGTTCCAGCCAATCACAGCTCTCTGTGGGAAATAGGAATATGTTTATATATACGTCAATGCAGGGGACCATAGAAGAGCGGCCTGCCGCATCCATAAATTATACAGGAGGGTATATAGAGCAGAGATGCGAGTGCAAGAGAAAACTGCTCCATCTCTGCAATAGACAGGACGATCACAGTGGATGTCAGTAGTGATACCCGCTCTGATCTGTTCTTAACTGCAGGTACTACTACTCCCAACATGGAGCACACTCTGCTCCATGCTGGGAGATGTAGTACCTGCATTGATAGACAGATCGCAGTGGGTGTCAGAAATTACACTCGCTGCGATCTGTTTATTAATGCAGGTACTACAGCTCCCGGCATGGAGCAGAGTGTGCTCCATGTTGGGAGCAGTAGTACCTGCAGGTAAGAAAATATCACAGCGGGTATCACTACTGACATCCGCTGTGATCGTCCTGCCTATTGCATCTCTGCTCTATACTCCGGCCGGCCACTCACTCATTCATATTTCCCTCAGAGAGCTGTGATTGGCTGCAACCATCCGGCCAATCTCCACTCTGGACGGAAAATATGGATGAGTGATGTTCTATTCACATCACTGGCCAGAGTACAGAGCAGAGATGTGAGCGCTGTATAGAGCCGCTCCATATCTCTGCTATATTATGGACGATCACATCGGGTGTCACGACTGACACCCGGGGCGATATGTCTATTATAATAGGTACTACTACTTCCATCATGGAACAGTGTGCTGGGAGTAGTAGTACTACATAAAAAATAAAAAAATAAAAAAAAAGAGAGAGAAAGGTAAACACACACACTTTATAAAAAAAATGTTTAAACATTTTGTCATAAAAAAAAAAAAAACATTTAGTTAAATACATCTTTTTTTTTTTTGGCACCCAACTAACTAAAAAATGGCAAAGGGGCCAAAAAAGGCAAATTCCACACAAAGGTAAAAATGCGAGAAAAAACGCCAGAAAAAATGCCAAAATGCAGGGAAAAACAGTGGCAGTTTTTCTGGCGTTCTTAAGCCAAAAAAAAAAAAAAAAAAACACAGGGCAAAAACCTCAGTGGAATTCTAGCCTTAATCTGATCCCACTCATGTTGAGTAGAGATTACATTTTCTTGAAGTCAGGTTCCTTTTAAATATTAAATGGGAACTGTTACCAACATAAAATATTAATATGTTGCAATGCTAATACTATGTCTAATCAAGTTTGGTTTTGAAAAATATAGTTGTTTTTATCTTGTATTTGGCCGCTATAATTCATGGATGTCCCCATTCATGCTTACATGAAATTCAGTTACTGGCCACATCATCTATGTACGCACAGTATGTCACCTGGGCCCCTACAGCAGGCACTGAGAGACACAGAGTCAGGAGGTAAAAGCTGACGCTTCGCCTGCTAGGGAGAGGAATGCAGGGGAACAAAAAAATGAAATTACAAATGCAAATTACATTGTGAGTAACATCCATGGGCTTTTTATTGGTGGTGACAGATAGACTTTTAAAGGGGTGCCAGAAAGTTAAACAGATTTGTAAATTATTTCTATTAAAAAATCTTAATCCTTCCTGTACTTATTAGCTGCTGAATACCACAGTGGAAATTCTTTTCTGCTTGAAACACAGAGCTGTTAGGACAGTGTTTCACAACCAGTGTCCTTCTAGTTGTTACAACCTACAACTCCCAGCATGTTCAGACAGTCAAAGGCTGTCCAGGCATGCTGGGAGTTGTAGTTTTGCAACAGCTGGAGGCACGCTGGTTGGAAAACACTGTGTTAGGGTATAAAAGCAATTTATACCTTGTCAAATGTATAAAATCACCTTTTTATGTTGAGGCATACCACAGCCTGTATTCAGAGTTCACCTTGTTGCATGCCCCAAACCCCTCCTTGACTGACAGACAGGCCTCTGTACATCAGTCAATGAGGGGCAGTTCGGTGAGAGCAAGTGAGAAGGTGTGCCAGGCTATGGCACTGGAGCAGTTCGTCTCTATGACACTTGACTGAGAAATAAAAACACAATTTTATATGTTTGGCAACCACCATCAGCTCCAGGAAGAGTACAGTTTGTTTTATACCCTATAACAGCTATCCAACAGTGTCTTAGCATCAAATAAAGCTGACAGATTCTCTTTAACTATGCTTTCCCCGAGTTGTCTCGAATTGAGCGCGGTAGTATCTTTTCAATGTAGGTCTGGTAGGAGTTGATCTATGGGTAAATCAGAATTAAACTGACCAATATTCAGAGTTCACCCTTCTGAGCATGTTCTGCTTCAGTCCTCCATGTTCATTTTCTAACTACCGTATTTTATAAATTTAGATGTTAGTAATTAGAGATGTTACAAATTGTTCGCCGGCGAACAGTTCCCGGCGAATTTCGCACGTTCGTGTTCTCATCGCCGGGCGAACATATGTGAAGTTCGATCCGCCCCCTATACTTTAACATTGCAGTAAACTTTGACCCTGTGAGTCAGAGTCAGCAGACACATTACAGCCAATCAGCAGCAGTCCCTCCCTTCCAGACCCTCCTACCTCTTGCCATTTTACCCTCATTCAGCATTCTGCAGGCTCTGGAAGTGGAGGGTTAGAGAAGCTGCTCCTGCTGTAAAGGGAAAGCGATAGCTAGGTTGCTGCTAGGTGGTGTATTCAGGGTCCAGTTTACTCCTAAAGCACTAGTGTAACATCTGCTTTAAGGACAGCACCCAAAAAAGCCCTTTTTAGAGCTGAAAGATATCAGTCCTGGTTGGGAGGGAACCGCTGGTTAAAAGGGGTACTCCAGAATCAAACTTAAGTTCCTTCAAGCAACTATCTACTACAGTATTCAAAGGGCTGAAAGATATCAGTCCATGTGTTTTGCAACAGCTGTAGGCACCCTGGTTGGGGACCACTGCTTAAAAGGGGAACTCCACTGGCAAGGTTTTTTTCTTTAAAGCAACTAACTACTACAGTATTCAAAGGGCTGAAATATATCAGTCCGTGTGTTTTGCAACAGCTGGAGGCACCCTGGTTGGGGACCACTGCATAAAAGGGGAACTCCGCTGGCAAGTTTTTTTGCTCATTGTCACACTAGTGCAAATCACATTAGGTGTGACAGTTGTGCAAATAAAAAAAAAAACCTTTTTTGGCTGTTAAAAAAATCAGCCGTCACTGTTAGTTCACGTCACAGTTGCCATTTTTCCTGCCTGCAAGGCAAATTGTGTCACCCTAGTGCAAATCACATTAGGTGTGACAGTTGTGCAAATTAAAAAAAAAAACCTTTTTTGGCTGTTAAATAAAATCAGTCGTCACTGTTAGTTCACATCACAGTTGCCATTTTTCCTGCCTGCAGGGCAAATTGTGTCACCCTAGTGCAAATCACATTAGGTGTGACAGTTGTGCAAATAAAAAAAAATACCTTTTTTGGCTTTTAAAATCAGCCGTCACTGTTAGTTCACGTCACAGTCGCCATTTTTCCTGCCTGCAAGGCAATTTGTGTCACCCTAGTGCAAATCACATTAGGTGTGACAGTTGTGCAAATAAAAAAAAACAACCTTTTTTGGCTGTTAAATAAAATCAGTCGTCACTGTTAGTTCACGTCACAGTTGCCCTTTTTCCTGCCTGCAGGGCAAATTGTGTCACCCTAGTGCAAAATCACATTAGGTGTGACAGTTGTGCAAATAAAAAAAAATACCTTTTTTGGCTGTTAAATAAAATCAGTCGTCACTGTTAGTTCACGTCGCAGTTGCCATTTTTCCTGCCTGCAGGGCAAATTGTGTTACCCTAGTGCAAATCACATTAGGTGTGACAGTTGTGCAAAAAAAAAAATAAAAAATAAAATTTTTTGGCTGTTAAATAAAATCAGTCGTCACTGTTAGTTCACGTCACAGTTGAAATTTTTCTTGCCTGCAGGGCAAATGGTGTCACCCTAGTGCAAATCACATTAGGTGTGACAGTTGTGCAAATTTAATCAAAAAAATTACAGGCAGAGGAAGGCCACCCCGCAGGGGCCATCGTGGTGCTGGGATTCCCTTTGGCCCTAGAATGGCCAGTGTTCAGAGGCCACGTACCCTGAACCCCCAAAGTTCTGAGGACTTAGTTGACTAGCTATCACAAGACACCCAATCTACTACTAAAGCTTCCGCTCGGAACATTGACGCACCGTCCTTCTCCTCCTCTAGCTTAGCTTCAGGCACCTCTCATGCTACCACTTGCCCGCCTGCCGCCACCACCAACACTAGCAGCACAGCAGCTTTACTTGATCCATCAGAGGAGTTATTTACACATCAGTTTGAAGACATGAGTGATGCACAACCATTATTATTTACAGAGGATGTAGTTAAGAGGGATATGTCTCAGTAAGGCAGCATTACACACATGGACGTACAGTGTGATGATGATGTTGTACCCGCTGCTGCTTCCTTTCTTGAGGTGTCAGATAGCGGTGAAGGTGTTGATGATGACGATGTGTCCGTGGATGCCACGTGGGTGCCAGCTAGAAGAGAAGAAGAGGGGGAAAGTTCAGATGGGGAGACAGAGAGGAGGAGGAGACTAGTTGGAAGCAGGGGGAGGTCGTCGCAAGGAGCTAGTGGCACAGTCAGACAGCATGCATCGGCACCCCGGGAAAGCCAGACGGGACGCCAATCAACGCATGCTGTTGCCACCACCAGAATGCCGCCATCGCAGAGCTCAGCAGTGTGTCATTTTTTTTGTGTGTCTGCCTCTGACAACAGCAACCTGTGCCAGAAGAAACTGAGTTGTGGGAAGTCCAACACCCACCTAGGTACAACTTCTTTGCGAAGGCACATGATGTCACATCACAATGCCTATGGGATCAACACATCAGTGCAAGCAGCACACAAAGTCAAAGCCGCCATCCTCCTCCTGGTCCAGCATCTTCAGTCAGGTCAACCACTACAAAATTTGTAGCCATTGGGACACCGCAGTGGAAGTTACCCGGACAAAAATTTTTTGCACAAAAGGCAATCCCCAACCTTTACTCCATTGTGCAAAAGGAAATTATGGCATGTCTGGCACACAGTGTAGCGGCAAGGGTCCATCTGACCACTGATACCTGGTCTGCAAAGCATGGTCAGGGCAGGTATATCACCTACACTGCTCATTGGGTAAACCTGGTGACGGCTGCCAAGCATGGAATGCGTGGCTCTGCAGAGGAGTTGGTGACACCGACACGACTTGCAAGCATGCCTGCTGCCACCTCCTCTACTCCTCCTACTCCTTCCTCTTCCATAACATCCTCGGCCGAGTCCTCTTCCACTGCTCCACATCACCGGCACCCCCCCCCCCAGCTCCCCAGGTGCTATTCCACATCCCGGACACGGCAGTGTCACGCCCTCTTGGGGTTGACTTGCCTCAAAGCGGAGAGTCACACCACACCAGCGCTCCTGTCGGCCCTGAACGCACAGGTGGACCAGTGGCTGACTCCGCACCAACTGGAGATCGGTAAGGTGGTTTGTGACAATGGAACAAATTTGTTGGCGGCATTGAGGTTGGGCAAGTTGACACATGTGCCGTGCATGGCACATGTGTGTAATCTGATTGTACAACGCTTTGTGCTCAAGTACCCAGGCTTACAGGATGTCCTGAAGCAGTCCAGGAAGGTGTGTGGCCATTTCAGGCGTTCCTACACGGCCATGGCGCACTTGTCAGATATCCAGCGTCGAAAGAACATGCCAGTGAGGCGCTTGATTTGCGACAGCCCGACACGTTGGAATTCAACACTCCTAATGTTTGACCGCCTGCTCCAACAAGAAAAAGCCGTCAACGAATATTTCTATGACCGGGGAGCTAGGACATCATCTGCGGAGCTGGGATTTTTTTGCCACGTTACTGGAGGCTCATGTGCAATGCCTGTAGGCTCATGCGTCCTTTTAAGAAGGTGACAAACCTGGTCAGTCACACCAAAGGCACTATCAGCGACATCATACCATTTGTTTTCTTCCTGGAGCGTGCCCTGTGAAGAGTGCTGGATCAGGCAGTAGATGAGCGTGAAGAGGAAGAGTTGTGGACACCATAACCACCAGAAACAGCCTTATCAGCATCGCTTGCTGGACCTGCGGCAACGCTGGAAGAGGATTGTGAGGAAGAGGAGTCAGAGGAGGAATGTGGCTTTGAAGAGGAGGAGGAAGACCAACCACAGCAGGCATCCCAGGGTGCTCCTTGTCACCTATCTGGTTCCCGTGGTGTTGTACGTTGCTGGGGGGAAGATGATTATACCTTCCCTAACATCACTGAGGTCGAGGAACGGGACATGAGTAGCTCGGCATCCGTCCTTGTGCAAATGGGGTCTTTCATGCTGTCGTGCCTGTTGAGGGACCCTCGTATAAAAAGGATGAAGGAGAACGACCTGTACTGGGTGTCCACGCTACTAGACCCCCGGTATAAACATAAAGTGCCTGACATGTTACCGCATTACAGCAAGGCGGAAAGGATTCAGCAGGTCCAAAATAAATTAAGAAGTATGCTGTACACAGCGTATAAGGGTCATGTTACAGCACATCAGGGATCTAACAGGGGAAGAGGTGAAAGTAATCCTCCTCCCCCAAACACGCCGGCAAGGACAGGAAGCTGTACAGACATGCTGTTGATGGAGTACATGCAGAGCTTTTTAAGTCCTACGCAACGCCACAGCCCTTCGGGGTCCACCCTCAGAAAACGACTTAACCGACAGGTAGCAGACTAATTGGCCTTAACCGCAGATATCGACACTCTGAGGAGCGATGAACCCCTTGACTACTGGGTGTGCTGGCTTGACCTGTGGCCTGAGCTATCCCAATTTGCGCTCGAACTTCTGGCCTGTCCCGCTTCAAGTGTCCTGTCAGAAAGGACCTTTAGTGCAGCAGGAGGTATTGTCACTGAGAAGAGGAGTCGCCTTGGTCAAAAAAGTCTGGATTACCTCACCTTTCTTAAGATGAATGAGGGATGGATCCCAAAGGGACTGACACTTGGTGACACATTTGACTGAACAAGGACTGATCAGATGAGCTGCCTTGGCCTAAAAATGGTCCACACGCTGCTGTATTTGAACTCTGAATGCCGGATGACTTGCGTGACTTATTCGCCACCAACTAGGGTTCAAGCCGCAATGTTTTAGGGCACTTTCTGCCTGGCAAACCAAACAGAAATTTTTCAGGCCGTTGCTACAGCAGCGGCTGTGACAATACCAAATTTTCCAGCCAGGTGTACATGCCTAATTGTTCTGGCCTCTGCTGCTGCACTTGTTATGGTGCTGCAATTTTTATGGCCGCTGCTACAGCTGTGACAATACCACATTTTTCTGCCAGGTGTACATGCCTAATTATTCTGGCCTCTGCTGCTGCACTTGCTATGGTGCTGCAATTTTTATGGCCGCTGCTACAGAAGCGGCTTCAACAATACCAAATTTTTCAGGCATGTGTACATGCCTTACTTTTCAGGTACTCTCTGCTGACATCTCTGTCCATTTTTGCAACCGTGGATATTAGATGTATGCTATGGGTAGCATGGTGGCTCAGAGGTTAGCACTGCTGCCTTGCAGCGCTGGGGCCTTGTTCAAATCCCACTATGTGCTGCCTCAAGGGGGGCTCTAACTATGTTCTGCCTAATATGGGGGAATCTTATGTGCTGCCTAAAGGGGAGCTCTAACTATGTGCTGCCTAACATGGGGGAATCTATGTGCTGCCTAAAGGGGGAATCTAACTATGTGATGCCTAAAGGGGGGATCTAACTATGTGCTGCCTAAAGGGAGGCTCTAACTATGTGCTGCCTAATATGGGGGAATCTATGTGCTGTCTAAAGGGGGGAATCTAACTATGTGATGCCTAAAGGGGGCTCTATGTGCTGCCTAAAGGGGGCTAAAGCACGTTATTCCAAACCATTTAGGAATAAAAGGTGATTTATGCCCTTTATGGATTAAAACCAGACTCTGCATCAACTATGTAATTTTCCATGGGAGTTTTGCCATGGATCCCACTCCGGCACGCCACAGTCCAGGTGTTAGTCTCCTTGAAACAACTTTTAAATCACTATTGTGGCCAGAAAGAGTCCCTGTGGGTTTTAAAATTCGCCTGCCCATTGAAGTTATCTATTAGCAATGTAGATAACTTAGAAACAGAGCAATAACATGTAAAAATATTTTGAGAAGGTTGAATATAACTCAATTGACATAGGTCCCAGTAGCCATTTGGACTACAGTGTGGAAATACATTTAATGTCCTATTGAGCCCACATGAGTCATTCATGCATTACTTAATTCCTTAACATTTTTATCACTTTCTCATCCTTCATTTAACACTGTTAAAGCTGTTGTCATTATTGAAGCAGTGTTGGTGCTTTAATGGGCAATTAGAGTACATGTGAGAATGCTTTGTCTGCAGGACAGAATTGTACTCCTCAACGTCAGCTCGCATTCAATTCCCAGTAGCCTCCACATTATAGGAAATAGAAACAGACCAGGGATACACCACATCTTTGTTCCTGTTAGGGAATTTACACAGATCCTAAATTAATTATAACGGTAATATCAAGCCAGCTATAGATGTTATTTGGCTAATGGAATTTATATATGGTTAGGGCATAAGGTTTTATGGATTTTCTGAAATCATTTCTAGCTCGAAAAATCAGACTTGTAATGCGGCTGAGGTGAATTTGCTCTCTGTTCAGCTTTGTACTTGTTCTTGTTCTTTTATTTACCTCGTTGTCTCAAAGTACTGAAAATAAACATGGCCTCTCTGGCCACTGTCCAAGCTTGCTGAGTAGAATGTAATTTGAAGTCCATTACATTTATCATTACGTTTGGCCAGCAGACATTCTTTTACTTTACTTTTTACTGTACATTAAAAGGGGTACTCCGCCCCTAGACATCTTATCCCCTATCCAAAGGATAGGGGATAATGTGTCTGATTGCCGGGGTCCCGCCACTGGGGACCCCGTGATCTCCCTACTGCACTCGGAAATTTGTTTAGAGCGTCGTGTGCAGCGCTGGAGTGCCGGAGGCTCATGCAATCATGGCCACACCCCCTCAATGCAAGTCTATGGGAGGGGATGGGATGGCTGCCTCCAATAGACTTGCATTAAGGGGACTTGGCCGTGATGTCACAAGCGGGGTGTGACCGTTTTGTCATGAGCCTCCACCCAGCACCACCAGTCATCTGGCAAGGAGTGAAGTTTGCTCCGTGCACCGGATGTCTGGGGTGCCACAGCCAAGATCACAGGGCTCCCCAGTGGCAGGACCCCCACAATCAGACATCTTATCCCCTATCCTATCCCCTATCGTTTGGATAGGGGATAAGTATGTCTAGGGGTAGAGTACTCCTTTAAGGGTAGGGTAACTCATAGCGAATATGCAGCACATATCATGTAGCATATTCTCCTGTGAGCAGACACACAAGGCTACCCGCGGCAGCCCTGTGTGTGCAGTGAGGTTAGGAGGCATGCCTGTGTGTCAGTCACTTTGGTTCGCTGGCCCCTCCTCCAAACCTTACTGCGCACATGGGGCTCCTGCAGGTAGCCCTGTGTGTATGCTCATAGGAGAATATGCAGTGTATTTTCTGCTGTGCAGCAGATTGCTCAAATTGTGAAATAGGCTGTGTATACACTGTGTTTAACCCTACCCCATTACTGAATTGTCAACTTTCATTTTTAGGGCACACTAACATGACAGAATGTTCTGTCTAAAAAATCCTTGCCAAAATTTGTGGCAGAAATCTGAGGCATACTAAGCAATTTCTAAAGTATATTTTCACATATTTTCATTTGTATCCAATGGATTTTCTCACAGTTTTGCATATAGATTAGACATATACAATGGGACAAATCCACTTGGCTACCCAATTTTGCTTCTCTGTAGAAAAATGGTGGAATCCATGCAGAAACATGGTAAGAAGTGACAGGCCACTTATTTTTTCCACATGCAGATTTTCTATATCTACCCAATGCTTACTTCCATGAAAGATAATGGGATGCATAGACTAGAACTTATGTGGTTTTGGCCTCAATAAGATCTGAAATCTGTATGCATTTCTTTCATGTAAATGTGACCTTTCTGTTTAGCTGACATCATTGGCTGAATTGGTGTTTAGGGACTTCTATGCTTATTCATGGCTGATATTTCAGGCCAGATAGTTATACATAGATGTTCTACAGTCTTTTCAACTGAGTTGTCCTGCAGGAGAGGACTTGTAACTTTCTTTGGATCTGTTCCCATTAGGAGCCGCTGTCAGGGCTTCATTATTTTAGACAAAAAAAAAATCAAACTGCACTATTCTCGAGGTCAAATTGATGGAAAGTTTGATTGAACTAAACAGAAACCATTAGAAGTCAAAGAGGTCAGTCAGTCATGATTTAGATGAAAGCCATGATTCTACAGTTAGCGGCCTATTATTATTATTGGCCAAAGAGACTGATAATCAAACTATGTGATAGGCTCAGAAAACAGTCAATAAGTGAGATAACACTTGTTTTTTGGCTTATTGCATGATTTTGACATGTTAAAAAAAATCCCTGTTGGCCCCACATCACTCTGTGTAATAGGGGATGTGCAGCTGACAATTGATGGAAGTTAAAGGGGTATTCCGGCTTTATACATCTTATCCCCTATCCAAAGCATAGGGGATAAGATGTATAAATGCAGGGGTCCCGCCGCTGGGGACCCCCGCAATCTCTGTGCAGCCCTGTGACAGGGACGTGACATCACGGTCACGCTCCCTAGGGATGTCACGCCACGCCCCTTCCATTCATGTATATGGGAGGGGGTGTGGCATGGCCGTGACGTCACATCCCCACCTCGGAGGAAGTGCCCGGCACAAAATGCCGGGGGCTGCACCTAGATTGTGGGGGTCCCCAGCAGCGAGAACCCTGCAATCATGCATCTTATCCCCTATGCTTTGGATAGGGGATAAGATGTATAAAGCCGGAATACCCCTTTAAGGGCTTCAGGATCGATCCAGTGATCATTTGCGTTGCCCTGCCTGCACCATAACAGAGCCGTGTAATAGACTCATTAAACATGCACGATCTAGTTAATTGTGTTGGACAGCAGTCTTCCCATCTTATACCCCTCAGAGATGAAGATAGGGATGACAAGCCTAAAATATTATATCACTTTAAAAAACACATCTATGAAAAAGGCTGTAAAATATGGACGACCAGTCAAGGAGAAATAATGTCAGAATTTTTGGGCTCCCTTGGAAGAGGTTTTGTAAAGAATTGGCTGCAGGGTACCTTGTAATTCCTTCTCCTCAGTGTTAAATATAGAAAGAGCTCACAGGGTGCTGTCTAGTCCGGTATCCCCAGGAGCAGCGCTCAGATCTATTCTAATCAAACAGTTTTTGTTTCATGACAGAAATGTGGTCAGAGAAAAGTGAGCGATGGAGCTTTGTTTTAATGGCTCAGGACTAGGAAAAGGCAAGACAGCTATGATGCTATTAAAAAAAATTGGATAATTTGCAGCAACAGTTTGTGATATATCCAGCAAAACTCAGAGCTATGGAAAATAATACAGGGTATTTGCTTATTAAAGGGGTACTCCACTGGAAAACATTTATTTTAAATCAACTGGTGCCAGAAAGCTAAACAGATTTGTAAATTACTTTTATTTAAATATCTTAACCCTTCCAGTACTTATCAGCTGCTGTATATTCCAGAGGAAGTTCTTTTCTTTTTGAATTTCCTTTCTGTTTGACCACAGTGCTCTCTGCTGACACCTCAGTGCATTTTAGGAACTGTGCAGAGTAGGAGCAAATTTCCATAGCAAACCTATCCTGCTCTGGACAGTTCCTAAAATGGACTGAGGTGTCAGCAGAGAGCACTGTGGTCAAACAGAAAGGAAATTCAAAAAGAAAAGAACTTCCTGTTGAGCATTTAGCAGTTGGTAAGTACTGTAAGGATTAAGATTTTTTTATTAGAAGTAATATACAAATCTGTTTAACTTTCTGGTACCAGTTGAATTAAAAACAAATGTTTTCCAGGGGAGTACCCCTTTAATCTAGTTGAGGCTAATAGTTGGCAAGGTTTGGTCTAAGTGCATAATTTAGGATGGTAATTTACTTACAGGAATATAAAAGTATGTTTATATATATATATATGTATTGTGCAGAATATGTAACAATGAGGGCAGAACGTATGTCTCGCAGGATTCTAGTTATGCTTAGTTTGGCGAGGAGTAGAAGACAGGACATAAGGAATGTTTATCAAGAGTGAGAGAAGAGAAGTTAAATTTTTTTTTTTACATTTTTCTCCCTTTTAAATTAAAGTAAAAATTACAGTGTGGAATATGATCGATCATGTAGTTATGCTATTTTGGCACCTGCTATGGTGTGTTTCCAAGAGACACGTAGCGGTACTCATACAGTAAATAGAATTATAGTTACATTCTGCCCACTTCCAGTCTGCTGATCAGAGGGGTCTTCATTATTATTCATGAAACATTAGAATTGTAAAATGTGGCCATTTTGAATCCAAACACTGAAGAATATACAACAATGTGCAACAATGTGTGTTGTCTGTAGCCTATGTTCGTCCTCCATATAAAGGGGTTGTCTGATGAGGGAACTTCTTTCCAATTGTTGTATAGTGGGGTTGAATGCAGGGCAGATTTTGTAACCCTGGGGGCAGATGTTATTAACCCCTTCTTGTTGTGACGCCAGGGTGGGGTTTACCCTTAACCAACCGAAGGTAATACCGCTGGTGCTGGACTAGGCACGGGGGCAAGTAAGACACTGATGCCAAGTTATGGACAACCTTAGCTTTACTGAGGGTAGACCGGTGAGACAGTCTATGCAGTACAGCCAAAATCCTAAGGAGGTGACCGGTGACACAGGGGGACCTCGCAGGCTTGCTAGGACTTGCAGTATGTAGAGACACTTTAGTGCAGGCCACAGTGACTATATAGAAGACTTGACTGACTTGACAATTGGTATGAAGATGACTGCGCTTACTTGAGCTGACTTTGTGGCTGCAGACTTTAGGCCTGAGGCCTCCAATGCTCTGGACACACTCTGAGACGTCTTGACTGAACTGGACTTCAGCTTAACAGAAGAGCAGAACTAAAAAAAAGGGAGATTGCAGCCCTCCCTGGGTTTTTATAGGGGAGCTTAGCAAGGATCCCATAGGTCCCTTGGGGAGTCACCTGGTCACTAGTGCCTCCTGGGTAACAAGCACATGGTATAATTTTTAAAGCAACAGTATACTAGTAATACAAACATATATACAATAGGGGTTACATTGTAGGGGGGGGGCTGGGGACATTGAGGGACTCTGTCTGACAGGGCAGGAGAAATGTATGGGGACACACCATGCCGCACTGGGCTACCACACATTGTCTACTAAATGAACATATATACAGTGGGTAGATACAGGTATTTTACTACCTTTTTGTGGTATTTCATGCTTTTCTTCTGCATTTGATGCAAACTTTCTGCTTTGTTGTGTTCATTAGCACTACTTCCTGTCTGGTCAGGACTAGCCAGGAGTTCAGCCAGCTCTATCTGCCTCTAACTTCACCTTCTTGACCAAAACCCCTTCCACATAGTAGGAAGAAGATGGAGTTGGCTAAATTCCTAGCTAGAGTGTAGACATGAACTGGAAATTCATTACATTATAGCTAATTAAGACAACAGAGCACACAGTCTGCATTGAAAGCAGAAGGAAAGCATGACCACAGAAGGGTAATAACATAACGTTATTAACCAATATATGCTCAATCATTTTGCATTATTTGCCTCTTTTTATAGGTGACTTTTCAGAATAATCTGTCTTGTTTGTACATGAGGAGTAACACTATTTCTGCTTATCATAAGTGGTATTTTTTTCTTACCAGTTTTCCATCTGTAGATTTTATCTTTCATTTTCAGTTGCCCCGAGGTGACTGAATGATGACTAAACTCTATGATGTCTCCCATTCACTTCACACACAAAGACGGGATCTTGCTACCCTATGTCTTTGTAGTTCAGATATAGCAGCATGGAGGATAATATGCTTATATTTTATACGCAGTGTGAACATACGTATGCCTAAGCGTACCTCCACACGTGGATTTTCTGCTGCAGATCTGCTTCTGCAGATTTTGCAACTCATTGAAGTCAATGCAGATCTGCAGCAGAAAATACACACATTTGAACGTCACCTAAAGGTGATAAAGAAAATATACCTTTTTTATTAGAAGATGTTAATAATAAGATTGATGATTCTTATAGATAAAAGAAGTGCTAACATGAATGATGACAACAAGCATTATAATAGAAATCGATTTCTGGGATAAGGAGAGAAGAATCTATATCTTAAACAAAATTAACGTTATTCCTATAAACACAAAACCTCTCTCTTTTCTTGACATTATTTGGCAATGCAAAAAACTTTGCTGTTAATGAAACAGATATACATTCGCACAAAACAGCATTTACAAGATGACACAAAGTCAGTGGTAAAAGTGAATATTGGTCACAATGTTGGGTTAACCTTAGATGGCTGGTTAAATAACCATTCAGGAAAAGTGTCTGTCTGAACAATACATGTTTTTGAGATTAATACTATTAGCTCAACCTGTTTAACAGTTAGGGACACATATAAAGCATATTTAAAAGAAATTTTGCATATTGAAGTAGCTAAATACCAGTACATAGATAAGGAATTTTTAGAATGACTTACTGGCAAAAAAACAAGTATTTGGAGGAAAGCTATATAACAGACCAGTGAAATGATACATGGAAGGCTTGGTTAAAGGGGTACTCCACCCATAGACATCTTATCCCCCTTCCAAAGGATAGGGGAAAAGATGTCTGATCATAGGGGGTCATTGCCCAAATACAAAGTCATTAAATGCCAGTGCTAGCAGATACAGCGGGTGTGGAGAGTAGACAGTGGGATGTTCTTTTAACCCCTGGAACTTCATTATTTTATGTTTGTACAATTATCTCACTATTAAAACCTCTTTTATCACCCCCAACCCAAAAAAAAATGACATTGAGAAATGGTGTTCTAGAGGGATGATCCTTTCAAAGACTATGGCGAGTATATATAGTACAGAATGTATGTGGTACAAACGGAGACAGTATTAACAATGGGCACAGACAAGTGATTCCTTTTTTAACTTAAAAGTGTGGGGCAGGATAACACATATAGTCCCCCTCAGAAGAGAGGAACCTGTCCACCTACAGCTCAAAATAACTATTATTTTAGACAATTGTATAAAGTAATTTAATTTCTACCTACATTAACATACGGTAACTGAACAACACAGGCTAAATGGTGCTGTTCAGAGTCATTTTGTTATCATATGTTGCTTTTTCCACACAGAACCATGAACCATGATTGTTTGCTGTTATGGAAAAAGAACGTATAGCTGGCCTTAGTCAGTTTCCTTATTGTGTCTTTTTTTTATTCCTTAGTGAAATGTGTTGAAAGTGACTGCAAAGTTAATTACCTGTGGTTAAATAGTGCCTAGGCTTAGGGTCAATCACTTACAAAGAATGACAAACATTATTCATAGTTTTTAGACCTGGGGCCAATCCCCTGGTGTATGGAATAACAATTCCTTTACAAACTACAACTTTTCGATCCAGGGCTGCATGTTAAGTCATTGTACTCTTTGACTGTATTTATGCAAATACACATTTAAAGAATCCCACCAACTAGTTGTAATTGCATGCTGTCATTACTTGAACTCCAGACTTCTCCTGTCAATCACTTTAAGACCACCTTTCCCTCTAGGTATACAGATACATTCCTGACTGAATTCTTACAGAAGTAATCACTACAGAGGTAACACGCTTATAAATTCTCAGTATTGTGAGCAAACTAAAAGCGTATGCCAATGGAATACATTAGAATGCATACATTTCTTTGTATACATTCCTTTTTACCTTTGTACTTATAAATGAATAGTCTGCAGATTGAGATTACATACTGAGAGCTGTGGCTTTAGACCGCTGATATAAATATATAATAATAAGTATTTAATACTGTAACACTATTTGACGTATATGTACATGCAAGTGCTCTCGCAGACACAGCACTCATATAAAGCCAAACTTCTTCTCAATAAAGGGGAACAGAGAAAGTTCTGATCACCAGCTCTTAAACCATTACCATGGACACAGCCAATTAATGACCGCAGATACACCTTTTTACAGCGGTCAATAAGGGCAGGGCTGGAATAAGGCAGTGCGGCTCTCCCATGCAGGGATTGCAAGAGCTTGGCCGTCAGTATTATAGCTGTAACTACCAAAAGTGGAGAGACATCAGCTCCGCTAGTTTAACCATTCACATAGTGTGATCAAATCATGACCACTGCATGGGTAGAGTGCTGCTTATCTCTGGCACCGGCTCGGGTCCTTTGATCCGCGAGTCGCATAAAAAAGAAGCAAAATCTTCACCCTTGCCCGTTTCGGCAAGGAATCCGCTGATACACGAGATCCCCAAATCTTGGGGGATGCTTGTGCATAGGGACTCGATGTTAATAGAGGCAAGGATGAAATTCTCTGGGCAGGAATTCTCCTGTATATTTTACTAAGGCTGGAAAAACCTGTAGCAATAGTCTTAAGAACCAATCAGTAAATTTAGATAAATGTTCTGTAACTGAACCCACCCAGACACAATGGGGTGTCCGGGTGGAGTACAGGTGTTTTTATGTTATTTGGGGAGAAAATACCATTGTGCTGCTTTCAGATGAGTAGGAAGTAGTTTTGTGGCAATTTTTTCTACAATGACGCCTAGGTCTGAATATTTCCTAAGAATGGAGTGCAATTTATTCTGTATTTTTAGCGTAGGATTACTAGGTAAGGTAAGGTAGGTTTAAGGGCCCGCTGCTGCACAGGGGAGGTACAGCCAGGACCTCAGTAAGGTGCCCGGGCCCCCCTGTGGCAGCTGCAGCACAAAGGGGCCTGGTTGATGGTGGGGCACTCGAGCCTTGGAGGGGACCCACCTTTGCAAAACTGTTTACATCTTTAAAAGTTCAGCCCCTCTGGGAGAAGAGCAGAGAGATGCTCCTCCCCCTCCCCCACACTCCTCTGTGTGCAGGTTGCAGCCCCATTGGTGGAGCTGGCAGGTGCTTTGTTTCCTGCTCCACCGTGAACTACAACACTCGCACGTGCCAAAGATGAACAGGAAGACTTTCCCTGCCCAACGCTGAGGCCACCCATCTAATAGGTAACTTTCCGGGGGGCAAATTGCTTTTTGGGGATCAGTGGGAGGTGAATGGGCAATTTCTCCATCTTTCCTAACCAAGGTGCTTCCAGCTGTTGTAAAACTACAAATCCCAGCATGCCTCTGGTTGGGAAACACTTATCTATCTATCTATCTCATATCTATCTATCTATCTCATATCTATCAAAGAAAAAATTGCAGCACTCCAAAATTCAAATGCAAAAAGTGTAGGATTTATTAGCCTGATGGCATAGCGACGTTTCACCTGCCCACTTGCAGCCTTTCTCAAGCTTAACATGAGTGATACTAACAGAGCATTTATACATAGGTTGTACATAAGTGAGATAATTGATTTCATAAAATTTATATACATAATTAGTGAAAATTCATTACATCACAAGGTGCATCAGTGTTATGGACATATACAAATTTTATACCGGAGCAGTCAGTGTACAAAAAGTGCATTCATTGGAAAGTGCTCCTGTTTTAAAGTGCAATATAGTGCATAAAAAGACATAATAGCGTGTAATAAGAATAATGAGGTAGGCGGAAGATACATACATTAATTTCCCGGGTAAGACAGCTCACTGTAATGGCGCATGATGCCGCTGTTTGCTTCACGGCGTGCACGCCGTGCTGTGTATCAGTGCGCATGTGACGCACTAAATACCTGGGCCAATCATCAGCAGGCATCACAGTCGCCATAGAGATGGCTCTCTAAGGTGTCCATGCGCGTACATCGTCTATTCGCACAGAACCCCATCTTGCTTGCTGGCAAGTTATATGAATGGCTTGTGCATTGCCCATACTTTACAGCGCTGTGGGGCGAACACTGTCGGCGCCTGAGTTGGTATACATGTGTATTTGTTAGAGAGACCATACATTTGAATGATGTCTGTCTTTATATCCCGGTAATGGTATGTATCTAAAAGGTGAAAATAAAAACATAATTAAAATCAGCTTGCAAGATGTTAAAAATAGTACCACTAGATGTTCTTAATACAGGTAACAGAGGCTGAACTAGACTTAACCAGATACATTTAAAATACCAGGGGTAACAATGAATTCTACATTAAGCCCTTGTGGGCGTAGCGAATTTAAAGTATGTATCCAACGAAGTTCCCTTTTTTTTAAGCATACTAGTACGGTCTCCCGCATATTTTAGGGGGGGAATATGATCCAAAAGTGTGAATTTTAAGTCACGTTCAGTGTGACCGGCCTCAAGAAAATATTTTGAGACCGGCAAATCTGAACGTTTTTTTCTGATCGAATAGCGATGTTGGTTGATGCGGTTTTTAAACATCAACGTAGTCTCTCCAACTTAAATCAGGTTGCAAGGGCAACTGAGTACATAAATAACATAATCCATGGTGCAGGTTAAGTGCAGGTCCGGGTGTTTAAATGATGGACCCTTAATCATATAGGGGCAATTTATACAATTTCTGCAAGGATAACATCCCTTGGACTGTACAGTGAGGAAATATTGTTTGTTAGATGCATTAGATGAGATGTCGGCTCTGACTAATTTGTTGTGTAAAGATGGAAGTCTCAGAAATGACATTAAAGGTTGTGTCTGAAAATCTTCTATCTCAGGATAACTATTCTTGATGATGTACCAATGTTTTCTGATGGTCTCTGACAATTTGTTAGAACTGCAGTTGTAAGTAGATACAAACGGTATGCGTGTCATTGTTTTCAGTGGTGTTGTTGAATGTAAAAGGGTCTCCCTTTCCATATTGAGAACAGCTGTTTTGCTCTTCTCTACAAGATGGGCAGGGTATCCCCTACTTCTGAAATTATTGGCCATTGTGTTCAAGACTGGCAATACATTGGGCTCTCTGCTGACTATACGGTGGGCCCGCATCATCTGGCTGGTCGGCAGGGAATGAACAATGTGTCTTAGGTGATGACTATTGTATTGGAGAACAGAGTTACAATCTGTATTCTTAATGTACAAGTCAGTGTGGATTTTGTTGTCAATGATAGAGACCGTGGTATCAAGAAAATGTATTGATTCATATGAATAATCCAGTGTAAATTGAATAGATGGGTTAATGGAATGAAGAAAATTATGGAATGTGTGTAATTCTGATTCATTGCCTCTCCAGATGAGGAAAACATCATCTATGTATCGCCACCACTTCAACACATGGTCGAAGTGGGGCAACACAAAGATAGATGTTTCCTCTATGGCGCCCATGTAAATGTTTGCATACATGGGCGCCACATTCGTGCCCATCGCGGTCCCAGCGATTTGGGCATATATCTGGTCGTTAAATGTGAAATAGTTGTTCTCAAGTGCAAGAGTCAACAGATTGATTAAGAAAGTGTTTTTTTCTGTGGAAAAATCTGATGAAATGGCACTTTGAACTGCTTGAATGCCTCCCTGATGTGGTATAGATGTGTATAGACTACATATGTCTAATGTTGCAAGGATGACCTTTTCTTTAATGGAGACTTGTTGTAACTGGGTAATAAAGTGAGTCGTGTCTCGTATGTACGATTTTGCAGACGTGGCGTAAACTCTGAGTACCTGATCCAAGAATATGGAAATATGACTTGTTATTGAATCCCTCCCGGAGACAATAGGACTTCCGGGAGGGTTCAGTAAGGTCTTATAAATTTTGGGGAGAATGTATAGTAACAGTGTTTTAGGATGTGGCACTTTTAAGTATTTTAATAGATGTTCATCTATGAGACCGGAGGTAAAAGCCTCCTGGATTACCTGAATGATCTTTTGTTCAATGGAAGGCCTTGGATCCTGTTTGAGTATCTTATATGTGGATGTATCCTGTAACTGTCTCATGATTTCCGTGATGCATTTGGACCGATCCATGACCACAACCGCCCGCCTTTGTCTGCGGGTTTGATGATAAGGTTGTGTTCATGGATCAGTCCTTGAAATGCCAAATTCTGTGTCTGTGAAAGATTATACCGTTTTGTAGGTGGATTAATTCGTAGTTTTTCCAGATCACGCTTGACCAGGCCGTGGAACGTATCCACTGCACTGGAACAGACGGGAGGCTGGAAGAGACTAGGATTTCTTAATAAAAGATCAGAAGCTCTAAATGGTGAGGAGTCTGACCTGAGTAGAGCCAGACTCACCCTCAGTCCATGAGATAACAGTTCTAATTGTTCATTAGTTAATATGACAGAAGAGATATTTACTACTTTCTTTTGGTCTTGTATTTCGGCTGTGGTTGTTGAAAGGGTGGAGTGGATTTCGCTGCTTGTTGTCCTCTGGTTTTTATGTGCTCGCTTATGAAGTTGACCTCCTCGTCGGGTTGCTCTCTTGAAGAGTTGCTTTGGCCTAAAAAAGCTGGATTCTCTGTAGTGGGCGTAAAAGATAGATTAGTGGGTGTTGATAAAGGTGCACTCTTAAAATCCTTCACTTTCTTATTCCTTTTAGTGTTAGAGGTTAATTCGCTCCACATATGTACACGTCCATTGACATAATCTAATGTGTCCCGAGACCATTTCTGTCTTTTAGTGCTCTCCTGTTCAATTTTAAGTTTTTGTAAATATGCAGTTTGTTTGGCAATGAAAGTATCACATTCGGTATCAGTCAATACATCTTTAAGAGAGGATTCCAATAGTGCAACTTTGGTTTTAGCAGCAACGACATCTCTTTGTAAAAATTCAAGATTCAACAATAGTAAGTCCAAAGCATATTTGTTGGAGATAGACTTGTATCTTTGACGAAATTCACTGTCATTCGCATAAGCGTTTTCTCTAGGTTGGATACGCATCCCACTTGAGATCTTCTGCTCTTTTTAGTACTCGCTTAATGTAATAGAGTGTAAGTTTAATGAAAGCAGTCTTTTCGTTTCGGTTTCAAATTGTCTCTGTATTTCAAGTCTGGACGGTGCATGCAAAAAGGATGCATCACCGTCTATACTGCTAAGAATACGGTCAGCATCTGCTTCTGAATAGGCATATGTGTCAGGTCTAGTTACCAGTCTGGAGGTCATGGTGTGGGTTTCCATGTCGAGGTCTTTCAATCACTGAAGGGTGCAGGCTTCCGAAAAAAAAACAAATAGCCAGAGTAGATATGGAGCAGCACAACCCAAAAAAAGGAGATGGAGATGGGTGCCAGCAATTCGTTGCCCCAGGTGATTGTGATTGATATGCACAAATTTTACTTGGATGTTTTATGATCACTTGAATGGACATTGTTATTGTGCTGTAATTAATTAATTATGTAAATTTTGAATATCTGTATGCACCCTATATATGGTGAGCACTTGTACACTTTACTTGCTTGATAAAGACTGTGTGAAACAGTTGAAACGTCACTGCATCTGGTGAATAAAGCCTGACACATATTCATCTACATCGGTGTGCAGCTGCTTCTATTTGACTGGTTATCGGTGGGGGCCCCTGACCCTGGGCTGACCAGCTTGCACTCGCTCAAGACTCACTGGAGTGCGGTCCTCTTGGGACATGCTATAAATCTCTCTATCTACCTCATATCTATCTATCTCATATCTATGTTATATCTCAGTTTTTCCCGACCAGGTGCCTCCAGCTGTTGTAAAACTGCAACTCCCAGCATGAATTTTGCTGTCCAGCTGTTGCAACAGCTAGAGGCACCACACTGATCTATCGATCTATCTCATATCTATCTATCTATCTATATATCTATCTATAGTCATATCTATCTATCTAGACATATGAAGGAAGGTTTCATCACTCAGGTTCAGGTGAAAATTAGACTTATTTTATTCCATCCAAAGCACTTTGAATGGAAAAAATAAGCCTACTTTTCACCTGAACCTTAGTGCTCCAACCTTCCTTCATATGCCTACTATTGAGCCTTGACCCAGGCTGTGTGGATTGCTGGCACCTACACCATATTTCATAGTGGAAGTGCTGCTTCAATATCTCCTGTGTATCTGTCTATCTATCTCATATCTTTCTATCTCGTATCATATCTATCTATCTAGATTCATGCAGAAAGATTCTGCAGCATTCCAGGTGAAGATTTGAAAGTGACTTTATTTTCCCATGAGGTAGTGATACAAGTTTTTCACTGGTCTCATACCGGCTTTTTGAAGCATAAACAGTATTGCAAGTGCCACACATTTATATGGTACAAAATAATCAATTCATCAAATATCAATTAGTGACAAAATACATGAAAAACATCATAAGATGTGCAAATAGTGCAAACTTACAAAAAAACAAGCAAGTTACATACTGTCAGTGATTTGTCAAGTCATTGCAAAAGTGCCGATCGCTTCATCCAAATGTGATATACAGTACAATTCATAATGATCCTTACACCAGATCATGTGTAACAGTGTTTAATAATTAAAAACAATGAAAAACAGAGGCCCTTTCCACTCACCCGCTCATAGTCATAGGCTTGGAGATGAAAACAGCCAATCGCGCACCCGGTCACTCACACCATGTGAACTCGACGTTTGCGCATGCGCGTCTGCGACTGAGGGCTCACGGCAGCCATACTGATGTAGGGAAAAGAGTGCCCAAAGGCTGTATACATATAATTCATATAAGATCTATAATTTATGCTGAAATAGAAAACTTTATATAAAATGCAAAGAAGTTAGTCAATTGCTAGTATACAGTAAATGGACCAAAGTTACGATTAGTGTTGGCGGTGAGTGGAAAACGTCCTCGATCTTTTGCTTGATCTGGAAAAATAGTAGAAAAAGACAAAATAAATAATTGGACACTTGATAACCCTTAATATACACTACTGATTATTTCATAGAGAAAAAGTGACCAATGAGGTGATGCCAATGACTCTACTTCCATAACTATCTTAATCTATTTATACCAGGGGTAATAACAAAGTCGACATTTAATCCCTGTGGTTTCAATGAATTTAGTTCATGTATCCAAAAAAGTTAAAGTTTTTTTTAAATAGAGTAACTCTACCTTCTCCTCTTGTTGATATTGGTACATGATCAATTATCATTCATCTAAGTTCCCTTTCACTATGGCCCACCTCAGAGAAATGTTTTGACACCAGTAGATCAAGTCATTTTTTTTCGGATACTATACCGATGTTGATTTAAACGTATTTTGAATTCAAGAGTAGTTTCACCCAGATAACACATAAATGAGGTGGCACGGGCACATCAGAGCATATATGACAAAGAAGGAAATACAGTTCAAGTAGAACTTGATCTTGTATACCCTCCCAGTCATAGGATGTTTGAAGACCGATCCTTTATCCATATAAGTACAATTTACGCAGTTCCTGCAAGGAAATGACCCTTTGTTAGCAACAGTCAGATATTTTTGTGTACCTCCCACCCTTTTTAGGGACACATCAGGTTTTACCAGTCTGTCCCTCAAATTGGGTGGCCTCCTGTAGGACATCAATGGTTTATTGATAAATTCAGTGATCATAGGGAAAGACTTATTTAAAATAGACAAATGTTTGTTTAGAACATTGGCTATAGCCTTAGAATTAGAATTGTAAGTAGAAATAAACACTATTCTAGATTTATCATTCCTTTGTTTTGGTTGTAGTAATTACTCCCTTTTTGAAGTGTGTACCCGAATTTTACTTTGTAATATTAGTTCTTTTGGACCTTTTTCTGAAGTTCCTCATCATTTTTGTTAGTGCAAGTTCTTCTCTATCTTCTACACTAATGATGCGCTTAGCAAGTACCATCTGACTAGTCAGTAGTGACTTGATGATAAAGCGGGGATGATGACTATCGTAACTCAAACAATAGTTACTGTCCGTTGGTTTAACATATAAATCAGTTTCCAATTTTCCATCCTTGATTATCACCAATGTATCCAAACATTGTAGAGATTCCTGAGAAAAAAATAATGTAAACTGAATGTGTGTATTAATGTGATTTAAGAATTTGAAAAAATCCTGAAGTTGCTGTTGAGAACTCGTCCAGAGGAGGAAGACGTCATCTATGTATCGCCACCACTTCAGCACATGGCTGAAGTGGTGGGACACATAGATAGATGTCTCCTCTAGGTCCGCCATGAACACGTTAGCATAAGTAGGTGCCAGATTCGTGCCCATGACGGTACCTGCTGTCGGTAAATAAAATTTGTCATTGAATGAAAAATAATTATTGTTAAGAACTGTATGTAGTAGTGTAAGAATGAATGTTATCTTCTCAGAGAGTAGGACACTTCCAATGCAGTCACTTTATCTTTAGTAATCGCCATATCTCTTTGTAAAAACTCCATATTCAGTAGAATCAAGTCCAATGAATATCTGTTAGCTATAACTTCATAGTGGGACCTAAATTCCATTTCACCCATGTATACTACGTTTAAATCAAGATCAGTATAGTATCCGAAAAAAAACGACTTGATCTACCGGTGTCAAAACATTTCTCTGAGGTGGGCCATAGTGAAAGGGAACTTAGATGTATTGATAATTGATCATGTACCAATACCAAAAGAGAATTAAATATCGACTTCATTATTCCCCCTGGTATAAATAGATTAAGATAGTTATGGAAGTAGAGTCATTGGCATCACCTCATTGGTCACTTTTAGTCTATGAAATAATCAGCAGTGTAAATTAAGGGTTATCAAGTGTCCAATTATTTATTTTGTCTTTTCTACTATTTTTCCAGATCAAGCAGAAGATCGAGGATGTTTTCCATTCACCGCCAACACTAATTGAAACTCTGGTCCATTTACTGTATACTATCAATTGACTAACTTTTTTGCACTTTATATGTAGTTTTATGTATCTATTTCAGCATAAATTATAGATCTTATATGAAATATATGTAGACAGCTTTTGGGCACTCTTTTCCCTACACCAATATGGCAGCCGTGAGCACTCAGTCGCAGACGCACATGCACAAACGTCGCGGTCGCATGGTGTGAGTGATCGGGTGCGTGATTGGCTGTTTTCATTACCAAGCCAACACAGTGTGTTTTGACACATGTGTAGATGCCGCTATGGCAACTATGAGCGGGTGAGTGGAAAGGACCTCTGTTTTTAATTGTTTTTAATTATTAAACACTGTTACACATGATCTGGTGTAAGGATCATTATGAATTGTACTGTATATCACATTTGGATGAAGCGATCGGCACTTTTGCAATGAATTCACAAATCACTGACAGTATGTAACTTGATTGGTTTTATGTACTTTTGCACTATTTGCACGTCTTATGATGTTTTTCATGTATTTTGTCACTAATTGATATTTGATGAATTGATTATTTTGTACCATATAAATGTGTGGCACTTGCAATCCTGTTTATGCTTGAAAAAGCCGGTGTGAGACCGATGGAACGGTGTATGACTACCTCATGGGAAAATAAAGTCACTTTCGAATTTTCACCTGGAATTCTGCGGAATCTTTCTACATGTATCTTGCTAACAGACCGTAACCTGGGCTGTGCCGACGGCACCCACTGCACCTCTGCACTGGATTGTGCTGCTTGAAAATATCTTTGGAGTATCTATCTATCTATCTATTTCATGTCTATCTATCTATCTATCCCATATCTATCTATCTATCTCATATCTATCTACCCCCCCATGCCTTACTTACTTAGAGACTAGGACAGGCTGCTGGCCCTCTAAAATCAGCAAAGGGGCTGCCAGGGGTAGCCACTATCTATTATGTATCTGGGGGCAATACCTGCCTCCGGGAACTACCTACTGGAGGCATGAACTACCTAGAGGGCACTATCTACTGGGGGCATTACCTACCTTGGGGCACTAACTACTGAAGGAACTACCTACTAGGGGCATTACCTACCTGGGGGGTACTATCTACTGGGGGCATTATGTACTGGGGCCATTACCTACCTGATGGGCACTATCTACTGGTGGCATTGCCTACCTCGGACATTATCAACCACCTACTGGGGGTATTACCTACTGCCTACCTGTTGGGGGCACTACCTAATAGGGGAGGGGAAATTACCTACCCATTACCAAATACCCCTACCCTTCCCACCAACATACATACTTACTCTCTTATACTATGCAGGGCACCAAGGGTGGAATTATTTGGGGCACTGAGGGTAGGGAACAGGTGAGGAATGTGCTGAAAAAGTGTGGTACCTAATATGTTTGTTGTCCGGCAGATTCTGTGAATATGAGTCATGGTTGGAAGAAGACTTCACGGCAGTCTGAGCAAGACAGAGAAGAAAAGGAAAAAGAACGACTCCAAGATGGGTTTGCCGGATTCAGCTCGCTCATCTCTAATGGTGGCAAACTAATAAATCATGTAAACTTAGGGCCCTTTCATACAGGCTGACGGATACAAGATGACAAGTGCTGATCTCACTGACCGTCTCTCCTCTACAGAGTCTTCACAAGGCTCAATAAATAGTGCAGCTGGAACATACATATACACATAGGTTAAGATGTATATATATATATATATATAAGTAAAGATATTGATCACACATTTTAACAGAATTATTTTACAATGTCTGGCCATTTGTCTTTAGTGACATCTGGCATTATTTAGGTGTTTAATAGTCTCACTCTTTACATTTAAAAGGAAACCAGCTGTCAGGATCCGGGCTAGCAGCTGGTGAGGACACTGGAGGTGGATTCTCTGTGCCAGAGAGGCGATGGCGCGGGTCGTACTGGGAGATCGGTTCTAAGTAGTTACTGGTCTTCACCAGAGCCCACCGCAAAGCGGGATGGATTTTCTGCGGCGGTAACTACCAGGTCGTGTCCACCAGTAGCGACTCAACCCCTCTGGTCGCTGAGACAGGTGTGGTACAAAAGGACAAGGCAAAGGCAAGGTCAGACGTAGCAGAAGACAGGGCAGGCGGCAATGGTTCGTAGTCTGGGGCAACGGCAGAAGGTCAGATACATAGGCTAGGCAAAGACACAAAACGCTTTCTCAGGGCACAAGGCAACAAGATCCGGCAAGGGGAGGAAGAGGAAGTGAGTATTTATGCATTTTATGATAGGATATAGATATGCTCGGCACTGCTGCTGTACACACTAGGACTATGGATAGTGGGATGTATTGGAGGTATCTTTGAAGTTATGGTGGTGCTCTGACTTAAATGTAGATGTCACCGTTCATCATGTAGAGAAAGCAGGAAAAAAGTCGGCAAACTCACCAAGCTTCTTTTTCAAGGTTGCTTCTTTATTGCATAATCACAAATGAAACATGGTGCTTGGGGAAGAGAGGGATCACGGTGGGGGTTATTCACTGTCTGGCAACAGACTCTGTTTGGCTCGTTATACAAGCTTCCTCTGGCCTGATCTTTTTGGAATTGTATGCAGCTTCTTATACAGGTGGGTATCAGGGTCCAATTACTTGGATCCTCCCTTCTGTCATGACGTAGGAATTCAAGGCATTGGCTTTAATCCAGCATTATAACGCCTATCATTTTCCTATGTCTAAAGAACCCAGCATTTACATTAAAAGTGGGACGGGTAACGGAAAGAGTGCATGTTAAAAACAAGGAGCATAATCAACTTTATCATTCAATCCTAATGGACCTGTTGCCGCAGTACGTATGATCCATTCTGTTTCTCGTTGCAATAGTAAACGGTCGGAGTTAATACCTGGTCTTGACTTAACTCTGTCTACTCCTGAAAACTTTAACACTTCTGGTTTTCCTCCGTGGAATTCCACTACATGGGATATTAACCTAGGTGTCCCCTTCATTGTGCGTAGCGAATACATGTGTTCTCGTATTCTAGCGCATAGCTTGCGTATGGTTTTCCCTATGTAGTGGAATCCACAAGGACAGTATATGACATACACCACAAATTTAGTTCTACAGGTTATTAGATCTGTTACTGTATGTGTGACATCCCCCATGCGCATTGTTTTCAATTCTGCATTGTATTTACAAAAATTACATGTTCTACATGCATAATTTCCTTTCGGTGCTAGCTGATCAAGCCACAGTTTCTTTTTTAGTCTCAGTTGAATTTCTACTTTGTTGTAATATGGTACCTAGAGATTTATTTTTCCTATACGATATCAGGGGTTTTCTGTTCGCTATTTCTTTTAAGTCTGAATCTCCTTCTATCAGGTACCAATTTCGTGCCTCTGTCCCTGACCATGCTATCAGAATATCATCAACGTATCGCATATATAATTTTATATACGCGATAGACGGATTAGAAGATGAGTATATCAAGTTACTCTCAAAACAGGCTAAGAATAGATTAATATATACTCGGATTCCTCATCAGGCTGGTATACACGCAATAAGAGAAGTATTACTTAAGGCCAATAAATCAATGGAGTTCATTACTTTTGTAGAGGAAGCCCTTACATCCTTACTTTCTAATAGCACATTTAAATTTTAAGATCAGTAGTACAGACAGGACACCGGGACCCTGATGGGTACCCCGGAGTCCTGTACATACGCTAATCTGTTCTTAGCCTGTTTTGAGAGAAATGTGATATACTCATCTTCTAATCCATTTATCGCATATATAAAATTATATATGCGATACGTTGATGATATTCTGATAGCATGATCAGGGACAGAGGCACAGTTTCTAGAGTTCGTGGAATACCTAAACACAACCAATTCGATAAATATGTCTTTTACAGCACAATACGGAGGCCCTTCGCTCGAATTCCTAGATCTTAAATTCTCAGTGTCTGGTGACAAAGTAACAAGTGAAGGATACAGAAAGACCATCTCTAGGAATACCCTCCTTCACTGTACCAGTTCCCACCCTGAATCAGTGAAAAGGGAAATCCCTTATGGGCAATTTGTACGGTTGCGAAGGAACAATGAGTCGGATGAATCATATCAGATACAAGCCGACAATCTTGAGAATCGGCTCTTAGAGAGAGCATATCCGTTGAAATTAATTAAAGAAGAACGAAAAAGAGCAGATAAACTACAAAGAGAAAATTTATTACAAAATAAAAAAAATAGCAAAACAAAAGTTGGTGATAAACGGTTCACATTTACCTTCCAAAATTCACCCATCAATCACATCATAGAACAGGCAGTCAGACAAAATTGGTACCTGATAGAAGGAGATTCAGACCTAAAAGAAATAGCGAACAGAAAACCCCTGATATCGTATAGGAAAAATAAATCTCTAGGTACCATATTACAACAAAGTAGAAATTCAACTGAGACTAAAAAAGAAACTATGTGGCTTGATCAGCTAGCACCGAAAGGAAATTATGCGTGTAGAACATGTAATTTTTGTAAATACAATGCAGAATTGAAAACAATGCGCATGGGGGATGTCACACATACAGTAACAGATCTAATAACCTGTAGAACTAAATTTGTGGTGTATGTTATATACTGTCCTTGTGTATTCCACTACATAGGGAAAACCATACGCCAGCTATGCGCTAGAATACGAGAACACATGTATTCGCTACGCACAATGAAGGGGACACCTAGGTTGGTATCCCATGTAGTGGAATTCCACGGAGGAAAACCAGAAGTGTTAAAGTTTTCAGGAGTAGAGAGAGTTAAGTCAAGACCAGGTATTAACTGAGACCGTTTACTATTGCAACGAGAAACAGAATGGATCATACGTACTGTGGCAACAGGTCCATTGGATTGAATGATAAAGTTGATTATGCTCCTTGTTTTTAACATGCACTCTTTCCGTTACCCCGTCCCACTTTTAATGTAAATGCTGGGTTCTTTAGACATAGGAAAATGATAGGCGTTATAATGCTGGATTAAAGCCAACGCCTTGAATTCCTACGTCATGACAGAAGGGAGGATCCAAGTAATTGGACCCTGATACCCACCTGTATAAGAAGCAGCATACGATTCCTAAAAGATCAGGCCAGAGGAAGCTCGTATAAGGAGCGAAACAGAGTCTGTTGCCAGACAGTGAATACCCCCCACCGTGATCCCTCTCTTCCCCCAGCACCATGTTTCATTTGTGAGTATGCAATAAAGAAGCAACCTTGAAAAAGAAGCTTGGTGAGTTTGCCAACTTTTTTCCTGCTTTCTCTACATGATGATTTATGCATTTTAATTTGATTGGGCCAGGCACCAATTAGTGGTGCACTGGCCCTTTAAATTTCAGTGAGCCGGCGCGCGCGCCCTAGGGAGAGGGGCCACGCACGCCGGGAGGAAGACACAGCAGGACCCGACTGGTAAGTGACTTGGGATGCGACCCGCGGGCAGTGACGTCCCACCACGCGGATCGCATCCCCGCCGCAGGCACGGGGACAGCGCTCCCGGTCAGGGACAGTGACCGGAGCGCTGCTACAAGCCGAACGCCGCGAGCGCTCTGGGGAAGCTGCGGGAGCCGGAGCGCTCAGGGTTACACCAGCCCCTATAAGTCAATCGGTCAAGGCAGAAAAAGGTAGGGAGGAGGCGTGCATGCTGCAGAATAGTAGGCATCAAGTGTCTAACAGCAATATTTAGATTCACTGGAATTTTTTGTAAAGTGAATAAAAGTGAATAAAAACCAAAGTTTTTGGGCTACCTAATACAGTAAATTAATATTTAATTGTGGAACTAACCTTTTAATATAGAATGCATCTTGTTTCTGCTAGTGACTGATGTGATTCTGTAAAACCTAATGATTTTGTAAATCTGTTGTGACAGTTTCATGACTTTGTCAGAATTGATAACAGAATATGTCCTTATTTTTTACAAATTTACTTAAAAGCTATTCCCATTAACACATGCTTCCATGAATATATCAGGGAATGGCTTAAAGGGCTTTTTTGACAGGATTCAAAAATATCTGCATATGTAAAAATAACCTGTTTAATATATTTACCATGACTCCAATGCACTCTGGTACCCCGCCGCCAGTATTATGTGTCCTCCACCACTCCTGCTGAGCCTCTTTGCATGTTTACACAGGAGCGGCGGGGTACACACAAGACAAACAGCAGGTGACTAAAGTGTAATCAGTAAGGTTACTATTATCTTAATAAACAGTTTATTGTGTTCAAATCCCAAAACACGCTTGAAAAATAAAATTTCTAAATATTATGTTTCCTAGAATTATCTACTGTAGAAATATACTAATTCTCAAGGCTGAGCATTGCCATGGCAGAATACAGTAGAATTATATACAGCAGAAGATTTATTTGTTTCAAAAACATTCTCTAAATTTTTAAGAACATTGTCTGGAGTCTGTAGCTATTGAAGTGTTTCTGTTCTACTTTAGGTATGTTTCTGGTGTATATCCAATATGTACATACTAAAAAAACAAACAAACATGTTAAATGGGCACTGTCACCAACTTTATTTTTTGATATGTTGTAGTACTTATGTACTACAACATATCTCTAATATACTTTTATAATTTTTTTTTTCATTAAAAATGTTTCATTTTCATTTAAAAACCGGCTACTGAAAAAGGACTGATTTTGGAGTGGCAATCAGTCCTTTTTCAGTTAGGCTGCACTCGCTCCCTGCCTGTCAATCAGACAGGCAGGAGCGAGCGCATTGGCTCCCCGGCCACTGGCTGGGAGGCAACTCCTTCCGCACATCGCCGCCGCCGCCTCATTGCCGCCGCTGTCCCTGCACGCCCGCTGCCGGACTCTGCAGTAACTGCAAGTGTAATGAGGGAACGGGGTATGTGGGGTGGGGGGGGGAGGAGGGAACGGGTTAGTGCCGTAGCGGGGGGTGGGGGGGGGGGGGGGGGGGGGGGGGAGGGAGCGGGCTAGCAAAAAAAAAAAAATAGGATGGTGGGAGCTACCCTTTAACAGAATAAAATGGACCCAATATATACTAAGCGTTCAAGATTCTCCTTTTGGCAGATGTTCAGCCATACCTATTTTGTTAATTTCACCTAAGCATTGATAGAGGATCCTTTTCACTCTTACATTTTCAGTTCACCATACCTTGTTATTATACTTTTCTTATTTAGCTTTTGTTATATTGAAAAATTCTGCAATACAAATGTATTGAAAAAAGTGTAGTTGACTACTACTGTATTCTATAAAGGGTGCTTTACTCCCCATGCTTGTATCCTTTTCTTCCTACTTCTTTTTTTTTTTTGGTATCCCCTCCATTCCGGTGCTCACTTGCTTGAAAGTCATAGATTAGGAGGGGGCTTAGTGCAGGTGAAGCAGGGTTCTGTGCTGCACACTATGAGCAAGATGATTGACAACCTGGAGCACAGCACAGAGCCCTGCTTCTTCTGCTTGTCCCACTCGCACTTCCTGTTTTTCTTCCTGGTGGCCAGGACACTGATGGAGCGGCCGCTGGAGACAATTTCATCCAGCCAATATGGGTACCCCTAGTGGAATTCACATCTTAAGATGTAAAATTTTGTCAACAAAGTTTATTGCAAAGAGGAATATCTTTACATTATGTATGCAATATTAAAAATTCCTATTTGTGACAATATGCAACTGTATTAATTGGTTGTGCAGCTCACAACAAAAATCAGAAGAGGGTAACTGTATGTATACTTATACCCCAGAAAGTATAAATAAATACTGGGGAAAATAATTACCAGTCCTCAGTCTGCCACCAGATAGAACCGATGCACAATGGAAACTATTAAAAATAAAATACTATACCAATAGTACACAATTTAATCAATAGATTATTTAATTAATTAAAAGCAAAACTAACAATAGAATAGCATAGAAAATACATAAAAAATAGTCTAGCCACAGGGCTCTTGTGGCAAGACTTATATTAAAATATCAACCCTGAATAAAATATGGTTCTAAAATATGTATTCATATAACCATTCTTAAGATTAAAATGATGGACCGGTGATCTAGCAGCCACTGAAGAAGGGGTTAAAATTGTTGGTACAATACACTGAAACGCGTTTGACATATACTACCGCTTGGGTGGACAACTAACCAATAGAGCAATATAATTCAACCCTGTTCATATGTTGACTAACAGCGATTCAAATAAGAACTCTTTTGCTTGGGAGAGCGTGCTTGTGAAAGTAGATGCCAACTCACTCCACTAACAGGAGACAACCGCACAAACTGCACTACACACGCCTCTGCCAGGAACGAAAGGAGTACGGGACTACTGACAGAGGGGCGGTGAGGGACACACAGTGCCATAAACAATCTATCTCTCCCGCTACTATTCAAATTGAAATTTGCCATCATTGCTCTGCCACTGTTCAGACATGGAGCAGTGAGGGGCACCTATTGCCATTATTGGTGATATTGTGGAGTGGTGTTTGACTTATGTTTTAATATTTTGCTTTTTAATATATATAGAGCTAAAATGCTCGCTATTGGCTATTCATATCTACCGAGGACCTCTTGGTTCACATACTGGACATTAGATCACAGGTCCATAATTTTAATCTTAATGAGGGACATTTATCAATGTTTGCTTATGTATTCCTTTTTTTTATAAAAAAAATTCTTAAAATTTTTTTGCTTATGTGCGACTTATTTATCAACTGCTTTCAGCCTGTTGACAAATTTCTTTCACTTAAGCAATTTTTCTATTTTTTGCTTTGGTAGGGGCTTTTTCTGCTCCCGGTCTGAGCTGGAGTAAATTTAGTAGGTTTTTTCATGCGTTGCAACTTTTTGCGACTTTCGCACTTGATAAATCTCTGACCACTGCAAGTCAAAAATCACTTGTTGCTTTGGTAAGCAAGATTTTTATTTTTTGCTTAGGACGCTGAACATGCAAAAAGTCGCAAAAAAAGAGCGTAGTCGCACATGTGACTTTTTTGCCACAATTTTAACCCCTTAAGGACCGGGGTTTTTTCCGTTTTTGCATTTTCGTTTTTTGCTCCTTGCCTTTAAAAAATCATAACTCTTTAAATTTTGCACCTAAAAATACATATGATGGCTTATTTTTTGTGCCACAAATTCTACTTTGTAATGACATCAGTCATTTTGGCCAAAAGTCTACGGTGAAATGGATAAAAAAATCATTGTGCGACAAAATTGAAAAAAAAAACCGCCGTTTTGCAAATTTTGGGGGCTTCCGTTTCTACGTAGTACATTTTTCCTTAAAAATGACACCTTATCTTTATTCTGTAGGTCCATACGATTAAAATGATACCCTACTTATATAGGTTTGATTTTGTCGGACTTCTGGAAAAAATCCTAACTACATGCAGGAAAATTAATACGTTTAAAATTTTCATCTTCTGACCCCCTATAACTTTTTTTTTTTCCGTGTATGGGGCGGTATGAGGGCTCATTTTTTGCACTGTGATCTGAAGTTTTTAACGGTACCATTTTTGCATCGATAGGACTTATTGAAATGCACTATTTTGGACTTTGGAAATTTTTTGCGCGCACGCCATTGACCGAGTTTAAGTAATGACATATTTTTATAATTCGGACATTTCCGCACGCGGTGATACCATATATGTTTAATTTAATTTTTATTTACACTGTGTTTTTTTTTTTATGGAAAAGGGGGGTGATTCAAACTTTTAATAGGGGAGGAGTTAAATGATCTTTATTCACTTTTTTTTTCACTTTTTTTTTGCAGTGTTATAGGTCCCATAGGGACCTATAACACTGCACACACTGATCTTCATCATTGATCACTGGTTTCTCATAGGACAGCGAGGAGGCAGGTAGGGGCCCTCCCGCTGTCCTGTAAGCTGTTCCAGTAAGGCTATCCCGAACAGCCCGACTGAGCTAGCCGGCAACTTTCACTTTCACTTTTAGCTGCGCGGCTCAGCTCTGACCGCGCGGCTAAAGGGTTAATAGCGCGCGGCGCTGCGCGCTATTAGAGGCGGGTCCCGCCTTCACTATGACGCCGGGCCCGCCGTGATATGACGCGGGGTTACTGTGTAACCCCGCGTTATATCAGGAGAGCAGGACCAAGGACGTACCGGTACATCCTTGGTCCTTAAGGGGTTAAGCAAAAAAAATAAAAACAATACTAAATGCTTTGATAAATGTCCCCCAATAATGACAAGCAAAAGCGCCAATGCTATACAAGATATACACAATAAAGACTATTAAAATAGCGAAGAGACAAGCGTATTTAAATGTCTGTGTTTTTTTGCATTCATGTTCAATAAAATACATTTTTGTATCTGATTTAAATATGCTTGTCTCTTCGCTATTCTATTCTAAGAAGCAAGCAGAAAAAGGATGGTAAATATTATCCAGTGTTCTGGACAAAAAGAGATATATGGGGAGATGACCCAGTAGGGAGACAAAGAGATGGAGGACACCCCGGAAGAAGTCTATTGACGAAACGTCGGGTGCTGGAGGCCTGCCATCACCAGCCACTAGGCAAGTTACTATTGCAATATACCTTCTTGCATCCATTCCCAATGTCAGCTCCTTGGTTGGTTCACTATTTCTCTCATTTGAGTAGCAAGTGATCCTTTTATTAGGCTCCTTTTAGCATTATGTAGCCTGGCACTTTATAGCCTGTGAAGCTTGGAATACAATCTTCTGATACCATGTGTTGTCACTTTGCTGTACATTGATGTTTTTGGGCCTCGACCTCTTTGTCTCCCTTCTGGGTCATCTCCATATATCTCTTTATGTCCAGAACACTGGATAATATTTACCATCCTTTTTCTGCTTGTTTTTTTTAGTGTATTTTAAATGTCTGTGTTTTTTTGCATTCATCTTCAATAAAATATATTTTTGAATCTGAATTAAATGCGCTTGTCTCTTCGCTAATCTTAATAATGGTTATATGAATACACATATTAGAGCCATATTTTATTCAGGGTTGATATTGCAACATATTGTAAGTCTTGTCACAAGGGCCCTGTGGCTAGAATCTTTTTTATGTACAGTGACCCCCGACCTACGATGGCCTCGACATAAGATAATTTCAACATACGATGGACTCTCAGAGGCCATCGCATGTTGAAGGCAGCATCAACATACGATGCTTTTGTATTATGCCATTGCATAAACGGCTATCCGGCAGCGCCGACTGCTTCAGCTGCAACCGGATAGCTGTTTACGGTGCCCCGTGTGGTCCGCTGACGATCACTTACCTGTCCTCAGGGCTCCGGCACGTCCTCTTCGGGATCCCCTGCATCGTCGGCGCTCTCCATCGACGTCATCACGTCGCTGTGCACGCCGTCATGTCATCCAACAGGAGCGGCGTGCGTAGCGACGTGATGGCGGCGACGGAGAGCGAGGATGCCGGGGAAGCAGTGGCCTTGCTGAAGCGTCGGGGACACCCCGGGGACGCGGCGACAGCGATGGAAGGTGACATCCAGGGTAGCGGTGACGAGCGGTGATGGTCCGGAGCGGCGGGGACACGTGAGCATAACCTCCAATACCAGTGGTTGACAGCAGTTGGCTGTCCGGGCATGCTGGGTGTTGTAGTTTTGCAACATCTGGAGGTCCCCAGGTTGTAGACCACTGTCCTATACTTTATATTGCACGGATCCCTCAACATACGATGGTTTCAGCAAACAATGGTCCACTTGGAACGGATTACCATCGTATGTTGAGGGACCATTGTATTTTCTATGCTATTCTGGGGTTAGTTTTCCTTTTAATTAATTAAATAATCTATTGATTAAATCTTGCACTATTGGTATAGTATTTTATTTTTAATAGTTTCCATTGTGCATCAGTTATATGATATCTGGTGGCAGACTGTAGACTGGTAATTTATTATTTTTATTTTTTCAAAATATGCAACTGCATGGCAAACATTGGTATACATTTACAGTATAAGATAAAGGTGGGCCCACAAATATAGTGTGAACAGAACCTTTAAAGTACTTTGGATTTGATTAAATACTGTAGATCTTAGTATAGATAAGTAAATACACACACAGAAAAAATCTTTCCTAATCCCTGGCTCATTTAGAGAATGGTAGGAGGGGTTCACAAGAACCAAAAATACAATAAAACCTAAAGGTATGCAGAATCGCACACCTGACTAAAATATGTGATAACCCCAAGTGTAAATAAATGAAAATGAAATAAGAATACAGGTATAATACACTAAAAAGTCATGATTAAAAATATTCTTTATTACACATAATATATAATATACACAGAATTAATTCAAGTGGGCATAAAAATGGATAACTATCCTGAGAATATTAAAAAAGTACAAAAAAAGGGGGGTGGGGGTACTGGGATATAGAGTCCTGTATATAATAATACCACATACAATGTAAATACATGGAGCCTAAAATGGAATATAAAGTGCTAGTGCAAGGAAAAAGAAATAGTAATGCTAAGAGTTCATTACACTAGTGCAGGGAACGAAATAAATAGTAATAAAGTGCAAAATTATGTGCAAAACTGCATAGTGAGTGCAAAATAAGCAAAAAAGGATGACAAAAATAGGAGCAAAAGTACAACACAAAATGTGATAAACAGTTAATGTGTGAAAAAATACACAAAGTGAAGCTGTGAATCACAGGTAAATAGAACATGCATATAGCAATACCAAAAAAGAGGGGGGGGGGTAAGGTAGACCAGTGCAATAGCAGCAACTCTAATAAGGAATATCTAACAGCAGCAGAAAAAATAGGCTCAATATGGCGCATACAGGACTCATCCACGCTCCACCACCACTGTTACGCCGAGCGCTCCGGGTCCCTGCTCCTCCACGGAGCACTCGCAGCGTTCTCCTCTCTGCAACGCCCCGGTCAGACCCGCTGACCGGGATCGCTGCACTGACACTGCTGACGGGGATGCGATTCGCATAGCGGGACGCGCTCGCTCGCGGATCGCATCCCAATCCACTTACCTGTGCCGGTCCCCGGCTGTCACGTCCTGGTGCGCGCGGCTCCGCTCTCTAGGGCGCGCGCATGCCAGCTCTCTAAGATTTAAAGGGCCAGTGCACCGCTAATTGGTGCCTGGCCCAATCAGTGTAATTAGCTCACCTGCTCCAGGCCTATATTACCTCACTTCCCCCTCCCTGCATTGCCGGATCTTGTTGCCCTTGTGCCTAGTGAAAGCGTTTTCTGTGATTGCCTTACCAGTGTTACCAGACCTTCTGCCGTTACCCTTGACTACGAACCTTGCCGCCTGCCTTGACTTTCTGCTTCGTCTGACCTCGCCTCTGTCTAGTCCTTCTGTCCCACGCCTATCTCAGCAGTCAGCGAGGTTGAGCTGTTACCGGTGGATACGACCTGGTTGCTAACGCCGCAGCAAGACCATCCCGCTTTGCGGCGGGCTCTGGTGAATACCAGTAGCAATTTAGAACCGGTCCACCGGTACGGTCCACGCCAATCCCTCGCTGACATAGAGGATCCACCTCCAGCCTGCCGAATCATAACAGTAGATCCGGCCGTGGATCCCGCTGAGGTGCCACTGCCAAGTCTCGCTGACCTCGCCACCGTGGTCGCCCAACAAGGACAGCAGCTGTCACAGTTGTCCGCCATGCTACAGCAGCTTCTGCCTCTACAGCAGCAACCATCTCCTCCGCCAGCTCCTGCACCTCCTCCGCAGCGAGTGGCCGCTCCTAGCCTCCGCTTGTCTCTGCCGGACAAATTTGATGGGGACTCTAAACTCTGCCGTGGTTTCCTGTCTCAATGCTCCCTACACTTGAAGATGTTGTCGGACCAATTTCCCACAGAACGGTCTAAGGTGGCTTTCGTAGTTAGTCTTCTGTCTAGAAAGGCCTTGTCATGGGCCACACCGCTCTGGGACCGCAATGATCCTGCCACAGCCACTGTCCAGTCCTTCTTCTCTGAAGTCCGTAGTGTCTTCGAGGAGCCAGCCCGGGCCTCCTCTGCCGAGTCTGCTTTGCTGAACCTAGTCCAAGGAAGTTCTTCAGTAGGCAAATACGCCATCCAGTTTCGTACCCTCGCCTCTGAGCTAGCCTGGAACAACAAGGCTCATAGCCCCCTTCCTGGTAACACTCTGCCCCGTGGCAAGCTTCACCCTCTGCCCCCCCTCCCCATTCCCACTTCTTCTGGATTGCCTGCCGTTGATGAATTTACCCAGGACTTCTCTATCATCCGGAGGGAAACTCAAGAATCGCTCCCAATGGCCTTGTCTCGTATGAAGGGACAAGCAGACAAAAAGAGGGGTAGACCTAAGGGGGGGGGGTACTGTTACGCCGAGCGCTCCGGGTCCCTGCTCCTCCCCGGAGCGCTCGCAGCGTTCTCCTCTCTGCGGCGCCCCGGTCAGACCCGCTGACTGGGAGCGCTGCACTGACACTGCCGACGGGGATGCGATTCGCATAGCGAGACGCGCCCGCTCGCGGATCGCATCCCAATCCACTTACCTGTGCCGGTCCCCGGCTGTCACGTCCTGGCATGCGCGGCTCCGCTCTCTAGGGCGCGTGCGCGCGCCAGCTCTCTAAGATTTAAAGGGCCAGTGCACCGCTAATTGGTGCCTAGCCCAATCAGTGTAATTAGCTCACCTGCTCCAGGCCTATATTACCTCACTTCCCCTTCCCTGCATTGCCGGATCTTGTTGCCCTTGTGCCTAGTGAAAGCGTTTTCTGTGATTGCCTTACCAGTGTTACCAGACCTTCTGCCGTTACCCATGACTACGAACCTTGCCGCCTGCCTTGACCTTCTGCTACATCTGACCTTGCCTCTTTCTAGTCCTTCTGTCCCACGCCTATCTCAGCAGTCAGCGAGGTTGAGCCGTTATCGGTGGATACAACCTGGTTGCTACCGCCGCAGCAAGACCATCCCGCTTTGCAGTGGGCTCTGGTGAATACCAGTAGCAATTTAGAACCGGTCCACCGGTACGGTCCACGCCAATCCCTCGCTGACATAGATGATCCACCTCCAGCCTGCCGAATCATAACAACCACTACTTCGACGCGTTTCGCCTGGAGCAGCTTTGTCCTAGACAAAGCCGCTCCAGGTGAAACGCGTCGGAGTAGTGGTGGTGGGGCGTGGGTGAGTCCTGTATGCGCCATATTGAGCCTATTTTTTCTGCTGCTGTTAGATATTCCTTATTAGAGTTGCTGCTATTGCACTGGTCTACCTTACCCTCCCCCTCTTTTTTGGTATTGCTATATGCATGTTCTATTCACCTGTGATTCACAGCTTCACTTTGTGTATTTTTTCACACATTAACTGTTTATCACACTTTGTGTTGTACTTTTGCTCCTATTTTTGTAATCCTTTTTTGCTTATTGTGCACTCACTATGCAGTTTTGCACATCATTTTGCACTTCATTACTATTTATTTCGTTCCCTGCACTAGTGTCATGAACTCTTAGCATTACTATTTCTTTTCCCTTGCACTAGCACTTTATATTCCATTTTAGGCTCCATGTATTTACATTGTATGTGGTATTATTATATACAGGACTCTATATCCCAGTACCCCCACCCCCTTTTTTTGTACTTTTTTAATATTCTCAGGATAGTTATCCATTTTTATGCCCACATGAATTAATTCTGTGTATATTATATATTATGTGTAATAAAGAATATTTTTAATCATGACTTTTTAGTGTATTATACCTGTATTCTTATTTCATTTTCATTTATTTACACTTGGGGTTATCACATATTTTATTCGGGTGTGCGGTTCTGCATACCTTTTAGGTTTTATATATAAGTAAAATCAAATCCTCCAAATCAGAAGAAAAAATGCTGCTAAAACCAGTGCACTGACTACTGGGTGCCACTCTGTGTGGAGGCTATGGCGGACATTTATCAAGACCTGTGCAGAGGAAAAGTTGCCCAGTTGTCCATAGCAACCAATCAGATTGCTTCTTTCATTTTGCAGAGGCCTTGTTAAAAATGAAATGAGCAATCTGATTGGTTACTATGGGCAACTGGGCAACTTTTCCTCTGCACGGGTTTTGATAAACTCTTCCCCAATGTCCTTAGCTCTGTAAATGTTCCAGTCCTTCCCATGATCTGCACTTTAGCACGGTATCTTTTAATGCCAGGCACTCATTCCCATAGGACCCGGTAACTCTCAGAAGACTCACCTGTGTAATGAAGCGTAATACAATGCTAAACGATTATTACATACTAAAGCCGCTGTTTGCTTTCCTGTTCACTTTAATCAATGCACTTAAAGAGAATCAGTTGTTTAAGATGTCATGATCCTATTTTCCTTCACACCTTGGGAGATGCTGTTTTATAGTAGTGCCAGCTTGTGTGATTTTAACAATTTTATAGTGTGATATTCCTGTAACCAGAGTCTTGTGAATCATATTATTCTTAAAAATTAGCCTGGGAAAGATATATCATATTTTTCGCCATATTTCGGGCATATAAGACACACCCAATTTTAAAGGAGGAAAATCTAGAAAAAAAAGATTCTGAACCAAATACAATGTAAAGTAAAGGACAGTGATTTTCAACCTGCTGACCTCCAGATGTTGCAAAACTACAACTCCCAGCCAACGGCTGTCCGGGCATGCCAGGAGTTGTAGTTGTGCAACATTTGTAGGTCCGCAGGTTGAAGAGCACTGGTATAGGAGGTAATACTCACGTGTCCCCTGGATGTCACCCTCCATCTCTGTCGTTGCATCCCCGGGGTGTGCCTGTCACTCCGGAACGTCTCTGCTGCCCGGCATTCTAGCTCTCCGTCGCCGCCATCACGTCACTCCACACGCCACTACGCGCGCCGCTCCTATTGGATGACGGGACGGCGTGCGCAACGGCGTGCGCAACGGCGTGCGCAACGGCGTGTGCAACGGCATGATGACGACGAAGTAGAGCGCCGGCCATGCAGGGGATCCCAGGACAGAGCAGTCATTTACCGATCGGACACCGAGGAGGCAGGTAAGGTCCCTCCCGGTGTCCTGTAAGCTGTTTGGGGCGCCGCGATTTTACCGTGGCGGTCCCAAACAGACCGACTGAGCAGCCGGGTTAGCTTCACTTTCGCTTCAGATGCGTCGGTCAGCTTTGATCGCCGCATCTGAAGGGTTAATACAGGGCAACACCGCGATCGGTGATGTCCCGTATTGGCCGCGGGTCCCGGCCGTTGATGGCCACAGGGACCGCCACGATAGGACAGGGTTTTAATGTATATTTGCTGTATAAGATGCACCAACTTAAGCCCCCCCCCCAGTTTTGGGGAAGAAAAAGTGCATCTTATATGGCAAAAAATACGGTAGCTGTACAAACAGGGTAATGGGTGTAGATCCTGAAATGAAAAAGGTCGCCCCATTACCCTAAACATCTCCATGTCTTAACACAATGCTTTCAGGGACAGATAGCTCCCTGTAATGTGTTTATTGGAATAGGGCATATTTCTTTTTGTATGAATCCAACACAATAAACCTCTGTACGTCTTTATATAAAAATGGGACATTTGGACATAGATTCTGAAGGTGCTATATCTTTTACTCAGTGGTTTACAGAGTCTTTACAAGGTAACTTGTATGAGTCCTAAGATGATGCTCCATGTGTTGGTATCCTACAAAAGAGACACAGTTTATGGGGTTCATTGACATCAGGTCTCATACTGCAGCAGTGGTTGTGGTGTCTTATTTCTCAGGGATGATTCACATTGATGATCCCTGTGCAACTTAAAAATGTTTATGCTAGAATACTTCCATATAGAGATAGGACATGCCTCAATTTTACACAAGAATCTGACAGAAAATCCCCTCCATAATTGTATGAAAGTGGAATCATATCCTACATATATACAGCAGATGCCTCAAATATTCCAGTTCTTATTGTGGCTTAACGTACCGTATTTTTCGCTGTATAAGACGCACTTTTTCTTCCCCAAAACTGGGGGGAAAAGTTGGCGCGTCTTATACAGCAAATGCACATTAAAACCTGTCCTATCGCGGCGGTCCCTGCGGCCATCAACGGCCGGGACCCGTGGCTAATATAGGACATCACCGATCGCGGTGATGCCCTGTATTAACCCTTCAGACGCGGTGATCAAAGCTGACCGCCGCGTCTGAAGCGAAAGTGACACTACCCCGGCTGCTCAGTCGGGCTGTTCGGGACCACCGCGGTGAAATCGCGGCGTCCTGAACAGCTTACAGGACACCGGGAGGGACCTTAACTGCCTCCTCAGTGTCCGATCGGCGAATGAATGCTCCATGCCGGGATCCCCTGCATGGCCGGCGCTCTCCATCGTCGTCATTACGTGCATAGCGGCATGGTGGCGGCGACGGAGATCGAGGATACCCGGCAGCAGAGAAGTTCCGGAGCAAGGAGGACACCCAGGGACGCGGCGACAGCGATGGAGGGCGACATCCAGGGCAGTGGTGATGGGTCCAGAGCTGCGGGGACAGGTGAATTTTACCTCCTATACCAGTGGTCTTCAACCTGCGGACCTCCAAATGTTGCAAAACTACAACTCCTGGCATGGGAGTTGTAGTTTTGTAACATCTGGAGGTCCGCAGGTTGAAGGTTCAGAATCTTTTTTTTCTAGATTTTCACCCTTTAAAATTGGGTGCATCTTATATGGCGAAAAATACGGTATATTACATGTGTACTCACTTGTGTGTTTTGGTCAGTATTTTGCAGCCACTCTGACTTGATATATTGATTTGAAGTACAGAGCAGTATACTGCTGTGTGAACATTTCCTTATACGGTTTTCTCATTCATTTTTAATCTGTCTGTGCATGGTTTATGTTTTCATTTAACCCCTTCCACCCCTGCATGCCTTCTGGATCTTAATGCCCCAACTTCGAAGTGCCAACTTTTTTATTTTTCCATCAATAAAGCCATAAAAGGGCTTGTTTTTTGCAGGACAAGATGAACTTTTTATTGTTAAAATTTTTTCATATACAGTATCTTATTTGTCCATTTGTATGTGATTTTGTCATTCCTTGCTTGTCCTTTAGCCCCTTAAGGACCAAGCCCATTTTCATCTTAAGGGCCATGCCAATTTTCATTTCTGCACTTTTGTTTTTTTCCTCATCTTCTTCTAAAAATCATACCGCTTTCAATTTTGACCTACAGACCCAGCAATTGTACTTTGTAATGATATCAATCATTTAATAACAAAATTTACCGCAAAACAAAAAAATATTTATTTGTGGGGTGAAATAGAAAAAAATTAATTTAATTTTGTAACTTTTGGGGCGCTTCCTTCCTTTTCGGTAAAAAATTACACCCTATCTTGATTCTGTAGGTTCATACGGTTACAAGGATTCCCAATTTATGTAGGTTTTTAAAGGGGTACTCCGGCGCTTAGACATCTTATCCTCTATCCAAGGAATAGGGGATAAGATGCCTGATCGCGGGGGTCCCGCCGCTGGGATAGGGGATAAGATGTCTAAGTATCGGAGTACCCCTTTAATACTTTAAAAAAATCCTAACTACATGCACCAAAATTTGTATGTTTAAAATTGTGATCTTTTGACCCCTATAACTTTTTTATTTTTATGCATACAGGGCTATATGAGGGCCAATTTTTTGTGCTGTGGTCTGTAGTTTTTATCAGTACCATTTTTGTTTTGATTGGATTTTTGATCGCTTTTTATTAGTTTTTATGGTAAATGAAGTGACCAAAATTTTTTTACTTTGGTATTTTTTTGCGTGTACGCCATCGACCCTGTGGTTTAGCTACCCTTATATTTTAATAGTTTGGACATTTATGCGCACGGCGGTACCACATACGATTATTTTTATTTTTTATTACATAATTTTATTTAAAAAATGGGAAAAGGGAGTGATTTAAACTTTTAATAGGGAAGGAGTTAATTAACTTTTTTTTTTTACACTTTTACACAGATCGCCGAACGGATGATGAAGAGTCAGGTGAGGACCCTCTTGTCATCCAGTAAGCTGATCGGGACATCGCAATAGTTTCACTCTTATTTTAGACACCGCAATTAACTTTGATAATGGTGTCTAAAGGGTTAATGCCCGGCATCTGCCCGATTGCCGGTGCCCGGCATTATCCATGGGTCCTGGCTGCCCGTAGCAACTGGGACACACCACTGGGACTCTCCGCTGGTGAGAAAATTTTAAACCCTATTAACGGGACCAGGGCGTACATGTATGGTCTTGGACCTTAAGTACCAGGGTCTGAGGGCGAACCTGTATGCCCTTGATCCTGGACAGGTTAAAAATTTACTCTGTTTAATATATGGTAATAACTTTATTTGGTGGGTCAGTATGATAACAACAATGCCAAATTATATATATATATATATATATATATATATATATATATATATTATTTTTTTTTTTTACTTTGGCACAATTGAAACATTATTATTTTTACTTTTTTTTTGTTTTCTAGTCTTACTACATCTTTGTGTGTACACCTTCATGCACAGGGCCATATTTTAACTTTATACAGCTGCCAGATTGTTAGGTCCACAGATAGGGCATGGTCCTTTAGCCATGTTTACACACTGTAAAAATAAAATGCATCTATTTATGGCTGAAAAATGGCCAACTTTACGGCGTGTGAACATGGGCTTATTGTACCTGCTTTTAACATGCTGTTATATGCTCATAATGGTAGAGACCTGTTTGAGACATATAAGGAAAATTGTCATAAAAGAAAAAAAAACTATAATAACCATATACTGTAACTATAATGAACAGTACATGGTAATGAATCTTGAGCTTGGGGACAAATAGCGTTATCTCCCATTGGTTGATTATCGTTTACTTGCTTAATATATTTCCTCTGGGGACATTTATTGATCGGCCTCTTAACAGAACAACATATAGACAGCACTTTATATCCTTAACTCAGGGTCAATAATTACAGCAGCTGTTCAGGTCAATATGAAGAAAGTCTTAGTTATCTAGTGCAGCTGCCTCATTACAATAAAAAGAAAAAGGAATGATCCCTGTTGTGCAGGCCATTCTTATTTTATCGTGTATCACTTTTTTGCTCTTGATAGAAGATATTTTGTTGTGAAATATGGAGAAATATCATAAAATACAAATGGCAGGTGATAAAGTCTGCTCACAAAGTTCTGCTTTAAAGGAGACCTTACTCTGGATCAATTGGTAATCTTTTATTAGTACATAGAAAAGTGTCTAAAACAACATTACATGGGCATTCACAAAGACAACTACAGAGTAGTCTGCACAGTACAAAGATGCTAGATATATACAAGTAACTCCACATACGGTAATGTGCACAAATTCCTCCAAATACTAAAAGAGAAACATGAAATCTCATAGATTTAATAAATAAAGAACAGTTAAAACATGAGCACTACAAAGGAGAAATATTTTCAGCAAGAAAGTATTGCACAAAACAGAAGTCACAGAAAATTTTAATGTCAGTCTGCCATCAAAGATGTGAGAATATTTAACTTTTAATAGTTACCCATAAAAAGAGGTAATAAATCTCCAACCGAATCAAATGTGAACCAACATAAAAACCAAATGGAAGAACACATGTAAAAGCATTTTTTCTCTTAATTTGTTTTTAATTTATGTCACATGTGTGTGGGTGGATCTTATGTGTGAATAAAGGTATATATATACTTGGTTAGTGCCTTTTGGCTATATAACGATGATTAAGGACATGGTGTCTGAAACGCGTTAGCCTTGATTTTAATTATTCATGCACATCTTGTATGCTGAAATTGAAATAAATTGAAATAAAGTGAATTTGGGACCATTACCTCATGGATCTTCTGTGTTAAACAGAAGAACACTTCCAACACAAATTGTGTACAATTGATCCAGCAAATAAAACAGTATGCACTTAATAAAAAATGTAATAAATAATAATAATAATTATATATATATATATATATATATATATATATATATATGTAAAGCAGAAGTAAATGACTTGATGCCTAAAGTGTCCTATACCCAGTTTACACTGTTCACCATATGGGGTTAATAATGTTATCAATAATCAATAATGATGTAATAATGATATTATATTTTTATAGTTCAGATGATTGCACATGCGGGAATACCAAATACATTTATTTTTATAATTGTATTGAATAATGGGAGAAGCTGGGTGACATTGGGGGCTGAGTACCTATCCTGTGGATAGGGGATAAGTGTCTGATCGCATGTATTGGGATTGTGCAGACTGGTATTTAACAGGATGATGGCAAAACACAACACGTGTCCTCCATCAAACAAACAATCTTATGGGATTCTTCTGGTAAGCGAAAACTCTACAGGAACTGACTAAGTGCCTGCACCAAATTAAAGTCTGTGAATTCGTGAAGCTCCACAAATACATTCCATATACAGATTTTGAAGTCATCTCTTTCCCACAAATAGTCTTCAATAGCAGCTTTGTTTAATTCCTTCCAATTTGTACAAAACTGAAAAATCATCTCACATGTATTTGCCAGGAGCTCATTCTCAGTGAAGAACTGGGTACCTTTTGAGGGTCCATGTTGAACTTTTTTCTTCCCATTGCAATTCTTTTGCATATTTTTGTTCTCTTCCATGGTTTCAAATGTTTAATTTTACTTGTAACTTCTGCTATCTGCTTCTTAAAGGATAACTCCAGGATGTAACAACTTATCCCCTATCGACCGCTGGGGCCCCCCGCGATCTTCCACACGGGTCCCCCTGTTCTCAGCACGAATCGGCGACCGACACACCCCATCCATGCAGCTCTGTGGGAGAGCTGCTTTCGGCAATCTCCGGCTCTGCCACAGAACTGCATGGAGGGGGCGTGTTGGCCGCAGCTTCGTTCTGTGGTCGAAAATGCTTGTTTCATGCAGGGAGCTGGGGCTCCATGCGGGAGATCGCGGGGGGCCCCAGAGGTCAGACCCCGCGATCTAACACTTTTCCCCTATCCTTTGGATAGGGGATAAGTTGTTACATCCTGGAGTTATCCTTTAAGCTTTTGCATATCATCCAGCAATTACTGCTTCCTACGCTGGATTTTCTCCAGTACCCTGTTTCTCCTGAAGTGTCAAACCATTGGGCACATCTGTATTTAACACCACCATGGCAGCCGGGTGGCCTGAGCTCCTGGATGTACTGTGTGGCTCCACAGCAGCGAGGAGAAAATCCTGCTATAAAAGGGGTTCTTTGAGAGTCCATAAAATTGCAAAAAAGAACTGAATTCACCCTGAAATTCAGTCTCTAGCCATGTAGTTCTGGTTGTTCCAATGACAGAATTATTGATGTAAAAGTCTTTATAAACTATTAGCTTTTGCCCGCGGCTTCACTTGCATTAAATTTGGGGTAACATAGATCTACTTTTTACGATCCTATAGTAATGAGGCTGCTCTGGGTAAAGTCTACGGGCATCCAAACAACCCCAATTCTTTCAACTTTGATCGCCACTTCTAAAGAGTTAATGCCGGACATCTGCCGGAACGGCAAGTATTAGCTGGGACCGTGCGGGTATGATGCGAGCTAAGCTCCTGCGCTCGCTTCATAACCCTCCCGTGCCGCAGCACCGGGTATACCCAGCATTCTGCGGCAAGAGGTTAATTCATACAAACTTTGAACTCCCATTTCACCCTTTCAGGTGTAGAATTTTAGAAAACATTAAAACACGTGTTTCTTTATCTCTTATTTTTAGCCTAAAAACAAAGTTTCATGCTTCTAGCTTCAAAAATGATGGACTTCCATACAAACTTTCAACCTCTTTTTTACCCCTTAAGGGTTGAATTTCGAAAATCCTTTCTTATTCCTCGTGTACGTCTTAAAAACAACACCTGAAAAAATTCAGCTTTCTAGGTCTAAGGGTTTAGACTGGGCGTTGATGAGTCAGTGAGTCAGGCCTTCTCTTTTTATATATATAGATAATCTCTTCAACTTTGCAGAAACTGATAAGCCTTCTCCGGAGCTATGGGATTATTGCCCAGAACCTCGAATATTTCAAAACCGCTTTCTCCAATTGTAGTAAAACTACTACTATTGGAGAACCACAGGTTGAGAAATACTAGTTCAGGATATTTAAAATGAAAGCTCTTCTTCATCATCATCTGGATGCACATCCTTATAGAAGATGAAAAAAAAAGCTTTTAGGGTAGGGTCAAATGTAGCGTAACTGCTGCGTATTTGGCACACATGCTTATTTCAGTGCAAGCTATTTATATGGATGTTTATTATTACTCCCATAGACTTTGCTAGCACAGAAATACGCATTTGCAATAAATTTAATATGCAGCAGTTACTTATCAGATGCTATATACTATAGAGGAAGTTATTTTCTTTTTGACTTTCCTTTCTGTCTGACAACATGCTCTCTGCTGATACCTCTGTCCATTTTAGGAATTTAAATGGGACTTTTTGATCGCTTTTTATTATTTTTTTTCTGAAATGTGATATGATTACAAAAAAATAAAAATAAAAAAGCTATTTTGGCTTTTTTTCATTCATGTCATTCACATTCAGTATCAATAATATTTTATTCTAATAGGTAAGACAATTCTTCACATGGAAATACCAAACATGTTTACATGTTTTTTTTAATGGGTAAACAGGGGTGGTTTTTATTTTTATTAGGGGAAGGGCATTTGTATAGTTACTTGTTTAATTATTTTATTTACACTTTTTAAGTTCACATAGGAACTGTTAGAAGCAATAATTTCTTCTACTGTTCAATGCTATAGTTACATGAACTCTTACATGCCAAGATCAAGGTATTAAAGAGGTTAATTACTGACATCAGTGTGATCGCTGATGTGTGTCATTGACTGTGAGTGGTCATTCAGTCACTGTCTATGCAGCGAGCACAGCTCTTGCACTCATAGACCTTTTGCATGTTCTCTATATGGTGTTGGTTGTTGAGGCCCACTCGACAGGGTTGTAAATGAATGCCACTTGTTTTGAAGCTAAGTTGTTTAGAAGTTTATCATTTGTAATCAACTATACATATTTTTTTTACATCTTTTCTCCAAATATACTGGTACGCAATATACCATTATTAATCATTGTGCACAATAGTATAGTCATATCTAGTCAATAAATGACATGTGAGCGACTGCGGGATTTTGCTTGCCATGGTGAAAATCATTTCTCCATTTACTGAGCCACTTTAGTGCATAAATGCCTTGGTTTTACTTATTCCTCTGTGCAAACTGTTGTTTTTCATTTTTGACCAGCTACTCCTATCACCTCACACCATCTCTTGCTTCTGATGAACTGATACAACACGCAACGTAGATGTCTGGCAGAAAAAACAGATCTGGATACATGAGAGGTTTGCGACGTTCGGTTTCTTCACCCGTAGCAGAATAAATTACCAAATTGGCATGTACAGGTTCATTGCTCAAATATATTCAAGCTAATTTGTATTGCGTATGCAAAGCAGGCATTAATATATGCAAGGAGAAATGCATTTCAACTGGGGAACTTATCCCCTGAAGGAACAGCACAATAATTCTCTAGGGGGCAGGGGAGACGATTAATTTGGATTAAAGTTTTAGAAGAGACTTGTGTATGAAAGTTTTGGCAATAGAAATAAGACATGGAGAGAACGACATAAGAAGTAATATGGGTGCATCACTGCAGACTTTCATGGCGCAGGCTACTATATACTGAACAATCATTTACATAAAGGAGAGATTCACACCATGTTTGAGGTTCATGTGAGGGGTATATGCCAGCAAATCTACCACCAAATATGTCTAAATGGCACATATTAACCACGTTTACTATGCTGTTTATGTCAGTACAGCTGTGTCTAAGCTGTATTAAGAATCATTGTCAACGTGTAACCACAGCCTAATTGTTATAGACATACAATTAAGTGTCAGGGCTTTTTTTTTTTTTTTTTTTAGACATTTACGTCCCAACATTAAATTATAATTTAAAAATAGAGAAACAGAAACTTAGCCCCACATCCACCATTTGTATTTTGATCTACTTGCTTCTCAGCATAAATTCAAAAACTAACAGGTTGTTAGTATACATTTTGATCAAAAAGTACAAGTCCACTCGCCATATCAAGGCCACCTATTCAGAGTGGATCCCTAACCTAACACTAGTGCAGCATCCGGCGGTGGCTACTGCCTCCGCAACACCAATCCAGCAGGGGGAATGACCCAGTGGCCACGCAGCCCCACTGCTGCCCGACCAAGCCCCCAGCTCCAGCCCACACCATCCCACAGACAAAGCATCTCAGCAACAATGGCCGCCACATGTTACTGTGATGCTTCTTCTGTGGGGTGGTGTGGCCTGGAGCCGAGGGCTTGGTCAGGCATCAGTGGGGCTGCCTGGCCACTGGGTCATTCCCCCTGTGGGCTTGGTGTCAGGGAGGTGGTGGTCGCCGCAAGGTGCTATGCCAGTGTTAGGTTAGGGACCCACTCTGACTAGGTGGCCTTGACATGGCAAGTGGGCTTGTACTTTTTGATCAAAATGTATACTAACAACCTGTTAGTTTTGGAAATTATGCTGAGAAGCAAGTAGATAAAAATACAAACTGTGGATGTTCGGCTATGTTTCTGTTTCCCTATTTTTGATTTTTATTAAATTTTAATTTGGGATATAATTCCGGCTATACATGGCCCAAAATATGCTTCAACTTAAAATAATTGATTTTTGGTTGTAGCTTTTGTTAGAGTATAAAAACAAAAAATGGCTATAAAAACTGTCTGAGACAAAAGTTGGTGTGACTTCCCCAAAGCAGCTAATCAAGGCTCAGCTGTTATATTTTAAATGGAATCTGACAGCAGGGTGACCAGCACTAACCTGGTAGATAGTGTGGGTAAAGAGTGTGCGTGACCCTGTTTCTAATGCTTTTTTCCAGGTGAAAATCGCTGCAGTCTTTCAGGAGATATTGGCCTTGTTGCCTTGTTCTGTGCAATGGAGGCAGCTACTGCTGTATGTGCAAGTTGTATTTTTTCACCCTATATTTGTTCATAAATATGTCACAAAACCATAAGAAAAATAATTTGGAAGGTGAAATTGAAAAGGAAAAGGCAATTGGGGGGCACTTGTTTTTTCCTGAGTTCACTGTGTGGTAAAACTGACATGGTAGCTTTATTCTGTACATCATTATGACTACAATTATACCAAATGAAAATAGTTGTTTTGTTTTACTACTTTAAAAATTTTCCCAACTCTCTTTATTTCGTTTTTTTTACTTCTTCCTCAGGTTCTGCGACCCTTTCGGGAGTCAAATGAGAGCTTTTTTTTTTTTAGGGAAAAGTTGTACTGACACTGAAAGTGAAACCATATATTATAGCACAAAGAAGTAAAAAAAATGCAATTGCACAACTGACACACTGTCTTTATTCTACAGGGAAAAAAATAGCATTTTGATGTTTGGTATTCTTTTTTTGTATTTATGCCGTGGACCTTGTTGGATCAGTAATGTTACATTTTAATAGTTTGGACAGTTATCACAAGAGATGAGCGAATTTTTGAAAAATTGGATCCGGCCGATTTGCCGAATTTTCTGAAGAAATTCAGTTCGGTCCAAATTTATTTGCGGTGGATCTGTATTAAAAACTGTTATTTCTGGCCTACAGAGAGCCTCAATAGGGGTGTAGAACACTTTACCTTGCTGTAACATGCATAGGATGTGTGCTGGGTTAGTGAAATAATACTGTTATTCAGTATGACAAGCAGATTAGAGATGTCGCTATTAGAATCACTGTCGCAGAGCACTGTGGCTGAATGACACAGCTTGGAGTTGGCGGCAGCATGACGAGACCATATAGTTGCTGAATGACACAGCCTGGAGTTGGTGGCAGCAGGAGGAGACCATATAGTAGCTAAATGACACAGCCTGGCGTTGGCGGCAGCATGAGGTGACCATATAGTCACTGAATGACACAGCTTGGAGTTGTCAGCAGCATGACGAGACCATATAGTGGCTGAATGACACAGTCTAGAGTTGGCGGCAGCATAAGGAGACTATATTGTGGCTGAATGACACAGCCTGGAGGTGGAAGAATGAGATAGCCTGGGGCTGGCATCTGCATTAGGAGAACATATGGTGGCAGTATGAGACAGCCTGGAGGTTGCATCAGCAACGTCAGGAGTCTTGAAAGTGATCCTTGACATAGTGGGGCGGTGGGTGGCAATACCAGTACCCGGTGACGAAGGTGGGTGAAAAAAATAGAACTTGGCATCAGATGTGTGGCATCATGTGGGTGGCTGGATCAGAACAGTAGCTGAGGCAGGTAGGCAGAAGAAAACAGTCTATTTTCTAAAAGTGTTATTGTGCATAAGTAAGTATTGAGGATATGCATTACGTAAAACTTAACGTTTAATAATATTTTTAGGATAAAATATATGTACCAAAAAGTTTTTTTTAAATAAAACAAAAGGAAAGGTGTGCAAAAAACACTATGTGCCACCAACACACCAAGTATTGATGTGATGCAAAGACCTCTAAAAGGCGGAAGGGAACAACGTATGGTTCATTGTAACTGGTGGGGGTAAAATCTTCCCCTGTAAGGCCCTACTCTTGCATTATTAATTCCCTTCTTGGCGAGTGTTACCCGCCCTAAAAAAGGCGTCCCCACACAGGAACCTCTCCCTATTACCACCTGCAAACACTGCCATTTCCCAGGTTTTTTAGGTGGAAAAAGGGATTGGTTCCTGTGTGGGGCCGCACTTTTTAAGACGAGTAACACTTTCCTCGAAAAGGTGGAAGGGAACAAAGTATTGTCCATTGTAGCAGGTGGGGGTAAAAAATTCCCCTGTAAGGCCCTACTCTCACCCTATTAATTCCCTTCTTGGCAAGTATTACTCGTCCTAAAAAGGGCAGCCCCACACAGGAAACTCTCCCTATTTCCACCTAAAAACCCTGTGAAATGGCAGTGTTTGTAGGTGGAAATAGGGAGAGGTTCCTGTGTGGGGCTGCCCTTTTTAGGGCGAGTAACACTTGCCAAGAAGGGAATTAATAATGCGAGAGTAGGGCCTTACAGGGGACATTGTTACCATACATTGCTCCCTTCTACCTTTTAGAGGTCTTTGCATCACATCAATACTTGGTGGTGTAGATGGCACATGGTGTTTTTTGCACACCGTTCCATTTGTTTGATTTTTTTTTTTAAATTGCGTCCATATATTTTATCCTAAGAAAAGTTACGTTTTAGCTAATGCATAATATCCTCAATACTGACTTGTGGTCTGATGCCGAGGAATGTCTGTAACTGGGGAGCAGCACCTTAAATATGTTTAGCACTATCCATATTTGTGAAGTGTTGGTGTGGCAGCATGGTCAATCTACTCTGATGCATCAGGCATTGGTGGGGGAAAATCATGGCTTATCCATGCCTGATTCATTTTCCCAAAGTTCAGTCTCTCCACATTTTTGGTGGACAGATGAGTTCTCGTTGGGGTTACTATGTCTCCCGCTGCACTAAACACCCGCTCTGATGGCACACTACTGGCCGGGCAGAAACTCTAATAGTTGTGTCCACAAATCAAGCTTGGCTGCCCAGAAGTCCAGTGGCTCTTCAATGTGTGTTGGCATGATCATCTCAAGGTATGCCTCCACCTGCTGGTTCAGGTCCTGCTCCAGGTCTACCTGCTGCTGATGAGTTGCTTCACTATGCAGGTGAAGAAAGTCATCAGCGACTGTAGACTCAGGCTGCTGCTGATGGAGCTGGTACTGCTCCTGCCATCCCACCCCTCCCCAGCAGCCATGGCAGTGGAAGATGAGCGCAGAGGGACCCCCGAGTCAGACCTGTGAGAGGATGGACGATGGCGCAGATAGGCATTGGCCAATTGTCTGTGTAGGATGTCTCTGTAGTAGGTCAGTTCGTCCTACCTCTCAGTGGGTATAAAAAAGGCCCCCATTTTGTGCTGGTAGTGAGGGTCCAATAAGGTGAAGAGACAGAAGTCATCCTGCTGCCGAATGGTGACAATTCGGAAGTTACTATGCAAGCATGTGAGCATGCATTGTCCCATTTGTGCAAGTGGCTCATAGCGACTTCCTGCCTCCATCTCCACTGCATACTGCCACGATGTGTCTGGGTCCTCTGTCTCTCCTTCCTCATAACCCTCTACCTCCTCTAGCTGCTCCTGCTCCTCCTCTCCTGTCAGATGACTAGAAAAACCACCCATTTCGCGAAACCTAAACTGTGCTCCACTGTGCCCCTCCCCTACTCCTCCTCCAGTTCAGCCCCCACAGGGCTCATGTGGCTGTGAGATGTAGCCGCTATGTCTCCAGTGCCCTGACCAGCAATCGTATCCAACACGTGTTGTAGTAAATGAAGCAGTGGAATAACATCGTTTATCCCATAATCCTGGCGGCTGACTAATAATGTGGCTTCCTCAAAGGGCCTGAGCAAACGGCAGGTGTCACGTATGAGCTGCCACTGGTTGACATTGAAGTTACACAGGGGAGTCCCCCTGTCTGCTTGGATTATCAAGAAATCGGTGATGGCTTTTCTCTGTTCGTATAGTCGGTCCAACATATGGAGGGTGCAATTCCAACGTGTGGAAACGTAGCAAGTGAGACTATGTTGGGGGATACCGTTCTGACGCTGCAGCTCAAGGAGGGTGTGCTTTGCGGTTTACGACTGGCTGAAGTGCATTCAAAGTTTCCTTCCCATTGTTAGAATGTCTTGCAGATGGGGGGGAACACTTCAGTAACCCCAGACAACCGGATTGAACACGTGTGCCATGCAGGGCACATATCTCAGGCTTCCTTGTTTCAGCACAGACAAGATGTTCTTCCCGTTGTCAGTCACCATGGTTCCCATTTCCCGTTTTTGTGGAGTGAGCCATAATTGGATTTCTTGATGAATCAGTTCCTCCCCTGTGTGACTCCGTTCGCCAAGGCAAACCATGGTATGCTGGAGGGGCACTGAGACTTTTCCGTGCAGTGGAGGCTGAGGACACGGTGGAGGATGAGGAGGCGGAGTCGCACACTGTCATAGGACCAATGGCCTGAGGGCGTGGAGGAGGAAACGGCATGACCTGTCCAAGTTGGTGTTGTGGCTGTGCAGGAACCACATTTACCCAGTGGGCCGAAAAGGACATGTATTGTCCCTGACCGTAGTTACAGCTTCACACGTCGGCGCTGCCGTGCACATTGGTACGCACCGACAGGCTCAAGGACTGGACCACCTTCTCTTCCACAAAATTATGCAGGGCTGGAACTGCCTTCTTCGCAAAGAAATTACGACTTGGGACTCTCCACCTCGGCTCAGCACAAGCCATCAATTCTCTGAAAGGTGCAGAGTCCACCACTTGAAAAGGGAGGGACTGCAGCACCAGGAACTCTAACAGGAGCACATTCAGCTTCTGCGCCGTTGGATGAGTGGGCACATACTGTTGTCTCTTGGACATGACTTTTCCGATGGATTGCTGGCAGAAGGACTGAATCGCTGTAGGAGGAGCAGGAGCATCTGGAGCGACAGAAGATGGGTATGACACACAGCTCCCTTCGGCTGAGGTGGTGGAGTCTTGGCTGGCTGAAATAGGGAGCGGCGTGCCACTGGGTGATGCAGCAGGCTTGACCACCACAACGGAACCACGGTTCTCTCAGGCCGCTTTATGATGACGCTGCATATGTTGACGCAGGGCTGTGGTGCTAACATTGGGAACCTGTCCACGCTTCACCTTCTGCCGAGACATCTTGCATGTGGCCAGGTTAACATCCTCCAGATGCTTGATGAAAAACTGCCACACCGCTGAGTAGCTGATTTTCCCAACAGTCCGCACTGATTGACTGCTACTGCCGCCGACTCCAGGAACCCTTGTTCCACTACCTCCCGGGAAGGTAGGCTTCCGCGAAGCAGGTTGTCTACCCCGGGCACGTTTGGCTCCAGACTTTCCACTTCTGCCACCATGCTGTATTAACTGACTGACATGCTACCATCTTGCTACCTTCTGCATCCGGTTCCCAAGTCCGGTTCCCAAGTGTGATCGGCTTCATCATCATCGAGGTGTGTCTGCACGTCACTGATGTCCTCCTCAGGTTCTTCAAAAGTGTCTGCTTCAGGAGCCTGTACGCTCTCAACACTACCTCCAAAGCCACTCTCCTCATCACTTCTTGCACGCCTAGCGGAGGAAGCGGCAGATGTCTCCTCCACTTCTTGGCTGGGCAGTAGCTGCTGACTGTCTTCTAGTATATCATCCTCCCTAAATAGTGGAGCTGAACCCACAACATAAGATACTTCTGTGGGGAAGGGAACAGCATAGGAAAGAGGCAATGGGAGGACAGGGACTGCCGGGCCATGCTAACTGATGGTTGTGTCTGAGTAACCCACCGACTGTTGACTGGGGGTGTCAGATTTCACTTGTGATGAAGTGGATAACCGTGTTAACCAATCGATGACTGCAGATGAGTTGCTGGTCGAGACACGACCGATAGCTGATACCAGGGCTCAGGCCTCTTGCTGCGACCCCTGCTGCCACTCACTCCTAGTCTGCTGCTACCTCTACCTGATGAATTTAGGCCTCTGCCACTCCTCTGTGCATGTCCTGGCACTTCTCTGCATTAGTACTTAGTACTTAGTGCGTATATGAGGGGAGTACAATGCGCTCTGCAACACCAGCAGGTGTGTACTTTTGGCTGGCCTTTCACAGTATCTTGGCCCTTAAAGGGGTACATTCTTTTTTAAATCAACTGGTGCCAGAAAGTTAAACAGATTTGTAAATTACTTCTATTTAAAAATCTTAATCCTTCCAGTACTCATCAGCTGCTATATATTGCACAGGAAACTCTTTCCTTTTTGAATTTCCTTTCTGTCTGACCACAGTGCTCTCTGCTGACAACTCTGTACATTTTAGGAACTGTCCAGAGCAGAATAGGTTTTCTATGGGGATTTGCTCCAACTTTGAACAGTTCCTAAAATGGACAGAGGTGTCAGCAGAGAGCACTGTGGTCAGACAGAAAGGAAATTCAAAAATAAAAGAACTTCCTGTGCAACATACAGAAGCTGATAAATACTGGAAGGATTAAGATTTTTACATTTACAAATCTGTTTAACTTTCTGGCACCAGTTGATTTAATTTTTTTTCCAAAGGAGTACCCCTTTAAGACTTTAACAAGAACAAAATGGTACATCACTTAGTTATATGTAGGTGGTATGCACTTATGAGGGGAGGACAATACGCTCCAGTACGCTTAAAACAGTATTTGTCTACAACACCAGCAGGTGTGTAATTTTTGCCTAGCCTTTCACAGTATCTAGACCCTTAAGACTTTAACAGTAACAAAATGGTACACCACTTAGATGTATGTATGTGGTATGCACTTATGAGGGGAGGACAATGTGCTCCAGTACGCTTAAAACATTATTTGTGTACAACAAACACCAGCCGTTGTTTACTTTTGCATGGCCTTTTACAGTATCTAGGCCCTTAAGACTTTAACAGGAACAAAATAGTAGAACATTTAGATGTATGTATGTGGTATGCACTTATGAGGGGAGGACAATGCGCTCCAGTACACTTAAAACAGTATTTGTGTACAACACCAACTGTACACACCAGTGCTGCAGCACATAGTCGCTGGGTACTACACCCAAAATTGCACTCTCTCTCTCTCCGTTTCAGTCTCTTCCCTATCAGTGCTTCTAGGCTGGATTTTGGCTTGAGGTGAATCGCTGCTGTAAAAAAGCTTTTCTGTGCAACACACTGTTCTCTGTCCCTCTCTGTAATAGAATGCTGATGTGACTAGGAGGTGAACTGCTGCTGGACATCACAAGGTTGGCTGTCTGCTGATAGGCTGCATGCTGCATATGATTCAGGGTCATCCCGCTGACCCTTGTTCCTGCCTTCCCAGGATTCCTTGCCCTATGTGCTTACATGTGGATCTGCCATTTTAGATGCCCTGGAGCCTGGACTGCACTAAATGGAGTTTAATGAAGCAATTTGTGCGATCCAATCGCGGCGATATTAGCATTTGTTACGAATCAAATTTTTCCTGAACTTCATAATGAATTCGGATTCCTCAGATTCGATTCGCTCATTCCTAGTTACCACAATATCAAATATGTTTGATTGTTAATTTGTTTAATTACTGTTTACTTTTTTATTTGGAAGATGGAAAAAGGTGAGGATTTACATTTTTATTTCGAAAGGAATTTCTGTAATATGTTTTAAAACTTTTTTTAAAACTTTTTTTGTTTATATATTTTTTATCTCCCCTATGGTACTTTTATAAGGAATCGTTTTATTGCTTACAAAGATCAACGCAATACATGTGCCTTGCATGTATAAATCAGAGCTCTACTGGTACAGCTGTATTAGTTGTATTAGTTGATCTGTAAAGGCAGCAGCAGAGGCCTTGTGCCGTGACAACCTGATGGTACCCTGCCATTACATTGCTGGGATGCCTCAGTTATAGCAGACATAGATTTGCTTTTCTTTCATACACACAACCAAACCATTAAACAAGAGATGTCTTTGTTGCAGCTTGGGGGGAAGTAAGGTATAGTTTCACAATAGAGACTTAGATATTGTATAAAGACCAATTTTCAGGTAATGTGAAACAGCACTTCCAAGCTGCATCAAAGACATCTCTCTAGCCAACCAATAACTACTCTGTACTGGCAAGGGGCAAGAACCACAAAATAGCTGTCTACAGATGGATGTCTTCTCCTTTAAGAGAATACTCTGCCTTATTTAAAGGGGTACTCCACCCCTAGACATCTTATCTCCTAGAACCTTGGGTTCTGGCAGAGGGGTCGTGAAGTCCCTGCACGCCCCTCATAATGTCACATCACGCACCCTCAATGCAAGTCTATGGGAGGGGGCGTGGTGGCCATCATGCCTCCTCCCAAACTTGCATTCAGGGGGCACAGCATGACATAACGACCCCCCGCCGCCCTCTCCTAGCGTTCAGAGCAAAATGTTCCAAACTCCGGAGCAGCAGAGTACCCCTTTAAAATGAGATTTTGTCTTTTTGGAGGAGGCTACATTTTCATACTTCTTTACCCATCTCCACATTCAATTTAGTTTACCTGGCAGAGAGTAATAGACATGCCTGGGAAGGATCTGCACTTGTCTGGTGGCTAAATGGCTGTTGTGAGATTACCATAACACTGTGGCTAATGCTGTGGGAGTTCGTTCCCTTAGACTATAAGTACCATGATACCCTGTTTGTAAGTGTAAGATCACTTTTCTCCCTCCCACACATCAGCCACCCCACCCATTGAAACACACCTGTATTCCTTATCGTGCAATAGACCAGTGTTTTCTGGCCAACACTATATGAACTACACTAACTTTACAGCCCCTGTAGCATAGTTAAATAAAGAAAAATCTCTAAATACCCCTTTAAGAAATTATAATTGACAATCATATGGTAATCTTTTTTCATACATCTGAATAGTAGAAGTCTTTTGGCACATTTTAAGCTACAGTATTTACATGAAGATTTGGATGTAGGTGCCAATTGTAGTGCCCAATGCAGTGTGTTTTAACCTAAGAGCTGTGGAATGAAGGCAACCAGTAGGTGATTGAACTTAACACGAAACACTTCCCCTGTAAGGGTAGGGTCACACATAATGGATCCGCAGTGTATTTTATGCTGCAGATCCGCCGGTGATCCGACCCATAGTGTGCCTCCAGCTGTTGCCCCATCCCAAAGCGGCTCCTCCGCGATATCTGAGTACATTGCGAGTACAATCAGCCACTTGCAGGCCTATGTGTGGCTGCTTGGAGCGGCAGACTGCCGCTGCGAGCACGCAAGGGGGCGGGGGGAGGCAGGGTGGGGGTGTTGGCAACAGCTGGAGGCACACTATGGGTTGGGTCATCGGCAGATCTACAACGTAAAATACACTGTGGATCCGTTACGTGTGATCCTGCCCAAAATCTAGAAATTAAGTGATATTCAAATCCCCCAGACTTCTCACAAATCCAGGTAGATGAAATAGGAGAAATTGGGGGTTTTCCCATTGTTGAACTGCTTTAACCATTCCAGTCTACAGTGAGATACAGCTTTCATATCTAAACTTTCTTGAAACCTATAAATGTGAGTGGAGATGTAAACTGTAACATTTCAGATACTGTATATTACCTCAAAACCTCTTAAAACATCTTAAACATCTTACTTCAGGACTTGGAACTTTTTTAAAGGAAAACAAAAGCTGAGGAATGTGTAATGATATGAATATGGATGACTGCATTTTCTTTATTCCATTCCACTATTCCCAGTAGATCTGCTGATGCCTGTCTTGTGCTGGGTGCTGCTTTCCGCATTACTATGCAGGGCTCTCAAGCGGAAAAGCTGATTGACTTGGTATCGGGGAGGGGGGGGGGATTCTCTTGAAAGGTTCAGGATGTGAAGGATTACTGGTGTGTACACATCATTACTGCAAGGGCAGGGCTGGGTAGAGATAACTGCCCTCTTTATAGAACAAGCATAAAATTCTTCTACATCAGGGATTTTATTATATGTTTCCAAAAAGCCTGAGGCGCACTGTAACCAAGGGTCAATGGATCACACAATCTAAAGAAAAGAGCAAGTATTATCCGTAACTAGATCAGATGTCAGGTGTGATGCTGCTACAAAGAGGCTTCTTATGAAGTTACATGATAGACGTGGGTGTACATAGTTTAGCCTACAGATTTAGCACAAAATAACTGCCATATGCTAAAATAAGATACAGTGTTATCAACATACAAAGGTAATCCGTTCCAAATGAACCATCATTTGTTGAAACCATTGTATGTTGAGGGATCCGTGCAATGGAAAGTACAGTGGTCCCTCAACATACGATGGTAATTTTTTTTAAACGACCCATTGTTTGTTGAATCCATCGTATGCTGAGGGATTCGTGCAATGTAAAGTATAGGAAGTTATACTCACCTGTTCCCGCCGCTCCGGACCAGGTCCTCACCGCTCCCGATGCTGTCCCAGGGGCTACCGCTGCTGTCCCGCTGCTCCGGCGTCTTCTTCTGGGTCCTCCGGCTTCTTCCGCATCTTCTGCAGGGTCCGGGCCTCGCTTTCTGGTGACATTATTACGCTGCTGCGCTGGCACGGCGTGCGCACGACGTAATAACGATGCCGGAAAGCGAGGCCCGGACCCCGGAAAAGATGCAGAAGACGCCGGAGGATCACGAAGTGGACCCGGAGCAGCGGGGATAGGTAAGTGAACCTGTCCGGGATGCTTAAACTGCTATCCGACAGCAGCTTAAGCATTTTGCGCTGTCGGATAGCAGTTAATGCGATGGCCCAGACATATAAAAGCATCGTATGTCGATGCTGACATCGACATGCGATGGCCTCTGAGAGGCCATCGTATGTCGATTTGATCATATATCGGGGCCATCGCATGTCGGGGGGTTACTGTATAGGACAGTGGTCTACAACCTGCGGACCTCCAGATGTTGCAAAACTACAACACCCAGCATGCCCGGACAGCCAACGGCTGTCCGGGCATGCTGGGAGTTGTAGTTTTGCAACATCTAGAGGTCCGCAGGTTGAAGACGACTGGTATTGGAGGTTATACTCATGTGTCCCCGCCGCTCCGGACCGTCACCGCTTCCCTGGATGTCGCCTTCTATCGCTGTTGCCGCGTCCCCGGGGTGTCCCCGACGCTCCGGCAAGGCCTCTGTCTCCCCGGCATTCTCGCTCTCCGTCGCCGCCATCACATCGCTACGCACGCTGCTCCTATTGGATGACGGGACGGCGTGCGCAGCAACGTGATGATGATGATGGAGAGCGCCGACGAGGACGCGCTGGAGTCCTGAGGACAGGTAATTGATCGTCAGCGGACCACACGGGGCACCGTAAACGGCTATCCGGTGGCAGCTGAAGCTGCCGGATAGCCATTTATGTGATGGCCCCGACATACAAAAGCATCGTATGTTGATGCTGCCTTCAACATGCGATGGCCTCTGAGAGACCATCGCATGTAGAAATGATCGTATGTCGGGGCCATCGTAGGTTGGGGGGATCACTGAATGGAAGGGGGTCTGCTGTGCTGGGGGAGAGAATCCTGGAAGGGGTGGCTGAGTATTTAAACTAGGTGAGTGGGGGGAGGATAATAAAGCAAAGAAAGCAGACAGTGGGATGGATAGGTTAGAGAGGGGTCAGGACATAATGGTGGGTGGAGAGGAGTCCTGTGGGGGGAGGTTAAGAACAGTGGATAAGGAGATTCATGCGTTACAAACCAGCTGTAACGATAAATGTAGCCCGAAAAATTGTAATCCCAATAATTCAAAAAATTCCATTAGCCCCAATAACTCAATAACTACAATAAGCCCCATTAACTCAAAAAATACCGTTAGCCCCAATAACTTAAATAACAACTTTAGACGCAATAACGCAAAAAATCCCATTAGCCCCAATAACTTAAATAATAACGTTAGACCCAATAACTCAAAAAATCCCATTAGCCCCAATAACTTAAATAGTACAATTAGCCCTTATAACTCAAAAAATGACATTAACCCCAATAACTCTGAAAATCCCATTAGTGAGACTATATGTGTAAAACTTAATGGAAATGTAAAGTGTATGTTCACAAATGCCAGAAGCCTAGCAAATAAAATGGGGGAGCTTGAGGCCTTGATACTGGAGGAACATATTGATATAGTTGGGGTCACTGAGACATGGCTGGACTCCTCGCATGACTGGGCTGTTAATCTGCAGGGGTTTACATTGTTTCGCAAGGATAGAATGAACAGAAAAGGTGGTGGAGTCTGTCTGTATGTAAGAAGTGGTATGAAAGTCAATGTGAACGATGCCATAGTGTGTGATGATTCTGAGGAGGTGGAATCACTGTGGGTAGAATTACAAACGGAGGGAAATACTGAAATACAGACCCCCTAATATCACTGAAGAGATAGAAGGTCGGCTGTATAAACAAATAGAGAGGGCCGCCCGGGCAGGTACAGTGGTAATAATGGGAGATTTTAACTATCCAGATATAGATTGGGGCCGGGGGTTGGCTAAAACTACAAAGGGGAGAAAATTCCTAAATTTATTGCAGTATAATTTTATGGGCCAGTTTGTGGAGGACCCAACAAGAAGTGATGCCTTGTTGGATCTGATCATTTCCAACAACGCAGAGCTGGTTGGTAATGTAACTGTGAGGGAAAACCTTGGTAATAGCGACCACAATATAGTTACTTTTGACTTAAAATGTAGAAAACAAAGACAGACGGGGAAAGCAAAAACATATAACTTTAAAAAGGCAAACTTCCCTGGGTTGAGGGCTGCACTACAGGACATAGACTGGGGGGAGGTGTTCTCAAATGCTGATGCAGAAGGTAAATGGGACATCTTTAAATCAACTCTAAATAACTATACAGCTAAATATATACCAAAGGGGAACAAATATAAACAATTAAAACTAAATCCTACATGGCTGACAAATGAGGTTAAAAGAGCAATAAACAACAAAAAAATAGCCTTCAAAAAATACAAATCTGATGGGTCAGCTATAACATTTAAACAGTACAAGGAGCTTAATAATCTGTAAAAATGTAATAAAAACAGCAAAAAATCAAAATGAGAGACAGGTGGCCGAAGAAAGCAAAACTAATCCTAAATATTTTTTTAGATATATAAATACAAAAAAACCAAGGACAGAGCATGTAGGACCCCTTAATAATGATAATGGGGAGGTTGTCACGGGCGATCAAGAGAAGGCGGAGCTACTGAATGGGTTCTTTAGTTCTGTATATACTATGGAAGAAGGAGCTGACATTGGTCAGGTCAGTGCTGGTAACACATCATATAATATATTGAACTGGCTTAATGTAGAGATGGTACAAGGTAAGTTAAGTAAAGTAAATGTAAGCAAATCTCCAGGGCCGGATGGACTACACCCAAGAGTTCTTAGAGAGGTAAGTTCAGTAATATCTGTACCCTTGTTCATGATATTTAGAGATTCTCTGGTGTCTGGTATTGTGCCAAGGGACTGGCGCAAGGCTAATGTGGTACCAATCTTCAAGAAGGGCTCTAGGTCTTCGCCAGGCAATTATAGACCGGTAAGTCTAACGTGCATTGTGGGTAAATTGTTTGAAGGACTTATAAGGGATTACATACAGGAATACATAGGGGATAATAGTATTATAAGTGATAGCCAGCATGGGTTTACTAAGGATAGAAGTTGTCAAACCAATCTAATTTGCTTTTATGAAGAGGTGAGTAGAATCCTTGACAGAGGAATGGCTGTGGATATAGTGTTTCTGGATTTTGCCAAAGCGTTTGATACTGTCCCTCACAGACATCTGACAGGTAAGTTAAGGTTCTTGGGCTTGGAAACTTTAGTTTGTAACTGGATTGAACACTGGCTCATGGATCATACCCAGAGAGTGGTGGTCAATGATTCGTACTCTGATTGGTCCCCGGTTATTAGTGGTGTACCCCAAGGTTCAGTACTGGGCCCGCTGTTGTTTAATTTATTTATCAATGATATAGAGGATGGTATTAACAGCTCTGTTTCTATCTTTGCAGATGACACCAAGCTTTGTAGCACGGTACAGTCTATAGAGGATGTGCATAAGTTACAAGATGACTTGGATAGACTAAGTGTCTGGGCATCCACTTGGCAAATGAGGTTCAATGTGGATAAATGTAAAGTTATGCATCTGGGTACTAATAACCTGCATGCGTCGTATGTCTTAGGGGGGATTAAACTGGCAGAGTCACTGGTAGAGAAGGATCTGGGTGTACTTGTAGATCACAGACTACAAAATAGCATGCAATGTCAGGCTGCTGCTTCCAAAGCCGGCAGGATATTGTCATGTATAAAAAGAGGCATGGACTCGAGGGGCAGGGACATAATACTCCCCCTTTATAAAGCATTGGTACGGCCTCACCTGGAATATGCTGTTCAGTTTTGGTCGCCTGTTCATAAAAGGGACACTGCGGAGTTGGAAAGGGTGCAGAGACGCGCGACTAAACTAATATGGGGCATGGAACATCTTAGCTATGAGGAGCAATTAAAGGAGTTACAATTGTTTAGTCTTGAGAAGGGACGTTTAAGGGGGGATATGATAAACGTATATAAGTATATAAATGGCCCATACAAAAAATATGGAGAAAAACTGTTCCAGGTTAAACCCCCCCAAAGGACGAGGGGGCACTCCCTCCGTCTGGAGAAGAAAAGGTTTAGTCTAAAGGGGCGGCACGCCTTCTTTACCGTGAGGACTGTGAATTTATGGAACGGTCTACCTCAGGAACTGGTCACAGCAGGAACAATTAACAGCTTTAAAGCAGGGTTAGATACATTCCTGGAACAAAATAACATTAATGCTTATGCAGAATTATAAAACTACATCCCTTTCCCTTATCCCCTTACATCCTTCCCTTCAATCCCCTGGTTGGACTTGATGGACGTATGTCTTTTTTCAACCATACTAACTATGTAACTATGTAACTATGTAACTGTATACTGTATGTTGTCTGAGCTATGGAGGCTTAGGCCACTAATACACCCTTGGCAGGTTTTAAAAATGTATTAATTTTTTTTAAACTTCGTTCATAAATGGATTAGTTTAAAGAATCATGAGGATAAAAAACGGTCTCCATGATTTATCCATCTATATTCAGCCTCTTGTCCATTTCAAGGTAAGCCACATGACTTCCAATGAGATTTGCCGAATCTTACAGTGTAGACCATTAGTTCTTTTCTCTTTTTATTCCTATGAGACACTGAATGTCAGCCTCATAAGAATAAAGAAACTGAGTTCTGCTTCACATAGCAATGAAAACTGTAATCATTTAAGATTTTTTAAATGTAAAAGTCAAAATGAAATACACAACCAAAATACGTGTTTTAATTTAATGAAAAGTTACTTATCTGACAAAACCGGTCTATTTATATCATTAAATAAATATCAACTTCTTAATATAATGCTATTATTAAATTTCTCATTATTTTAGGTTTGTTGTATTATAACATGAAGAACTATGTGGAATTTTCTATTGGATTGGTAGTCTAGGTTCCAGGTGGTTCAACATAGTTAAAGATTACATGATCCACAATGAGGTTCCACATGGGTATCTAGTCCAAAGGGTATCCCAGAGAAATAGGGTTCCCAGGAAACTGCTTTGTTTGCCAATCCTTAAATGGACACAGTCAAAATCAAAAACGTTTTATATGTTGTACATCTTGGCAAATATTAACCTTTCTAATATACTCCATAAAATATGTATCTCCTTTATATAGAAATAGCTTACAAAAAGATCACTAGGGTCCCCATACCATCCAGCACAGAATCCTGTATGGCTGCAGCATCATCTTTGTCCCAGCTGAAGCACAGACAGTGACAATGTTCAGTAAGTGAGGGCGGGACTATCACTCCTCTGTGCTCACTCCTGTCCTATCAGACTCCTGTCTATAAACAGAGAGGAGGAGGTTACAGAGCAGCCTGCAGTGATTAGATTGAGAGACTCCAGACAGCACGGCAGACTCAGGGAGAAAGTGAATGCATGGTTAGTTAGTGTCACGATGCCGGCTGGCAGGTAGTGGATCCTCTGTGCCAGAGAGGGATTGGCGTGGACCGTGCTAGTGGACCGGTTCTAAGCCACTACTGGTTTTCACCAGAGCCCGCCGCAAAGCGGGATGGTCTTGCTGCGGCGGTAGTGACCAGGTCGTATCCACTAGCAACGGCTCACCTCTCTGGCTGCTGAAGATAGGCGCGGTACAAGGGAGTAGGCAGAAGCAAGGTCGGACGTAGCAGAAGGTCGGGGCAGGCAGCAAGGATCGTAGTCAGGGGCAACGGCAGAAGGTCTGGAAACACAGGCAAGGAACACACAAGGAACGCTTTCACTGGCACAATGGCAACAAGATCCGGCAAGGGAGTGCAGGGGAAGTGAGGTGATATAGGGAAGTGCACAGGTGAACACACTAATTGGAACCACTGCGCCAATCAGCGGCGCAGTGGCCCTTTAAATCGCAGAGACCCGGCGCGCGCGCGCCCTAGGGAGCGGGGCCGCGCGCGCCGGGACAGGACAGACGGAGAGCGAGTCAGGTACGGGAGCCGGGGTGCGCATCGCGAGCGGGCGCTACCCGCATCGCGAATCGCACCCCGGCTGGCAGCGGAATCGCAGCGCCCCGGGTCCGAGGATGTGACCGGAGCGCTGCAGCGGGGAGAGTGAAGCGAGCGCTCCGGGGAGGAGCGGGGACCCGGAGCGCTCGGCGTAACAGTACCCCCCCCTTGGGTCTCCCCCTCTTCTTAGAGCCTGAGAACCTGAGGAGCAGACTTTTGTCTAGGATGTTGTCCTCAGGTTCCCAGGATCTCTCTTCAGGACCACAACCCTCCCAGTCCACCAAAAAAAAAGTTTTCCCTCTGACCTTCTTGGAAGCCAAGACTTCTTTGACAGAGAAGATGTCCGAGGAGCCGGAAACAGGAGTGGGAGGAACAGATTTGGGAGAAAAACGGTTGAGGATGAGTGGTTTGAGAAGAGAGACGTGAAAGGCATTAGGGATACGAAGAGAAGGGGGAAGAAGAAGTTTATAAGAGACAGGATTAATTTGACGCAAAATTTTGAAAGGACCAAGATAGCGTGGTCCCAACTTGTAGCTAGGGACACGGAAGCGGACATATTTAGCGGAGAGCCATACCTTGTCTCCAGGGGAAAAAACGGGAGGAGCTCTTCTTTTCTTATCTGCGAACTTCTTCATGCGTGATGAAGCCTGTAAGAGAGAATTTTGGGTCTCTCTCCATATGATGGAAAGATCACGAGAAATTTCATCCACAGCGGGCAGACCAGAGGGCAAGGGAGTAGGGAGGGGGGGAAGAGGGTGACGGCCGTACACCACAAAAAATGGGGATTTGGAGGAAGATTCAGAGACCCTAAAGTTATACGAGAATTCGGCCCATGGGAGGAGATCTGCCCAGTCATCCTGGCGGGAGGAAACAAAATGTCGCAAATAATCACCCAAGATCTGGTTAATTCTTTCTACTTGTCCATTGGACTGGGGATGATATGCAGAAGAAAAATTTAATTTGATCTTGAGTTGTTTACAGAGAGCCCTCCAGAATTTAGACACGAATTGGACGCCTCTATCCGAGACAATCTGCGTAGGCAACCCGTGAAGACGAAAAATGTGTACAAAAAATTGTTTAGCCAACTGAGGCGCAGAAGGAAGACCAGGAAGAGGGATGAAATGTGCCATTTTGGAGAATCGATCAACGACCACCCAAATAACAGTGTTGCCACGGGAAGGGGGTAAATCAGTAATAAAATCCATACCAATCAGAGACCAAGGCTGTTCGGGGACAGGCAGAGGATGAAGAAAACCAGCGGGCTTCTGGCGAGGAGTCTTATCCCGGGCACAGATAGTGCAGGCTCGCACAAAGTCCACAACATCCGTCTCCAGAGTCGGCCACCAATAGAAGCGGGAGATGAGTTGCACAGATTTCTTGATGCCCGCATGACCTGCGAGATGGGAGGAGTGACCCCATTTGAGGATTCCGAGGCGTTGGCGTGGAGAAACAAAGGTCTTTCCTGGAGGAGTCTGCCTGATGGAGGCAGGAGAAGTGGAGATCAGGCAGTCAGGTGGAATGATGTGTTGCGGAGAGAGTTCAACTTCTGAGGCATCCGAGGAACGAGAGAGAGCATCGGCCCTAATGTTCTTATCGGCAGGACGAAAGTGAATCTCAAAATTAAATCGGGCAAAGAACAGAGACCACCGGGCCTGGCGAGGATTCGGCCGTTGGGCAGACTGGAGGTAGGAGAGGTTCTTGTGGTCGGTGTAGATAATAACAGGAAAACTTGATCCCTCCAGCAGATGCCTCCATTCCTCAAGTGCTAGTTTAATGGCTAGAAGCTCTCGATCCCCGATGGAGTAGTTCCTCTCCGCTGGAGAGAAGGTCCTAGAGAAAAAACCACAAGTGACAGCATGCCCGGAAGAATTTTTTTGTAGAAGAACAGCTCCAGCTCCCACTGAGGAGGCATCAACCTCCAGTAGGAAGGGTTTGGAAGGGTCAGGTCTGGAGAGCACGGGAGCTGAAGAAAAGGCAGACTTGAGTCGTTTAAAGGCGTCTTCTGCTTGAGGAGGCCAGGACTTGGGATCAGCATTTTTTTTGGTTAAAGCCACGATAGGAGCCACAATGGTAGAAAAATGTGGAATAAATTGCCTGTAATAATTGGCGAAGCCCAAAAAACGTTGGATAGCACGGAGTCCGGAGGGGCGTGGCCAATCTAAGACGGCAGAGAGTTTGTCTGGATCCATCTGTAGTCCCTGGCCAGAGACCAAATATCCTAGAAAAGGAAGAGATTGGCATTCAAACAGACATTTCTCAATTTTGGCATAGAGTTGATTGTCACGAAGTCTCTGAAGAACCATACGGACATGCTGGCGGTGTTCTTCTAGATTGGCAGAAAAAATTAGGATATCGTCCAGATATACAACAACACAGGAGTATAACAGATCACGAAAAATTTCATTGACAAAGTCTTGGAAGACGGCAGGGGCGTTGCACAGGCCAAAGGGCATGACCAGATACTCAAAGTGTCCATCTCTGGTGTTAAATGCCGTTTTCCACTCATCCCCCTCTCTGATGCGGATGAGGTTATAGGCGCCTCTTAAGTCCAATTTAGTAAAGATGTGGGCACCTTGGAGGCGATCAAAGAGTTCAGAGATGAGGGGTAAGGGGTAGCGGTTCTTAACCGTGATTTTATTAAGACCGCGGTAGTCAATGCAAGGACGTAGGGAGCCATCTTTTTTGGACACAAAGAAAAATCCGGCTCCGGCAGGAGAGGAGGATTTACGGATAAAGCCCTTTTTTAGATTCTCCTGGACGTATTCAGACATGGCAAGAGTCTCTGGGGCAGAGAGAGGATAAATTCTGCCCCGGGGTGGAGTAGTGCCCGGGAGGAGGTCGATAGGACAATCATAAGGCCTGTGAGGAGGTAGAGTCTCAGCTTGTTTTTTGCAGAAAACATCCGCGAAATCCATATAGGCCTTAGGGAGACCGGTTACTGGAGGAACCACAGAGTTACGGCAAGGGTTACTGGGAACCGGTTTTAGACAGTTCTTGGAACAAGAGGACCCCCAACTCTTGATCTCCCCAGTGGACCAATCCAGGGTTGGGGAATGAAGTTGAAGCCAGGGAAGTCCAAGGAGAATTTCCGAGGTGCAATTGGGGAGGACCAAAAGTTCAATCCTCTCGTGATGAGATCCGATGCTCATAAGAAGGGGCTCCGTGCGGAAACGTATGGTACAGTCCAATCTTTCATTATTTACACAATTGATGTAGAGGGGTCTGGCGAGACTGGTCACTGGGATGTTGAACCTGTTGACGAGAGAGGCCAAAATAAAATTTCCTGCAGATCCAGAGTCCAAGAAGGCCACAGCAGGGAAGGAGAAGGCAGAGGCAGACATCCGCACAGGCACTGTAAGACGTGGAGAAGCAGAGTAGACATCAAGGACTGTCTCACCTTTGTGCGGAGTCAGCGTACGTCTTTCCAGGCGGGGAGGACGGATAGGACAATCCCTCAGGAAGTGTTCGGTACTAGCACAGTACAGGCAGAGGTTCTCCATACGGCGTCGTGTCCTCTCTTGAGGTGTCAGGCGAGACCGGTCGACCTGCATAGCCTCCACGGCGGGAGGCACAGGAACAGATTGCAGGGGACCAGAGGAGAGAGGAGCCGAGGAGAAGAAACGCCTCGTGCGAACAGAGTCCATATCTTGGCGGAGTTCCTGACGCCTTTCGGAAAAACGCATGTCAATGCGAGTGGCAAGGTGAATAAGTTCATGTAGATTAGCAGGAATTTCTCGTGCGGCCAGAACATCTTTAATGTTGCTGGATAGGCCTTTTTTGAAGGTCGCGCAGAGGGCCTCATTATTCCAGGACAATTCTGAAGCAAGAGTACGGAATTGTACGGCATACTCGCCAACGGAAGAATTACCCTGGACCAGGTTCAACAGGGCAGTCTCAGCAGAAGAGGCTCGGGCAGGTTCCTCAAAGACACTTCGGATTTCCGAGAAGAAGGAGTGTACAGAGGCAGTGACGGGGTCATTGCGGTCCCAGAGCGGTGTGGCCCATGACAGGGCTTTTCCGGACAGAAGGCTGACTACGAAAGCCACCTTAGACCTTTCAGTGGGAAACAGGTCCGACATCATCTCCAGATGCAGGGAACATTGGGAAAGAAAGCCACGGCAAAACTTAGAGTCCCCATCAAATTTATCCGGCAAGGATAGGCGTAGCCCAGGAGCGGCCACTCGCTGCGGAGGAGGTGCAGGAGCTGGCGGAGGAGATGACTGCTGAAGCTGTGGTAGTAACTGTTGTAGCATAACGGTCAGTTGAGACAGCTGTTGGCCTTGTTGCGCTATCTGTTGTGACTGCTGGGCGACCACCGTGGTGAGGTCAGCGACAACTGGCAGAGGAACTTCAGCGGGATCCATGGCCGGATCTACTGTCACGATGCCGGCTGGCAGGTAGTGGATCCTCTGTGCCAGAGAGGGATTGGCGTGGACCGTGCTAGTGGACCGGTTCTAAGCCACTACTGGTTTTCACCAGAGCCCGCCGCAAAGCGGGATGGTCTTGCTGCGGCGGTAGTGACCAGGTCGTATCCACTAGCAACGGCTCACCTCTCTGGCTGCTGAAGATAGGCGCGGTACAAGGGAGTAGGCAGAAGCAAGGTCGGACGTAGCAGAAGGTCGGGGCAGGCAGCAAGGATCGTAGTCAGGGGCAACGGCAGAAGGTCTGGAAACACAGGCAAGGAACACACAAGGAACGCTTTCACTGGCACAATGGCAACAAGATCCGGCAAGGGAGTGCAGGGGAAGTGAGGTGATATAGGGAAGTGCACAGGTGAACACACTAATTGGAACCACTGCGGCAATCAGCGGCGCAGTGGGCCTTTAAATCGCAGAGACCCGGCGCGCGCGCGCCCTAGGGAGCGGGGCCGCGCGCGCCGGGACAGGACAGACGGAGAGCGAGTCAGGTACGGGAGCCGGGGTGCGCATCGCGAGCGGGCGCTACCCGCATCGCGAATCGCACCCCGGCTGGCAGCGGAATCGCAGCGCCCCGGGTCCGAGGATGTGACCGGAGCGCTGCAGCGGGGAGAGTGAAGCGAGCGCTCCGGGGAGGAGCGGGGACCCGGAGCGCTCGGCGTAACAGTTAGAGTGGGCTCAGTGCTTGCTTCGGACATGCTTTTTCCTGGGAAGTGGATGACAGAATGAGTGAGGAGAAAAACAAAGAGATTTGTGAGCAAGTACAAAAGCTAGACGCAAAAAAAGATATGGAAAGCATCTGCATGACCTAGTGAGTAAAATATTGTGATATGAAAGGTACACTTAGAAAGCCAGCCCCTATTATTGGAATTTTTTGTTATACATTTTTTGTTATAATGGGTTAAGACGAGTCCTGCTTTGCAAATAGTCACCCAGCCCCCTCCCATAGACATGCATTGAGGGGGGCGGGGAGTGATGTCACAAGGGACGGAGCCGTAATGTCCCGATATTCCGTCCCCTGCACCGCCCGTCATCAGCCACAGAGCGATCCTCGCTCTGTGCAGCTGAAAAACAGGGGTGCTGCTGGAGAGATCATGGGGTCCCCAGTGGCAGGATCCCCGTGATCTGACATCTTATCCCCTATCCTTTTGATAGGGGATAATATGTTTAGCGCCAGAGTACTCCTTTAAGGACCAGGCCAATTTTCTTTTTGCACTTTTGTTTTTTCCTTCTCCTCTTCTTAAAATCACAACGCTTTCAATTTTGCACCTACAGACCCATATAAGAGCTTGTTTTTTGTGTCAACAATTGCACTTTGTAATGACATAATTTATTTCATAACAAAATCTATGCCAAATTTTAAAAAATATATATTTGTGGGGTGAAATAAAAAAAATGCCATTTTGTAACTTTTGTGGGCTTCCGTTTATGCGCAGTGCACTTTTTCCGTAATAATGACACATTGGCCCTGATTTATTAATGTTTTTCTGACAGCTTTTTCTCGGGTTGTGCATCCAAATTGTGTAGCATGCTGCAGTCTGCGACAAAAAAAAAAATCCAAGGCTTCTGAAAACCCTCCAATTTTCCACAAAAATGGGGCATGGCCTCCAAGAAAAGGGGGTGTAGTCCAGACAAAAGGGACGTGTCCCGGCAGTTTCTAAAAAAAAAAAACATATTTGCTGATGTTCCCACATGAAATGTGGTGGATTTGAGCTCGGAAAACCCTACAGCTCAGAGGAGTTGTAAATCAAAAAGAAAATGTAGGGAAAAGTGCAAAACATAGGGAAAATTAGAAAATACCATGAGAAAAAAGCCTGTCGGGAATCAAAGCCCACAAAGAAAACTTCCCTCCACTCTTAGTAAATCAGGGTCATTGTCCTCATTCTGTAGTATTGAAGTCTCTAAAAAGAGAATACAATGCTCTAACAGTGATAGTTTTCAGACTATATAGATTATAGAGATTTCACTCTGGGGTTAGGACACGTTTCTACTTCATTTCGCAAGCAAACAACAATTCCTTTATGCAAGTCTGGCTTCTCACCATCTTTATTAGGTAGGTTAAACAAAAACATTACACAAGAATCAAAATAAAAGCCTAGGCCGTCCAGCCACTAACTGTACAATACAGCATGCCCTGACTATCAACTGGAGGGCTCTACCTTATGCGTCCTACAACCTTTACTCACTGTTCACACAGCGTTTTGTGGCCTCTTGCCTTTTCTTCTTAGACCCCTTATCTTTCTCATACAATAGAAATTCACCTGTGTTCCCACAACTTGTCACAGTCCACTTCACTGTTGTGGGTCACTCACAGCGCTTGGCTGTGTGCTCCTTGCATGGACCCCTTGCCTCTCCCTCACAGTCACCTTGCTGTCTTCTGGGGGAGAGTCCAGACTACACTTCCTGTACTCTTAAAGGGGTACTCTAGCCCTAGATACCTTATCCCCTATCCAAAGGATAGGGGATAAGATGTCTGATCGTGGGGGTCCCGCCGCTGGGGACCATCGCAATCTCTCCTGCAGCACCCCCTGTCATCAGCCTTAGCGAAGCTCCGTGAGGCTGATGACAGGTGGGTGCTCCAGAGAGATTGCGGGGTTCCCCAGCGGCAGGACCCCCGCGATCAGACATCTTATCTCCTATCCTTTGGATAGGGGATAAGATGTCTAGGGTCAGAGTACCCCTTTTAAATATCTGCCCTTTCTGCTCTTCTGTGTTCATTAGGCACCTGATGAGCATCTCTGCTAACTCTCCTAGGATAAAGGACTGAGAAAAACACCCTTTCATTGCCCTCAATTCTGCCTCAATGACACAATATGTAAAAAAGGAAAGTTACAGCTTGATATCTCCATGTTAAAAATGACAAATAACATAAACTTATGCTGCCTACCATACAATTCTTCATACTGTCAGTATATGTGCAGGTATATTCTTCTCCCGTAGTCATTGAACTTGGTGTACCTACATGATAGAAACAGCCAACAGCCATAATAAAGTGCAGTCACAGTGTTTCAGTGCATTTTTGCTGATTTTCAGGGTAGAGTCTCACTTTGGCCTCAAAGAGATATTTTGGCTTCAGTAAATGATGTTTATTTATTGTACAGAAGATCTACAAGAAACAGCACTTTGTGTTACAATTCCTCTGATTTTTTTCAGTGTTTATTTGTAGAGGTTAGAAATCATAATCACCCAGACGTCTGATTCAACACAAAGCTCTGATTACTGTTCTTGTAACAAGTTGTGTCCATCACCGGGACAGATATTCAGCCCCTGAAAGCAGAAATCTTCAAAGATCAGAAGCTTCATTGTTTACTATAAGTGGATATAAGTCTGGTCACATGACGGACACACAGGTTACACTACAGATGTTAGGGCCCATTCACATTGAATGGAGTTCTGCTGTTAAAAAATATGGTGCAGCAGACTCCCATTGTTTTCCGGACCCCATGCTCAGAAATGCATTTCCATCTATGAAGACGATGCTCTTCCGAGTGGTCCTAGCATTAGCTTATTCTGCCAGCGGCAGCTAGAGATGGAATCTCTCCCTGGAATATCTCCAGGGAGAGATTCTGTAGTGTAAGTAAGCCTTTAGGGTATGTTCACACCAAGTGTGATTTTCATGCGTATTCTCTCTTAAAATCAGCATAAAATCCACATGGAATCAGAGCCCCATTCATTTCAATGGGACCTCATTGACCATGTGTGCACATGGTATTTCTTGGCTTCACAGGAAAAAAAAATTGTTGTATTTTACAACACACAGGGTCAAGTAGATGTTCTCCATGCAGCTGGTGAACTTTGCTTAATAGAAGTTTTTCTTACTGCCAAAAAGAGTTTTCATAATGTAAGCAACATAAAATATGTTCGTTTCAAAGAAGATTTTTTAAATAAAAAAGTAATGAACAAGGATCTCAAGGGTTCATGTACTTACACATTTCTATAGGTGATAAAAAAATTATTTTTTGAAGGGGCCTAGAGATTGTGATCATCCTTGATTGTTGGCAAATTTGTTGTATGGTTACCAAACTTTGGTGACTGTGTGCATTTGTCAAATTGTATGATTTAAGAGATTTTCTCTTTGACCAATGTTGTCCATTGATCATTGGGCTGCAATGTGAATTCTGGCTGCCAGATGTATTGTGAGAGATACATTACTTTGTTTTTTGGCTTTGGGGGTTGGTCGCCTAGGTGTAGAATTTATATTGATATTTAGAGCTTAGGAAATTAACCAATTTGTTCTCAAAATTTGTCAGTTTTGGACATGTCCAGCATATATGTAGGTGTAAGCCTATGGTTAGGAATCCCCTTAAGCAAAGTGGGTGGATGTCAATGAAGACAGCATATAGATATTCAGGGACCAAAGAGCCTCTATGTAGAATCTTAAGTGATGTCTCTACTAAGGAAATTTGGTGGCTTCCTTTGGATATCATAGTCCAACAGTGGTGACATTTGGGGAAGAAGAGAGATCCATTTTGGTCATTTTCCGTTTTGGGAATGAGAAGAAGTTTTTCCCTCAAGCACAGGACTCTAACAACATGAATATAAAGAGGTAATCATCCCTTTTTTGAAGGGGATCTACAAATGGTGTTTTTAAGCTGAAATTTCTGTCAAGGATTCCAATTGTACTTCAAGAATTCACATATCAATTCTTTACAATCTGCTTTCATGAGGACATTACAGGTATTTTTGATAAGACTTTTAAGGATTTCCTCAGGAAATTGTACATGTCCGTTTACTCAGGGAGAACAAACCTATAGCTATTTATTGTAATGAGCCATCACCTCTGCGTCTATCACATGACCATGGCCAGATTTTATCTTCTGGGAGAAAACAAAAATCCATAGTAAATGACAGCCAATGGAGATCATAAAAAACATAAAGAAGTGATACGCAAAGTGTATTTGAAAGTCATAAATCTTTAAGTATACAATAAATAAAGAATACAAATAAAAAAATATACTTCAGATGTCATCAAAGTAAAAAAAAAAAAATAGTAGTCATTCAATGTAGTTACTCAATAACACAACAAAAATCCAATAGGGTTAGATACTGTTTATAGGCAGGTTTGTGTATGCCTACGGAAGTATACAATAGCCATTGTCCCAAAAAGAACTGTGAGGCTAGGTTTCCACTTGTTTTTTTTTCTGCCAGTTTTTGGATATCTGCCACTGCAGTTTTTGAGCCAAAGCCAGAAATGTATTCAAAAGGAATAGGACATATAAAGGAAGAACTTATACTTATCCTCCCTTATGGATCCACTTCTGAATTTGGCTCAAAAACTGCAGTGGCAGTATTCCAAAAACTGCCAGAAAAAAAACCAAGTGGAAACCTAGCCTTAATACGGATAAACATTTCCATTTTTAAACTTAAAGACTTGCTAACTACAGCTAATATTCGGGAATGAAAGAATTAAAGCACAGGTGTGTTGTCTTGTGAAATAAAAGAATTTCAAAAATACTCAAATTATTTGGTTACTTGCAGAGTTTACTCTTTCCCCCATTCTCCTCCCTACTGTTACAATTGTTTCCTCTAAGAACAGTTAATTGTAACTATTGCAATAAGTTTAAATTTAACATTCATTGTCTTGTCATTCTGTTGATTGTATCTACAAAACTAAAAAAAATTAAATAATAATAATAAAAAAATATATATTATTAATTTAATTTAGAAATGTATCAAATCAAGATTCAGTGAAACCTAACATGAAAGCTAGTGGCTGTTTGCCAGTTCCTTTATGAAGCGTATTATCACCAGAGGCCTCTCTGCATTGCAAGTAGTCAGTACTAAAACTTGGGAAACAAGCAGGTCACTTAATGCCTGGCAGGCAACATGGGAATCATGAACTGGGGGAAAACGACAGAAAAGACACAGAGTTACTGCAAGGGAGACGAAATTTGCCAAGAGGCAGATGAAAGAGAAATGAAATGGATATAATAAAAACCTAGCCAGCAAACATCAAAAGATCCATGGGCAGCTACTTAGGGCATATTCTGCTGTGAGATTGCTGAAAGACTGTAGGACGAAAACTTTCATTTTTTTTTTTTTTTACATTTGTTGCTAGACGGAAAAATTGTACTTCAAAATAAACAAGAATATACAGTCGGCAAGAGAAATACTAACAAACTGAAGATAGTTTTAGAGCTGAAAACTAAAGAAAAAGACATTTCGGAATGGCCCTAAAATACCAAGGATTTAAAAATGTTTTCTAAATATTCATTATAATAAATTGTAAAACACTTACAAGGGGTACTCCGGTGAGGTGAAAAACAATTTTTTTTAAATCAACTGGTGCCAGAAAGTTAAACAGATTTGTAAATGACTTCTATTTAAAAAGCTTAACCCTTCCGGTACTTATTAGCTGCTGTATGCTCCACAGGAAGTTATTTTCTGTCTGACCACAGTGCTCTCTGCTGACACCTCTGTCCATGTCAGGAAAGGTCAAGAGCAGGATAGGTTTTCTATGGGGATTTGCTACTGCTCTGGACAGTTCCTGAGATAGACAGAGGTGTCAGCAGAGAGCACTGTGGTCAGACAGAAAGGAAATTCAAAAAGGAAAGAACTTCCTGTGGAGCATACAGCAGCTATTAAGTACTGGACGGGTTAACATTTTTAAATAGAAGTCATTTACAAATCTGTTTCACTTTCTGGCCCCAGTTGATTTAAAATAAAATGTTTTTCACCGGAGTACCCCTTTAAACGGGTACTCTGCCCCTAGACATCTTATCCCTTATCCAAAGGATAGGGTATATAAGATGTCTGATGGCGGGTTTCCCACAGCTGGGACCCCCGTGATCTCTGTGCAGCACCCAATGTTAATTTAGAACGCTTGGTGTGGGCAGCGGGGGTCATGATGTCACGGCCACGCTCCCTTAATGCAAGTCTATGGGAGGGTGCGTGGCGGCTGCCATGCCCCCTCCCATAGATTTGCATTGAGAGGGCGTGACGTGACGTCATGAGGGGGCATAGACATGACATCACGACCGAGCGCTGCCCGCCCCCAAACAAAATGTTCTGAAAGCTGGGGCAGCAGAGTAACCCTTTAAAAGGTAACTCCGCTTATAATATGTACCGTAATTACGCCAGAGTAAGACCTCATGCACACAGCTTGTGAAATAGCAAACATATTTTCTACAGTTTCCTAATGGAGATATTGCGGTCTCATGGTGCCCACATATGGCACCGCGTTACAGATTCTCCCCTAGAAGCAATTCTTTTGGGAGCATACCTCTGCAAAATGGCATCTAGGGCCACATGGAGGTATAGGAGGGCCCACTCATTTCTGTGAGGCCAACTTACGAACATACGGTTTTAGCAGATAAATGTTTTTGTTTGTATAGTGAAATATACACTTCCCAGGATCTCCAACTGCAATAATTCAAATGGAAATGCCATTGTTGAATTGCAAAAGTCGAAGATCTGTCCTGGTCATGTGATGGACATACTGTATGTGACTTATGTGCATTACAGTAATTGTATCAGAACTGTCTACTCATGAGCCATTCACCTGTGCCATCTTCACGTGAAAAGGACAGATTTGTATCCCCTGGAAATGTTACAAAATGACTGCAAGCAGAGATCACGAAAACCTCATTGAATTAATAAATGATCTATGTTAGAACATTATATATCTCTTTATTATGCAAAACATGTGTGGGCCAGAAATGGAAAACACCTTAAAGGGGTACTTCACCCCTAGACATCTTATCCCCTATCCAAAGGATAGGGGATAAGATGCCTGATCGCAGGAGTCCCGCCATTGGGGAACCCTGTGATAATTGCACGCGGCACGCGTGTTCGCTCCGGGTCTGATTACCAGCTACCACAGGGCCGACAGCGTGTCATGTCACAACTCCGCCCCCGTGTGATGTCACGCTCCGCCCCTCAATGCAAGCCTACGGGAGTGGAATGATTATAAATGGGGTGCCGCTTGCAAGATCACGGGGGTCCCCAGCGGCTGGACTCCCGCGATCAGGCATCTTATCCCCTGTCACTTTGGATAAGGGATAAGATGTCTAAGCACCGGAGTACCCCTTTAAAGGAGAACTCCAGAATATAAAAATTGTCCCCATACTGCCGGCAGTATAAAAAAAAAAAAAAAGATGTATATACCTTCCTTCGCTCCCCCGGGGCTTCCGGTAACCTGCTCCGGTCTCCGCCGCGATGCTCTTCCTGGTTGCCGGTGGTCAGCGAGTCATACTATACTCAGCCAATCACCGGCCGCAGTGAAGTCCCGACCCGGCCGACGATAGGCTGAGCGGCAGTGTGACGTTTTCGGCCCCAGCAGCAGGTGCCGGTGTAGTGAAGAATTGTGTGTGCTGAAGCGTTCTCACACTGCAGCTCAGCCTATCGCCGGCCGAGTCGGGACTTCACTTCGGCCGGTGATTGGCTTAGTGCTGTATGACTCGCCGACCACCCGCAACCAGGAAGAGGATCGCGGCAGAGACCGGAGCCGGTTACCAGAAGCCCCGGGGGAGTGAAGGAAGGTATGTACATCTTTATTTTTTTTTCTGCTGGTAATTTTTATATTCCGGAGTTCTCCTTTAAAGTCAATGGGCAGAGGAGATGTGCATTCATTTGGATAGGATAATTCAAGAGGAATTACTCGAGTAAATTCCTCTTGAATTACTCTGTGTGAATGAACCCTAAGGGAGACTAATCAAAACTAGTGCAGAGGTAAACTTGCCCAGTTGCCCATAGCAACCAATCAGCTCGCTTCTTTCATTTTTAGGAAAGCCTGTGAAAAATGAAAGAAGCGATCTGAATGGTTGCTATGGGCAACTGGACAAATTTTTCCTCTGCACTGGTTTTGATAAATCTCCTCCAATGTCCTATCAAACAATTGTATTTAGAAGTTACCATCACTACAACCTGTATACAATCTGTCAATCCCAAAAGAGCAAACTTCCATCAAAGTCTTTATAAAATGCTGATTTTGATCTTTCATTGCTCCAGTGCCTTCTTCAGGATGTCCAGTCATGGATCTCTGTGCTTGAGGCCGCATGAGACTTGATGCTGTATTGTATTCTATTGTACACAAAAAAGCTTTTAGTGTATTATATAGCAGCAAAGACTAAAAATAAACAAGTCAATAGACAGCTAGGGGATCACGTGCTGGAAATGTGGGGAAATAGATTCCTGGAGATAAATTCCATATGTTAGAACAGTGTTTCCCAACCAGGGTGCCTCCAGCTGTTGCAAAACTACAACTACCAGCATGCCCGGACAGCCAAAGGCTGTCCGGGCATGCTGGAAGTTGCAGTTTTGCAACAGCTGGAGGCACCCTGGTTGAGAAACACTGTGTTAGAACTTGTAGTATACAATATTGATGGCATCAAAGAGTTAAGGGAGTTATCCAGGAAAAAAACTTTTTTTGATATATCAACTGGCTCCAGAAAGTTAAACAGATTTGTAAATTATTTCTATTAAAAAATCTTAATCCTTTCATTACTTATGAGCTGCTGAAGTTGAGTTGTTCTTTTCTGTCTAAGTGTTCTCTGATGACACCTGTCTCCGGAGCTGTCCAGAGTAGAAGAAAATCCCCATAGCAAACCTCTTCTACTCTGTGCAGTTCCCAAGACAAGCAGAGATGTCAGCAGAGAGCACTGTTGCCAGACAGAAAAGAAAAACTCAACTTCAGCAGCTGTTAAATATAGGAAGGATTTAGATTTTTTTAATAGAAGCAATTTACAAATCTGTTTAACTTTCTGGAGCCAGTATATATATAAATATCTATATATATATATATATATATATATATATATATATATATATATTGCAGCAAAGAAGATAGTCCGGCACAGAACTGTAGTATGCAGGTAAAAACTCAGAACTTTATTTCAGCATAACGCAGTGCACAGAAGCCTGACGCGTTTCGCACCGGAGTGCTTAGTCGTAGGTAACAAGTAACCACAATGAACGTCTTAAAATACACAAAATAGCGGTCACATGACCATACACATCATAAAATCGTTCTCATACAAGACATGGCTGGAGCATCGGGTTGGGAAACACCAATTTTTTGGAACAAGTTCACACCTAGGTACGCCCAAAACATTTGTTGTTACAATAGAATTATTCTAAAGAACAGTGTAAACATTTACATCATAGATTCATAACTTGTATCGAGAAAAGCCAGGTAAAAGCACTCATCTGCAAGAACAGTAACTTAGGTATCATATTTTTTGTTTTGTTTTTTATTTTGTGTTTATTTGTATTTAGATATTAGTTTATATATGTATCATTCTTGGTTATGTTAATAATACATTTAAACATGACTATCTATTTGGGGTCTAAGGGCAGGTGAGAGCTAAATCTAATCTTTTATTTAAACCGAAGGGATGCCTCGTACCAAGGAGGAATATCCAAGATGCCTCCCTGTTATAAAGTTTATTCCTAAGATCTCCCCCCCTCGGACCCAAAGTAACCCTTTCTACCCCAGATACCCGTAGACCCGTCACATCTCCTCCATGTGTCTCCCTAAAGTGACGGGATAACATCGACATACCTGTGATATTGCTTTTAGCATCTGAGACATGTTTTCTAAACCTCATTTTTAGAGAATTACTAGAACAACCTACATACTGTATCTTGCAGATGGTGCAGGTGGCTACATAGACAATAGACTTGGTATTACAATTTGTGAAGTCCCGTAATTTATATAGGTTACCTGTGGAACAAGATGTCACCGTGTCAGTGTTCACCATATGGTCACACGTGAGACATCTTGTGTGTCCACATTTCCTATTTCCCACAGTTTTTAGCCAATTGTGTTTGCTACTAGACGATTTGTTGCTCTGGAACAAGCTGGACGATATTTTTGAGCCTATTGAGGGGCCCTTTTTAGATACTATTTCTATGCCTTCCGACACTATTTCTTTTAGTATCGGATCAGATTCCAATACTGGTATGTATTTTTTAATGATACCCTTAATTTGTCCAAAATTTACACTATATGGTGTTACGAAATATGGTTTGGTGACACTTTTATTTTTGTTTTTTCCTACCATCCCCTCCGTGTTATATCCTCCTCTCCTTGGTTGCTTTCTCCTAGAGTAGGTGACTAACTCCTTTCTGGTGATACCACTGACTTTCTCCTGAGCTAAGTCAATGGTGTGCTCACTGTACCCTCTATTTTTAAACCTTATGTGTAGTTCTGATGCTGCCACTCTAAATTTGCTGTCACTGGAACAATTCCGTTTTACTCTACACAATTCCCCAAATGGAATGTTATCCAGGACATGTTTAGGGTGGCAGGATGAGGCCAACAGTATCGAGTTAGACCCCAAATAGATAGTCATGTTTAAATGTATTATTAACATAACCTAGAATGATACATATATAAACTAATATCTAAATACAAATAAACACAAAATAAAAAACAAAACAAAAAATATGATGCTTATGTTACTGTTCTTGCAGATGAGTGCTTTTACCTGGCTTTTCTCGATACAAGTTATGAATCTATGATGTAAATGTTTACACTGTTCTTTAGAATAATTCTATTGTAACAACAAATGTTTTGGGCGCACCTAGGTGTGAACTTGTTCCAAAAAATTGGTGTTTCCCAACCCGATGCTCCAGCGCCATGTCTTGTATGAGAACGATTTTATGATGTGTATGGTCATGTGACCGCTATTTTGTGTATTTTAAGACGTTCATTGTGGTTACTTGTTACCTACGACTAAGCACTCCGGTGCGAAACGCGTCAGGCTTCTGTGCACTGCGTTATGCTGAAATAAAGTTCTGAGTTTTTACCTGCATACTACAGTTCTGTGCCGGACTATCTTCTTTGCTGCTAATTGTGTGAGCCGGAGGCGGAACCGGCGTGTCCGCAGCACGAACTTAGGAGCAGCTGCGGGTGTGGTGAGCGGCAATCCATTGTTGTGCATATATATATATATATATATATATATATATATATATATGTAGAATCAAGTAGAAGCGGCACACCAGTATACCAATGAAAGCGTGGATTTATTCACACATCTGTGCAGAAAAGCTACGTTTCGGCTCAACAATAGAGCCTTTCTCAAGCATATCAAACATTGTACAAGCGTGTATATATATAGGCCCTTCAATTGAATACACAAATGAGGGGGGTGTGCCCAAACCAAAATCAAAACAAAGAAGAAAAAATACTCAAATAGACCATCATCGGTCTCATCTATACGTGTTATAAATACAGCTGTATACAATCATATATAGTGCTTACATATTATTCATACAATACAGTGATTCAATAGTGTACCGTGCATATGAACTCTAATAAGTTCACCTGAGGTCCGGTTCAAGAGTTCACCTGTTGACAGCAGCGTAGATATCCAATCGGTGTCAACTTCCGTTGAAAACAGGGTGTTTGTACACAAACCCAGTGCGCAGGTGCCGATTCACTACTTCCGGTCGTCGTCGGAAATCGTCACCAGTTGCCGGGTGAGTGATAATTCAGCGTAAGGTGTCCATATTCCCACAGCGCATGTGCCAATATTCTGTGCGCACGCGCACACCAACAACAAACGTACGGGCGCCATGTTAAGTACTGGCAAGTTTACGGGCAAGGTAAAGTACTGCGGATGACCATACTAAAGAATAATTATGGGCAAGAATAATTTTTAAATAAATATATCATATATTAAATTCAAAAGATGTAGCACAATACATTGTATATGGTTTGCGGCCATGGCTCATTTTGTAGGGGTCTGTCCTATAGACAGAAACCAGTGATATAGGCAGCCTAGTCTGACAACACTTTCATATCAGGTCTACAGCCTGTTCTCAGGGAACCATCGCCGTGTTCTGGTCCCACAACTAGGACTCATTCACTATGCTGTTCCATTTATAGTTCGTCAGTGCTGCCCACTGGGACATGCATAACCCCCACTATGCGCTCCCTAATACAATGTGATTAAATAAATAAATATCTTATGCCCTCTTCTAAACTAGGTCATCCCCAATACTATTCTCAAGATCCCATAAAGAACTGCAATCATGAGATGGTGTGGGATGTTCGACATCCTATATTACCCTGTATATTCAGCAGGATCCATATGGTGGTCACAGGTGCAATGCCGACTTGTCTCCGGACCCAGATGGTGAGTATCTAGAAATATAGAAAGGCATAGTGTAAGTGACAAATATAAAAGAATTCCTAAAAAAGTTACAGCACCATTACTATGGAGTAGCTAACAAAACATATAAAAAAAGGGGAACATCATTGGCTCTGCAATTTCAAAAGTTCCTAAAAAATCTCAGAAACGTAGAAGTACCTAATTAAAGGCACGAACAGGAAAATCTATATTAAGGCCATTTGGATGTAATGAATTTAGTTTATCGATCCACATCACCTCTTTTTGTTTGAGAATTCTTTGTCTATTCCCTCCTCTTTTGGGCATGGGGACATGTTCAATAATAGTGAATCTAAGCTGATTCACATTATGACCAAACTCTAGGAAGTGTCTTGGGATGGGTAGTTCCATTTTTTTGGTCCTGATGGAAGATTTGTGATTGTTGAGTCTAGTCTTACATGAATTGCTAGTTTCCCCTACATAAATTAAATTGCAGGGGCAAATAATCACATAGATCACATAATCTGTCCTACATGTAACATGATGCCTAATGTTGTATTTGTATTTGGTTTGAGGGTGGGTGAAACAATCACCCTTGATCATCAGACTACAATTTTCACAACTGAGACAAGGGTAACATCCAGGTCTCAGTTGTGTGGCCAAATCATGTTTAACTGGAAAAATATCTGATTTCACAACCTTGTCTCTCAAACTGGCTGATCGTCTATATGAGAACAAAGGGGGAGTCTGAAGTTCTGGTACCTTTGTATACGAGTGTGATATCATTGACCAATGCTTGTGAATAATCTGTGCCACCTCTTTACTGTATCCATTGTAAGTGGAGATGAAGGGTATCCTATTTTGGTGTTCTACCCTGGGTGTTGTCTGTAGTAGTATAGACCTATTTAATCCTCTTGCTTTTTCTTGTTGTTCCCTAATGAGTTTTTTAGGGTACCCTCTAGATATGAACTTATCTTCCATGTCACCTAATCTTTGTTCAAGGTGTACTGGGTCATCCACTATCCTTTTGACTCTTAAAAACTGACTGTATGGGAAGGAACGGACCATCCTTTTCGGATGTAGACTACTGTAATGGAGTAAGCTGTTTCTATCCGTGTCCTTCACATACAAGTCAGTTTTGAATCTCCCTCCTGCTACATATACCCAGGTATCTAAGAACTGTATGCCTTCCTTAGAATACACCATGGTAAAGGTAATATCCTGATCAATACAGTTGAGGAAATTAAAAAAACTCACCCAACTGTATCTCATCACCACTCCAGATGGCAAAGATGTCATCTATGTATCTCCACCACTTCAGCACAAGGCTGAAGTGGTGGGACACATAGACCGACATCTCCTCCAACTCTGCCATAACCATGTTGGCATAAGTTGGGGCCATATTAGACCCCATGGCCGTACCTTTTAGTTGGATATAGAACCGGTCATCACATAAGAAATAATTACAAGTCAGAATGATTTCCACGAGTCCCAGAATGAACTCCCTACACGCATCCGAGTACCGGGAGTTCATCAAGGCCCTCCTCACACACTCCAGACCCCTATCATGGTTAATGCTAGTATACAAACTAGTAACATCAAAGGAGACTAGAATCACATTTTCAGGTAAAGTCACATCAGCTATCTTGTTCAAGAAATCCGTCGTGTCCTGTAGATACGACCGTGCTTTAATTGCATATTCCCTTGGGACCCGATCCACAAAAATTGCTGCTGGACTCAAGATTGACGCACGCCCTGAAACAATTGGACGTCCTGGAGGCCGTTGCAGATTCTTGTGGATCTTGGGCAAGATATATATGACCGGGGTCACCGGGTGGGACGATAATAGATATCTATGTAATTCACTATCAATCACATCCAATGCGAATGCATGATCCACCAATGTCTTCAATCTACTGGTAATCATAATTTTAGGATCTACCATTGTACATTTGTATACAGACGTGTCCTCAAGCTGTCTGTAAAGTTCTTCTAAATATAGGCTCCGGTCCATAATGACGACTGCCCCTCCCTTATCTGCAGGTTTTATGACTAAGTCGTCATTATGGACCAGGGACTCAAGGGCGTCTCTTTCTGCTCTAGACAGATTAGGCCGTCCCCACCACACTACTCCTCTACGTTTCTGTTTTAAACCATCGATGTCTTTGTTCACCAGCTCAGAAAACGTATCTATAGTCTGAGAATTGAGCTGGGGAACAAATTCACTTTTGTTGGACAAACCCCAATGTTTCAAAGAGAGTTCACTCATGGTCTGTGGCTGCGGATCAAAAACATTAGTATTAAACCATACTTTTAGTTTGATGTTCCTATACAAAGCTGCTAAATCAGCATATAATTGTACCCAGTCCATCCCTGCTGTGGGGCAAAAAGACAATCCCTTGTTCAAAACAGTCATTTTAGTAGGTGTAAGTGTGTGGGAAGAGATATTTATCACTATGTTCTTGTGCCCTTTATCCCCCGGTTATATATACGTTTTTCCTGGAATACCCCTTTAACCCATGTTATTCCCACACAGACCTCAAATCTCCTTAGCTTATTGAACAGTTTACCTGTGTGTTGCCTTTATTTCATAGTGTTGTCACCTTTATTGCATTTTTCACTTGTACATTTCCTTTTGTTTTTATTGGTATCAAAGAAAACTTCAACCCATTGCCGAAACTAGATCTATATACTTTATCATACCCAAGACACCATGGCCAACAAAGAACAATGGGGGACGTTTATCAATTTTTCTATGTTTTGGATGTTTTTTTACCCCCCTTCCTCTCTTCTATTGTTTGCACTGTTGTGCAAAATTTATCATACATGCACATGATAAATTTTGTGCAAAATTAGAAAATCCAACACGGTTCCTCAAAGGAGTCGATCATCTGACACATTTCTGCGTGTCCTCATTGATGGTTGCGCTAAATTAGTGCTCGACTTAAGAAAAAGCTTGCATAATAACTCGCTATCCACTACAAAAAAGTATCCACCAACCACGATAACATAGAAAACAATTTGAAATGCTCTATCAAAAAAAGTGCACAAAAAAGACGCAAAAAAAACACTGCGCAAAAAAGAGCGCAATTTAATAGAAAACCAGTGTATATACAATGATAAATGTCCCCCTGTGGTGGCTAAGTGCAAGAGTGCAAGTTCAGACTAGAAGGTCTACCAATGCACCAGATTGGCTCATTTTTTTTTGACAAATTTTCTGGCACAACCTTTACACTGTCTATTCAAATATTTGACCAACTATTAGTTGGCTTACTTTATGTCAGGAAAAAGAGATAAAATGTGAAGCTCACTTAGGACCAAAGTACCCAAGGTTACTGGTGTTGGCTTTACCCAAAAGGTCAGAAATATGTAGAAAATGGATATAAAATTGTATACCAATCCTCAAAGGTACATAAGATAAGGAGTGAAGAAGATTGGATCCAGTGGTATAGAAAAATGTATGACAATTTATTGGTAATAAAAAAATAATATTAATAATAATAATGAAATGAAAAATTAAAAAAATAAATATAAAAATAACTTAGCCTCCTATCGCTCGATGCAAGGGCCCTACTAGGGCAATAGGAGGCTAAGTTATTTTTATATAATTTTTCTTATTTTTCATTTAATTTTCATTATTATTATTTTTTATTACCAATAAATAGTCATACATTTTACTATACCACTGGATCCAATCTTCTTCACTCCTTTATATCTCATGTACCTTTGAGGACTGGTATACAATTTTATATCCATTTTTTTTTATCTTATGTCAGACCTATGCACCACAATTTTAGTGCATTGTTAGTGCACAGTGGCCTCTTAAACGGGTTCTCCCTTGTTTATACATTTTTTTGTTATTATGTTTGTGTGTTATGTGTGTATAAGTATGTGTTTTTTTATGATGTCGGGGGGTGTGTTCTTGCTTCTGTCCTTCCTATCTTCTGACGTCCGAGGCAAATCTTTTCTTCCTGTTTCTTCCGTGGCTCAGCGAAGAATCTGCGGCCTCTTCCGGCGCATGCGCAGGTAGTTTTTTTTTTTTTTTACCTTTGCTAACAGCGTAGCGTACGTTAGGTCTACGCTAATAGCGTATCTTCGCGCAAGCGCAGACAGTTTGTCAATTAGACAAAAAAAAACTTTATTGGTAAAAAAAAACATACGTAAATTAGTTCAGCCTTCAGGTGCTCCGGTGGGCAGGAAAAGGTGGATACATGGAAAGAGTGGTGGAAAGAGTCTCCTAGGACTGTGTCCACCTTTTCCAGCCCACGGGAGCACCTGAAAGCTGAACTAATTTATGCAGGAAAAGTCATCAACTGCCGAGCCGAGACGTTCGTGACGAATTGAATTTACTGTAAGTTCGCTCATCTCTAATTACAATAAAGCTAAATACACTGCAGATCATAACTGACATCGTCCTCACTGTATAATGTATACTATTATATACCAGGTATATATGATACTGTTTTTTCACCTTACACCATTCTTTTTACTGGGTAGTATGCTATAGCTTGATGTCGTTTCAGCTAGAAGGTTACAGTGTAATTTGTGTATGATCTGATAACATCGGTTATGGAAACAGTTAATAAAATAATCTTAAGAAAATTGTGACAGGTTAATGCAGAAATCAGGTTTCCGGTGGGTATTAATGGATGAACTATGAACTGCATCGATTCTCTGATTTCTTTGTCATCGGTGGACAGCCAATATAATCCTGTCAGACATCTCTCCGATTTCATGCTATTTGGAGACAAGAATTGACATAAATATCATATAACACTTTGTAGTTGATGACACAGACATGGCAACAGTCTCATTGTGATAATAGTGTTCTCTTCATCCTGCAAGGAACAGATTATTGTACATCCAGGAATACACATCTAAATAGCAACCTGCTGTAAAATATTGGGAACAGTGAAGTAAAAAGGGAGAGGATGACTGGTTTGCCCACTATGTACATACCTGATGAGGAACATAATCCACATTCAAAAAGCCTGGTGCCATAATATTTTAGTAAAATGATTCTATCTATAAATAAGAATCCTGGTCTATTGGGAGAAAGCTCCACCAAATACTCCAACTTTCTGCGTATTACTTTCTGTTTGCCTACCATGTCATTTTTACAAATTGGGTTAAAGGGGTTATTCAGGAATAGAAAACGCAGAGCTAATTTCTTTCAAAAAACGCTCCCCATCTTTTTCCAGGTTGGGTGTGGTTCTGCAGCTCAGTTCCATTGAAGTGAATGGAGCCAAGTTGTAATACCACACACAACCTGGGGATAGACATGGAACTGTTTTTGAAAGAACTTTGCTCTGTTTTACTATACCTTGATAACCCCTTTGTGGTGACCCAGTACAGAATAAGGTGTTCTTCAGTACTCCTGCCCATCCTGTGTGGCAGACGCTGTTTCAATGTCTGTCTTGGGCCAACTCTCCTCGGGACTCTATATTATAAACTGTTATGCAATGGTTAAAAGGGTTACATAGTTACATAGTTAGTATGGTTGAAAAAAGACATACGTCCATCAAGTCCAACCAGGGGATTGAAGGGAAGGGTGTAAGGGGATAAGGGAAAGGGATGTAGTTTTATAATTCTGCATAAGCATTAATGTTATTTTGTTCCAGGAATGTATCTAACCCTGTTTTAAAGCTGTTAATTGTTCCTGCTGTGACCAGTTCCTGAGGTAGACCGTTCCATAAATTCACAGTCCTCACGGTAAAGAAGGCGTGTCGCCCCTTTAGACTAAACCTTTTCTTCTCCAGACGGAGGGAGTGCCCCCTCGTCCTTTGGGGGGGTTTAACCTGGAACAGTTTTTCTCCATATTTTTTGTATGGGCCATTAATATACTTATATACGTTTATCATATCCCCCCTTAAACGTCTCTTCTCAAGTCTAAGTGCTCTCAGATGACATGTGTCTCTGGAACCGCCCAGTTTAGAAGAGGTTTGCTATGGGGATTTGCTTTTAAACTGGGTGGTTCCCGAGACACGTGTCATCAGAGAGCACTTAGACAGAAAAGAACAAATCAAATTCAGAAGCTCATAAGTACTGAAAGGATTAAGATTTTTTAATAGAAGTAATTTACAAATCTGTTTAACTTTCTGGAGCCATTTGTTATTTAAAAAAAAGTTTTTTCCTGGATAATCCCTTTAAGTCATTGGTATTTTCTATGTACTTGTCACTTTACATCTGTTGTCATGGACCTTGTTGTTAGGGGAGTATGCAAAGGTGAACCATGTGACTTATCTGGCCAATGAGACCCCTCTTACTTGCTCCCATATATAGTGTTACTTGCTCCCATATATAGTGTAACCAGAGTTCAGAGTTACTGAGGTACAGTTCAGACACGTCTGTGGAGTCTGTGAGGTGATTCTAAAGGAGGCCTGAGGGCTAGTCCAGCAACCACACTTCTACTACCAGTTAACCCCTGCACCTGGGTGAAAGTTAAAGCTTGGCTTAAGCACTAAAGTCCGAGGATCAATTCAGTCAAGTCATTCAAGTTAGTCAAGTCCAAGAAACTAAAGTCTAGCGTGGGTTGCATGAAGCAAATCAGTCGCAGTATCATACCACTACAAGTCCCAGCAAGCCAATAAGCTTCCCAAAGTCCACCCTGCATCTCCTTTATGCTAATTTGAGCTGTAACAAACTGTACCACCTTTCCAACCTCAGTAAAGCCAGTTATCCGTAACCTTGCGTTGGAGTGATTATTTTCCCCATGCCTGGCACAGGAAAAGCTGGTCTACCTCAGGTGGTGTATTGGTCAACCTCTCCCTGGCGTCAAGGAAGGTTAATTACACACATTACCCTCACCCGACATCACACCTTTAATTCCTTTTGCAATTGTTTGCTACAGAGTTAGAGGGCAGGTGTAGATAGAAACTCTTCACAGGTTCTCACCACCCATTCCAACAAAGGAAGTAACTAACCTTTTACCTCAGGTCGCATAGTAGTCATATGGTATCTATGCAATCTATCCATCCATCTGTGTCACTGCTTTTTTGCTATGTGCTTATGATGGAAGAAACCGCCTCACATTTTGTAACAGAATTTGAGTGCTGCAATCTCCTATTTTTACCATTTGAAGTTGGACCATGATTAAAGGTGTACTCCAGTGGAGAAATTAATTTTTCAGATCAGCTGGCTCCAGAAAGTTAAACAGATCTGTAAATTACTTCTATTAAAAAAAAGTAATCCTTCCAGTACTTATCAGCTGCTGTATGCTCCAGAGGAATTAGTAAAGTTATTTTCTGTCTGACCACAGTGCTCTCTGCTGACACTTCTGTCCATGTCAGGAACTGTCTAGAACAGGAGCACATACCCATAGAAACCTATCCTGCTCTGGACAGTTCCTGGCATGGACAGAGGTGTCAGCAGAGAGCACTGTGGTCAGACTGGAAAGAAATTAAAAAAGAAAATAACTTCCTCTGGAACATACAGCAACTGAAAAGTACTGGAAGGATTAAGATTTTTAAATAGAAGTAATTTACAAATCTGTTTAACTTTCTGGCACCAGTTCAATTAAATAAAAAGGAAAAACTTCAAATGCCTAAAAAAAAAGTCTGCACAAAAAGGAACCATTTAAAATGTCACAAAAATGCATGTAAAAATGCTCCAAACTGCTAGTATATGTTTTCTATAAACTCAGTTAAACATCCTGTGTGGATGCGGCTTAATGCTTTCCATTCATTACCCCCCAAAAAATGCAACGTTAAACTTGGCATAGATGGCATACATCCATGAGCACCAAAGGAGTTACAAGCAGGCTTGTTCAGTTTGGCTAACTGTGCCTTAGACTAGGGCTACACAGTGACTTCCTTTGCTCCATGTCCTTCTTCCTTCATCACTCTGCATTCACAGCTAATGAAATTGAAAGTGGTTGCGTTGCGACACATAAATGGCTCTGACCCTTTTTCATCAGAACAAATTGTGGGTCACATTACATTTCCTTTCATTTTGGTCAGCTGTGACCAGTCTGTGACCAGTGAGTGACCAGTGTCATGACCAAAGTGGACTTGTAGCATGAATGTCCCAAAAAACAATAAAACTTGACACTGGCATACTGGCTTGAAGAAGCGCAATCTACCGTGAAACAGCCTGTTCCAGTTTGCCCCTGCCTCCGCCGCAGCACCCGCCTGCACCTTAAGATGACCGAATAAAGGGCGTTGGTTGGTGAGTGCAGTCTCATTTCTTTCTTGCCCTAGTATGGTTCCAATCTTGCTGTAGACGTTGCACCTCTGTGACCAACTTCATTTCAGGAGACCCCAGTCCGTTCCTTTATCTGGATTTTGTTTACCCTAGTTCTGTTAGTGGCGGGCAACTGTTCCTCTTAAGTCTATTAGTTTTGAAAGAACCAATTGTCACTGACCATTTTATCACTGTCCAATATGTAATATCAGTAATAAATAAAATGCCCTTTTGAAAGGGAGGTTTAATGTCAAGGACTTCAGGATTATAGCAGAAGACAGTAGGATTAGGTAGACAGTCCCAGTGATACAATGTATCAACATTCGCATTCTTACTGTACTTTTTTATTTTCTCCAATTTTCTATACAGCGGAAGAAAATCAGCCAACTGTGACTTGGCATAAACAGGTTTAACAACCGGCATCACAAGTAAGAAGAACCTGGAGCAAGGACACTCAATTATTTTCCAAGAGGCCAACTTTCTGCCAACCTCAATTTATAATGTCCAGACAATAAGACATAAGTCTGATTTCCTTCCTTTGCTGTGCAGTGATCTGTGGACAGAAGACATGAAGCCTCACCCGGAACCTCCTCTCTGATTTTATGAAAAAGGAACGCCAGCACGGTGTAGTTAATATTGAGAAATATAATAGGGTTCTACAATCACAGGTAAAAAATAGGGTTCTACAATAACCGGTAAAAAGGCATTAAGCATAATGCAGCGTAAAATAAGGGACTCCGGAAAATTGAAGCATACTGAACTGGTTATGCTACATAACTCTCTGTAAGTAGGATCAAAAGAACACTTACTAAACAAAACCTTATAAAATGTGTTGCCTGCAGGCTGCAACTGTGTTTTCTCAGAATTATCATACTATTTCACATACATTAATATTACTTAGCTGCCAGAATAAAGCCACCTAAAGAGGATCTGTGGGCCCTCCAGACATCTTTTCTCAGAACTCTGCTTTGTGCCATTCTTCTGATATTCCTTCAGGAAATATGTAAATGATTGACATCTGGGTGTTACCATTCACATTGTCAATGGGACACGTTCCACATTCTGTTACTGTCCAATCGGGTACCGATATGAATTAAACTGCACTTATGGATCAGGTATGTTGAGAACTACTTCCTATCCCAGACATCTGCCATTGGGGACAGTTATGAGGATCCTATAAAATATAACTAGGTTCACTTCATGTTTTGCCTCATAGACATCTAACATGCTCAGGACCATATATTAGTCGAATATATTGTTGGGCCTTTCAGAAAAAGTGCAATCTTTGAATAATCAATGAATGATTGAGGAGTTTGAAGGTCTCCTGAGGTGGATGTATGAGGACTTGTTGTTTGACTGCTTCAGTACCTTTAGGCTGGGGGGGGAGGGGATTTAGTAATCCAAAAATGGCAAGCTCCAGCTATGCACAAAATTTATGCAACATTTTGGCAGTTTGCAGTGCCTTCGAAAAGTAGACGGGGCCTGTGTAGGGTTTGAAGGGGGCGTGGTCACCCTGTTTGCCGAATCTACAAAAAATGTTTTTGCCTGCTAGCATGTGAAAATTGCAATGCAAATTTCATTCAGCTTAGAGCTGGTGTAGATTTCCTCCCATGCACCTGGATTCACCAGTAAGTATGCACCTCTTGATGAATCCTGCAAACTCTTGCGCTGGCAGGAGATTTAGACTGGCATGATTTCGACTGGCTTGTAAGGTGCCGGTCTTGATAAATCCCTCCCATAGTATTTTGGGCAGTATTTTAAGCCTAAATCAGGAGTGGGTCCTAAACATTAAGTAAAGGGCAGCTCTTTGCACTATAGTATGTTTCTGTCGGTTCCACTCTTTGTTTTAGTTTATAAATACTGGCCAAAATATTACGTCTAAACACAGCCTTGCAGATAATTTGCAAAATGCCAAAACATAAATAAATACATAAAATTCCTTCACTGTTTTTTATATATTTTTTTTTAAGAATTACAAAGACAACTGAGAAATGCAGGCTGTTGGTCATATGTAATAGCCTGGTCAGTGTGGTCATATTAAAATCTCATAGCTCTCATAGCCTACAGCTGGTTACTAATTAATGTCTGGTTAATGGACAGTAATTATCGCCCATTGTCATGCACCTCATGGTACTTTCTATAAATGAGCTGTATTTCCAGTGAATCCTCATGGTCAGGAGGGCATCTTCAAGATCTGACCCTGAAAATTTTAGGTAATTAAGTTCGTCCAGCTCAGAATCCAATGTCTTCGATAGAACATTTTATATATTCTTCTTTTAACTACTCCTGCTAATTATTCCCTGTCTGTAAATAGCCATCACATTACTTACTCTATTTTTTATTTGTCAATTCAAGAGATGTATTCTGATGTAGACATTAGCCAGTATATCCTTATATGAGCCCGCACACCAACGCCAAGGTTTCTCAAGTGGCACGGGACCTAACACTAAACCTACCTGTGCCGTATGGGCAAAACCAGGGGCCAGTGGGAAATTACAGCAGCATTGGGTCCAACTCACAGCCTCCTCCCAGGTTACCTCCAGTGTGGCTGGGCACACATACAATGAGAGGAGCGAGGGAGGCTATGAGCCCCACCCAAGTAGGCTGATATGTTGCCGGCCTCACAGGTGCACCAAAATGCTGCCTATAATGGTGATTAACCCCTTCACAACGAGCGACGTACATGTACGGCGCCGCAAAGTGTTACTTGGCGCGCGGCGACGTACATGTACGTCGCGGGGTTCCGGGAGCGCCGCGTCACCGGTAGCGGTGATCGGACCGGGATGACTGCTGTTATCTAACGGCAGGCATCCCGGCACATCGCCGAGGGGGGTCCTGAGACCCCCCCATGACCGCGATGCGCGCAAATCGCAGGTCAATTCAGACCTGCGATCTGCGCGATTCCGGGTCATACGGGTCACTGGTGACCCAGTGACCCGGAAAAAAAGAGGTATCGGGGGTGTCCGAGACACCCTCGATCCCCCTAAAGGGATAGGAGTTTGTTGGCAGGGGTGCCACCCCTCCTATCCCTGCTATTGGTCGGCCGAGCGACCGACCGATAGCAGACCGGGGGAGGGGGGGTTAAAGTTCGGTTCCCCCGCTTTGACCACCTGTCGGTGTCTGGGCAAAACGGGGGAACCGTCCAGGGAAGGTCGGCGCCGAAGGTCCCTACCTGGATCCCGGATCCCCGTTCGCGATCCTCCCCCCACGTGTGGCGGCGGCAGCAATACTTCCGGGTCCTGCTAGGTGAGTTGTTGCCTAACAACATCCGGAGGGCCACAGTTTACAGTGGTCTCTAAACCGTGGCCCTCCAGATGTTGCAAAACTACAACTCCCAGTATGCCCAGACAGCTGTTTGCTGTGTGGGCATGCTGGGACTTGTAGTTTTGCAATATTTAGAGGGGTTCAGGTTGTAGATCACTAAGTGGTCTCAAACTGTAGCCCTCCAGATGTTGCAAAACTACAACTCTCAGCATGCCCAGACAGCAGTTTGCTGTCTGGGCATGCTGCGAGTTGTAGTTTTGCAACATCTGGAGGGCCACAGTTTTGAGACCACTGGACAGTGATTTACAACCTGAACCCCTCTAAATCTTGCAAAACTACAACTCCCAGCATTCAGGAACAGCATAAGGCTGTCTTGGCATGCTGGGAGTTGCACTTGCGTGCCTCCATCCATTGCATAACTACATCTCCCAGCATGCCCTTCCGCAATCAGTACATGCTGGGAGTTGTAGTTTTGCAACAGCTGGAGGCACACTGGTTGTAAAATACTGAGTTAGGTCATAGAACTTAACTCAAGGTTTTCCAGCCAGTGCGCCTCCAGCTGTTGCAAAACTACAACTCCCAGCATGCATGGTCTGTCAGTGCATGCTGGGAGTTGTAGTTTTTACCCCCCTCCCGTGTGAATGTACAGGCTACATTCACACTGGCGGCAGATTACAGTGAGTTCCCCGCTACAAATTTGAGCTGCGGGAAATTTTTCCCCGCAGCTCAAACTCCTAGCGGGAGTGTAATCCGCCGCCAGTGTGAATGTAACCTAAAAACACTACACTACACTAACATAAAATAAAGAGTAAAACACTACATATACACACGTACACTGCCCCCCCCCCCACCACCCCCCTTCCCCAAGAAAAATTAAAAACGTATTGTATGGCAGTGTTTCTAAGATGGAGCCTCCAGCTGTTGCAAAACAAAAACTCCCAGCATTTCTGGACAGCAATTGACTGTCCAAGCATGCTGGGAGTTTAGCAACAGCTGGAGGCACCCTGTTTGGGAATCACTGGCATAGAATACCCCTATGTCCACCCCTATGCAAGTCCCTAATTCAGGCCTCAAATGCGCATGGCGCTCTCACTTTGGAGCCCTGTCGTATTTCAAGGCAACAGTTTAGGGCCAAATATGGGGTATCGCCGTACTCGGGAGAAATTGCCTAACAAATTTTGGGGGCTTTTTCTTCTTTTACCCCTTATGAAAAGGAACAGTTGGGGTCTACACCAGCATGTTAGTGTAAAAAAATAATTTTTACACTAACATGCTGGTGTTGCCCTATACTTTTCATTTTCACAAGAGGTAAAACGGAAAAACGCCCCCCAAAATTTGTAATGCAATTTCTCCCGAGTACGGAGATACCCCATATGTGGGCGCAAAGTGCTCTGGGGGCGCACAACAAGGCCCAGAAGGGAGAGTGCGCCATGTACATTTGAGGTGATTTGCACAGGGGTGGCTGATTGTTACAGCGGTTCTGACAAACGCAAAAAAAAAAAAAACACCCACATGTGACCCCATTTTGGAAATTACACCCCTCACGGAATGTAATAAGGGGTGCAGCGAGAATTTACACCCCACAGGTGTCTGACGGATCTTTGGAACAGTGGTCCGTGAAAATTAAAAATATTGCACAGCCCACTGTTCCAAAGATCTGTCAGACACCAGTGGGGGGGGGGGGGGGGTAAATGCTCATTGTACCCCTCATTACATTCTGTGAGGGGTCTAGTTTCCAAAATGGTATGCCATGTGGGGGTTATTTTGCTGTTCTGGCACCATAGGGGCTTCCTAAATGCGACATGCCCCCCGATCAAAATTTGCTCTCAAAAAGCCAAATTTGACGCCTTCTCTTCTGAGCATTGTAGTTTGCCCGCAGTGCACTTCAGGTCCACTTATGGGGTACCTTCATACTCAGAAGAGATGGGGTTACAAATTTTGGGGGGTCTTTTCTGCTATTAACCCTTTAAAAAATGTGAAATTTGGGGGAAAACCAACATTTTTTTTTACATATGCAAAAGTCGTGAAACACCTGTGGGGTATTAAGGCTCACTTTATTCCTTGTTATGTTCCTCAAGGGGTCTAGTTTCCAAAATGGTATGCCATGTGTTTTTTTTTGCTGTTCTGGCACCATAGGGGCTTCCTAAATGCGACATGCCCCCCAAAAACCATTTCAGAAAAACGTACTCTCTAAAATCCCCTTGTCGCTCCTTCGCTTCTGAGCCCTCTACTGCGCCCGCCGAACACTTTACATAGACATATGAGGTGTGCCCTTACTCAAGAGAAATTGGGCTACAAATATAAGTATACATTTTCTCCTTTTACCCCTTGTAAAAGTTCAAAAATTGGGTCTACAAGAACATGCGAGTGTAAAAAATGAAGATTTTGAATTTTCTCCTTTACTTTGCTGCTTTTCCTGTGAAACACCTAAAGGGATAAAACATTTACTGAATGTCATTTTGAATACTTTGGGGGTGCGGTTTTTATAATGGGGTCATTTATGGGGTATTTCTAATATGAAGACCCTTCAAATCCACTTCAAACCTGAACTGGTCCCTGAAAAATTGCGAGTTTGAAAATTTTGTGAAAAATTGGAAAATTGCTGCTGAACTTTGAAGCCCTCTGGTGTCTTCCAAAAGTAAAAACTCGTCAATTTTATGATGCAAACATAAATTAGACATATTATATATGTGAATCAAAAAAAAATTATTTGTAATATCCATTTACCTTACAAGCAGAGAGCTTCATAGTTAGAAAAATGCAAAATTTTACATTTTGTCATCAAATTTGGGGATTTTTCACCAAGAAAGGATGCAAGTTTCCACAAAAATTTACCACTATGTTAAAGTAGAATATGTCACGAAAAAACTATCTCAGAATCAGAATGAGAACTAAAAGCATTCCAGAGTTATTAATGTTTAAAGTGACAGTGGTCAGATTTGCAAAAAAGGGCTTCGTCCTAGAGGTGAAAATGGGCTCCGTCCTTAAGGGGTTAAGGTGCATTAGATTTGGAGTTTATACACCTCCAAGTATAAGATTTGGACACAAGAACAAACGTGGTTTCAAATGGCAGGAAATGCTCAACCCCAAATGCAGTTGTGCATTTATACTGGGGGAGCAGATCCTGCGCTTGTGGTCTGTTGCTAAGAGCGATCCCCAGCATAAAATGCATACAATGGAGGATGCCTGCAGCGGACTACAAGTGCCACAATGGCATCCTACACCCGATGAAAAGTGTGGATGTGTAACATATAGAATAATACATACTTTTAGGTGCACTACTGTGGTAGATGTAGACAGTAACATATGATTCCTTTATTGACTATCCATAAAATGAGAAAAAGGTAAAAAAGTGCAAAACAAAATCAAACGTGCATGGTGAGTTAAAATCTCACATCCACCGACGCGTTTTGGGCTGTCAAAAGCCCTTAATCCAGGATTAAGGGCTTTTGACAGCCCGAAACGTGTCGGTGGACGTGAGATTTTAACTCACCATGCACGTTTGATTTTGTTTTGCACTTTTTTACCTTTTTCTCATTTTATGGATAGTCAATAAAGGAATTTTTTCACTTCCAAGTGGAGCTGGAGCTTCCCCGTCCTCCTCCCCCCTCCCCTTCCCCTACCTTTCGTGGATCTGGACTATGTTAACCAAGAATATGGCTTGGCTCTGTGCTCTCGTGCTCCCTGCCTGAACGCACCTTCCATGTGAAAACTGCATAATTACCGGTGAGCTGGAGTTTCTCTTTTTTTGTCTTAGGACTTTGTGTTTAGTAACATATGATGTAATATTTTAAAAGGCTAAGATTTAATAGTCAATTATTTTCACATCTGGGCCACATGAAAATATTGAGAATGGACATTATATTATAGTAATGGTTTTATGAGGTTTATCTGCTGAAATGTTCATACCGGAATGTATTCCAGGGTCAATATAGGTTTTTTAAGTGAATGTAAACTTAAACCGTACCTGTCAGATCACACAACTCAGTACTCAGTACCTAATCCTAACCACATATATCTAATTTTATATGCCTCTATCAACTATATTTATATCAGTCTTGCCCCGTCAATAAACTGCTACTTACATCTGCCTTTGGGGACTTGCTGGCGGAGGTGCACGCGGTGAGCGACGTTATCGCAAGCGCCGCGCCGGGATGCCGATGTAAGTAAGCAGGCCAATGTTAGTAGCGCAGGCCAGGTGAGAGAGTGACAGTGAGTGTGTGTGCGTGTTGAGGGGAGGGGGGTGGTACCTAATGTGGGGAATCTATGCTATGCTACCTAATGTGGGGAAACTATGATATGCTACATAATGTGGGGAAACTATGCTATGCTACCTAATGTGGGGAAACTATGCTATGCTGCCTAATGTGGGGAAACTATACTATGCTGCCTAATGTGGGGAAACTATGCTACCTAATGTGGGGAATCTATGCTATGCTACCTAATGTGGGGAAACTATGCTACGCTACCTAATGTGGGGAAATTATGCTACGCTACCTAATGTGGGGAAACTGTGCAATTCTACCTAATGTGGGAAAACTATGCTATGCTACCTAATGTGGGGAAACTATGCTATGCTGCCTAATGTGGGGAAACTATACTATGCTGCCTAATGTGGGGAAACTATGCTATGATACCTAATGTGGGGAAACTATGCTACCTAATGTGGGGAAACTATGCTATGCTACCTAATGAGGGGAAACTATGCTATGCTACCTAATGTGGGGAAACTATGCTATGCTGCCTAATATGGGGAAACTATGCTTCCTAATGTGGGGAAACTATGTAATGCTACCTAATGTGGGGAAAATATACTACCTTATGGGAAATTATGCTATGCTACCTAATGTGGGGAAACTATGCTACCTAATGTGGGGAAACTATGCTATGCGGCCTAATGTGGAGAAACTATGCTACCTTATGTGGGGAAACTATGCTACCTAATGTGGGGAAATATGGAAACTATGCTACCTAATGTGGGGAAACTATGCCATGCTACCTAATGTGGAAAAACTATGCTATGCTACCTAATGTGGGGAACAATGCTACCTGATGTGCGGAAACTATGCTATGCCGTCTAATGTGGTGAAACTGCTGCCTACCTAATGCAGATTAATGTGAGTTGCAGTGCAATGTTTTGGCATAGTAATTTTTTTTTGGGGAGAAGGAGTGGGGGCCACAGCACATTCTTTGCACAGGGGCCCTCTGCTGTCTGTGTCCGCCCCTGGTGTCAGGCATAGGCTGCATCCCTCTATATAGGGGTGCAGCTCCATCCCTTGAAAGAAATCTCCCCCCTGCCAGGCTGGTCCATCACCCACCCCACCTCTCCCTGCCTCATTGCCCGCCCGCCACTTTAAAAAGGAAAAAAGAAAAAGCGCAGTTCACACGGCGCTTCTTTCATCACTGCTCCTGCCCGGCAGCACTGTGTGCGCCTTTAAGACACACACAGCATTCAATATGCGCCAGAGGCTGGAGTGACAGAAAGGAGCCAGCAGCTTCATCCTGTCACTCCAGCCTGGGCTTCTTGTGTGGCAGCGGCTTAGCAAGAGGCTGTCCACATAGGAAGCAGAGAAAAGAGGAGCGACAGCAGCTGCAGGGGAACGAAGGAGAGGTGAGTGATTTTTTTTTTTCATGCTGTGAGGGGCATAATATACTATGGGAGGCAATATGAGGGGGATATTATACAAAAGTGGGCACTATGAGGGGAAGATATACGATGGGGGCAATATGAGTGGGATAATATAGAAAGGGGAGTAATATGAGGGTGATAATATAGAAAGGGGAGCAATATGAGGGGGATAATATAGAAAGGGGAGCAATATGAGGGGGATTATATACAATGGGGACAAAATTAGATGGATACTATACAATTCGGGGCAAGATGAGGGGGGTAAAACACAATGGGGGCAAAATGAGGGGCATAATATACTATGAGGTAATGTTTTTGGCACAATAACCCATGGGGGCAATGTTTGGGCCTGCTTATCCATAGGGACAATGTTGGGACCTAATACTATACAGCTGCACAGAGGTATCTAATACTATCTGGGGCAGTGTAATACATATAGGAGGATTGTATAGAGTTGAGGATTTCACTGTAGCGAGGAGCCTAAAATGTTTGTCTGGCAGATTCAGTGAAGACGAGTTGTGGGGGGGTCCCAGACTACAAGCCATGTAAGGGGCCCCAAAAGTTCTGATGGCTGCCCTGCCTCCATACACTGCTTTGTCCTGTTTTCATGCACAGATCAAACACCCATAAGTGCTGTAGTACAAGTCTTTTTATTTTACTGTCGTCTCTGACCTTTCCCAGGATTCCATGAGGCCATGTCATAAGTCACATGGTCTCTGAGGCATAGCTATGCAGCATTGGATGGGCAGATTGCATTACTTCAGTATATCCCTCATACCTTCCCATTGCAGCATAGCCATGCCCCCTGGAGACCATGTGACTTATAGCATGAGGGGGGGGAGGGGGGATTTGCTACTTTATTAAGTATTTTTAGGGTAGATTCATACTGCGCTCTTGTTCTTGTTGGTTGTATCCATGGGCATCCCACTGAATACAAGATGTATGCTGTCGATGTATGCTGTTAACGAGAGCTGCTGCCCCCATTGGTATTCATGGCAGAACAGAGTCACCTAGTGACTTTGTTGGAGACATTTGCGCTATTTCAAAAGCACAACAGCCCCCATTTTTAAGTATGCCAAAAGTAGTAGATACATCCCAAAAGTAACTAGGTGACTCATTTCAGTCATAGAAAACAATAGGGGTCTGCTTCTCCCATTAACAGTGAACGTTGGCACTCGGTTTTCAATAGGATGATGACGGTTATGACTAACTGGAGCAGTAACACAGTGTGAACCTATCCTAACTAAGACCAAGCGGACCTAGAATGCCGGTTATGATCCAAACAAATATATAATAAAAGGCATTCATTTGTCCCATAAAAGGATAAGGTTTTTTTTCTGGTGCAATTCTGGATAATTCCAAATATACAGTATATGCTGATTGTTGCTGGCAAAAGTGGTGTGGAACACAGCCTTACACTTTATACATTTTTATGACACTAGGCACCAGATGTTAGCCCACAACAAAAATGTGTTTATTTGTCCAAGACAGATAGCAACCAATTATATCTTAGCTTTTATTCATCAAAAAGAGATGTGATTAGTTGCTTCTATCAGAGACAAAAATCAGTCACATTTTTGTCTTAGACAAATTAATAAATTGGGGACAAATAATTTGTGTGTTGCCATAGGGTGCCTCTAAATGATACCATATTATTGAATGTGTCTTCCTAGAAGCATCTTTTCTAGAGAAGACTACCTCCATAATGTCCAGTGAAGCCTTCAATGAAACCAAACAAATAGTGTACCAGGGGCATTCAGAAGGACGGTATAGTTACATAAAGTACTGTACAATGGGTTCTATATTATGGTTCTGTAGAACTCTGAGATTGTATTCATATATTTTTGGATGTCAAATGAAGGATGACACCAAAAAGTGCCAAATATACACTTGTTATTGACATACTGATATAACTGGCATGCTCTGAAGTCAGAGCTCAATACAGTCAATTTCTATGATATTACCTTTATACTCATACCGAACCTACAATCCAAGAGAGAGCATACCCAGAATATCAGGGGAGCCATTAGAACATGTACATGAAATGTTATGCATATGCCTGGAATGATTTCAACATTAAATTTTTTTTATCGTAGCTGTATAATATAACTGGTTTACATGTATTATTTATGGCAATATTACAAGCTTGAATAAATGTGCTTGAGATATACACATGTCGAAAAGTGTGTAAAATAACTAGAGAGTGCACGGAGACCTACTGTATGCCCATTAGGAAGCCTTACGGTATTGCAGCCATTGATGGTATTTCATGTTTCTGTCTTCAGGCATTGCAGACATTTACACTTATCGCTTATCCACAGCAAAAAAAATAAGTATATGATTGCTTGGGAGGGATGGGCAGGGGGGAAGAATTTGGTCTGAATGCTGGGAATGCCCAAAACCTCAAGAATGGGGTCAAGAATCTCCCATCTGAGTATAATAAAGGTTGTGCATTCCAGCTGCCACTCCATGTATTGTTGAGAGCTGTACTTGGCAGCATCTACAGGCAATGAATGATCGCAGTTGGGATCCCAGTGCTTTCCGCCACCCTACCCTTACACATATTACTGAAAAATTGGCAAAAAAAAAAATTGGCTAAAACTTCACTTTATAATTTACCATAAAAAAAACTGTAAAAACATATCAGAGATAATCCGTATGACATGTGTCCATATATATCACCTTTAAACAGTCCCAAATATAAACAATCAATAATAAATAATATATAATTAAATATAAGGACTCATATGCAGATCAGGACTCGTAGGTTCCTTTAACCCCTTAACCTCTTCAGGACGCCGGGCGTATGCATACGCCCTGCATCCCGAGTCCTTAAGGACGTGGGGCGTGTGCATACGCCCGTGGGAATTTCGGTCCCCGCCCATTAGCCGGTTGGGGACCGGACCGGGATGCCTGCTGAAATCATTCAGCATGCACCCCGGCACATCGCCCAGGGGGGTCCTGAGACCCCCCCCCCCCCCCTGTCAATTCAGACATGTGATTTTCTGCTATTCCGGGCTGAACGGGTCTCTGGTGACCCGATCACCCGGAAAATAGGGATGATCGGAGCTGTCAGTGACAGCCCCGACCATCCTGAGGGCTAGGAGTGACGTCACAGTGCTGCGATCTCCTCGTATCCCCTGCCATTGGTCAGAACTGATTCTGACCAATGGCAGAGCAGGACAGTGGGTTGCCATGGCAACCCCCGTTCTGCCCACCCCTGGATGTCGAGGGGAACATGAGGAGAAGATGGAGGCTGGTACCTGGAGAAGAAGATGCCTGGGAACCGCTGATCTTCGCTGGAGACTGCAAAGATCCTGGCTCAGGTAGGGAAATTATGGTGGGTGGGGGGGCATGAAAGTGGAAGTAAAGTGATATTTACTGTGGCAACCACAAGGAAGGCCAATCTACAACTCCCAGCATGCCCAGACAGCCAAAGGCTGTCTGGGCATGCTGGGAGTTGTAGTTTTGCAACATCTGGAGGGTCACAGTTTGGAGACCACTGTTACAGTGGTGCCCAAACGGTAGCCCTCCAGAAGTTGCCAAACTACAACTCTCAGCATGCCTAGACTGCCCAGGCATGCTGGGAGTTGTAGTTCTGTAACATCTGTCCCTTCAGATTTAGCAATTTTCATGACATTTTTGAAAATTGCTGCTCTACTTTGAAGCCCTCTAATTTTTTCAGAAAGCAAAAATATGTCAATTTTATGATGCCAACATAAAGTGGACATATTGTATTTGTGAATAAAAATAAATTTATTGGGAATATCCATTTTCCTTACAAGTAGAGAGCTTCAAAGTTAGAAAAATGCAAAATTTTCTAAATTTTCATGAAATTTGGGGATTTTTCACCAAAAAAGGATGCAAGTAATGCGAAAAATTTACCACCAAAATAAAGTAGAATATTCGGTAAAAGCGTTTTCGAGTTATTAATTCGTAAAGCGACGGTGGTCAGAATTGCGAAAAAGGGCTCAGTCCTTAAGGTGAAAAAGGGCTGCGTCCTTAAGGGGTTAATGATGCAGGATGTAAATGTACGTCCTGGTGAGTACGTTTACATCCTATTCATAACCGCGAACATCGAAGCGATGCTCGGGTCATGTGCGGCAGGTCCTGGCTGCTGATAGCAGCCAGGGACCCGCCGGTAATGGCGGACATCCGCTATCCCACGGATGTCCGCCATTAACCCCTCAAATGCCGTGATCAATACAGATCACGGCATCTGCAGCATTGCGGACACTAAAATGGATGGTCGGATCTCCCGCAGCTCGGCTGCGGTGATCTGATCATCCAGAACGGCAGACGGAGGTCCCCTCACCTGCCTCTGCTGCCTTCCACGGGTCTTCTGCTCTGGTCTGCAATCAAGCAAACCAGAGCAGAAGATGACCGATAATACTGATCAGTGCTATGTCCTATGCATAGCACTGAACAGTACTAGCAATTGAATGATTGCTATAAATAGTCCCCTAAAAATAAAGTAAAAAAACTGTGAAAAAAACCCTCCCCCAATAAAAACGTAAATTGTCCCATTTTCCCTAGATCAGCAGTGTCCAGCAGGAGATATATATCAGCTCATCAGGTTTCCTTTAGTTGTATGACCTGTATACAGGTTATACAACTAAAGAAAACCTGATGAGCTGATATATATCTACTGCTGGACACTGCTGATCTATTATTACTTTTGTGCACATGGGTGAATATTCCAATGTTGAAAATTGTATATCTTCTGAATATATATATGAAGAAAACTTAAGCAGCAATTGAAACGTGTGTTACACCCTTTTTTTCTATTGGATGCATTTTTACTGAGTACAGAGCACTCAGGTGACCACGTTTACCCCATGCACAGTGAACCCCCACACTTATGACTGTAAGCCCTGTATTAACCCTTCGGACGCGGCAATCAAAGCTGACTGCCGCGTCTGAAATGAAAGTGAAAGTAACCCGGCTGCTCAGTCAGGCTGTTCGGGACCGCCGCGATTTCACCCGAACAGCTTACAGGACACCGGGAGGGACCTTACCTGCCTCCTCGGTGTCCGATCGGCGAATGACTGCTTAGTGCCTGAGATCCAGGCAGGAGCAGTCAAGCGCCGATAACACTGATCACAGGCGTGTTAATACACGCCAGTGATCAGCAAGAGAGATCAGTGTGTGCAGTGTTATAGGTCCCTATGGGACCTATAACACTGCAAAAAAAAGTTTAAAAAAAAGTGTTAATAAAGGTAATTTAACCCCCTCCCTAATAAAAGTTTGAATCACCCCCCTTTTCCCATAAAAAAAATTAAACAGTGTAAATAAAAATAAACATATGTGGTATTGACGCGTGCGTAAATGTCCGAACTATAAAAATATATCGTTAATTAAACCGCACGGTCAATGGCGTACACGTAAAAAAAAATCCAAAGTTCAAAAAAGCGTATTTTTGGTGTGGAGTGTAGGTTTCTTTGTGCGTTTTGATTTCCAACTGGTATTTTCCCAAGGTATTTACTAAGGTTTCCCTACATTTTGCACTTTTCCCTACGTTTTGCTTTTTTTTTTTTTTACAACTGTTCTGATCTGTCTGGTTTTCCTCAGCTCAAATCCACCACATTTTCGGTGGAAACATTAGTAAATATGTTGGGATTTTTCATAACGGTCGGGAACACGCCCCTTTGACCGGGACCACGCCCACTTCATCATGTGACCACGCCCTCTTTCCCCCTAAAATAGAGGGTTTTGGTTTTTTTTTTGGTCGCAAATTGTGTCGCAAGGGACGTGCGATACAATTTGGGCGCAAAACCCGACAAAAAAGAGTCGGGATCACGTTAGTAAATAAACCCCAATGTGTGTGTGTGTGTGTGTATGTTCCAGCATCACTTCCAAACGGTTAAAGATATTAACATGAAACTTGGCACACATGTTACTTATATGTCAACAACAAACATAGGATAGGTAATTTAACCCTTACCCACCCTCATTTGCCAGGGTCAGAGTTTTCGTTTAAAGTCCCATACAAGTCTATAGGACGGGATATGAAGTCAAAAGCTTCCTCTGTTGACTTTCCTCCAAAACAAGGATTAGGAAGGGAAAACCGTGCAACGCCGGGTACTCAGCTAGTATATATATATATATATATATATATATATATATATATATCCTGAAAAAAAAGTGTAGAAGGTGTGTGATTAGTGTGTCAGTGTTATACTCAAACTACAAGTTAACTGTGTCCCGATGCATTTTCCAGTGAATCTTACACAGTTTATCAGGGGACTATCTTATTGTGTGGAGAAAATCTGTCATCACACCATTTCAAATAATTTATTGTCTCCCATTGTTAGACTAAAGGACGTTAGAATGTCTCCTTCACAGTAGACACTAATCATGTCCAGTTGGCATAGTGGTCTCCCCCTTACATACTTAGGCAATAGTGTTAATGCATGGAGTCTCCGATCTTCCGAAAAGAGATGAACCCACTAAACAGGATATTCTATTTTGACATCCCTATACCTCATAGGAATCTGTCCCTTTAAATTTCACAGAGCCATCGCGCGCACCCAAGGAGACGGGGACGCATGCGCTGGCAGGCAGGGGGAGAGCCGAGATGACGGGGAAGGTAAGAGGTGGTGGACAGGCTGCATCGCATCGTGGGATGCGAACCGCAGAATGGGACAAGCCGGGCAGCGGAGGAGGAGTGCGTCCGCAGCCAGCATGTCTGACCGCGGTGCAACCCCTAACAGATTGTATACCTATTTCAGACTGAACACCACTAGTGTTTGGCCTCAGGTGCGGTTCAAGAGGAAGCTATCTACTCATGCATGGTGTGAACAGTGCATGCATGTGCCGGACATTACCTCTCCTAGTCACTCTTTTTTTTTATAGTCCTTTATTTTCAAATTTCAAATATAAACATAAGACAAAACCATTCCTACGCAGAAGGAAATAAACGGAAACCCACTAACATAAACAGTAAGCAAACTATGCCGTCGGCCAGTATAGAGTCCAGGACAACCCAAGCCAGTTGGTCAATCATAGAATAATATGTCGCAAGTGCCACAACAATGAGGCACAACTATGAGAGAATCAAGGAGCAAGAAGAGGAAGAAGGAGCAGATTGGAGGAGAGAGAGAGAGGATAAATTAGGGGAACCACATTGGACAACTCAAAAACACTCAGACCAGAGACAACTCTCCCATCAGCCTGAAAAGAGAAGCTCAGTCACACAGTAAGGCATGATATTCCAGGGTCTCCTGAAAAGATGACCAGTAAAACCAGGTTCTGGAATAATGATCCATGCGGTGATGCAAGTGAGCAGTAAGCTCCTCTGTGCTGTTATGGTTTAGTCAGTTTCTAAGAACAAAATAACTCCAACACTTATGTAAATGTGATCTTGTTTTGAATGCTAATCCATATTAACTGTCAATTGGGATCAAGCTGGAATTATTTCCCTTTTAGGACAGATTGGCTAATAATGTTTTTTTTTTCTCAATCAATAGATTGACACCAAGTTGTTAAATGTATTCCCACACGTCCATCAAGTCCATGTTTCCTGTATCTGTTTAATCATATGAATTAATGTAACTATGTGACAAATGTATGGGCAGTTATTCAGAGATCTTGAGGCCAGATGCTATTTCAGATGACCTCTACACATGAAGATTAATACTCGACTTTTTATTGCATGTTGTGGCATTAAGCATGTGGCTTCAAGTCAAATTTGCAACCAACAGGTCCCAATATCATTCCTTGTACTAATGTATAAGGAGTGAAACACTAAGGGCCCTTTCACAAGGAAGAATTTGGTGCCAGAATTCTGCAGGCAGCGGCAGGACAAGCTGGTGCTAGGACTCCTTAAAAATGTGCCATCTCCATAGACTGCAATGCATTTCGAGCAGATTTAACAGAAAGATTTGACATATTCAGTCTTTCCGCAGAGTCTGGAATTTGAATTTCCTAGGCAGATGTTTCCACCACGGAAATTCTACAAACTGAAAACAATGGGAGCCTGCTGCAACAGAATTTCTGAGCTTAATTTTTTTGACGGATTCCACTTGCGAATTTTGCAATGTAAATGGGGCCCTGGAAGCAACACACAATATGAATGGACCTTATTAAGACAATATGATACATTTTTTGGACAGCATTTTTTCATAAATCTATGTGGTGTCCGGGTACCGCATCCTATCCGGTACCTTTGTATATAGGTCCCCATAGCCAGAGTCCCTAGGACGTCGGGATTCTTCTTAACTAGCCCGCCCCTAGTCACCTCTCATCTAGGTATTAGTTATCTATTAATTCTTCAGGATTTGTATATATATAGGATTGTACAAGTGTATATAAATGGTTAATTACCTGTGCATGTCGTAGCAGGACCTGCGGGTCACGTGACCGGGTGAACTCTATGGTTTTGTGCTTGAGGACCTTTGGAGGTTCCTGTGACGTTTATCTCCCATCACTCCTTGTAACGGTGAGTGACAGTTGATTGGACCAGTAAAAACGGCCCTGCCCCTGCCCATATAAGGGAGCGGCGGCCATTGCTCACTCTCTTTCCTCTTGGGCTGTTGATGGAGAAGGATCTGCGTTGCTGTCATCAGTGAGTGTAGGCCCGAACCTTGTGGCGACAGCTGATATCTACTAAATTGTGAGTGTGTCAATTCCTAAACACTCTGCAAGATCACCAGACCTTATCTATCCCCTAAATTCGGACGGATCTTCACAATATTCCCTAATTCAGAGACTTTTATGAGAAGTCAAGGTCCGCAACAACTGTCAGTCATTGCACTAGATAGAGACTGTATTCCTGAGACTGTTACTGTTCATTGGATGTACTGCAAGCATTTAAGTAAAGTTATCCAAGTTCAAGTACCTTGTGGACCTTTAGTCATTTTATGCATGCACCTATCATTACTAGGAAGGGCGGCGATAGGCCGGAGAATTACCTCAGCATACTAGCCCTCAGCCTGGCGTCACGAACTATAGGGTTAACCTTAACCCCTCATCTATCTAAACAACACCCCAACTACCATACACCCCCCAAGGGCTACCACATCTAAAAATGTCAATACTGCTAGCAATTGGCTATTTTTAGAGAATAGACCCCAATATGCAATACAAAACTCTATTAGAACTCTGTTATACATGAAAAGACTATTTCAGGAAAATAGAAAAGGATATACCAGGGAATCATTTTTCTTTCTAATTGTGTTCTGGCAGTTGATATAAAGAAAGAAACACTATACTTACCTTCCTTATCTCTCCTCCCGGCAGATGGTATTACGAAGCTTCAGTCCCAATGCACATTACATCCGGTGTCTGTAATTAGAATTGAAAGCTGCACCAATAAGTGGTGTCTCAGCTAAGCCACTGATGCACAAATCCAATGTCCGACCCCAGTAGTGCTGTACAGTGGGACCTCCTCCTATACGGAGGAGGAAGAGCCAGGAAGGTAAGTATAACATTTCTTTTTCATTTTACCTGCCTGAACACAAATAGGAATAATAGTTACTTCCTAGAACAATATTGCATATTGCAATGTCTGCTTGCAGTATGCATGTGTCCTTTTGGTGTCTGTCAGACAGGAATATGTCTATATACCATTTTTGCTTTATGGAATAGCACAGCAGAGGGTATCCAGTAAAGGTTTTTTTTTGGAAGAGGAGTCTAATGGCAATGGATGCCTTTGTATGTCTATGCAATGTGTACCTCTGTTGAACACTGCAAAACATGTACAAAATGTGAAAAGACCCCTATTATAATTAACACTAGTATTAATTAGAATAATAATGGCTACTCTAAACATAACAAATGCCTACTGCACTTTGTGAAACATTTATGTCTTATATCCTCCAAAGGAATTATAATAAGGGATTACTGGAATAGCTAGCATCTGGTGTTCCAACAGGAGAGAATGAAGATGAAGCAGTGGACAGGACAATGATCTGTCTGATCGGACAAGTCTTGGCCAGTGTAATAAATCGATGGTCACTAATGTAGGTTTAGTTATTCACTTGCTGTTCTCCAGCATCTGGTCATGCTTAGCTGTGTTCACACATTTGCTCCATTGTGGGCAATCTGGTCTTATAAAGTGACTATAAAACACGTCTCAGCTTTGTCATTTATCTCAGATCAGAATGTGCACATTAGGAGTGATTAGCTTGGCTGGCGTGAACGCTTGCTATTCCTCACTTCATCCCAAACACGGTCTCTGCCTGTTCACTAGTGGGTTTATTTTTAGTAAAGAAATAGATTTCTTATTTTTTTCCCAACAAATTTCAGTTTGCATAGCAACAAAATTAGATACTGTAATGTAGACTATGGCGCATAAAACCTCCGGGAAAACAATCAATACATAAAAGTAAATGAATATGTGGGATGTGTCTGAAACTCTTTGGGGGAGAAAAATAGTTTAATGTTTCAGCAGAGCTGAAGCCCATTAAATTGTCTGTGAGAGCCTATTCATTGCACCAAATCATATTTTGTCATAAAGAATCGCATGAATAAATGGCACATTTGAGTCATTGATTCTCATCTATTTCAAACAGTACATAAAAATGATGTCATTTCCTACTGCACCTACAGTATTGTATGCGTTAAGAGACTACCCAACTACAGTTAATACATATTAAGGATAAAATACACATATATGCACATACACACTTCAACAGAGTTTTTTCTGCCTGTCAAAAATTAAAGGTAACCTGTCATGTTAAATATGGTGATCTGTAAGCATCATTTATAGAACAAGAGTAACTGATCCTATTACTATATCGTTTTGTGGGAAAACATTCAATATATCCTTTCTCTTTCTATGTTTAGGAGTCCAGGGGGCGGTCCTACTGTGATTGACAATCTTTACTAGATGACTCTTTAATGTTACCTGTCAATCCCTGGTAGGACTGCCTAATGGACTTCTTTCTATACTTAGGATATGCTATACTTGGTCTTACTGGTGATTGACATCTATTTCTGTAAGCAAAGTCACATATGGGAGTGCTGTTAATGTATGACCACCCATTGGACTCCTAAGCAAAGAAAAAGTAAGGATGTAAATAAACAAAATGAAAGCTATACTGAATCTTTTCCCACACAACTATATACATATATACTCCTGCTCTTTACCATGATGTCCTCAGATCAGACTGCATTTTCCATGTGAGGTCACTTAGGTGGGGATTTATCAAAATCTGTGTAAAGGAAAAGTTGACCAGTTGTCCATAGCAACCAATCAGGTTGCTTCTTTTATTTTTCAGAGGCCTTTTTAAAAATGAAAGAAGCGATTTTCTGATTGGTTTCTATGGTCAACTGGTCAACTTTTCCTCTACACAGGTTTTGATAAATTTCCATCAATTTCCGTTATGCCTTATATTCACCTTAAATACACATTTTGAATCTTTAAAGGGTTTTGCCTATGAATAACCTTTATCACGGATCCACAATGTCGATACCTTTAAATATTAAATTAATTATTCAATTAATTATTAAAAATTCAGTGTTCAACCACAAAGACCCCAAACAGTCACCGGAATGAAGGACCCCATATCCCATTCTTCCACGTATGGACAGCGGAGCCTGCATACAGTTTGCTTCCTATGAGTCCATAGGAGTTAGAGAAAGAGTTTAGCACTCCTTTATAGCTATTTTCATATTTCCAATAGACTAGTTTCATATGGCTCAATGGTCAGAAGCCTGAGCATAAATCTTTGAGACTGAAAGTCTTAGGATTCCCTGCAGTCAGTAACAATTACATAACAATCCATCTACCATTTATATAAAAAAGAAGGTTGCAGCAGCACTCTTGGTCAAAAAATGGAAGCTCTTAGCGCACTTTTTGATCAAAACATGTCCCCAATCCACCACGCGGAGGTGGCTTCTTGTCGGATGGGACCCTAACATGCTTAATCCATTCACCTCTGCTGGGCATATGGCCTCTCACTGGGTGACAAGCAGGCTTCTTTTTTGTATACTTTGTATTTACCCCAGCAGCGTGCACCTGTGTATTAGATATTTTTGTGATCCATCTACCATGATTAAATCCATGCCATCCATGCCATTAGTGTAGAAAAGTATCTGTATTCAATGACAGGACATTCATTTGCCCATCAGTAATGCTGGGAAGTGTTGTCCCAAGGATTCCATCAGTGAGAAATGTCTAGTTACCTACAATAGAAATCAAAATAGCAGCAGCCTGAGATCTGCACCCACAGCAGCTCTACCCTAAATAGTCCCTTTAAGTGCTGAATAGCCATTCTCTACAGTAAAGGTCCATGAATTCTAATAATGGAAGAGACATTTTGGACAGTATGGCATCTATGAAATTATTAATGATAATTTCAGTATTGTATTTTAGCAAAACAAACATAAAAAAAAAGTCCACACAACAATCTTCACTTAAGCACGGTCAAATCTGGCTTAAGGTTCCAGAATATATAGGGAAAAAAACACCACCATTGTAACACCAGCAGTCCACCAGCGTGCAGCATGTACCGCTGCTTACCAGTACCCTACCGTGCATGCACCTCCCCAGCCTCACGCTAAGCTACGAGCATCCTTCTATCACGCACTGGTGTGTACCCTAGGGACCACGAACATGCACAAGCCTCCTCTTAAAGAGCCAGTGCACACTACTGATTCCCTTCCCCCACCAAACCCTGCCAGGCACCGCCTATATAACTCTGCTCTATACGTTCTTTGGTGCCTGAGTGCTTGCGTTGTTTTCTGTAAGTAAAAGTGTTTATCTGTCATTCTGATATGTGTTCCTAACCTGTACTCGTTATCCTGTTGTCTGATCCATCATTGCCTTGCTGATTCTCCAGTGTATAACCCGGAACTGTCAACCACCCCTGTGCTCTCATTAAGCCTCCACCACCTAGGAGCATCTGAGCTTCTCAGCTCTACTGTTCTAACTATTCAGCTCAGTGATAAAACCTCTTCAGTTTTTCTACCTTGCACACTGCTGTGCGGCAATACTACCACCTACAGTGTCAGGTCATCCCTCCTGCATTGTAGTCCTGGTGCTTGGCACTGGGGCATTCTGGCCAGCCAGGCCACCTGTCACCTAACCAGTACCACTCTTGCAGTATAGTACTGGTATCTCACCCTGCCGCAGAAAAACCACTTCTACATTCTGGAGTGGGCTAAAGGGTGAAAACCAGGGGAATACTTAGATTTCACTTCCAAGTTTGGCCCAAAGTCAAATCAATCCAGCTTCTTGAGACAAAACACATGGTACTTTATTTCAAATGTGGTAAAATCAAAGAAATAACACATGTAGTAGAATCCAAAAGTGTATAACTTAAAGCGTACCTGTCAGATCCTATAAAAAAAAAATTAGTTACTTAGTACCTAATCCTGACTATGTTCATGAACTTTGTATGCCTCTATCACCTATATTTATTATTAAAATACTTATACTTATTTTCTTTAGCTCAGAGTTTTATTAATCCTCTTTGGGGAAGGGTGTGTGTCCCTCCCTTGTGGTGGAGGTGATTGGTGTGTCTGCTCATGCAGCCTTGTCCATGAGTTATCTCTTGTCCATGACTCATGGACAGGCCTGATGCTGCTACAGTACTGGTTAGCTTCCCAGTAGGTATGGTGACCCCTAGTGGTGGGATTTTCAGCAGCCATTTTCTTTAAAAATTCTATTTTTTTTTACTACCATATCAAAAAGGTATTTAATTTTCATCACTAACAACACATAAAAAGTTTTTGCATCAGACAGTGCCCATTTAACAACTGCTAACAAATACAATATTCCTGAAAGTGTTAAAAGTATAGCACCACTCCTTCATTTTATGGCTTACCATACTCAAAACCAAATACAGTGTTGGAAATGTACAGTAAAAAAAGAACATTATTTTTCCTGCAAAATCCCTGATATCCATTCAATTGTATACCTTGTCAAGAGCCATGACCACATATGACCACAGATCATGACTCTAATCGGTCATTCAATGCTACAAGTAACAAGGTTGAGGCTATGACAATATCTCCATTTATATAAAGGCTGCCATATTCTTCCTAAAAAAAAATCTATTTTATATGTAATGAAATCACTGTAAGTTAGATCTGTCAGCAGATAGAACATAACTATTACATGTCGGTGACATATTCCAATTGTAGCCAGCTTTGTTACAGTTTGTACCTTCAATGCTCCCATTGGAATAAAACCAGGTTGCTCTATTGATAGCTTATTGTAAAGAAAACAACTGTGAAGAAAAAGAAATCTTAGTTGATCACAATAACCTGAGTCACCCGAGTCTGTGATGAAAGAAATAAAATGGGTTATCTGGGCCTCATGAATTGGTGACCTATTTCCAGGATTCTTTAAAACTGTCTTTGTAAAGGTTGTTGGAGCTCTGTATCATGAATGGAGCTATACAACTATTTTAAGAAATGAATGAGTATAGAATAATAAAAGGGGGAGTCACTTTAATGGGGCAATCTAATGTCATAAAGTGATGGCATATCACTAGGATGTACCAATACTTTATAATTGAGCTTTAGGCCCCAACTGAGCTTGATAAAGAAGGGGGCGCAGTGCTGATAAACTGTCTTTTCCTATATAGGGGCAAACATGTGAGCAATACAGTGAACTGCAGCAAGCTCCATTGACTTTATTGATGGGGGACAGCAGGGGTCACAGAGGACCTCATGTGATGTCTCAGTACAGCTGCTACACAATAGAGAGTTGTCAGGTGGCTGAGATGCTAACATTTTTCTAGCTAAGTAGTGTTTTTTCAAAAACTGTAAAATCTTGTATGTGTATTTCTTTGTGTTGTACTTAATTTTTACATACACTGAGGTAACCAGAGCTCAAAGGGTCAATATTTCTCACATGTCTTGCATTTCACTGTACAGCTGAATGATCAAATGGTCACATGTAGTGTTCTGATCAATAACTGCAGAAGAAGGTTTCTTGTTCAACTCTTCTGGGGAAAAGGGGGACCCAAACCGGTTAGGCTATGTTCACATGCCAGAATACAATACACTTTAACGGGATTCTGCTGTCCCATTCAAACAGCAGAATTTTTGCTGCAGAATTTCCGCTGCAGGAATTTCATTGAAGTAAATGGACAATAGATTTCTGCTAAATTTCATGCAGAAATTTCATGCAGAATTCCGTGTGAACATAGCCTTAGAGAATTCTGCCCTAGCCACTTGCCAGAGCTACATGTTCTTCAGCTAGCTCCAGTCATTACTAGGCCTAAATCTGTCTAGACCCCATGTATCCTACCTAGCCAGTCACTGTTTATAATCCCTGTACCAGTCCATGCTGCAAGTATATATTTTTCCACATGGTAGCCCCTAAGATGGAGATTTCTACAAGAAAGGATAGAGCTGGACAAGGGCCTTTTTGTCTTGCGTGGATCTTGATCTGAGCCAAATGGTTGGGTCAATACCAGTTTGTCTGCCATTGCTGCTCAGCCACTCACTGGCCTCAGCGGTGAGTGGCCTCATTGAGTGATTGGCAGAGCCGCAATGTGATATGTTGACCCCCAACAACAGGAAGTAAAGTGCAGCAGAGAGTGGGCACCATGATAATGGAGGCTATAGGGGAGGTAAGTACAGGCTTTTTTTTTATTTTAGCCACATTTCTTAAAACTCCTAAGCTATACTGTTAAAGATGTATTCAAGTAACTGCATTTCCCTGGAAATGGAGACAGTAAAGTTGATACATTGTTTTACAGAATCCTAGCACCAGAATTCTCATCCCTGTGCTTTATATGCATAAACAGTTTCCCTGACAAAGGTTTGTGGGTCACAAAGGAACCACTACCACTAGCACCACTCAGCCACGTGACATAATTATCAGGGACGACTACAATTTGCATAACCCTCAACATAATCCCTGGTGACTACAACACCCACTAGTCGTACAGTGATAGCATACCATAGAGACATGCCTTTATGAAATAGGAATACCTCTTTAAATGTGTAGACACTGTCTATGATATCATTTAGCCACTAGCAAAACCTATTACGATCGATTCCCTAACAGGTAAAACGAATGCACATTCCACGCACATCTAAAAACTTTGATGTCTATCCCTCCAGCAGACACCTTTTCATCTTCAAAACCAGCATATGGTAATCACTTTCTATAAATACTGATATTTTATGTGTATGTTATTGACTTTCATCTGCTTCAGTACCATTCTGAAGAGTATTCAGATGCATAATAAGTTATGAATAGTGATAGTGGAGGAAGGTGCCAGTAGGTGACACAGAAAATGAGGACGATTTGGGAGGCAAGGTGTATAATGGGATGAGGTTTGAAAGGTTTTTGATGGAGTGGGAAGTTCTATGTTCCTAAGCAATTATCTTTGATTTTCTGAGCTTTTTATTTAAAATACCAGATCTAATTTCAGATAGAAGATAGACAAGATTGTCATGAGTTACATGCTTATCATTGTGGTGGGGAATGAAAGCTACTGAGCCAGACATGGGAAAGTGCAACGATAAAGCCATGGAGAGAGGATTAAAGATTAAGAGGGGAAATTAGGGAGATAAGAGAGTGGATGAGCGAGAAATCCACATGAAAAGAATATTTGCATTCAAGGAACTGACCTAAAGGGGCTTTGGGTGGGAGCATTTTTTTTTTATCGGATAAGGCTTCTTACCTGCCAGATCCCATGCTGCTGATAAGTCCATGCCTGGGTCCTTACTGCTCACCTGATGTCTGACACACAGAAATGCGACTGGCTGGGCGGGCATTTTCTGCTTATCGAAAAGTCCCCAGGCGGTGATCATCAGAAGAGGACATGCCCTGTGTTTTGTTCTCATAGGCGATAAGCTGCCACTGATGATTACTTTCAGGGCTTATTTACAGTGCCTTGCAAAAGTATTCACCCTCTTGACTTTATTCATATTTTGGTACATTACAGCCTTAAATTCAATGTTTTGTTAATTTGAATTTTGTTTCATGGATCTGAACATAATAGTCTAAGTTGGTGAAATGAAATTAGAAACATATATAAATAAAACTATTGTTTAGAAAAAGAAAACAGAAAATTGGCATGTGCATATGCATTCACCCCCTTTGTTAGGAAGCCCATAAAAAGCTCTGGTGCAACCAATTAACTTCAGAAGTCACATAATTAATGAAATGATGTTCACCTGTGTGTGTCACATGATCTGTCATTACAAATACATAACTTTTTTGAAAGGACCCATACGCTGCAACACCTAAGCAAGAGGCATCAGTAACCAAACACTGCCATGAAGACCAAGGAACTCTCCAAACAAGTAAGGAACAATGTTGTTAAAAAGTACAAGTCAGGGTTAGGATATAAAAATATATCCAAATCCAGGAGCACCAACAAATCTATCATAAATAAATGGAAAGAACATGGCACAACAGCAAACCTGCCAAGAGACGGCCGCCCACCAAAACTCACGGACCAGGCAAGGAGAGCATTAATCAGAGAGGCAGCACAGAGACCTAAGGTAACCCTGGAGGAGCAGAGACTGGAGTATCTGTACATAGGACAATAATAAGCCGTACACTCCATAGAGTTGGGCTTAATGGCAAAGTGGCCAGAAGAAAGCCATTACTTTCAGCTAAAAACAAAAAGGCATGTTTTGAGTTTGCAAAAAGACATATGGGAGACTCCCAAAATGTATGGAGAAAGGTGCTCTGGTCTCATGAGACTAAAATTTAACTTTTCGGCCATCAAACAAAAACCACTATGTTCTGCTCAAACCCAACACATAACATCACCCAAAGAACACCAAACATGGTAGTGGCAGCATCATGCTGTGGGGATATTTTTCAGCAATCGGGACTGGGAAACTGGTCACACTGGTGTTGAGGGAAAGATGGATGGTGCTAAATACAGATATATTCTTGAGCAAAACCTGTAGCACTCTGTGCATGATTTGAGGCTAGGGGAGGTTCACCTTCCGGCAGAACAATGACCCCGAACACACTGCTAAAGCAACACTTTAGTGGTTTAAGGGACAGACATGTAAATGTGTTGGAATGGTCTAGTCAAAGCCCAGATCTCAATCTAATTGAAAATCTGTGGTCAGACTTAAATGGGCACTTTCAGATATAAAAACTTTTGATATGTTGTAAAGCATGCAAAACCAATAGGTTTTTCAATTACTTTCATTAACCCCTTAAGGACCAGGCCATTTTACACCTTAGGACCAGAGCGTTTTTTGCACATCTGACCACTGTCACTTTAAACATTAATAACTCTGGAATGCTTTTAGTTATCAATCTGATTTCGAGATTGTTTTTTCGTGACATATTCTACTTTAACATAGTGGTAAAATTTTGTGGTAACTTGCATCCTTTCTTGGTGAAAAATCCCAAAATTTGATGAAAAATTAGAAAATTTTGCATTTTTCTAACTTTGAAGCTCTCTGCTTGTAAGGAAAATGGATATTCAAAATATTTTTTTATTTTATTCACATTTCCAATATGTCTACTTTATGTTTGCATCATAAAATTGACGTGTTTTTACTTTTGGAAGACACCAGAGGGCTTCAAAGTTCAGCAGCAATTTTCCAATTTTTCACAAAATTTTGAACCTCGCTTTTTAACTTTTCGGCCATCAAACAAAAACCACTATGTTCTGCTCAAACCCAACACATAACATCACCCAAAGAACACCAAACATGGTAGTGGCAGCATCATGCTGTGGGGATATTTTTCAGCAATCGGGACTGGGAAACTGGTCACACTGGTGTTGAGGGAAAGATGGATGGTGCTAAATACAGATATATTCTTGAGCAAAACCTGTAGCACTCTGTGCATGATTTGAGGCTAGGGGAGGTTCACCTTCCGGCAGAACAATGACCCCGAACACACTGCTAAAGCAACACTTTAGTGGTTTAAGGGACAGACATGTAAATGTGTTGGAATGGTCTAGTCAAAGCCCAGATCTCAATCTAATTGAAAATCTGTGGTCAGACTTAAATGGGCACTTTCAGATATAAAAACTTTTGATATGTTGTAAAGCATGCAAAACCAATAGGTTTTTCAATTACTTTCATTAACCCCTTAAGGACCAGGCCATTTTACACCTTAGGACCAGAGCGTTTTTTGCACATCTGACCACTGTCACTTTAAACATTAATAACTCTGGAATGCTTTTAGTTATCAATCTGATTTCGAGATTGTTTTTTCGTGACATATTCTACTTTAACATAGTGGTAAAATTTTGTGGTAACTTGCATCCTTTCTTGGTGAAAAATCCCAAAATTTGATGAAAAATTAGAAAATTTTGCATTTTTCTAACTTTGAAGCTCTCTGCTTGTAAGGAAAATGGATATTCAAAATATTTTTTTATTTTATTCACATTTCCAATATGTCTACTTTATGTTTGCATCATAAAATTGACGTGTTTTTACTTTTGGAAGACACCAGAGGGCTTCAAAGTTCAGCAGCAATTTTCCAATTTTTCACAAAATTTTGAACCTCGCTTTTTAACTTTTCGGCCATCAAACAAAAACCACTATGTTCTGCTCAAACCCAACACATAACATCACCCAAAGAACACCAAACATGGTAGTGGCAGCATCATGCTGTGGGGATATTTTTCAGCAATCGGGACTGGGAAACTGGTCACACTGGTGTTGAGGGAAAGATGGATGGTGCTAAATACAGATATATTCTTGAGCAAAACCTGTAGCACTCTGTGCATAATTTGAGGCTAGGGGAGGTTCACCTTCCGGCAGAACAATGACCCCGAACACACTGCTAAAGCAACACTTTAGTGGTTTAAGGGACAGACATGTAAATGTGTTGGAATGGTCTAGTCAAAGCCCAGATCTCAATCTAATTGAAAATCTGTGGTCAGACTTAAATGGGCACTTTCAGATATAAAAACTTTTGATATGTTGTAAAGCATGCAAAACCAATAGGTTTTTCAATTACTTTCATTAACCTCTTAAGGACCAGGCCATTTTACACCTTAGGACCAGAGCGTTTTTTGCACATCTGACCACTGTCACTTTAAACATTAATAACTCTGGAATGCTTTTAGTTATCAATCTGATTTCGAGATAGTTTTTTCGTGACATATTCTACTTTAACATAGTGGTAAAATTTTGTGGTAACTTGCATCCTTTCTTGGTGAAAAATCCCAAAATTTGATGAAAAATTAGAAAATTTTGCATTTTTCTAACTTTGAAGCTCTCTGCTTGTAAGGAAAATGGATATTCAAAATATTTTTTTATTTTATTCACATTTCCAATATGTCTACTTTATGTTTGCATCATAAAATTGACGTGTTTTTACTTTTGGAAGACACCAGAGGGCTTCAAAGTTCAGCAGCAATTTTCCAATTTTTCACAAAATTTTGAACCTCGCTTTTTTTCAGAGACCAGTTCAGGTTTGAAGTGGATTTGAAGGGTCTTCCCATTAGAAATACCCCACAAATGACCCCATTATAAAAACTACACCCCCCAAAGTATTCAAAATGACAATCAGTAAGTGTTTTAACCCTTTAGGTGTTTCACAGGAATAGCAGCAAAGTGAAGGAGAAAATTCACAATCTTTATTTTTTACACTCGCATGTTCTTGTAAACCCAATTTTTGAATTTTTACAAGGGGTAAAAGGAGAAAATGTATACTTATATTTGTAGCCCAATTTCTCTCGAGTAAGCACATTTCTCATATGTCTATGTAAAGTGTTCGGCGGGCGCAGTAGAGGGCTCAGAAGCGAAGGAGCGACAAGGGGATTTTGGAGAGTACGTTTTTCAGAAATGGTTTTTGGGGGGCATGTTGCATTTAGGAAGCCCCTATGGTGCCAGAACAGCAAAAATAACCCACATGGCATACCATTTTGGAAACTAGACCCCTTTGGGAACGTAACAAGGAATTAAGTGAGCCTTAATACCCCACAGGTGTTTCACGACTTTTGCATATGTAAAAAAAATATATTTTTTTTCACTAAAATGTGTGTTTCCCCCCAAATTTCACATTTTTGCAAGGGTTAATAGCAGAAAATACCCCCCAAAATTTGTAACCCCATCTCTTCTGAGTATGGAGGTACCCCATAAGTTGGCATGAAGTGCATTACGGGCGAACTACAATGCTCCGAAGAGAAGGAGTGATATTTGACTTTTTGAGAGCATTTAGGAAGCCCCTATGGTGCCAGAACAGCAAAAAAAAAAAAACACATGGCATACCATTTTGGAAACTAGACCCCTTGAGGAACTTAACAAGGAATAAAGTGAGCCTTAATACCCCACACGGGTTTCACGACTTTTGCATATGTAAAAAAATATATATTTTTTTTCACTAAAATGTGTGTTTCCCCCCAAATTTCACATTTTTGCAAGGGTTAATAGCAGAAAATACCCCCCAAAATGTGTAACCCCATCTCTTCTGAGTATGGAGGTACCCCATAAGTGGACCTGAAGTGCACTACGTGTGAACTACAATGCTCAGAAGAGGAGGAGCACCATTGAGCTTTTGGAAAGAATTCGTTTGGAATGGTAGTCAGGGGCCATGTGCATTTACAAAGCCCCCCGTGGTGCCAGAACAGTGGACCCCCCCACATGTGACCCCATTTTGGAAACTACACCCCTCACAGAATTTAATAAGTGGTGCAGTGAGCATTTACACCCCACTGGCGTTTGACAGATCTTTGGGACAGTGGGCTGTGCAAATGGAAAATTACATTTTTCATTTTCACGGATCACTGTTCCAAAAATCTGTCAGACACCTGTGGGGCGTAAATGCTCACTGTACCCCTTATTACATTACATGAGGGGTGTAGTTACCAAAATGGGGTCACCTATGGGGGGGGGTGCATTGTTCTGGTACCATGGGGGCTTTGTAAACACAAGTGGCCTTCAATTCCGGACAAATTTTCTCTTCAAAATCCCAATGGCGCTCCTTCTCTTCTGAGCATTGTAGTGCACCCATAGAGCACTTTACATCCACATATGGGGTATGCTCTTACTCAGAAGAAATTGGGTTACAAATTTTGGGGGGCTTTTTTTTATTTTCCCTTGTGAAAATGAAAAATTTAGGGTGACACCAGCATTTTAGTGATTTTTTTTTTTTTTTTCACTTTCCCATCCAACTTTAATGAAAATTTGTCAAACACCTGTGGGGTGTTCAGGCTCACTATACCCCTTGTTACGTTCCGTGAGGGGTGTCGTTTCCAAAATGGGGTCACGTGTCTGTATTTATTGCTTTGTGTTTATGTCAGAACCACTGTAAAATCAGCCACCCCTGTGCAAATCACCAATTTAGGCCTCAAATGTACATAGTGCGCTCTCACTCCTGAGCCTTGTTGTGCGCCCGCAGAGCATTTTACGCCCACATATGGGGTATTTCCGTACTCAGGAGAAATTGTGTTACAAATTTTGGGGGTCTTTTTTTCCTTTTACCTCCCGTGAAAATAAAAAGTAAAGGACAACACCAGCATGTTAGTGTAAAAAAATTTTTTTTTACACTAACAGGCTGGTGTAGACCCCAACTTTTCTTTTTCATAAGGGGTAAAAGGAAAAAAAGCCCCCAAAATTAGTAACGCAATTTCTCCCGAGTACAGCGATACCCCATATGTGGCCCTAAACTGTTTCCTTGAAATTCGACAGGGCTCCGAAGTGAGAGAGCGCCATGCGCATTTGAGGACTAAATTAGGGATTGCACAGGGGTGGACATAGGGGTATTCTACGCCAGTGATTCCCAAACAGGGTGCCTCCAGCTGTTGCTAAACTCCCAGCATGCCTGGACAGTCAGTGGCTGTCCGGAAATGCTGGGAGTTGTTGTTTTGCAACAGCTGGAGGCTCTGTTTTGGAAACACTGCCGTACAATACGTTTTTTATTTTTTATTAGCAGAAAACTTACTGTAAACCCGCCAGTGTGAATGTACCTTGTACGTTCACATGGGGGGGCAAACCTCCAGCTGTTTCAAAACTACAACTCCTAGCATGTACTGACAGACCGTGCATGCTGGGAGTTGTACTTTTGCAACAGCAGGAGGCACACTGGTTGGAAAACCTTCAGTTAGGTTCTGTTACCTAACTCAGTATTTTCCAACCAGTGTGCCTCCAGCTGTTGCAAAACTTCAACTCCCAGCATGTACTGATCGCCGCAAGGCATGCTGGGAGATGTAGTTATGCAACAGCTGGAGGGATCGCAACTACAACTCCCAGCATGCAGAGACAGCTGTTTGCTGTTTAGGCTTGCTGGGAGTTGCAGTTTTGCAACATCTGTAGAGCTATAGTTTAGAGACCACTGCATAGTGGTCTCCAAACTGTGGACCTCCAGATGTTGCAAAACTACAACTCCCAGCATGCCCAGACAGCAAACTGCTGTCTGGGCATGCTGGGAGTTGTAGTTTTGCAAGATCTGGAGGTGCACAGTATAGAGATCACTTTGCAGTGGCCTCAAACTGTAGACCTCCAGCTGTTGCAAAACTGCAACTCCCAGCAAGCCTAAACAGCTCTCTGGGCATGCTGGGAGTTGTAGTTTTGCAACATCTGGAGGGTTACAGTTTAGAGACCACTATAGTGGTCTCAGACTGTAGCCCTCCAGATGTTGCTAAGTAACTCACCGGCTTCCGTTGGATCCAGGGAGCTGCGTTGCGGTCCTCTTCTTCCGCCGATCGTCGCCCGCTGCCGTCGCCGACGGGTAAGTGGATCTTCGGCGCCATTCCCTGTCGGTTTCCCCGTCCTGCCCCGCTTATTGTGGGAGGGCAGGACGGGGAAACCGAAAGTAAACCCCTCCGCCCCAGATCTGCTATTGGTGGTCGCGTCTAGACCACCAATAGCAGAAATAGGAGGGGTGGCAACCCTGCCACCTCACTCCTATCGCTACAGGGGGATCGTGGGTGTCTAGGACACCCGCGATCCCCCTTCTATTCCGGGTCACCGGGTCACCATAGACCCGTATGACCCGGAATCGGCGCAAATCGCAAGTGTGAATTCACTTGCGATTTGCGCCGATCGCCGACATGGGGGGGTCTAATGACCCCCCTGGGCATTTGCGCGGGGTGCCTGCTGATAGATATCAGCAGTCACCCCGGCGCGATCCCCGCCCGGCGCGCGGCGGGGACCGAAATTCCCACGGGCGTACAGGTACGCCCTTGGTCCTTAAGTACTAGGGAGCAAAGGCGTACCTGTACGCCCTTGGTCCTTAAGGGGTTAAAAGGGTTATCCAGGAAAAAACGTTTTTATATATATATATATATATATATATCAACTGGCTCCAGAAAGTTAAACAGATTTGTAAATTACTTCTATTTAAGAATCTTAATCCTTTCAGTACTTATGAGCTTCTGAAGTTAAGGTTGTTCTTTTCTGTCTTAGTGCTCTCTGATGAGGCCTGTCTCAGGAAAGCCCAGTTTAGAAGCAAATCCCCATAGTAAACCTCTTCTAAACTGGGCGGTTCCCAAGACACGTGTCATCAGAGAGCACTTAGACAGAAAAGAACAACCTTAACTTCAGAAGCTCATAAGTACTGAAAGGATTAAGATTTTTTAATAGAAGTAATTTACAAATCTGTTCAACTTTCTGGAGCCAGTTGATATATATGTATAAAAAAAAGTTTTTTCCTGACTACCTCCCTTTAATTTTTTTCCCCAGTATTTCATACTGAAAAAAAAAACAGTCAAAAAACTGCCTCCTGGGATACATACCAGCCTGGCTGTGTCCACTCATCATCACCTATATCATGGACCCACTTCATGATTTACAGGTCTGCAGGTCTAAAGCTGCTGTGATCGGCTCCCTCACTGTCTGTGTTTACTTCACAGTCTCCTGTGTGAGAAGGGGGAAGGAGCAGTAGTACACTGCTGCCTGTGAGCAGATGATGAAAGAAGCTGGTGACTGAAGATGGGGACTGAATGGAGGATTTTTTGTTTAAAAAGTAAGTGTCCCTGCATGTATATATGTGTGCGTGTGTGGATATATATATATGTGTATAAATCTGTGTTGTTTAGGTAATGTGCATGTGTATGAATAAATGAAGTCCATGTGTGTGTGTGTGTGTGTGTGTATCTAATACAGGGGGACTACAATCATATGCCTCCAGCTGTTGCAAAACTATAACTCCCAGCATGCCTGCACAGCCAAATGATGTGTGGGCATGCTGGGAGTTGTAGTTTTTCAACAGTAGGAGGAACACAGCCTGCAGCAATACTGCTGTAAATCTGAGTTTTATCAATTATATGCCTCCAGCTGTTGCAAAACTACAACTCAAAGGATGTGTGGACATGCTGGGAGCTGTAGTTTTGCAAAAGCTGGAAGCACACAGTGTATGTGTATAGCATAAAACCAGAAAGGAAAGGGTTATAGATGCTCACTTCCAAGACCAGTGACGGAGGAGAGTGAGGGAGGGGGAGTGGTTATCACCTGAGGAGAAGAAAGGGACCCGCCCCCCTGCTTCTAGTCGACAATATTAAGGTGATTGAGAAATAAAGCTAATTTTGGGAGAAATATAGGTCATAGACACATAAAATGATATGTACATGATTAGGATGAGATACTGAGCAACATATAACAGTAGGTTTTTTGGGTGATCTGACAGGTATGCTTTAAAGATTGCTGTTCACAAGCGCAAACTTGAAGGAGCTGGAGCAGTTTTGCAAGGAGGAATGGTCAAAAATCCGAGTGGTGAGATGTGGCAAGCTTATAGGGGGAGATTTATCAAAACCTGTGCAGAGGAAATGTTGACCAGTTGCCCATAGCAACCAATCAGATCGCTTCTTTCATTTCCCATAGGCCTTGTAAAAAATGAAAGAAGCGATCTGATTGGTTGCTATGGGCAACTGGTTAACTTTTCATCTACATAGATTTTGATAAATAGAGATTTATCCAAAGCTGCTTGGAGCTGTGATTGCCGCAAAAGGTGGCTCTACAAAGTATTGACTTTAGGGGGGTGAATAGTTATGCACATTGACTTTGTCTGTTATTTTGTCCTATTTGTTGTTTGCTTCACAATAAATTAAAGGAAAAACATATTCAAAGTTGTGGGTATGTTCTGTAAATTAAATTATCAAAATCCTCAAACAATCCATGTTTGGTGCCAGAAAGTTAAACAGATTTGTAAATGACTTCTATATAAAAATCTTTCTATATGTTTGGTTAGAATATGTGACTATAAGTATTTTACCTGTATTGTTAATGATATAGCAGAAGCTTGTTAAATCAATTTTTTACAACCAACATTTATCACTCATCCTATAGAACGGTGATAAATGTTGGGGCCTCACTGCTGTAACCCGAACCAATAACTAGGATAACAGTTCTGAGTTTCCTGTCCATATGGATAGGTGATAAATGTTGATTATGGAAAAAACACAGGACAATGCTAATTATATAAAAACATGCATGGCAGTCACAGCTGGAAGAAGACCCGTGGCTTCTATTAAATGTCTGTTTTAGTACATCCCCATGAACAAACAATTCTGGATCATTATTTCTTATATCTCTGTGTGGTGCGGTTGCTCTCTTTTTCTTATTAGAAATAAATAACAAAACAGCCAAGCGGGTGTTGCAAGCTGATGCCTACCATCTACCAGCATTGCTGTGAGCATTCAGTCTTTTAAAGGGTTATTCTGGCCATGGACATCGTATCCCCTGTGCAAAGGATAGGGGATAAGATGTCTGATTGCGGGGGGCCTGCTGCTAGAACTCCCCACGATCTCCGTGCAGCACCCGCATTCCATGCCAGGCTGCTGCTCCAGTTTCGGAAACCATTGTGTTTCCGGGACTGGAGACGTGATGTCACACCACGACCCCTCCATTCATGTCTATGGGAGGGGGCATGACGGCTGTCACGATCTCTCCCATAGACATGAATGGAGAGGGCGTAGAGAGACTGGAGAAGCAGCTTGGCATAGAATGCTGGTGCTGCACGGAGATCGCACGGGGGGGGGGGGAGGCTAGATGTCTATATCCGGAATACCCCTTTAACCTTCCTTGATATTGCAGTCCGTAGCAGTTGCAGCTTCTAGGGAGTTAACTAGAGATGAGCGAACTTTTGAAGAATTCGATTTGGCCGGTTCGATCCAAATTAATTTGCGGCAAATCTATATTAAAATCAGCTATTTATGGACTACAGAGAGTCTCAATAGGGGTGTAGAACACTTTTCTTTGTTCTAACATGCATATGGAGTATGCTGGGGTAGTGAAATACTACTGTTATTCAGAATGACATGCAGATTACAGGCTTCCCTTTGGCATCAGTATGAGCAGGCCATATAGTGGCTGAATGAAACAACGTGGAGGTGTTGGCAGCATGAGAAGACCATATAGTGGCTGAAGGACACAGCGTGGAGCTGTTGGCAGCATGAAGAGACCATATAGTGGCTGAATGACAAAGCTTGGATGTGGCTGAATCATGAGGAGAATATATATTGGCTAAATGACACAGTGTGGAGGTGTTGGCAGCATGAAGAGACCATGCTGAATCATGAGGAGATCATATAGTGTCTGAATGGCACAGCCTGGAGGTGGCTGAAGCATGAGGAGACCACATAGTGGCTGAAGGACACAGCGTGGAGCTGTTGGCAGCATGAAGAGACCATATAGTTGCTGAATGACAAAGCTTGGATGTGGCTGAATCATGAGGAGAATATATATTGGCTAAATGACACAGTGTGGAGGTGTTGGCAGCATGAAGAGACCATATAGTGGCTGAATGACACAGCATGGAGCTGTTGGCAGCATGGAGAGACCATATAGTGGCTGAAAGACAAAGCTTGGATGTGGCTGAAACATGAAAATACCATATAGTGGCTGAATGAATCAGCTTGGATGTGGCTGAAGCATGAGGAATGAGGAAACCATAGAGTGGCTGAATGACAGCATGGAGGTGTTGGCAGCATGAGGAGACCATACAGTGGCTGAATGACACAGCGTGGAGGTGTTGGCAGGATGAGGAGACCATTTAGTGGCTAAATGACACAGCGTGGAGGTGTTGGCAGCATGAGGAGACCTTATAGTGGCTGAATGACACAGCTTTGATGTGGCTGAAGCATGAGGAGACCATATAGTAGCTGAATGACACAGAGTGGAGATGTTGGTGTTTCGCCTGTCGTGAGCGCTCTCTGTCCCCTATGTTGGCATGGCTGAGATACGCATCGCGGGACGCGCCCGCATGCAAGTCTCAGCCTGTCACTCACCCTCCTCAGTATCAGCGTCCTTCCTACCCTGTAGCCCCGGCACACATGCCTCCGCCTCCTAGGGCGCGTGCTGGAGCTCTTACTCTTAAAGGGCCAGTACCCAATTAATTAAAGTGCTTGCACCTGTCCCGTGCTCCATAAATCTCTGCTTCTCCCTGCTTTCCCTGTTGGATTTTGGTAGTCTATGCCATTGTGAATTCCTGTGTCCCTGTGCTCCTGTTACTGTGTATCTGTTCCTTGCTGCCCTATCTTCCCTTTACCTGTGTTTCCTGCCTGACCTTCTGGCATCTTGCCATGTCCTGCCAGTTACCTTCTGTGCCACGCCACCCTCCAGCCACCTGTGTGGATGAGTCGTGCCAGGGGTAGCGATCTGGGTGCCACCTGCTGCAGCAAGACCATCCCAGCTCTGGTGAAACCAGTGGCACCTTAGACTCCACTCCGTGGCACGGCAAAAGTCTCCATCCACACAGGCCTAGAGGATCCACCACCTGCCTTGATTCCTAACAGTAAGATCCAGCCATGGATTCCACTGGGATGCCTTTGCCAGATGACTCGGATCTTCCGTCCGTTGTGGCCCAGCAGTCGCAGCAGTTAGCCTGTCAGGCGCAACAACTGAACCAACTCACAGCCATGATGCAACAGCTCCTTTCTGCGCAGCAGCAACAACAGCAGCAGCCACCTGTTCCTGAGTCTCCTCCTGTGCCTGCAGCTTCTCCGGGGACCCAGCTTCATTTGTCCTTGCTTTTTAAGTATGACAGAGACCCCAAGCTGTGTAGAGGTTTTTTGCACAGTGTTCTGTCCATCTTGAACTCTTGGCAGATCTGTTCCCAACGGAGCGTGCTAAAGTGGCGTTTGTCTTCAGTTTACTGTACGGAAAAGCCCTGGCCTGGGCTACTCCTCTCTGGAATTGTAGAGATCCGGTCTCCTTTAACCTGTCAGCATTCCTTACTAAATTCCGCCAAGCTTTTGAAGAATCCACGCGAGCCTCCTCTGCCGAGATGGCTCTATTGAACCTTTGCCAAGGAAACTCCCCCATTAGCGACTACGCGGTTCAGTTCCGCAATCTTGCCTCAGAACTTTCCTGGAATGACGAGGCCTTGTGTGCTACCTTTCAAAAAGGACTTTCCCCTCGAATCAAGGATGCTCCCGCTGCACGAGATTCTCCGAATAACCTGAGTGAACTTATTCATTTGGCCACCTGTATTGATGTGTGTTTTGCTGAGAGGCAGGAAGAACTTCACTTGGAAGGAGAACCTGCCTGAACACAGCGCTTACCCTGACTGGCACTCGTGTTCCAAAATCCACCTCTACTATCTACTTTGCCTCCTGCTGAAAAGGCTATGGAAGTGGACTGCTTTTGCTTCACGCCACAGGAAAGATCCCGTCGACGCAATGAGAATTTGTGCTTATATTGTGCCAGTCCGGAGCACTTTCTAAAAGACTGTTCTGTACATCCTTCGCATCCGGGAGAACGTTCTCATCTTTGTCAAGTTGGAGTGACATCCCTTGGTGTGCATACTTTTTCTCCTCACTTGACCACCCTGGTTCAAGTGTTCACCTCTGCTAGGACTTCTTTCATTGCTTCTGCTCTCTTGGACTCCGGTTCCACTGGTAACTTCATTGGTGCCTCCCTGGTCCATAAAAACCGTCTTCCAGTGTCTCGTCTTACCAAGCCCTTCCACATCTCTTCTGTACATGGACAAAATCTGAACTGTATAGTGCAATTTCGCATGGACCCCCTCGACATGCATGTAGGAAATTTGCATGAGGAGCAAATTGTATTCTATGTACAACCACAGTGTACTTCAGAGCTTCTTCTTGGTCTTTCTTGGTTTTGACGCCATTCTCCACATCTCGACTGGAAGACCGGAGAAATCACTTGTTGGGGACCATATTGCTAAGATCACTGTCTGGTTCCTCCTGTGTTATATTCTGTCAGACATAAAGTCTTAAATTTGGGACATTCTTCCTCGCCTGTTGGTCACCTTAAAAGATTCCTCGATAAGAGAAGACTCCTCGATTGAAGCCTGCCACTTCCTTACAGCCTTTACCCCATGGTCTCATGTAGTGGGAAACTCTTTGAGTCCCAAGGAAGAGGGGGAGACCAAAAAGGGGGGGATACTGTTACACCTGTGCTCCGGCTGGACCCGCTGGCCATGAGCGCTCACTGTCCCTGCTGTCGGCGGGGCTAAGATCCGCATCGCGGGACGCGCCCACATGCGAATCTCAACCCGTCACTCACCCTCCCCAGTGTCAGTGTCCTTCCTTCCCTGCAGCCCCAGAGCACGTGCCTCCGCTTCCTAGGGCGCACGTGTCGGAGCTCTTACTCTTAAAGGGCCAGTACCCAATTAATTAAAGTGCTTGCACCTGTCCTCTGCTCGATAAATCTCTGCTCTTCCCTGCTTTCCCTGCCGGATCTTTGGTAGTCTATGCCATTGTGAAGTCCTGTGTCCCTGTGCTCCTGTTACTGTGTATCTGTTCCTTGCTACCCTATCTTCCCTTTAACTATGTTACCTGCCTGTCCTTCTGGTATCTTGCCACATCCTGCCAGTTACCTTCTGTGCCACGCCACCCCCCAGCTACCTGTGTGGACGGGTCGTGCCAGGGGTAGCGACCTGGGTGCCACCTGTCGCAGCAAGACCATCCTGCTTTTCGGCGGGCTCTGGTAAAAACCAATGGCACCTTAGACTCCGCTCCCTGGCACAGCTCGAGTCTCCATCTACACAGGCCCAGAGGATCCACCATCTGCCGTGATTCCTAACAGTTGGCAGCATGAGGAGACCATATAGTGGCTGAATGACACAGCATGGAGGTGTTGGCAGCATGAGGAGACCATATAGTTTCTGAATGACACAGCCTGGAGCTGGCAGCAGCATGAGTAGACACTAGGACTTCACAATCCCTGAGATTAAAAGATAAATTTTGAAATTAGCTAGTACTACCATAACATTTTTCAAACCATATTGTAACACTCATGTTTCAGAAGACAGGAACCCAGGTGGATGTGGATCTGCTGGACCTGTGTGGCAGATGACTTGGACCATACCAGGGAGCGAAGTCTAAGGTGCCGCTGGTTTTCACCAGAGCCCGCTGCAAAGCGGGAAGGACTTGCTGCAGCAGGCGGCACCCAGGTCGCTACCCCTGGCACAGCTCGACCACATAGGCGGCTGAGTAGATGCAAGGCACAGGAGGGATAAGACAGCTCATAGTCAGGATAGCAAAAGGTCAGGGCAGGCGGCACAGTAGCGTAGTCAGGAACGTAGCAAATGGTCAGTAGGCAGACTGCAAGGAGCAAGGTCAGGTCACGGAGCAAAAGATCAGATACACAGCAAGGCAATAATAGGAAAGCTTTCTGTCAGGCTCAAGGCAACAAAGATCCAGCAGGGAAGTGAGGAGGGTTCAATTTATCATTGAGCCAAAAGTGAATTACACTAAGGAGCGCACTGGCCCTTTAAATCTTAAAGCTCCAGTGCACGCGTGCCCTAGGGGACGGGGACACACGTGCCAGAGCAGAGAGGAGTAGGAGAAGCACCAGGTGAATGACAGACTGGAGCTCGCATGCGGGCATGTCCCGCGATGCGAGTCCCAGCCCCACCGGCAGCAGGTAATGGGACCATGCGCTCACGGCCAGCATATGCGGCCAGAGTGCATAACGTAACACATATATTGGCTGAATGACACAGCCTGGAGGTGGCTGAAGCATGAGGAGACCATATAGTGGCTGAAATACACAGCTTGGAGTTGTCAGAAGCATGAGGAGACCATTGAAATGGAAATAGAAATTAAAAATTTTGAAATTGAAATTGACGATTTTGAAATTGAAATTTTTACTCCCAAGTTTTAGGGTACCGGGCCCCGGCGTGTGTGTACAAAGGACCAAATCTGACAAGGAGTCACATGTCACATGGCAGCACAATGACCGAGCCTGGAGGTGGCATCAGTATGAGGAGACCATATAGTTCTTAATGACACAGCCTGGAGCTGGCACCAATATGAGTAGACATTAGGGCTTCACAATCCCTAAGATTAAAAGATTAATTTTGAAATTTAAATTGAAGATGTATGGTGCCTGTCACACACTTCGCTCCGTCCGCAAGCACCAGCCGTGAGCGCATGGTCCCTGAATCCCCGACTGCCAGCGGGGCTGGGATTCGCATTGCGGGAAGTGCCCGCATGGGTATCCCAGCCCGTAACTCACCATGCTCCACTGCTACCTCCTCTTCTGTGTCTCAGCTCCGGCGCGCGTGTACCCGTCTTCTAGGGCGCGTGCGCTGGAGCTCTGAAATTTAAAGAGCCAGTACGCCCATAATTAGTTGTTACACCTGACACTACATTATAAATTCCCTGCACCTCCCACACTTCCCTGCCAGATCTTCAGTGTCCCTAGCCTGATATTAAGCGTTCCATAGTGCCTGTTGCCTTACCCGTGTATCCAGAATGGCGTCACCTCTTGGAAGGCTCTGTACACCCACTTACTATCTATTACGACAACAAGAACTTTCTCTATCTCCAGTCTGCCCATTATCTCAACCCCCGACAGGCTCGTTGGTCTCTGTTGTTCTCTAGATTTAACTTTTTAATCCATTTCCGTCCTGCAGAGAAGAATCTTCGAGCCAATGCTCTGTCCAGATCCTCTGATGTTCAAGGCCTGAAATCTCATTCTCAACATATTATTCCCCCTGATCGCCTCATCCCAGCAGCGCCAATGAGTCTTCAGCACTTGCCACCAGGGAAGACTTATGTACCTCCTCGTTTATGACTCCGAGTCCTGAAATGGAGTAATTCCTCTCTTATGGCCGGTCATGCTGGAATTGACCATACAAGTCCATACAGCTCATCGCCCGACAGTATTGGTGGTCCACTTTAAAACAGAATGTCGTTGATTTTGTCCGATCTTGTTCAGTTTGTGCCCGGGACAAGACCCCTCGTTCCAAGCCTGCTGGTCTACTTCATCCTTTGCCATTTCCAGAGCAGCCTTGGACCGATATTGCAATGGACTTTATTACTGATCTTCCCTCCTCGAGGCAGAAATACGGTCATTTGGGTTGTTGTGGACCGGTTCTCTAAAATGGCTCATTTTGTACCTCTACCAGGGTTACCATCTGCACCACAGCTTGTCAAGTTATTCCTTTGCCATATCTTCCGCCTGCATGGATTGCCCTCTCATATAGTCTCCGACCATGGAGTCCAGTTTGTCTCTAAGTTTTGGAGGGCTCTCTGTTCACATCTTCAAGTTAAACTGGATTTTTCTTCGGGTTACATCCCACAATCCAATAGACAGGTTGAAAAGGTGAACCAAGTCTTGGGAGACTATCTCCGCAATTTTGTTTTTGCTCGCCAAGGCGACTGGGCCGATTTATTACCCTGGGACGAGTTTTCCCACAACCATAATGATTCCGAAGCCACTGGGTCTTCACCCTTCTTTGTGGTCTATGGACTTCATCCTCGTCCTCCTCTACCCTTGTCTACTTCCTCCGGAGTTCCCATGGCGGATGAAAAAGTGCGGAATTTCGTCTCCATCTGGCAGAAGACTCGTCACTCTCTTCTACATGCCACTACTCGTATGAAAACGCAAGGGGACAAGAAAAGACGCCCTCCTGGGGACAAAGTGTGGTTGTCTTCCAAGTTTATCCACTTTAAGGTACCCTGTTATAGGCTGGGTCCTCGCTATTTGGGTCCTTACAAGATCAAAAAAAGTTGAAACCCTGTGGCTTATTTTCTCCATCTGCTTTCCTCTCTCCGGATCCAGAATTCTTTTCATGTAACTCTCTTAAAACCTGTTATCCATCACTCCTACTCCCATCTCTGGTACCTCCAATATTAATATCATCAAATAAATTCTGGATTCCAAGTTTGTCAGAGGAAAAAAAAAATTCCTTGTGGATTGGGAAGGATTTGGCTCAGAGGAAAGGTCTTGGGAGCCACAGGACAACATTCTGGACCGAGACCTTATCCACAAGTTCTTGTCCTCAAAAAAGAGGGGGGGACCAAAAGGGGGGGGGGGGGGGTAATGTCACACACTGCGCTCTGGCTGCAAGGACTGGCGGTGGTGAGCACATGGTCCCTGAATCCTCGACTGCCAGCGGGGCTGGGATTCGCATTGCAGGATGCGCCCGCATGCTCCACCATGCTCCACTGCAGCCTCCTCCTCTGTGCCTCAGCTCCAAAAATCTGAAATTTAAAGGGCCAGTACACTCATAATTAGTTGCTACACCTGACACTAAATTATAAAGCGTTCTATATTGCCTGTTGCCTTACCCGTGTATCCAGACCTTCCGCTGCGTTATTTGACTTTGCACCTTTTCTGCCTGCCTTGACCTTCTGCTACGTTTGACTGCGCTACTGCCTCATACTTCAGTACCTCGCCTAGCCCAGCTACCTGTGTGGTCAAGCCGTGTCGGGGGTAGCGATCTGGGTGTCGCCTGCCGCAGCAAGCCCATCCTGCCTTACGGCGGCTCTGGTGAAGACCAGCGGCACCTTAGACTCAGCTCCCCGATACGGTCCGAGTCATCAGCCACACAGGTCAGAGGATCCACATCCTGCTCTGTAACAGTACCTAGTGCTACCATAAACATATATATAGGTAACGTCCTAGGCCCAGCAGCATCACTAAAGCATATAGTTGCTGAATGACACAGACAAGAGCTGGCAGCAGCATGAGTACACAATAGGGCTTCACAACCCCTAAGATTAAATGATGAATTTTGAAAGTTCCATTGAAGATGTATGGTACCTAGTGCATTGATAAACATATATAGGTGATGTCCTAGGCCCAGCAGCATCCCTAATTCATGTAGTTGCTGAATGACACAGGTTGGAGCTTGCTGAAGCATCAGTTAACCATATATTGGATGAATGGCACAGCCTAGAGGTGGCTGAAGCATCAGTAAAACATATACTGGATGAATGGCATAGCCTGGAGGTGGCTGAAGACTCTGTAAACCATATGTTGGATGAATGGCACAGCCTGGAGGTGGCTGAAGACTCTGTAAACCATATGTTGGATGAATGGCACAGCCTGGAGGTGGCTGAAGACTCTGTAAACCATATATTGGATGAATGCCACAGCCTGGAGGTGTTGGCAGCATGAAGAGACCTTATAGTAGCTGAATGACACAGTGTGGAGGAGTTGGCAGCAAGAGTAGACCATATAGTTCCTGAATGACACAGCCTGGAGCTGACAGCAGCATGAGTAGATACTAGGGCTTCACAATCACTAAGATTAAAAGACGAATTTTGAAATTGTAATTGAAGATTTATGGTAGCTAGTGCTACCATAAAAATGTTTAGGACAAGGCCCAGCAGCATCAGTAAACCATTTATTGGCTAAATGACACAGCCTGGGGTTGGCTGAAGCATGAGAAGAGACCATATAGTGGCTGAATGAGACAGCCTGGAGGTGGCAGCAGCATCAGGAGTCCTGAAAGTGACCCTGTGACGGAGTGGTGCAGTGTGTAGCAATACCAGTACTAAGCGACGGAGATAGGTGAAAAAAGGCCTGATGCGGAAGAAGGCACTATCCATATTTGTGAAGTATTGGTGTGGCACCATGATCAATCTACTCTCATGCATCAGGCATTGGTGGTTGGAAATCCTGGCTGATCCATGCCTGATTCATCTTCACAAAGGTCAGTCTCTTCACATTTTTCATGGACAGACGAGTTCTCCTTGGGGTGACTATGGCCCCAGATGCAGTAAACACCCGCTCTGATATCACACTACTGGACAGGACAGCTTTTACAAGGGAAAACTCTGCTAGTTGCAGCCACAAATCAAGTTTGGCTGCCCAGAAGTCCAGTGGATCTTCAAGGTGTGTTGGCATGGTCATGTCAAGGTATGCCACCACCCGGCTCCGGCTCCAGGTGTACCTGCTGCTGATGAGTTGCTTCACTATACGGGTGAAGAAAGCTACTCATCAGCGTCTGTAGACTCAGGCTGCTGCTGATGGAGCTGGTACTGCTCCTGCCACCCCACCCCTCCCAAGCAGCCATGGCAGATGAAGGTGAGCGCAGGGCCCCCCCCCCCCCCCCCCCCAAGTCAGACCTGCGAGAGGATGGACAATGGCGCCGATAGGCATCGGCCAACTGACTAAATAGGATGCCACTGTAGTAGGTCACTTTGTCCTCCCTCTCAGTGGGTGTAAAAAAAAGGCCCCTATTTTGTGGCGGTAGTGAGGGTCCAATAAGGTGGAGATCCAGAAGTCATCCTGCTGCCGAATGGTGACAATTCAGCTGTCCCTACGCAAGCAAGTGAGCATGCATCGTGCCATTTGTGCAAATGACTCCCTGCCTCCATCCCCACTGCATACTGCCACGGTGTGTCTGGGTCTTCTTTCTCGCCTTCATCATAAACCTCTAGCTCCTCTGGCTGCCCCCGCTTCTCCTCTCCTGTCAGATTACTTGAAAAACTGACCATTTGGCAAAACCTAAACTGTGCTCCACTGTGCCCCTCCCCCTCCTCCTCCAGTTCAGCCCCCACAGGGCTCGTGTGGCCGTCAGATGTATGCGATATGTCTCCAGTGCCCTGACCAGCCATCATTGCCAATACGTGTTGTAAGAAATGACGCCATTCATCTAGTAATCCTGGTGACTTACTAACAATGTGGCTTCCTCAAAGGGCCTGAGCAAACGGCAGGTGTCACGTATGAGTTGCAACTGTTTCACATTGAAGTTACACAAGGGAGTACCTATATCTCTGTTCCTACAGTTGGTCCAACATATGGGGGGTGGGGGATACCGTTTTGACGCTGCAGCTCAGGGAGGGTGTACTTTGTGGTGTACGATAGTATTGAGCGGCATAGGCCATATTCGAATTTGCGATATTTTGCGAATCTATGGACAAATATTCGTCATATATTCGATAAATTTGCAAATTCGGAATATTCACATTTTATTTTCGCATATGCGAAAATTAGCATATAAAATTAGCATATGCGAAAATGTGCATGTGTGAAAATTAGCATATGCTAATTTTTACATATGCGAAAATTTGCACGCCAGTCTCACACAGTAGTATTAGAGCCTTCTTTACACCACACAAGCTGGAAGCAGGGAGGAATGATCACTGTGATGTGTACTGTAAAAAAAAAAATATAAAAAAAAAGAATATTCGTAATTACGAATATATAGTGCTATATTCGCGAATATTCGCGAATTCGCGAATATGCGATATTTGCAAATAAAATTCGCATTGCGAATATTCACGAGCAACACTAGTGTATGAGTGGCTGAAGTGCATGCAAAGTTTCCTTCCCATTGGTAGGATGTCTTCCAAATGGGGGGAACACTTCAGGAACTGCTTCACATCCAGATTGAACACATATGCCATGCACAACACATGGTACAGCCTTCCCAGTCGCAGCGCATGCAAGATGTTCTTCCCGTTGTCAGTCACCATGGTTCCCATTTCCAGTTTTCATGGAGTAAGCCATGCTCGGATTTCTTTACGAATTACGTTTAGCAGTTCCTCCCCTGTGTGACTCCAGGGACAACTGGAGGGACAACAGAAGGAGGGTATGACACACAGCTTCCTTCAGCTGAGGTGGTGGAGCCTTGGCTGGCTGAAAGAGGGAGCGGCGTGCCACTGGGTGATACAGCAGTCTGGACCACTACATCGGAGCCATGGTTCTCCCAGGTCGCTTTAAGGGGGTGAAGCAAATGTTGAAGCAGGGCCGTGGTGCCAACATTGGCAGCCTGGCCACACTTCACCTTCTGCCGACATTTCTTGCATGTGGCTACGTGAACTTCCTCCGGATGCTTGATGAAAAACTGCCACACCGCCAAGTAGCTGATTTTCCCACCAAACGTCTGCACCAATTGACTGCTACTGCCACCTTCTCCAAGAACCCCTTCCACTACCTCCCGGGAAGGTAGGCTGTAGCGAAGCAGGTGGTCTCCCCAGGCACGTTTGGCTCCAGAATTTCCACTCCTGCCACCATGCTGACTGCCAACCATGCTACCACTTTGCTGGCTCAGCTGCTGCCTCACAGGCAACCTGCAAATCTCTTCACTTGATGATGAAGCCCCTTCTGCACCCGGCTCCCAATTGCGATCGGCTTCATCATCATCAAAAAGTGTCTGCATGTCACTGATGTCCTCCTCAGGTTCCTCAACAGCGTCTGCTTCAGGAAACTGAACTCTGGCAACACCGCCTCCCATGCCACTCTCCTCATCACTAATTGCCCGCCTAGCGGGGGAAAAGATGGATATCTCCTCCCCTTCTTGTCTGGGCAGTAGCTGCTGACTGTCCTCTATTAGATCGTCCTCAGTAGAGATGAGCGAATTTACAGTAAATTCGATTCGTCACGAACTTCTCGGCTCGGCAGTTGATGACTTATCCTGCATAAATGAGTTCAGCTTTCAGGCGCTCCCGTTTGCTGGAAAAGGTGGATACAGTCCTAGGAGATTCTTTCCTAGGAATGTATCCACCTTTTCCAGCCCACCGGAGCACCTGAAAGCTGAACTAATTTATGCAGGATAAGTCATCAACTGCCGAGCCGAGAAGTTCATGACGAATCGAATTTACTGTAAATTCGCTCATCTCTAGTCCTCAGTAAATAGTTTTCACAGTATCTAGGTCCTTGACAGATTAACAGGTACAAAATAATACACTACTTAGATGTACGTATGTGGTATTCACTTATAAGAGCAGAAAAATGTGGTACAGCACGCTTAAAACACTGTATTTTAGTTAAACACCAGCCGGTGATTACTTTTGCCTGGACTTTCACAGTATCTAGGCCCTTGACAGGTTAACAGGTACAAAATAATACACTACTTAGATATGTATGTGGTATGTACTTATGAGGGCAGAGAAATGGGGTACAGTACGCTTACAAAAACATATTTTAGTAAAACACCAGCCAGTGATTACTTTTGCCTGGACTTTCCTAGTATCTTGGCCCTTGACAGATAAACAGGTACAAAATAGTATACTACTTAGATGTAGGTATGTGGATGTGCACTTATGCAGAAAAATGTGCTACAGTATACTTAAAAAGTATCTGAATACAACACCAGCGGTGAGTACTTTTGCCTGGACTTCCACAGTATCTAGGCCTTTGACAGATTAACAGGTCTAAAATAGTACACTACTTAGATGTAGGTATGTGGTATGCACTTATGAGGGCATAAAAATGCGCTACTGTACTCTTCAAAAATTATTTGAGTAAAACACCAGCCGGCGATTACTTTTGGCTGTCCTTTCACAGTATGTAGGCCCTTGACAGATTAACAGGCACAAAATAGTACACCACTTAAATGTAGGTATGTGGTATGCACTTATGAGGGCAGAAAAATGCGCTACTGTACACTTGAAAACTCTGTATTTTTGTAAAACACCAGCCGGTGATTACTTTTGCCTGGACTTTCACAGTATCTAGACCCATAACAGATTAACAAGTACAAAATAGTACACTACTTAGATGTACATATGTGGCATGCAGTTATGCACTTATGAGGGTAGAAAAATGCGGTACAGTACGCTTAAAAATAATTATTTTAGAAAACACCTGCCGGTGATTACTTTTGCCTGGACTTTCACAGTATCTAGGCCCTTGACAGATTAACAGGTACAACACAATACACTTCTTAGATGTACGTATGTGGTATGCAGTCATGCACTTATAAGGGCAGAAAAATGCGGTACAGTACGCTTAAAAAAAAATATTTTCATAAAACACCAGCCGGTAACTACTTTTGCCTGGACTTTCACAGTATCTAGGCCCTTGACAGATTAACAGGTACAAAATAGTACACTACTTAGATGTACATATGTGGTATGCACTGATGAGGGCAGAAAAATGCGGTACAGTATGCTTTAAAAAAAAAAATCCTTACACCAGCAGAACACAACAGTGCTGCAGCACAAAATAGCTGTGTACTAAACACAAAATGGCTCTCTGTCAAAAACTATTAGGAATAGACTGCTGGGTATTATACAGTCTACAGCAGGGTTCTCAAACTCAAATTATCTGGGGGCCACTGGAGGTAGTAGCTGGGTGAGGCTGGGCCGCATGCGTCCCTTACATATAATGCCCCCATCATGCACCCCTTACATATAATGCCCCCATCATGCACCCCTTACATATAATGCCCCCATCATGCGCCCCTCACATATAATGCCTCCATCATGCTGCCCTCATCATCCACCAGCAACACCCCCCACCAGCAGTAGCAACCCAATCATCCACCAGCAACCCCCCACAGCAGGTTCCCCACATTAGGTAGTAGCAGGTTCCCCACATTAGGTAGAAGCAGGTTCCCCACATTAGGTAGTAGCAGGCTCCCCACATTAGGTAGTAGCAGGTTTCCCACATTAGGTAGAAGCAGGTTCCCCATATTAAGTAGAAGAAGGTTCCCCACATTAGGTGGTAGCAGGTTCCCCACATTAGGTAGAAGCAGGTTCCCCACATTAGGTAGTAGCAGGTTCCCCACATTAGGTAGTAGGAGGTTCCCCACAATAGGTAGTAGCAGGTTCCCCACATTAGGTAGTAGCAGGTTACCCACATTAGGAAGTAGCAGGTTCCCCAAATTAGGTAGAAGCAGGTTCCCCACATTAGGTAGTAGCAGGTTCCCCACATTAGGTAGTAGCAGGTTCCCCACATTAGGTAGAAGCAGGTTCCCCACATTAGGTAGTAGCAGGCTCCCCACATTAGGTAGTAGCAGGTTCCCCACATTAGGTAGTAGCAGGTTCCCCACATTAGGTAGAAGCAGGTTCCCCACATTAGGTAGTAGCAGGCTCCCCACATTAGGTAGAAGCAGGTTCCCCACATTAGGTAGAAGCAGGTTCCCCACATTAGGTAGTAGCAGGCTCCCCACATTAGGTAGTAGTAGCAGGTTCTCCACATTAGGTAGTAGCAGGCTCCCCACATTAGGTAGTAGTAGCAGGTTCTCCACATTAGGCAGAAGCAGGCTCCCCACATTAGGTAGAAGCAGGCTCCCCACATTAGGTAGGCAGCAGGTTCCCCACATTAGGTAGAAGCAGGTACCCCACATTAGGTAGACGCAGGTTCCCCACATTAGGTAGTAACAGGATCCCTACATTAGGTAGTAGCAGGATCCCTACATTAGGTAGTAGCAGGTTCCCAACATTAGGTAGTAGCAGGTTCCCCACATTAGGTAGTAGCAGGTTCCCCACATTAGGAAGTAGCCAGTTCCCCACATTAGGTAGAAGCAGGTTCCCCACATTAGGTAGTAGCAGGTTCCCCACATTAGATAGTAGCAGGCTCCTCACATTAGGTAGTAGCAGGCTCCTCACATTAGGTAGTAGCAGGTTCCCCATATTAGGTAGTAGCAGGTTCCCCACATTAGGTAGAAGCAAGTTCCACACATTAGGAAGTAGCAGGTTCCCCACATTAGGTAGTAGCAGGTTCCCCACATTAGGTAGAAGCAGGTTCCCCACATTAGGTAGAAGCAGGTTCCCCACATGTGACTCTCACCCACAAACACAGACAGACACACACACAGACAGACACACACAGACAGACACCCACACAGGCTTACACAGACAGACAGACACACATGCTCACACACACAGACAGACAGACACCCACCCACACATGCTCACACACACCGATAGACACACATGCTCACACACACAGACAGACAGACACCCACACATGCTCACACACACAGACTGACACCCACACAGACAGACACCCACACATGCTCACACACACAGACAAGCTTACCTGTCCTGCGCTGTGCTTCTCCTCTCCGGCGTCAGCCTGACAAGTGACGTCACTGACGTCCTCCTGTGCGGGTCTGCGGAGGGACTTCACATGCGCGACATCCCTCATCAGATTCAGGCTGGCCGGCCAATCGGAGATGGGGAGGAGGATGGCGGGGTAAGTGAAGTCTTCCGGGCATTTAGTGCTGCTTGCCCGAAGCCGCGCTAAATGCCCGAAGAAGTTAATCACCCGGAGCTCGGAACTGCATATCCCGGGCGTCGGGCAAAACAAGACTAGTATAACCAGCAGATGATTTGTTGTGGAACAAAGACACAGAATTGAAAAATTATTCCTGCCTCCTCTGCTAAGGTTTATGAAGTTGAGGAAGCGTTTTGAAATGTATGAGGCAACACACAGCTATCTGCCCTTCTCTGTAATACAATGCTGAAGAAAGTGACTGAGAGGTTAATGGTTGCAGTAAAAATACTTTTCCGTGAAAAAAACACTGCTCTCTGTCCACCAGATTGCTGATCTGACTAGGATGTAAAATGGTGCTGGAATGAGCTTTTCTGTGTAACACACACACAGTGATGTCCTTCCTATCTCTATGCAGTGTAATGAATGATATGACGAGCCGCAAAATGGCTGCCGAAAAGATAGGTTTGTGACATCACAGGGGTGACTGGCTGCATCCTGCATGTAATTCAGGGTCATCCCGCCTACTTCCCTTCCCATGTTGCCTTCCCGCCTTCCCAGTGTTCCTTGCCCCATGTACTGACATGTGGATCCACCATTTTAGATGCCCTGGAGCCTGCACCACAGTAAATGGAGTTTAATGAAGCGATTCGCTCGATAGAATTGCAGCGATATTCACATTCGTTGCAAATTGAATATTTCATGAATTTCGTAAAGAATTTGGGTTCGTCAGCTTTGATGCGCTCATCTCTAGAGTTAACTGACAGGTGCCGCACCTTTTCAGGTACCAATCAGCACACCCGCATCACATTTGCAGGACACCAATTGTTTTTTAGGTCAGTCAGGAGCATTCAGAAGGTGTCCATGGCTTCCATGTTAAATTCACTAGTATTGCTGTGTGCTGTATAAGCAAATAAATGATTGCTCGTACAAGGGAATAAAAAAGTGTAAAAAATGATTACAATATTTTGTTTTGCTGCTTGCAGAAATGTCCAAACTATCATGAAGATATAACATTATTTATTCTACATGGCGAAGCCCCTCTACTTAAAAAATGTCAACAAGCTCTCCCTGCGAAAAAAATTAGCCCTTACACAGCTCTGTAGTTGGAGAAATAAAAAAGTTATTAAGGTCAGAATATGTTGATATGCTTTTTTTTTTTTTTTAAAAGAACAAACAAAAAATAAAAAGGATATAAAATGGGTACCATTAAAATCGTACTGACAGAATAAGGTTCAAATCTAATTTTTACTGTACAGTAATTTTGTTTGGATTTTATATGTTATATGAAAAAATTAAGGCCAATAAAAAGAACAAAAAAGAACAACCTGTCCATTAAAAAAAAAAAAAGCCCTCATGCAAGAATGTTGATGGAAAAATATAAAAGTTACGGATCTTAGAATTCAAGGTAAAAAAATATAAGTGAAAAAACATCACTGTGGCGGGAAAGGGTTAATATAGAAGTGCGACGTCTAGCGTAGAAATGCAAGTCTATGGGAGGGGGCGTGACCAACCCCCGCAGCTTGTAACGTTTACTTCCGAAGTGACTGGCCAGTGGAGTACCCCTTTAAGCCAAACATCCCGTCATCTACAGAAGAGACCAATGTCATTCCCAGCATAATACATGGAACAACTTTGAAAGAGATATAAAGACTGTCAATAAAGGTGCTTGCCCTATCGACAAGTCTGGTGGGAAAACATAAAGAAATAGAATAATAAATACATCTGCATACATATATGGAAACTAATACCTACAATAATACTACACAGTTGTGGGCTAATAGTTATAGCACCACAAAGAACAAAGTAACAAGGAGCCAATAAGGAATACAAGGACCAGAAATCACAAGGGAGAGGAGAGGGAATCAGGACAGACTCTTCTCCCAGCATAGAAGAAGACAACATTTAGTGAGGATAAAGAGAAGCTGATGTATTATTCATGCAGCTGCGATGGGTGTCTGACAGTGCACAGTGCTTGGGGAGCTGGGAGCTCTGCTGTCTCACTCTCTCTCTTTATCTCCCTTCACAGCTTGTAATTCAGACCAAATATCAGAGGAGTCTTGAAGATTAATTTGTGGAGATTTGCATGGCGGGGGAGGAGAGGAGGGGGATGTGTATGAGTGTATACATTGCTGTAATTGTGTTTGTCTACTTTATACACTATGTCATTCAATGCAAAGTCTGTCTGTGCATTTCAGTATAGATGTTAAAGGGGCTATCAAAGAAAACACTTCTTTTTATATATATATCAACTGGCTCCAGAAAGTTAAACAGATTTGTAAATGACTTCTATTACAAAATCTTAATCCTTTCAGTACTTATGAGCTCCAGAAGTTTAATTGTTTTTTTCTGTTTAAGTGCTCTCTGATGACACCTGTCTCAGGAACTGTCCAGAGTAGAAGCAAATCCCCATAGCAAATCTCTTCTACTCTGTGCAGTTCCCGAGACAAGCAGAGATGTCAGCAGAGAGCACTGCTGCTAGATAGAAAAAGAACAACTCAACTTCAGCAGCTGATAATTATTGGAAGCATTAAGATTTTTTAATAGAAGTAATTTACAAATCTGTTTAACTTAATCAATTGATATATAGAAAAAAAGTTTTTCACTGGAATACCCCTTTAATGCAATCATATACCTATCCCTTACATAGAAATGTATTAGAGATTATTCCAGCTTTTTGTTTTGATTATAAGTTTCAGTACTACTAAAAAAGAAATGAGTTGAATAGTTTGGCTACTGATACAATAACTTAGATAATATATATTATTATAATAATAATTATGTATAGCTGCATACTGTTTTTGTAAGTGGTGATACAATACAACTCCTTACACTGAGAAGTTTCCATTGTCCCCTAGCATTGGTTGCCATGAAAACGAAGTAGAGAGCAGGGACTCCTGCCATTTTGACAGGAGTCTCTGCTCCTCTGCTGTACACAGCAATGTACTATGTCTCTTAGTTTACTGTATGGAACACAGCGGTAAGTGGCCATACTCTGCGTCATCTCTTAACTCCTTACAGTCTCCCTGTGCTGTATATCTCGCCCCGGGAATGTGTAGGGCTGAATCCAAATTGTCATCAAATCTGAAACTAATTTAACTAAACCAATTTTGATAGGTCACAGGAAAGAAAGTTTGAGCCTACCTAGAGTGCCATTCGCAGCATTTAGATATGTGGTGTCTCAGAACAGAACATCTTCACTACCTGCTCTGTTGGGTGATTGTTAACCTCAAGATGTCTTTCTCTGACCCCAGTTTGAGTTTTAATGTATTGTTCTGTAAGAGTTAATTGTCTTTCTGTATGAAGGACTAGTAGTCTCAGCCAATCACGGTCAACCAGCCCTGCCTCCACACTGTCTCACAGACAGAAAGGAGCTCTAAGTTAGTCAATCTGGCCCTGCTTACCAGTCACCCGACCAGAACTTGCTACACTTCCTTCGCATGGATCCCCCTGTCCAGGGAAAAATCATGTCTTATTCAAGGCTTTGGGGGCAATAGCAGTGTCTGCTGGACCCCATATTAAAAATTGGATGAAGATGTGAATATCCTCTTGACCACACCTACCCCTTGTGTCCTCCCTGATGGTCTGCACTACAAATGGAATTCAGTCTGTGAAGAAGCTAGCTTATTTCTGTCATTGTCTGTTATCCATTGTCAAGAGTCACTAGTCAGAGTAAAGTCCAGAGTCAAGTCAGTCTAAATTGTCTTAACAAGTACTGCTAATTTCAGCATTCCCAGTAAAATGCGACTGTGGTTATTCACTACGTTCCAAGCATAATCCTGTCACCAGAACCTGAACTGTGCTTTTGCATTGTTCTCCTGCAACCTTTCTTCAGTAAACTTTACAAGTGCTTATCTAACATCCCTGCATTGAGGAGTTATTTCCCTGCACTTGGATATCGATGACTACTTTACTACTCCTGGCGTCATGAACATTCCACTAGTCAGCCAAGTATCTGTGTCATTGTAGTTCACATTACACGCCACCCCCAGCTTACCACAGACATCCACATCGATATTAGATTGAAAGGGGGATAATTCCCTGCACCCAGTGATCAGCTGTTTGAAGGTAGCCTTTGACATTCTGTATTACAGCAGTGACACCTGGATACTTATGGTCATCAATGCACAACCTAATCCATGATGATCTATGTTTAGTTCAGTAGATCATTGGGAATCAGGGTCTTATGGCTATTTGGGTATAAAAATGCAGTCATAAAATTAAATGAGCGCTGTCATTTTTGCTATTGCACTCCTTATGGTAAATAAACAATCTTTTTAATGTACTTTGTTTAAAATTTTTTTACTTTTCTATGTTAAATTTGTTTTTAAAAAAGCTGCCACTAGGTGTCTCCCTACTTGTCCAGAGCACATTTCCCCCCTATATCTTGCACAGACTTTGGATTCCTGCTGGCCTGGCAGAAGTCCAAAATCAGGAAATGCAGTCTGGAGTGCTGAGGGGTGTGTGTGCAGCCTTAGCCAATCATAGCTCATCTCACACATTGAACTGCTCTGGGCTGTGTGTAACAGAGTGAGGGAGGAAGTTCTCCTCTGTATGGCTTCAGATGATGTCACACCTGCTGGGGGAACGCCCCCTCCCAGTCTGTGAATCTGACTGAGCAGAAAATACAGAGCAATATAAAGGTAGAAAACTAAAAAAATAATTTTAAAAAATAAAGGCAGGGGTGGTTTATCATGATGAACTGAGAGGATTATAAAATTTAACAAGATCATGAGAGGTACTCTTTAAGGATCTTAATGGTGTAAGGGAGAGGTATATCAGTTGTGAGTGGTGGGGCTGGGAGAAGCAACGGGGACCACCCCAATGATTTAGGGCATCATTAAAGTGATAGCAGACAACCTTTAAAGAGTACCTGTCATTTGTAAAAACTTTTGACATGTCCAAACGAGCCGGGATATGTTTGCGCTGTCACACACTCCTCTCCCTGTATCTGTGTGATCGAGAAATTCTCATAGACTTATATGTCAAGTTCGTCTCCATCATGTGACATGGAGCTGGGAGAGAACGCATAATTCTCCTGGATCGTTCTCCTAAATGGTGGAGGTCTGGATACTCAGACCCCCGCCAATCCAAACTTTTGACATGTCACTAGTGCATGTCAAAAGTTTTATGCAAATTATAGTGGCCATTTAAAATAGCCTGAGATTAGAAAAAAGGAGCAGATTTTTTTCCTTGAAACAGCACCTTACATGTCCACAAGTCATGACTGCTACTGCATGTCAATGCCAATCACATTTACAGAGTCCATTTTAGGACATCGTCGGTCATCAGCCATAACTCCGTCCCACCTCCTCCCTCAGACCAATCGGTGTCATTCATCAGCCGTAACTCCGTCCCCAGTCAGGCGAAACAGCGTCCTCCCTTACACCAATCCTTCGTTAGTCGTCAGCCACAACTCCCTCCTCCCTCATCCGAAAGTCCCTCGTCCAAAACGCTGTCATTCCTCAGACGATTCTCCCTCAGATGAAACTTCCTGCCGCATAGCAGAGCCGACACTGCACAGCACTGTATAGCAGAGTTGAAACAGTAAAACTTGCACGTGTACTACAGACACTAAATGTGATACAGAGTCTTTATAGCAGAGCCGACACTGAATAGCATGTATAGCAGAACCCGTATAGCAGAGGGCCAACACTGACTCAGTTCTGCTACACGGCAGGAACGTTTTTCGTCTAAGAGATGAGGGAGTTTCGGATGAGGGAGTTTTGGATGAAGGAGTAGGGAGTTGCGACTGATGCCTGAAGGACATTGGTCCGAGGGAGGAGGTGGGACGGTGTTTCGCCTGATGACTGTCAGAGTTACGGCTGACGACTGACGACGTCCTAAAATGGACACCGTACCCATTAGTGGTGCTGAGCTGAAATAACAGGGATAGCCAAAGAACCTTTTTTTAACCTTGAATATTCCCTTCAAGGGTATGTTCAAACAATGGAATTTCCATGTGAAATTCCACATTGGAATTCCGCATGGATGTCCTCAGCATGACTATCAATGGGATTTTGTTGCGCTGTGCACACCTCAGAATTTCTGAGACAGCGCATTTCTGAGCAGTCCTATCACCGACATGTATTTTCCATGAGGACATTCTCCTGTGTGAACATAACCTTAGGGTAGGGTCACACATGCCGTAACTTCAATGGGTAGGAAAATATGCACAGCACATATACAGCACATGCGACCCTACCCTTAGGGCATGTTCACATGTACAGGATCTGTTGCATATTTTCTGCTGCGGATTTGGCTACCTATTGACTTCAAAGGTTAGCACAGTCAGCTGCAGAAATATGCAGCAGATCCTGTACGTATGAACATACCATAAATGGTCAAAAATTTTACAAATAAATAAATAAGAATAAATAAATAAAGTGGGTTTAATGACAAACTTCTGGACAATGCACAAACATGCAGATTCATTTAGAATTCCCCTTGAAGCAATTGGTGAATTGGGAGGTATCTCTCCAGGGAGAATAAATAAAGAATGAGATACATTTATTTTCTGACAAAAGGTTACAAGATTCATACTACCGTGTCATATATTCTGAAGAAACAATCCATTCCGCAGCATAAATATAGCCCTTATATTGTGTCTGGCTAATGAACTGATTCTTATTTATACACTGGAAACAAGAGTTATCGTCTCCAGCATTTATGTTAGAACCTTGTGTATCCAGTGAAGATTGGAGCCAACAGGTCACACGCTGGAGATAAGACATAATACGCTACTGGTTTAGCCTTGTGCAAGTGCTTGCAACTATAAATTGCGCGTGTGAAATAAGATCAGCAAAGTGAGAGTTTGTAGACAGCTAGGCAAATAGGTCACAAGTGGTCACTGAAGCCCAGGTGGGAGCAGAGATTACAGACGGATTAATAAAGCGCACAGATGCTGCAGGAGAAATAGGTTCGAAATGCCCTCAGCTGGCATCTGTGACAATTCATTTCTTTTTTTTTTTTTTCAACTGTAATTTTTATTGAGCACTTTGCAATACATAAGAAAAACAGGCCCGAAAATTGGGTCGAGAACATACAGGCTCAGAATTTTTCTTTTTTTTTTCATAAGTGCAAGGGGGGTACAAACAACGTATATGAAAAGCAGCTCCAGATCTCAGATACAGAAAAATAATGGCCGGCAGGGGGAATCAAGGGTAGGGGAGAGCAGGAAGACCAGAGATGTGGGGAGATCAAGGGGTGGGAGGGGAGAGCGAGGGGGGGGGGGGTGGGAGGGGGAGAAGGAAGGGGGGGAGTATAGAGAAGATCAGAACATCAAGATGAGTATAACTGCATTCAGGTACAGTGTTGGGAGTACAATGAGTCAAACCAGGGCTGCCACGTTTTGAGAAAAGTGTTATATGAGTGATTCGCTCGGCTAGTCATTTCTTCAAACCTACATATTTGATTAACCTTTGCTACCCAGTCCTGTAACACGGGAGGGGATGACTGAAGCCATCTCAGGGGGATTAACGACTTTGCAGCTGCCAGGAGATGAGTCACTAGAAGGTCAGAAGAGGGCATGTAAGATATAGAAGGGCAGCCCAGAGATAGGAATAACATAGTCCAGAGTACAATATATCGGAAGAAAACAGCGACGAACAGCCTCCTGAGGTGGGAGAGTCGCCACCCGGGCCCCCTGGGGGATCCCCAAAGGGCAGTACCTCCGCTTCAGGAGGAACTGTTCGTCACACACAAATTTCAAGAGAGAGGCGGCTGTCATGAGGCAGAGGTTCACCAATAGAGGGTATCCGGACCACATACTGTCCAGGGCGTACCAGTCAGCACTTAGAACACCTAGAAATGAGCTTCTTATACCAAGAACTAGGACTGACACATCCACAAGTGCTAGAATCATTGGCACCTTCGACAGAAGGGCACTTCAAGTGAGAGAAATTATTAATCATCACTGGAATATCCTAGGGATGGACCCGGACCTCCGGGATATTGTTGGCCCGAACCCACAAATCACATATCGACGGGGCAAGAGCATAGGAGATCTGGTGGTCCGGAGCCATCTTGAACCAGAACAGACATCACAAAACTGGCTCAATAGACTATCAGATATCTCAGGCTGCTTTAGATGTGGCCATTGTAGAGCATGCCAATATGTTGAGAAGAGTGACAAGGTACCCAACATACAGGGAGAAGTGATACCCATTAGAGAATTCATTAACTGTTCATCCAAATGCATCATATATATTGGAATATGCACTTGTCCCCACATGTGGGGAAGACTATGAGGGAATTCAGAAAAAGAATTCTTGAGCATATTGGGGACATAAGAAACCATTGAGTTACATCTGTGGCAACCCATATCAACCAACAGCATTTGGGTGACCTGAGATCAATTAAATTCATGGGGATTGACCGGATTATCCCCTCTCAGAGGGGTGGAGATACAGATACACTTCTACTCCAAAGGGAATGCCACTGGATTTATCAACTTGACTCAATGGCCCCCAAAGGTCTAAATGAACATTTAAATTTTGGGTGTTTCTTATAAATGGTATGTGGTGGGACAATGGGTGACTCCTAGGTAGATAGGGACGACCTTAGAGGGTCGACAGGATTTAGTAGTCACCTCTTATCTACTATAGGGCATATAGTCACCTAATAGGAGGTTCCTGAGCGGGACCGCCCTTTTTAGGGCGGCCACCCCGCCTAGGCTTTAGGGTTAAAGAATAGGGCAATTTAGGGACAGTGTAGATCCTTTAGGCCCACGCCTTGTTCCCGTCCCCCCACCTTACTATAGGGACCCCCTTGGTTAGGGACTGTCCCACCTACTACCATTCACCCTGCTCAGTTTGGGCTGTTGTGGAGATGTGGGTGAATTATAACTATCCCCCCCCCCCCCCAGCTCTACAATACCTTCCACTTTTACTCAGGACTGTACTTGTATACATACCCTGCCCTTGGTTTTAATACACCCCTTACTCATGACAGATTTAGGCGCCTCTCTCTACTGTATTAATGTTGCACTAAATGCACAATGTTGACAGCTACATTTACATAAAAGTAACTTTATCTCAGATGAATTGTCGCAACTTATTCCCTCTCAAAAAACTGGGGTTGGTTGCGACAATTTAGTAATGTATTAATAATCTCAGTGCCCATGAATGTAGAAATTGATGCACGGCTAAACGGCCTATAAGCCCTAACTTTAAAATCGTCATAATCCGGAACGGAGGCTTCAGAATGAATGCCACTGTATATCCTTATTGGACACGCCCCCTCTGTTCAGCGCGTCACAGAGAACGGGCGCAGTGGCGCGCATATAACCTCCGGCCCTTGCCGGAAGTGACGACAGACGCCGACAGTTCACACACCGGAGTGAACAGAGCTGGACGGAGCCAGCTCCCTGCGCCACAGCAGGTTGTCGCGCCCGCCCCGCAAACCAGGGATCCTTGAGTAAACTTTGGATCAATGATGATACGTGATCCAGACTTTCTCCTGCAGGGCGCAACCTTGAATAGTGTATTTTTGCTTTTCTTACAGGTGGACCAACGGATAGAGTCCTGGCCTATAATACAGGGACAGAGTCTTGTTATTTATATATACCTGCTGCTTTTCCCTACAGGATTTATAGTGATATGAGAATATTGTTATTGCAGATGGATGACCTGTTTCCTACGCCAAGGACCTCTTTAATACTTCCTTTGATTTGATATACCGATTGTATATACATAATACCTGTCAATCTGACTTATCTTCTCTGTACATATTATATGCCTCCCTGAGGACGCCATATAAATTCATGGCAGAAACGCGTCGGTGGTATAATATAATAGTGGTATGATATGCTGCTAACTTTGGTAACTTATAGTTACTAAGTAGCTGTGGCACAGTTTGAGCGTCTCCTCCGATCCTGGAAGGTTACTGCTCCTGATGGTCTACATCTATTCTATTTTTTAAGTTAATTTTTATGCACTACCCTGAACACTTATACTTTTTCTGTTCTTTTGACATATTGAAGCAATCAAACCCAGATCGGACATGATGGAGCAAGGTAAGGGGGTCTCCGCTCGTGTCCTAGCTGATTGGAACATCGCGATTTTATCATGATGTCCCGATCAGCCCGACTGAGCTCCCGGGAAGCATTTACTTTCACTTTCAGATGCGGTGGTCAACTTTGATCGCCGCGTCTGAAGGGTTAATAGCGTGCGGCACAACGATCGGTGCCGCCCCCTGTTAGCCCAGGGTCCCGGCTATGACTAGATTTCTGGCTCTCACAGACCTGTAACTTCTTTAAGAGTCTCCTCTGTCCTCCACTCGTTACCTGCATTAATGGCCCCTGTTTGAACTTATCAATATAAAAGACAACTGTCCACAACCTCAAACAGTCACACGCCAAACTCCACTATGGCCAAGAGAGCTGTTGAAGGACACCAGGCTGGGAAGACTGAATCTGCAATAGGAAAGCAGCTTGGTGGGAAGAAATCAACTGTAGGAGCAATTATTAGAAAATTGAAGACATACAGGACCACTGATAATCTCCCTCGATCTGGGGCTCCACGCAAGATATCCCCCCGTGGTGTCAAAATGATCACAAGAACGGTGATCAAAAATCGCCGACCACACGGGGGGACCTAATGAATGACCTGCAGAAAGCTGGGACCATTAATAACACACTATGCTGCCAGGGACTCAAATCATGCAGTGCCAGACGTGTCCCCCTGCTGTCTGAAGTTTGCTACAGAGCATTTGGATGATCCAGAAGAGGATTGGGAGAATGTCCTGTGGTCAGATGAAACCAAAGTAGAACTTTTTGGTAGAAACTAAACTCGTCATGCTTGGAAGAGAAAGAATACTGAGTTGCATCCAAAGAACACCATACCTACTGGGGGGGGGGGGGTGGAAACATCATGCTTTGGGGCTGTTTTTCTGAAAAGGGACCAGGACAACTGATCTGTGTACAGAGGAGAATGAATAGGGCCATGTTTCGTGAGATTTTGAGTGAAAACCTCCTACCATCAACAAGGGCATTGAAGATGAAATCTGGATGGGTCTTTCAGCATGACAATGATCCCAAACACACCGCCCGGGCAACGAAGAAGTGGCTTCATAAGAAGCATTTCAAGTGTAAGGTCCGTTTGTTTTTGCATTTTTCCATTTTAAGCCCTGTTCAGACTTGTTTTTCATGCATTTTCTGTTTCTGTGCTTTCCTTTCCTGGCGTGGAAGAGTTAAGTCTTTCACTCATATGATCTGAGTTTTTAGCCATGGTTAAATAGTATTTTATTGTATATTTTAGTCTTTGTTTCATTAGTTGGTTTTAGGATTAGTATTTCCGTTCTGCTATGTTGCTATTCCCGCTGTAAGTTTTCTTGTATCTGATTTTTGAGTAACAAGACATCCCTGTGACCTTTTAATGGGACTCTGGGGAATTGAGTTTTAGTACTAGATATCTTCATTCTCCATGGTGGAATCTGGGAGATTGAGTTTTAGTAAATAAGACATTCCTGTGTTTTGTGGAGGTTTTCTGAGGGATCGAGTTTTTATTCCTGTTTGTTCCTGGAGTCTGTGTGGACTCACAGTTTCCCAGTCTTGTGTTCTGGACTTAATCTGCTTGTTAGTTATCTGTGTTCAGTGTGAACAGTGTTCTATATTTATATCCCGTTTGGTTGATCTGATCTTTGTCTTTTATACTTGTATCTGTTTGTGAACAGTGTCCTATGTTCCTGTTCAGTTTGCCTGTTTATATTCTGTCCTGTTAGTATTTGTATTCTGTCAGGGATATCTGGTTGTGTAGACTGGCTCCAAGTTTTCGATCCATTGCTTAGGATGGATGGGCAAGTAGGCAGGGAGAGTGTTTTAAGGGTCAGTTTAGGGCTCACTCCCTCTATCCCCCCCAGTTGTTCATGACATCAAGGTACTGGAGTGGCCTAGCCAGTCTCCAGATCTCAACCCCATAGAAAAATATTGGAGGGAGTTGAAAGTCCGTGTTGCCCAGCGACAGCCCCAAAACATCACTGCTCTAGAGGAGATCTGCATGGAGGAATGGGCCAAAACACCAGCAACAGTGTGTGAAAACCTTGTGAAGACTTACAGAAAACGTTTGACCTCTGTCATTGCCAACAAAGGGTATATAACAAAGTATTGAGATTAATTTGTGTTATTGACCAAATACTTATTTTCCACCATAATTTGCAAACAAATTCTTAAAAAATCAGACAATGAGATTTTATGGATTTTTTTTTCTCATTATGCCTCTCATAGTTGAGGTATAGCTGTGATGAAAATTACAGTCCTCTCTCATCTTTTTAAGTGGGAGAACTTGCACAATTGGTAGCTGACTAAACACTTTTTTGCTCCACTGTATTTCTTCCCCAACACAAAATAGATAGAGAATGAGTACTTTTCTAGTGGCCCAATGGGCATGGCTCCAAGGCTTCACATCTTAATAGGCAAGTGTCAGTGTCCTCCCCTTAAAGGGGTCTTCCAGGCAAAAACTTTTTTTTATATCAACTGGCTCCGGAAAGTTAAACAGATTTGTAAATTACTTCTATTAAAAAATTTTAATCCTTCCAATAGTTATTAGCTTCTGAAGTTTTCTGTCTAACTGCTCATTGATGATGTCATGTCCCGGGAGCTGTGCATGATGGGAAAATATCCCCATAGGAACTGCACAGCTCCCGGGACGTGAGTCATCAGAGAGCAGATAGACAGAAAACAACAACTAAACTTCAGAAGCTAATAACTATTGGAAGGATTAAGATTTTTTATCGAAGAAATTTACAAATCTAACTTTCCGGAGCCAGTTGATATATTAAAAAAAGTTTTGGCCTGGAATACCCCTTTAATAGCTTTTTGTGTAGTGGACTGTTCTTGGGTTTCCTCGTTACCCAAAGGACCTTAAAGGGGAACTCCGGTGGAAAAAAATGTTTTCAAATCTACTGGTGCGAGAAAGTTTAACAGATTTTTAAATTACTTCTATTTAAAAATCTTAACCTTTCCAGTACTGATGTATACTACAGAGAAATTTGTGAAGTTCTTTTCAGACTGACAACTGTACTCTCTGCTGACACCTCTTTCCTTGTCAGGAACTGTCTAGAGCAGGAAAGGCTTGCTATGGGAATTTGCTTCTAATCTAGAAGGTTCCTGACACAGACAGAGGTGTCAGCAAAGAGCACTGTTGTCAGACTGGAAAGAAAGACACAATTTTCAATTTACAAATTTGTTTAACTTTCTGCAACCAGTTGATTTGAAAACATTTGTTTCCCTTACTTCTTAACCAGTGGGACAGATGGGGTATTCCGCCTCCATGGACTAGTTAGGACCAGTGGGAATTAATTAATTTGTAAACCCGCCCACCCACCCTTACATAAAGAGGAAAAATACCCCAGCCACCTTGTGCTTTTTCTGTCCTCTGGCCAGGTTTTGACTGGTGCAGGTCCAGTTTCTGGACCCCTTTTTTTCCTCCTTTCATTTTTGGAGGCTTCTTTATTGACATACCTTCTGGGCATGTTTTGTCCACTTACTTTGCTGCTTTGCAGCTCCCTGTATCTTTTTTGCTCCCTGTATCTTCATGCATGCCTGTGTATCCCTGTTATGGTTTTTTCCTCCTGTGAGCGTGCTCTGCGCTCGGTGGTGATAGCGGGTCGTTTCAGTGCTCGGCGTCTGACATCACTTCCTCCGGTTTCGGGCAGGATGTTTCCTCTAAGCTCCTAAGCTTATTTTACTTATTTTCCAGGTTTCTAGACTAGCAACCTCTACTTTTAGGCTAGTTTAGTTGTATTTTGTTATAACCTTGCTATATAAATTTTTTCCCTCCCTAAGCTCCTCCCATTTAGGGGTGGAGTTCTGGGATTGGCGCCCAGGAGACCATTAAAGCCAGCCAGTTCAGGCTGCCTGGGGATTTCCTGGCAACCTTGGACCTCAAGGATGCTTATCTTGATATCCCCATAGACACTGGGTCCAGAAGATTCTTAAGCATTGCGGTTAAAATTCATGGAGTTCTATGCATCAGTTTATTGCCCTCCCATTTGGAATTTCTTTGGCCCCACACACATTTACTAAGGTAGTAGTTTCCGTGGTGGCAGGGTTGAGGCTTCAGGGACTGACCATAGTCCCTTAATTAGACGATTGGCTTTTCAAAGCCTCCTCTCTAGCCATCCTATCCCAACATATTCAGATGGCTGTATCCTTCCTTCATCAGCCAGGTTGGATAATCAATTGGAACAAATCCAATCTCCAACCAGCCACCTCAGTGAAATTCCTGGGGTTCTTTATGGACTCTGTAGCAATGACAATTCATCTAACTCCCGAAAGAAAGCTACAGGTTCAGGATACAGCCCAATCTCTTTTAGTTCCCAAGAAGGCTACTATTCACTATCTAATGAGAATGTTGGGTCTCATGTCAGCGACTGCAGAGGCGGTACCTTGGGCACTTTGGCACTTACTTCCGCTTCAGTCGGAAGTATTAGTGGGATCACAGTCCAGTGGGACTAAATTCTGTGCACTCCCTGTCTCCTCAAGTCTGGTCCTCCCAGAATTGGTGGGTTCACCTTCAGGATGGCAAGTCTTTGATCCCACCTCTGTGGATCATACTTACCACAGACGAATCCCTTGTAGGTTGGAGAGCTCACTTATTGGACATGACAGGCCAGGGGACCTGGTCTTTACAGGAGAATATGCTGTCTTCAAATTTCCTGGAAATGAAAGCCCTCAGTCTGGCCCTATTTCATTTTGCACCTCATATTCAAGGGAAGGCGGTAAGAGTTCAATTGGACAGCATGACTGCTGTACTGTACAAACAGGGAGGCACAAGGCCACAAAGTCTCCTGAGAGAGATAGGTGTGATTCTGGATTGAGCAGAATCTGGGGAACTCACAATGTCATAGCATACTACCTGAGCAGGGGTCTTCCAACTGGAGAGTGGTCTTTCCATCCAGGCATCTTTCATCAGATCATGCTCAGGTGGGGTATGCCAGAGATCTATCTCATGGCAACAAGGTTCAACGCCAAGGTGGAGAGATTCTGCTCCCTCTATAGGGAAGACAATCCTGTGGTGATATATGCTCTCTCTATCCCATGGTGGTTCAGGCTGGCCTACATCTTCCCTCCCTTTTCCTTGATTCCGAGGGTATTGATGAAAATCAGGCAGGACCTAGTCTCTGTGATAGTCATCATTCCATACTGGCCCAAAAGAGCTTGGTTCACTCAACTCATTCAAATGAGTTAAGGTAAATTTTGGAGGCTTCCCCCAGGGCAAGCAATAGTGTCAGGGGAGACTCACAGCTGTTCGAACCTACAAATGTTCAACCTGACCACTTGAAGGTTGATAATTTTTTGCGTCAAATTTTTTCGTCATGGTGGCACCTGCGCCAACTATCCTCCAAGAAACCACTAATTAGTTTAATTAAGGTTGTCAATAAGATTTCCACCAATCCTAACCAGTCCATGAGGGCGGAATACCCCATCTGTGCCACTCTTAGGACTAAGAGAAAACAAATTATCGTTAGAAATTAACGATTTCCATTTCTTTCCACCGTAGTTCCCCTCTAAGCTGTAGAAGCTAAAAGTTGTTCTGTGCAATGTATATATACATTATGAGTGACAGATTGTTTACAACCTGTAAGGCTGGGTTTTTGAGAGCTCCCACTGCAGTTTTTGAGCCAAAGCCAGAAGTGTATTTAAAAGGGATGGGAAATATAAAGGAAGGACTCATACTTTTCCTTCCACATAAGTGCACTTCTGGCTCTGGCTCAAAAACTGCAGTGGCAGATCTCCAAAAAAACTACCAAGTGCAAATACAGCCTAATGGATATATAGGTCACATTTGTCCAATGGATACTGCTACTGAACTCAGAAGATCAGCAGCAGGAGCTCAGCTAACATACACAGTCAGCTCCTGAAACAAATGGGAACATTTTAAGATCGCAGTGTATTATGTGCGTGTTTAAGAGATTGCGTTGTCAAGACCCCCTAGTGAGACTATAATAAAAAATGTTATATAAAGTTTAATAAAAATATGTTTAAAATATATTGAAAAAGCAAAAAATAAATCACCTCATACATTGCTTCACTATGTAAAAAATAAAACAAAACCATTTACAGTATTATTGTGTTTGCAATGACCCCAACTTTAAAATGATAATTTTATTTAACCTGCATGGTGAACATTGTAAAAAAAAAAAAGAAAAAGAAGTTGCAATGACCAAACTGTAGTTTTTTGTTTGTTTTGTTTATTTGATCCTCAAAAACAGAATAAAACATCAAAACGTTATTTTTACAAAAATAAAACATCAGTTCATCCCATACATATAAGCCCTATCACAGCTTTATTGATTCTTAGAATATGGCAAAAAAATCTTTTTTTTAAAGTGTTTTTTAAGGTCAAAAGCATACAACAAATTGGCAATTGTTACCGGTAAATATTATATGATATCCTTGCATGCAGTGGCGTTGCGACCCGGGTGCGGGGGGTGCGGCCCGCACCGGGTGACACCAACCTAATGGGGTGACACCAAGACGCTCCGCAGCACCCACACCCCCTCCCCAGCTACACTGACACCCCCCTATGTGCCCGACCGGCCTCCCATCCGTCAGCACCCCCCCCCTGTGCTGTGTGTGCGGTGCGCCCGTCAGCACCCCCCCCCCCTTTCAGTGCGCCCGTCCGTCATCACACGCCCCCCCCCTCACCTTCACCAGTACTGTGCCCGGCCTCCGCTCCCACGTCTGCGCCGGCCTGACGTCACACCACATGGCCGCGCAGGGGGACGTCAGTTACGTCACTCGCATTGCGCCCGGTGAGAAGGATCGCTGCGCTGGATGGGTGAGTGTGTGTGTCTGTCTCTATCTATGTTTGTTTGTGTGTGACTCTGTGTGTCTGTGTGTGACTGTGTGTTTGTGTGACTTTGTGTGTGTGTGTGTGACTCTGTGTGTCTGTCTGTGAGTGTGTGTCTCTATAACTGTGTGTTTGTGTGTGTGTCTCTCTGTGTTGTATGTGTTTTTTTTGTGTCTGTGTGTGTGTGTGGGGAGACTTTGATGCATTGTGGGGAACCTGCGGCCTAATGTGGGGAGTCTATGCTACCTAATGTGGGGAGTCTATGCTACCTAATGTGGGGAGTCTATGCTACCTAATGTGGGGAGTCTATGCTACCTAATGTGCGGAGTCTATGCTACCTAATGTGCGGAGTCTATGCTACCTAATGTGCGGAGTCTATGCTACCTAATGTGCGGAGTCTATGCTAGCTAATGTGGGGAATCTGTGCTACCGAAAGTGGGGAAACTGCTACCTAATGTGGGGAATCTGTGCCACCTAATGTGGGGAAATTGCTACCTAGTGTGGGGTAACTGGTACCTACCTAATGTGGGGAAACTGGTACCAAATGTGGGGAATCTATGCTGCCTAATGTGGGGAAAAGATGCTACCTAATGTGGGGAAACTGCTACCTACCTAATGTGGGGGAACTGCTGCCTACCTAATGCTCCCCCCTGGCAGTAGCACCCTCATCATCCGCCAGCAACTACCCCCCCAAAGTGTGTGTGTCTGTCTCTATCTATGTTTGTTTGTGTGTGACTCTGTGTGTCTGTGTGTGACTGTGTGTTTGTGTGACTTTGTGTGTGTGTGTGTGTGACTCTGTGTGTGTGTGACTCTGTGTGTCTGTCTGTGAGTGTGTGTCTCTATAACTGTGTGTTTGTGTGTGTGTCTCTCTGTGTTGTATGTGTTTTTTTGTGTGTGTGTGTGTGTGTGTGTGGGGAGACTTTGATGCATTGTGGGGAACCTGCGGCCTAATGTGGGGAGTCTATGCTACCTAATGTGGGGAGTCTATGCTACCTAATGTGGGGAGTATATGCTACCTAATGTGCGGAGTCTATGCTACCTAATGTGCGGAGTCTATGCTACCTAATGTGCGGCGTCTATGCTACCTAATGTGGGGAGTCTATGCTAGCTAATGTGGGGAATCTGTGCTACCGAAAGTGGGGAAACTGCTACCTAATGTGGGGAATCTGTGCCACCTAATGTGGGGAAATTGCTACCTAATGTGGGGTAACTGGTACCTACCTAATGTGGGGAAACTGGTACCAAATGTGGGGAATCTATGCTGCCTAATGTGGGGAAAAGATGCTACCTAATGTGGGGAAACTGCTACCTACCTAATGTGGGGGAACTGCTGCCTACCTAATGCTCCCCCCCTGGCAGTAGCACCCTCATCATCCGCCAGCAACTACCCCCCCCCCCCCCAGCAGCAGCACCTCAATCAGCAGATCCTGATGGTGGATGATGGCGGTGCTCCTGCCAGGAGGATGATCCTGCCGATGGATGATGGGGGTGATACTGCCAGGGGGGATGGCCAGTAGCACCCTCATCATCCTTCAGCAACACCCCCCCCCAGTAGTAGCACCCCGATCATCCACTAGCAACACCACCAATTCCCCCCTCCCGTGGTAATAGCATCAGCTAACGGATGTTGAGGGGTGTTACTGCGGTTGTGGTATTATATTCAGAGGGTGCACTGTATGGCAACGTTATATTCAGAGGGCGCAGTTTGTGGTAGTATTATATTCAGAGGGCGCAGTGGGTGGTAGTATTATATTCAGAGGGCGCAGTTTGTGGTAGTATTATTAGAGATGAGCGAACTTACAGTAAATTCGATTCGTCACGAACTTCTCGGCTCAGCAGTTGATGATTTATCCTGCGTAAATTAGTTCAGCCTTCAGATGCTCTGGTGGGCTGGAAAAGGTGGATACATTCATAGGAAAGATTCTCCTAGGACAATATCCACCTTTTCCAGCCCACGGGAGCACCTGAAAGCTGAACTAATTTATGCAGGAAAAGCCATCAACTGCCGAGCCGAGAAGTTTGTGACGAGTTGAATTTACTGTAGTTTGCTCATCTCTAAGTATTATATTCAGAGGACGCAGTGGGTGGTAGTAATATATTCAGAGTGTACAGTATGTGTTGGTATTATATTCAGAGGGTACAGTATGTGATAGTATTATATTCAGGGGTACAGTATGTGGCAGATTTATATTCAGAGTGTACAGTATGTGTTGGTATTATATTCAGAATGTACAGTGTGTGGTATTATTATATTCATTGGGTATGGTGTATGGAAGGTTTATAATCAAAGAGTATAGTAGTATTAAATTTAGAGGATACAGTGTCTGGCAGGTTTATAATAATAATTGTTTTCATATAGAGGATGAGAATGCGCTGACATAGTGAGGAGACGTCTGGGCGTCACATTCTACAGACAGAAGTTTTAGCTGGACCAGGCGGTATGTACCATCTGAATTAGATAAGGGAAGACTATAGAGAAGACGTCACCTGTAGTCACTGATATCATTGTACATTCTCCTCACTATAGAGAAGACGTCACCTGTAGTCACTGATATCATTGTGTATTCTCCTCACTATAGAGAAGACGTCACCTGTAGTCACTGATATCATTGTACATTCTCCTCACTATGTCCTATCAGAGCTGTAGTCACTTGTCAGTTCTACAGTTATGGTCAGTGAAACTACAACTCCCAGCATAACCTCACCACTGCATAAAGGGGTACTCTACTGGAAAACATTTTTTTTAATCAACTGGTGCTACAAAGTTAAACAGATTTGTAAATTACTTCTATTTAAAAATCTTAATCCTTCCAGTACTTATTAGCTGCTGTATAAGCGATTCACAGGAAGTTATTTTCTTTTTTAACCACAGTGCTCTGTGCTGACACCTCTGTCCATGTCAAGAACTGTCCATAGTAGGAGCAAATCCCCATAGCAAACCTATCCTGCTCTGGACAGTTCCTGACATGGTCAGAGGTGTCAGCAAATAGCACTGTGGTCAGATTGGAAAGAACTACACAACTTCCTGTGGAGCATTCACCAGCTTATAAGTACTGTAAGTATTAAGATTTTAAATAGAAGTAATTTAAAAATCTGTTTAACTTTCTGGCACCAGTTGATATAAAGGTAAATGTTTTCCAGTGGAGTACCCCTTTAAGTAATTCTGGGAGCTGTATATTTAAATGGTGAAAACTTCTTTAACACTTTCCCATTCTGTGGCAACTGGTATATCTGATTATTATACTGGAATTTCTCACAATGCCCTACAACAGTGGTGTCTGTCACAACAGGCTAAAAACTTACTGGGGGGAGGGGGAGGTATGGGGGTGACACCATTTTCTACCGCACCGGGTGACACCAACCCTAGCAACGCCACTGCTTGCATGTGCACTATATGTAACCCTATATGGCCTAATGTGTACTCCAATACACACCAAAGAAAGGGACAGTCATTTATTTACATATAAAAATACATATATTTTATTGGTATACATAAAAACAGCATTGATGCATTATATAAAAACTGAAAAGGGAGGGAGAATTTCCACTGGATAGAGAAAATAAGCGCCACTCCAGTCAGACCCATATCACAGATATATATCATAAGTGTAATCCAAGGTGAATGTTCCCATATACTACAAAAATCCCTAAGTGGGACAATCACCCACTGAATATATGGAGCAGAAATCAGAGAACATATACATACCAATGTAAATAGACGCACAATACACTGTGGGAAGCTGAAGTGGCGCCACCCCAACACACGTTTCAGGATGTCCTTCGTCCTGGGGGACAATAAAAATCATCTTTAATAAAATAAGACAAAATACAAAAATTACAAACTAAAGTGGTATCCAGGGGATCGTCAAACACAGTCAGAGGTCAGGAGCCTAAGCAGGTACTCAGGAGTAGTTGAGGTCAGGATACCGGTAGGCAGCACAATCAGAAGTCAAGACCAGGATCAGGAACCAGAGTGGATTTCGGCCAGGGTCATACACAGAATCACAGTCAGGAGTAACAGGTTGAAGATCGCAGACCACACAAGGACAGAGACAGACAGAAATGTTGCAGTTTAAATAGGCAGGACCCAGCAGGGAAGGAGCTGGGCAATTCAGGGATGCTTGATAGTATCACCAGAGGAGTTGGTGTGTGCTAAGAAGCAAGAGTAGAGTGGAGAGGAGTTGAGAACCCTGCCATTGTGAAATTTCTTTTCATATATATATATATATATATATATATATATATATATATATATATATATATACTCCCCCAATTATTATTATTTTTTTAAGAAAAATACAGTATTCATTCAATATATTAGCTGTTTCACAAACGTTTGCAAAATAAAATACAACTAGTCCTACAAACAAAACAAGCCCTCTTACAGTTATATTAACAGAAACATTGAACAGTTATTGATCTTAGAACCTAGTACCAAAATATAATTTGAAAAATTACTGTTCTCAAGGCCAGAAGTGGCATTTCTATTAGGTTTGGTGAGAAATTATGGATTCTAGATCCCTCTCTTTGAATCCCCTCTACTTATAAGCATTCCTCTCCTGTCATAGTGACTTTCTGAGCCAACGCTCCCAGGCTGCAGGTGACATATCCTGTTTAACCAGGTGAATCATTCTAATGAGAAAAATTAAAAAGTCTTAGAAATCCTTCAGGCAGAGAAGCATGGAGCATTACAGAAAGTCAGCAGGGGAGGTATTACGTCGTATGTCATCTGTGTCCTCCTCTGGGAAACACTTCTTAGTAAGGATTACATTGTGTCCCAATAGAGTAGATGTCTTTTGATTTCCTTCCTTACATTAATGCAGAGGTATTGTATGACACATGATGTGTCTATCTGGGAAACTAAAGTGTCATGAGAGCCTGCAAGCACTTCAGATGTGTTGTATTGTAAATGTATATGTATCAGTATTGTAGCAGCATGGTGGATGGTGCCATATTAATCTCAGTCCATGAAAAAGCTGTTATGAGTTACATGTTTAGTAAAAGTTTAAAGGGGTACTCCACCCCTAGACATCTTATCCCCTATTCAAAGGATAGGGCATAAGATGTCTGTTCGTGGGGGTCCCGCCGCTGGGAACCCCCACATTCTCTCCTGCAGCACCCCCTGTCATCTGGTGCAAACTTTGCTCCGTGCCTGATGACTGGCGATGCAGGGGCCAGAGGCTCGGGATGTCACGGCCCCGCACCATCGTGATGTCACTCCCTGCCCCTGCATCGCCAGTCATCAGGCACGGAGCGAAGTTTGTGAAGTATATATCCAAAGGATAGGAGATAAGATGTCTAGGGGCGGAGTGTCCCTTTAAGATTTCTACCTATTTGTTTATAAGGCCTGACTCCTATATCAGACGGAGGCAATACAAGGTATTTATTAGTTACATGACAGCTACCTAGATGTGCAAACTGGTTATAAAAATCCCACCCTTTAGGCTAGGTTCCCACTACAGAATTTCCAAGGGGAATTGTAAAGCGGAAATCCGCTCAGAAATTTACGGAATATCAGCAGCAGAGATTTCTGCCACTGAAACTCATCCCCTGAAAGAATGAACTCGGTCATTTTCTTTGGTGGAACACATTGCCATTCTATGGGGACGGCAATTACCGGACACTTTCACAGTGATTTTTGCTTTCAATTGACTCTAATGGGTAGCAAAATCCACTGTGGAAAATATGCAGTAAAATATGCACATGTGAATGTAACCTACATGTGTAAACTGAGACTTGATGCCCTCAGAAGGCTATAATTAGGGATGAGCGAATCGAATCTGAGGAATCCGAATTCATTACGAATTTCAGGAAGAATTCAATTCGCAATGAATGCGAATATCGTCACGATTTGATTGCGCAAATCGCTTCATTAAACTCCATTTAGTGCGGTCCAGGCCCCAGGGCATCTAAAATGGCGGATCCACATGTGAGGACATGGGGCAAGGAATCCTGGGAAGGCGAGAAGACCCTGAATCGCATGCAGCATGCAGCCTATCAGCAGCCAGTCACCCCTGTGAGGTCACAGCCCTATATAATCAGCAGCCATATTGCGGCCAGTCACTTCAGCTTTCATTGCAGAGAGATAGATAGGGACAGACAACAACAAAGACGTGGTCTCAAATGGCTGGAGGTGCTCAACCCCAAATGCAGTTGTGCATTTATGCTGGGGGAGCAGATCCTGCCCTTTTGGTCTGTTGTAAGGGGCAATCCCCAGCATAAAAATGCATACAATGGAGGATGCCTGCAGCAGACTACAAGTGCCACAATGGCATCCTACACCAGATAAACGGTGTGGATGTGTAACAATTAGAATAATACAATACAGGGATTTAGGTGCACTACTGTGGTAGATGTAGACAATGACATTGGCTATCCCTCAACACTGATGTTAAAAATGAGACATTCGCCAGTATATCCTTATATAAAGGACATACCTGAGCCCGCAAACCAACGCCAAGATTTCTGAAGTGGCCCGGGACCTAAGCAAAACAGGAGCCAGTGGGCAATTACAGCAACATTAAGTCTGACTCACAGCCTGCCCCCAGTTACATCCAGTGTGGCTGGGCACACACATGTAATGGGAGGAGGGAGGCAAACTATAAGCCCCACCCAAGTTGACTGATATGTTGCCTGCCTCACAGGTGGACATCAAGTTTCTAAGTTTTTTTGGGAAAGACGCCAAGAAAAACGCCATTTCTGCCGCATGGCGTTTTTTTTGGCCAAAAAACGCTGCGGCCAGATAAATCAATGGGAGTGAAAAAACGCCAAGAAAAACGACATGTGGGTTTTAACTTTGGTGTTTTTGCATGCAGTTTTTATTCTTTTTTGGACACCCAAAAATTTATGGAGATACCTTTTTTAATAAAATTTCGTAGGGTACCATTAAAAAAGAAAAATAAAAAAAATACAGTAGTGAAGGAAAAAATTGTATCTAACGAAATATATCTTTTTTATAACAAAATTTATATACATTTTTAAAACAGCGATCAATTTATGTGTGCGCTCAGGGCACTAAAATTTAGCCGGCAATAATAAAAATGTAGTGTTTGTTTTTCACTTTTTTTTTTTTTTAGGCAATACTACTACTCCCAGCATGGAACACACCGTTCCATGATGGGAGTAGTAGTACCTGTACTAATTGACAGATCCCCCGTGACTGTTGTAATCCTTCTGTATAATTTATAGATGCGGGTGGCCGCTCTTCTATGGTCCCTGTACTGCCATATATAAACCTATTCATATTTCCTGCAGAGAGCTGTGATTGGCCAGATGGTTCCAGCCAATCACAACTCTCTGTGGGAAATATAAATAGGTGTATATATACACCTCAGTGCAGGGGACCATAAAAGAGCATCCGGCCGCATCTATACATTATACAGGAGGATTACAGTGGGTGTCAGGAATGACATCCACTGTGATCTTTACTTAACTGCAGGTACTACTGCTCCCAACATGGAGCACACTCTGCTCCATGCTGGGAGCTGTAGTACCTGCATTAATAGACAGATCGCATCAGGTGTCAGAAGTTACACTTGCTGCGATCTGTCTATTAATGCAGGTACTACAGCTACCAGCATGGAGCAGAGTGTGCTCCATGTTGGGAGTAGTAGTACCTGCAGTTAAGAACAGATCACAGCGGGTATCACTCCTGACATCCACTGTGATCGACTTATCTATTGCAGAGATGTGGAGCGGCTCTATACAGCGCTCCCATCTCTGCACTATACTCCAGCCAGTGATGTGAATAGAACATCATTAATTCATATTTCCCGCTGAGAGCTGTGATTGGCTGCAACCATCCGGCCACTCTGGGCGGGAAATATGAATGAGTGATGTTCTATTCACATCACTGGCCAGAGTACAGAGCAGAGATGCAAGCACTGTATAGAGCCGTTCCACATCTCTGCTATATTATGGACAATTGCATCGGGTGTCACGGCTGACACTCGGGGCGATATGTCTATTAGTACAGGTACTACTACTCCCATCATGGAACAGTGTGTTACATGCTGGGAGTAGTAGTACTACCTACAAAATGTAAAAAATAGAGAAATAAAGATATCGATCAGCAGGCACCCCATGGCGCAAATGTCCAGGGGCGTTATCAGACCCCCCATGTTGTCGATCGGCACAAATCACAAGTGAATTCACACTTGCGATTTGCGCCGATTCCGGGTCATTACGGGTCTATGGTGACCCGGAATATAAGGGGGATTGCAGTTGTCTAACACACCTACGATCCCCCTGAAGGTATAGGAGTGAGGTGGCAGGGGTGCCACCCCTCCTATCCCTGCTATTGGTCGTCAGAAGCGATGACCAATAGCAGATCGGGGGCGGGGGGGTTAACTTTCATTTTCCCCGTCCTGCCCACCCACAATAGGTGGGGCAGAACGCGGAAACAGAAGAGGACCGGGGACGAAGATCCACTTACCCATCCGGAGGCAGCGGGTGACAGTGATCGGCGGGCGGCGATGTCGTACGGCAGAAGAGGACGGCTCCCTGGATCCTATGGAAGCCGGTAAGTTGCCTAGAAACATCTGGAGGGCTACAGTCTGAGACCACTATACAGTGGTCTCTAAACTGTAGCCCTCCAGATGTAGCAAATCTACAACTCCCAGCATGCCCAGACAGCTGTTTGGGCATGCTGGAATATGTAGTTTTGCAACAGCTGGAGGGCTACAGTTTGAGACCACTATACAGTAATCTCTAAACTGTATCCCTCCAGATCTTGCAAAACTACAACTCCCAGCATGCCCAAACCGCTGTTTTCTGTCTGGACATGGTGGGATTTGTAGTTTTGCAACATCTGGAGGGTCACAGTTTGGAGATCACTGTGCAGTGGTCTATAAACTGTAGCCCTCCAGATGTTGCAAAACTGCAAATCCCAGCATGCCCAAACAGCAAACAGCATTCCCAAACAGCTGTCTCGGCATGCTGGGAGTTGTAGTTGCCTTCAGCTGTTGCAGAACTACATCTCCCAGCATGCCCTTCGGCGATCAGTACATGCTGGGAGTTGTAGTTTTGCAACAGCTGGAGACACACTGGTTGGAAAATACTGAGTTAGGTAACAGAACCTAACTGAAGGTTTTATAACCAGTGTGCCTCCAGCTGTTGCAAAAGTGCAACTCCCAGCATGCATGGTCTTTCAGTACATGCTGGGAGTTGTAGTTTTGAAACAGCGAGAGGTTTGCTCCTCCATGTGAATGTACAGGGTACATTCACCCATGCAGCTTTACAGTAAGTTTCCTGCTTCCAGTTTGGTCTGCGGCAAATTTTTCGCCGCAGCACAAACTTCTAGCGGGAAACTCACAGTAAAATGCCAGTGCAAATGTACCCTAAAAACACTACACTACACTAACACAAAATAAAGGGTAAAGCACTACATAAACACCCCCTTACACTGTCCCCCCCCCCCAATAAAAATGAAAAACATATTGTACGGCAGTGTTTCCAAAATGGAGCCTCCAGCAGTTGCAAAACAACAATTCCCAGCATTTCTGGACAGCCACTGACTGTCCAGGCATGCTGGGAGTTTAGGAACAGCTGGAGGCACCCTGTTTGGGAATCACTGGCGTAGAATACCCCTATGTCCACCCCTATGCAATCCCTAATTCAGTCCTCAAATGCGCATGGCACTCTCTCATATTGGAGCCCTGTCGTATTTCAAGCAAACAGTTTAGGGCCACATATGGGGTATTTCCGTACTCGGGAGAAATTGCCCTACAAATTTCGGAGGGCTTTTTCTCCTTTTACCCCTTATGAAAAGGAAAAGTTGGGGCTACACCAGCCTGTTAGTGTAAAAAAATAAAATTTTTACACTAACATGCTGGTGTTGCCCCCCAAAAAACACCACAATTTTTGACATTTTTGAAAAATATTTTGGATAGCGGGTGCTACCTATGAGAAAATTTCAAATTCCCAGGCCCAGGCCCCACAGCGGCATCAGTGACCCATATATTGCCTGAATGACACAGCCTGGAGTTGGCTGATGCATGAGTACACACCAAGGCTTCACAATCCCCCCCCCCCCCCCCAAAAAAAAACACCACAATTTTAGAATTTTTTTAAAAAGATTTTGGATAGCGGGTGCTACTTATGAGAAAATGTTTTATTTCCAGACCCAGGCCCCACAGTGGCATCAGTAACCCATATATTGCCTGAATGACACAGCCTGGAGTTGGCTGATGCACGAGTACGCACCAGGGCTTCACAATCCCCCCCAAAAAACACCAGAATTTTAGAAATTTTTGAAAAAGATTTTAGATAGCGGGTGCTACCTATGAGAAAATTTGAAATTACCAGACCCAGGCCTCACAGCGGCATCAGTAACCCATATATTGCTTGAATGACACAGCCTGGAGTTGGCTGATTCACGAGTACACAGCAGAGCTTCACAATTCCCCCCCAAAAACACCACAATTTTAGAAATTTTTGAAAAAGATTTTGGATAGCGGGTGCTACCTATGAGAACATTTGAAATTACCAGACCAAGGCCCCACAGCGGCATCACTAACCCATACATTGCCTGAATGACACAGCCTGGAATTGGCTGATGCACGAGTACACACCAGGGCTTCACAATCCCTCCCAAAAAACACCCCAATTTTTGAAATTTTTGGAAACGATATTGGTTAGAGGGTACTACCTATGACAAAATTTGAAATGACCAGACCCAGGCCCAGCAGTGCGATCATTTTTTTTTATTTGAAAATGAAAACAAACTTTGAGTGTCCCGGACCCCATTGTGTGGGTACGAAGGACCAAATCCAACAAGCCCCCACAGCAACATCAGTAAAGCATATATTGCCTGAATGACACAGCCTGGAGTTGGCTGATTCACGAGTACACAGCAGGGCTTAACAATTCCCCCCCAAATACACCACAATTTTAGAAATTTTTGAAAAAGATTTTGGATAGCGGGTGCTACCTATGAGAAATTTTGAAATTACCAGACCCAGGCCACACAGCGACATCAGTAACCCATATATTGCCAGAATGACACAGCCTGGAGTTGGCTGATGCACGAGTACACACCAGGGCTTCACAATCCGCCCAAAAATACACCACAATTTTAGAAATTTTTGAAAAAGTTTTTGGATAGCTGGTGCTACCTATGAGAAAATTTGAAATGACCAGAACCAGGCCCCAGAGCTGCATCAGTAACCAATATATTGCCTGAATGACACAGCCTGGAGTTGGCTGATGCACGAGTTCACACCAGGGCTTCACAATCCCCCCCAAAAAACACCACAATTTTAGAAATTTTTGAAAAAGATTTTGGATAGCGGGTGCTACCCATGAGAAAATTTTAAATGACCAGACCCAGGCCCCACAGCGGCATAAGTAACCCATATATTGCGTTAATGACACAGCCTGGAGTTGGCTGATGCACAAGTTCACACCAGGGCTTCACAATCCCCCCCAAAAAACACCACAATTTTAGAAATTTTTGAAAAAGATTTTGGATAGCGGGTGCTACCTATGAGAACATTTGAAATTACCAGACCAAGGCCCCACAGCGGCATCACTAACCCATATATTGCCTGAATGACACAGCCTGGAATTGGCTGATGCACGAGTACACACCAGGGCTTCACAATCCCTCCCAAAAAACACCCCAATTTTTGAAATTTTTGGAAACGATATTGGATAGAGGGTACTACCTATGACAAAATTTGAAATGACCAGACCCAGGCCCAGCAGTGCGATCATTTTTTTTTATTTGAAAATGAAAACAAACTTTGAGTGTCCCGGACCCCATTGTGTGGGTACGAAGGACCAAATCCAACAAGCCCCCACAGCAACATCAGTAAAGCATATATTGCCTGAATGACACAGCCTGGAGTTGGCTGATTCACGAGTACACAGCAGGGCTTAACAATTCTCCCCCAAATACACCACAATTTTAGAAATTTTTGAAAAAGATTTTGGATAGCGGGTGCTACCTATGAGAAATTTTGAAATTACCAGACCCAGGCCACACAGCGACATCAGTAACCCATATATTGCCAGAATGACACAGCCTGGAGTTGGCTGATGCACGAGTACACACCAGGGCTTCACAATCCGCCCAAAATACACCACAATTTTAGAAATTTTTGAAAAAGTTTTTGGATAGCTGGTGCTACCTATGAGAAAATTTGAAATGACCAGAGCCAGGCCCCAGAGCTGCATCAGTAACCAATATATTGCCTGAATGACACAGCCTGGAGTTGGCTGATGCACGAGTTCACACCAGGGCTTCACAATCCCCCCCAAAAAACACCACAATTTTTGAAATTTTTGAAAAAGATTTTGGATAGCGGGTGCTACCCATGAGAAAATTTTAAATGACCAGACCCAGGCCCCACAGCGGCATAAGTAACCCATATATTGCGTTAATGACACAGCCTGGAGTTGGCTGATGCACAAGTTCACACCAGGGCTTCACAATCCCCCCCAAAAAACACCACAATTTTAGAATTTTTCAAAAAAGACACCCATGAGAAAATGTGAAATTCCCAGACCCAGGCCCAGCAGCGGCATCATTTTTTTATTTGAAATTTAAAACAACCTTTGCAAGTCCCGGACCCTAGTGTGTGGGTACGAAGGACCAAATCCAACAAGCCCCCACAGGGCTCATGTGGCCGTGAGATTTAGGCACAACATCTCCATTGCCCTGACCGGCCATTGTTTCCAAGACTTCTCGCCAAGGCAAACCATGTGAAAAACAACGTGACACCACTGTGACCTGCACACATGGTATGCTGAAGGGCCACTGAGACTTGTCCGGGCAGTGGGGGCTTAAGACACAGTGGAGGATGTGGAGGCGGAGTAGCACACTGTCGCAGGACCAACGGGCTGACAGAGTGTAGCAGGAAGCAGCATTGAGTACACACCAGGGCTTCAGAATCCCAAAGAAAAAACAACCATTTTTAAAATAATTTTAAGAATTTTTAGGACAGCGGGTGCTACCTATATATTGCCTGAATGACACAGCCTTGAGTTGGCTGATGCACGAGTACACACCAGGGATTCACAATCCCCCCCCCAAAAAAACAACGCAATTTTAGAAATTTTTGAAAAATATTTTGGATAGCACGCCTATATTGCCTGAATGACACAGCCTGGAGTTGGCTGATGCACGAGTACACACTAGGGTTTCACAATCCCTCAAAAAAAATACAACAATTGTAGAAATTTATGAAGAAGACTTTTGGATAGAGGGTTCTACCTATGAGAAAATGTGATATTCCCAGATCCAGGCCCAGCAGCGCCATCAGTAAACCATATATTGCCTGAACGACAGAGGCTTGAGTTGGCTGATGCATGAGTACGTACCAAAGCTTCACAATCCCTAATAAAAAAGACAAACATTTTTGACGAAAAATGTTAACGAAAATTTAGGACAGCGAGTGCTCTCTATATATTACCAGAATGACGCAGCCTGGAGTTGGCTGCAGCATGAGGAGACCATTGAAATGTGTGATTTTTTTATTTGAAATTTAAATCAAAATTTGTGTCCTGGACCCCGCGGTGAGGGTACAAAGGACCTAATCTCACAAGCACCGACAGGGCTCATGTGGTCGTAAGATGTAGGCGCAACGTCTCCATAGCCCTGACCGGCCATTTCTGGTTTTTGTACCTTTGTTTAAGAACAAGTGCATATCCAAGAGTCCAGAAGACTCTATAATGCAGGACGGTGGACCACCAAAAACACTCTTCTATAAAATAATTTTTTATGAAATAAAGAAGCAGAGTTCATCCCTCTGCATATTTTTTTTTTGAAAATGTTACTTAAAAAATCACACGCAACAATCCTTCAATGGTGTAATGGTTATTATTGTGGAAAATTCAAGTTTATTACTGTGATAATTATCAGAAAATTTGAAAAAAACACTACCCAAGAGTGTTTAATAACCCCATACATTGCACCATAAATGTTGAAATTTTAATTAAGCATGTATGTATGTATTTCAAAAATCCTAAAATTAAAGGCCCAAGCCCAGAAGCATCATGAAGTCAAGTAGTTCCTGAAAGACACAGGAGCAGTCAGGAATAGGCATCAGCAGTACCCAAGAGGCTTTAGTAACCCCTTACATTGCACGATCACTTGCGAAATCGAGCAATAACTGGTGTGTTATGCCCTCAGATGTCCGGGGCTGCACGCGCACTACACTGAACGGACCAGCGTGTCTCTATCTTTCACCGACAGGTGCGAGTAACCCGCTGAACCCCGTTCGCGATAGGGATCAGGGATTGCAATTATTTGCCAGGAAAGAAGAATCACAACTAAGCGCGGGTCATAAGCTCGGGTTCATTAAGTCCCTGCCCTTTGTACACACCGCATGTCTCTACTACCGATTGGATGGTTTAGTGAGGTCCTCGGATCGGCCCCGGTGGGGTAGGAGAAGGCCCTAGCAGAGCGCTGAGAATTTAAAGATCATAGTTGAAATTTGCATTAAGCATGTATTAGCTACTGCTAAACTTCCAAAAATTGAAGGCCCAAGGCCTGAGGCATCAAGGAGGCAATTATTTCCTGAAAGACACAGAATGAGTCAGGATCAGTCAGGAGCAGTACCCAAGAGGGTTTCATAACCAACCCCTTACATTTAAAGATCAATGTTGAAATTTGCATTAAGCATGTATTTAGCTACTGCTAAACATCTAAAATTGAAGGACCAAGGCCTGAGGCATCGGGGAGGCAAGTAGTTCCCGAAAGACACAGAATGAGTCAGGAGCAGTCAGGAGCAGTACCCAAGAGGGTTTCATAATCATCCCCTTACATTTAAAGATGAATGTTGAAATTTGCATTAAGCATGTATTTAGCTACTGCTAAACATCTAAAATTGAAGGCCTGAGGGCAGGGAGGCAAGTAGTTCCTGAAAGACACAGATTGAGTATGGAGCAGGCATTCACAGTACCCAAGAGGGTTTCATAACCCCGTACATTTAAAGATCAATGTTGACATTTGCATTAAGCATATATTTAGCTACTGCTAAACATCCAAAAATTAAAGGCCCAAAGCCAGAAGCATCAGTGAGGCAAGTAGTTCCCGAAAGACACAGGATGAGCCAGGAGCAGGCAATCGCAGTACCAAAGAGGGTTTCATAACCCTAATTGATAACACAAGAGGGTTTCATAACCAACCATAATTGGGAAATGTTGGTGTAGCAGCATGCTCAATCTACTCTGAGGCATTTGGCATTGGTGGCTGGAAATCCTGGCTGATCCATCCCTGATTCATCTTGACAAACGTCAGTCTCTCCACATTTTTGGTGGACAGACGAGTTCGCCTTGGGGTGACTATGGCCCCGGCCGCACTAAACACCCGCTCTGATGGCACACTACTGGCCGGGCAGGATAGCTTTTCCAGGGCAAACTCTGCTAATTGTGGCCATAAATCAAGTTTGGCTGCCCAGAAGTCCAGCGGATCTTCAATGGTTGTTGGCATGGCCATGTCAAGGTATGCCACCACCTGCTGGTTCAGGTCCTGCTCCATGTCTACCTGCTGCTGATGAGTTGCTTCACTATGCGGGTGAAGAAAGCTACTCATCAGCGACTCAGGCTGCTGCTGATTGAGCTGGTACTGCTCCTGCCACCCCTCCCCAGCAGCCATGGCAGTGGAAGGTGAGCGCAGAGGGCCCCCCGAGTCAGACCTGCGAGTGGTGGACCACGTGGCCGATAGGCATCAGCCAACTGACTACGTAGAATCTGTAGTAGGTCAGTTTGTCCTCCCTTTCAGTGGGTGTAAAAAAAGGCCCCATTTTGGGACGGTAGCGAGGGTCTAATAAGGTGGAGATCCAGAAGTTATACCTCTGACGAATTTTGACAATTCGGGGGTCACTGTGCAAGCAACTGAGCATGCATCGTGCCATTAGCGCCAGTGACTCGGAGGGGCTACCTGCCTCCATCTCCCCTGCATACTGCCACGGTGTGTCTGGGTCCTCTGTCTCAACTTCCTCATAATCCTCCAGCTCCTCTGGCTGCTCCTGCTCCTCCTCTCCTGTCCGAAGACTAGAAACATCGGCCATCTCATCCACCTTAAACTGTGCTCGGTGGTCTGAAGAAGCCCGCATGTGCGGGTGAAACGTCTGTTACAGTCACGCCTGCCACGTCCTGCACCCCCAGCCCTCCACACGCTGGTTTTATGTCTCTTCACCGGTCCTGAATAAATAAGAAAGTTTTGTACCTGCTCTCGCGGTGAGTGCATCGTTTTTCTACCTTTACCACATTGTCTATGCGATTTGTGCATTATCCGGTAGCACCACCGCTAGCACACCTAAGATCACTCCCAGTATCGCGGCCACTGTATACAGGGGACTTGTATGGATTGACAGTGTGAGAGCTCTAAGGAAGTATCCTGCGGTGGTGCCGGACATCACCTGTTTCTCCTATACATTATAAACTGTGCTCCGCTCTGCCCCTCATCATCCTCCTCCTCCAGTTCAGCCCCCACAGGGCTCATGTAGCCTTGAGATGTAGGTGCAATGTCTCCATTGCCGTGACCAGCCATGGTTTCAATCATTTGTTGTAGGAAATGTAGGAGTGGAATTACGTCGTTCATTGGGTAATTCAGGCGACTCACAAATAATGTGGCTTCCTCAAAGGGCCTCAGCAAACGGCAGGTGTCACGTATGAGCTGCCACTGGTTCACATTGAAGTTACACAGGAGAGTACTCCTATCTGCTTGGATCATCAAGAAATCGGTGATGGCTTTTCTTTGTTCATATAGTCTGTCCAACATATGGAGGGTGGAATTCCAACGTGTGGCAATGTCACAAATAAGACTATGTTGTGGGATACCGTTCTGACTCTGCAGCTCAAGGAAGGTGTGCTTGGCGGTGTATGAGTGGCTGAAGTGCATGCACAGTTTCCTTGCCATTTTCAGGATGTTTCGCAAATGGGGAGAAGACTTGAAGAAGTGCTTGACAACCAGATTCAACACGTGTGCCATGCAGGGCGCATGTTTCACACTTTCTTGTCGCAGCACGGACACGATGTTCTTCCCATTGTCGGTCACCATGGTTCCCATTTCCAGATTTCGTGGAGTAAGCCATACTCGGATTTCTTTATGAATGAACTTTAGCAGTTCCTCCCCTGTGTGACTCCGTTCGCCAAGGCAAACCATGTGAAGAACAGCTTGACACCGCCGTGCCCTACACACATGGGACGATGAAGGGCCACCGAGATTTGGACGCGCAGTGGAGGCCGAGGACACGGTGGAGGAGGAGGAGGCGGCGTCATGCGCTGTAACAGGACCAATTGCCTGGGAGCGAGAGCGTGCAGGAGGAAGCAGTGTGACCTGTCCAAGTTGCTGTTGTGGCTGTGCAGGAACCACATATACCCAGTGGGCCGTAAAAGACAATTATTGTCCCTGCCCGTAGTTACTGCTCCACACTTCGGCGCTGCCGTGCACTTTTGAACACACCGACAGGCTCAAGGACTGGCCTACCTTCTCTTGTACAAACTTATGCAGGGCTGGTACTGCCTTCTTCGCAAATAAATGACGGCATGGGACTCTCCACCTCGGCTCGGCACAAGCCATCAATTCTCTGAAAGGTGCAGAGTCCACCACTTGAAAAGGGAGGGACTGCAACACCAGCAACTTGGACAGGAGCACATTCAACTTCTGCGCCGTTGGATGAGTAGGTGCATACTGTTGTCTCTTGGACATGGCTTCGCCAATGGATTGTTGGCGAAATGTCTGACTAAAAGTGGGAGAAGCAGGAGTGACAGGAGGAGGGTTTGACACACAGCTCCCTTCGGCTGAGGTGGTGGAGCCTTGGCTGGATGAAGGAGGGAGCGGATGGCCACTGGGTGATGAGCAGGCTGGACCACTACATTGGAGCCACGGTTCTCCCAGGCCGCTTTATGGTGGTGAAGCATGTGTTGACGCAGGACCGTGGTGCCGACATTGGGACCCTGGCCACGTTTCACCTTCTGCCGACAGATCTTGCATGTGGCTACGTGAACCTCCTCCGGATGCCTTATGAAAAACTTCCACACCGCCGAGTTGCTGATTTTCCCATCCGCAGTCCGCTCTAATTGACTGCTACTGGCGCCGTCTCCTTGAACCCCTGTTCCACTACCTCCCAGAAAGGTAGGCTGCCGCGAAGCAGGTGGTCTCCCCCGGGCACGTTTGGCTCCTGAATTTCCACTACTGCCACCACGCTGACTGCCAACCGTGCTGCCTCAAGGGCAACCTGCAACTCTCTTCTCCTGATGATGATGAAGCCCCTTCTGCACCCGGCTCCCAATTGCGATCGGCTTCATCATCATCAACAGTTGTGTGCACGTCACTGATGTCCTCCTCAGGTTCCCCAACAGTGTCTGCTTTAGGACCCTGAACACTTGCAACACCGCCTCCCACGTCACTCTCCGCATCACTACTTGGCCGCCTAGCGGAGCAAGCGGCGCATATCTCCTCCCCTTCTTGGCTGTCCAGTAGCTGCTGACTGTCCTCTATTAGATCGTCCTCAGTAAATAGTGGAGCTGAACCCACAGCATAAGATACTTCTCTAGGAGAGGGAACAGCATAGGACAAAGGCAATGGGAGGACAGGGACTGCTCCCGGGCCATGCCAACTGAGGGTTGTGTCTGAGGAACCCACCGACTGTTGACTGGTGGTGTCAGATGTCACTTGTGATGATGTGGATGAGCATGTTAACCAATCGACGACGGCAGATGAGTTGCTGGTGGAGACACAACCGCTGGCTGATAACGGAAGCTCAGGCCTCTCGCTGCGACTCCTGCTGCCACTCGCCCCAAGTCTGCTGCCAACTCTGCATGAAGTATTTAGGCCTCTGCCACTCCTTTGTGCACATCCTGGCACTTCTCTGCCTGACATATTTAGTGCGTTTATGAGGGTATTACAATACGCTACACTACTCTTTGAACAGTATTAACAGCAGCAGGTGATTACTTACGGCTGTCCTTTCACAGTATGTAGACCCTTGACAGATTAACAGGTACTAGATGGTGCAATACTTGGATGTACCTATGCGGTATGCACTGATGAGGGCAGTAATATGCCTAACTATACGCAGAAAAAATCTGTATTTTTGTAAAACACCAGCCGGTGAATGCTAGTGTTTGGACTTTGACGGTATGGAGCACCTTGACAGCTTAACAGGTACTAAATGGTACAATACTTGGATGTACCTATGCAGTATGCACTGATGAGGGCAGTAATATGCGTAACTATACGCAGAAAAAACTCTGTATTTTTGTAAAACACCAGCCGGTGGATACTATTGTTCGCACTTTGACGGTATGGAGCACCTTGACAGATTAACAGGTAGTAAATGGTACAATACTTGGATGTACCTATGCGGTATGCACTGATGAGGGCAGTAATATGCCTAACTATACGCAGAAAAAATCTGTATTTTTGTAAAACACCAGCCGGTGAATGCTATTGTTTGGACTTTGACGGTATGGAGCACCTTGACAGCTTAACAGGTATTAAATGGTACAATACTTGGATGTACCTATGCAGTATGCACTGATGAGGGCAGTAATATGCGTAACTATACGCAGAAAAAACTCTGTATTTTTGTAAAACACCAGCCGGTGGATACTATTATTTGGACTTTGACTGTTTGGAGCACCTTGACAGATTAACAGGTACTAAATGGTACAATACTTGGATGTACGTATGTGTTATGCACTGATGAGGGCAGTAATATGCCTAACTTTTAGCAGAAAAAAAATCAGTATTTTTGTAAAACACCAGCCGGTGGATACTATTGTTTGGACTTTGATGGTATGGAGCATCTTGACAGCTTAAAATTTACTAAATGGTACAATACTTGGATGTGCCTATGCGATATGCACTGATGAGGGCAGGAATATACCTAACTATACGCAGAAAAAAATCTGTATTTTTGTAAAACACCAGCCGGTGAATGCTAGTGTTTGGACTTTGACGGTATGGAGCACCTTGACAGCTTAACAGGTACTAAATGGTACAATACTTGGATGTACCTATGCAGTATGCACTGATGAGGGCAGTAATATGCGTAACTATACGCAGAAAAAACTCTGTATTTTTGTAAAACACCAGCCGGTGGATACTATTGTTTGCACTTTGACGGTATGGAGCACCTTGACAGATTAACAGGTAGTAAATGGTACAATACTTGGATGTACCTATGCGGTATGCACTGATGAGGGCAGTAATAAGCGTAACTATACGCAGACAAAACTGTATTTTTGTAAAACAACAGCCGGTGAATGCTATTGTTTGGACTTTGACGGTATGGAGCACCTTGACAGCTTAACAGGTATTAAATGGTACAATACTTGGATGTACCTATGCAGTATGCACTGATGAGGGCAGTAATATGCCTAACTATACGCAGAAAAAATCTGTATTTTTGTAAAACACCAGCCGGTGGATACTATTATTTGGACTTTGACTGTTTGGAGCACCTTGACAGATTAACAGGTACTAAATGGTACAATACTTGGATGTACGTATGTGTTATGCACTGATGAGGGCAGTAATATGCCTAACTTTTAGCAGAAAAAAAATCAGTATTTTTGTAAAACACCAGCCGGTGGATACTATTGTTTGGACTTTGACGGTATGGAGCACCTTGACAGCTTAAAATTTACTAAATGGTACAATACTTGGATGTGCCTATGCGATATGCACTGATGAGGGCAGGAATATACCTAACTATACGCAGAAAAAAATCTGTATTTTTGTAAAACACCAGCCGGTGGATACTATTGTTTGGACTTTGACGGTATGGAGCACCTTGACAGCTTAACAGGTACTAAATGGTACAATACTTGGATGTACCTATGCGGTATGCACTGATGAGGGCAGTAATATGCCTAACTATACGCAGAAAAAACTCTGTATTTTTGTAAAACACCAGCTGGTGGATACTATTGTTTGGACTTTGACAGTATGGAGCACCTTGACAGCTTAACAGTTACTAAATGGTACAATACGTGCATGTACCTATGCGGTATGCACTGAGGAGGGCAGTTATATATGCGCAACTATACGCAGAAAAAACTATTTAAAAAAAAAAACAGTCTGTGAATACTATTGTTTGGACTTGCACAGTATGTAGCCCCTTGACAGATTAACAGGTACAAAATGGTACAAATGCACTACAGTCCACTGAAAAATCACGTATTTCTGAACAGCAGCAGGACCCAACAGTGCAGCACCACAAAAAATAAATCCAGGGATTAAACCCTAAATTGCACTCTGTCACACAATTCTGAGCAGCAGAAGTTTTGAGGAGCAAATAAAAAAATCAATTGATATCAATTGGGCTGAAAAATTAGGAGATAAGATGCTTCAGAAAGCTCAGGCAGCTTGGAGATCTGTATGAGGCAGCTGACAGCTATCTGCCCCTCTCTGCTGCAATGCTCAATAACGTGAATAGGAGGTTTAGCTATAAATGATCCTTCTCAGTGTAACAGCACAGCACTCTGCACTCCTGCCTTTCCCTAATGCTGATGTGACTAGCAGTTGCAGTGTAACGCTGTGGTATGAGCTATTCACACACACGCAGTCCCGTCCTCTCCATCTCAATGCATAGATGAAATGAAGAGAGGCAAGATGGCTGCCGATTATATAGGGGCTGTGACATCACAGGGGTCAGTGAACACTGATAGGCTGCATCTCACATGTGATTCAGGGTCAGCCCGCCTACCTTCATTCCCGCCGCTGTTTCCTGCCCTCCTATAATCCCTTGCCCCATGTACTCACATGTGGATCCACCATCTTAGGTCTCCAATAGACTGGAACGCTGTAAAATGGAGTTTAATGAAGCGAGTGGCGCGATCGAATCGCAGCGATATTCGCATTCGTTGCAAATCAAATTTTTCATGAAATTCATAACAAATTCAGGTTCGTCAACTTCAATTCGCTCATCTCTATTCAGTATACTAATTTATAGACAGAATAAAGGACCTTTGGAGGACTAATATAATTGTCTAAAGGACCTGTGAGATGTTACATGTTATGTATATGTTACCCAGAAGGCACCAGCTTAACACATGACCCGCAGCTTGACCTATGGGCTTCTAGTACAGCCCTCCTTATAAGGAAGGGAGGTGCTGCAATCTGCCTCTTATTCTCTTATGATTTTGCTGAGGAACAGTGGAGACCAGATGTCTCAGTACTAGTGTCCAGCTACCTGGAAGGCCTCAAATCTACAGTCACTTACAGTAAGTCAAATCTATGCCTGCTGTCACTGCCTACAGTCCAGTAAAGCCAAAAGTCAATTATCTAAAGTCTATTACAAGTATAATTGGTCCCATCAAGCTGTGAGGTCCTTCTGTGTTCCTGGCCACCTCTCTGGGATTCTGGCCGAGCTGTAGAGACTATAACAAGTGTCTGACCTCAGTAAAGCCTCCATTAAACCATAACCTGGTCGTGGACTCTCATTTCACTGCCTAGCCATTGGGATGGCGGAGATATCGTTTGAGTGGCTCCCAATACCCAAAAACCACTCTGGCCGCACAAACATTAGGGGTTAATAACACCTTTCCCCTGGGGTTCATACCATCTTGCCCCATCCACCTACACCGCTGCACCATCGCCAGTCACCGTGGCTCACCACACTACCTTTTTGTGAATGGGCACAATATTTTGTAATTTCCAATCTTCTGGTATGACTTCTGTTACCAGTGATCCCTTTAATAAATCTGTTGACAGTTTTGATAGTACACCGCTAAGCTCTTTGACGTATTTGTCTTTACTGTAGATAGCTGGCATAGAACCTCTGAGGGAAGAAGCATGTGATTCATTAGTCTTTCTCTCTAACTGGGGTCCTTTACCTTTATGATCCTCAGTAAAAACTGAACAGAAGAATTCATTGAGGCGATTATCCTCTTCTTCATACCATTTAATTTCCCTTTTTTAATCTAGAAAACCATTGCTGTGTGAGTGAGCATTATTCTGTTAAAAAAAGGCGAATTGGAAGCCCAACTATGTGGCCACAAGACATATCAATACTGGGGGTAACCGACTGTTGCATGCAATATCTCCTCAGATCATGACACCAGCAGTTGAGGAAGAGTCACTCCACAGCAAAGGCAAGATTTAAGTGCTCACCACAAGACCTCCATACCTGAATAGAACTGTCATTGGATCCCTAACAGAACCTGGATTCGTCACTAAAGACGACATGATTTCAGTCCATAGCAGTACAGGTTTCTCATTCACAACACCAGTACAAATGAAAGAGATAGTGGCTGGATGTCAATAGCAGGACACATAATAAGCTCCATGACACCAAATTTCCTGGTGACTGGAAGTGGTCCAGGCAGAGATAGGGGAGTGTAATGAAGGTTACACCTGTGTCTGGGTGGTGGACAAGGAAACTGTGGGTGCTGCTCATGCTTGAAGGCAGATCAAATGATGCTCTCAATTGGTAATTGGTCTGGGCCATCCTGAACCTGTTCCCATGTGTAACCACTGCTCCCAACATCTCCTTATAACTTCACCACAACAGCCTATATGTTGGGCAATTTGCTGAAATTACCATCTAGCTTCTCTTTGTCCATTGATGCACTTAATCTTTCAATATCTGTCAACTGGGCAAAATGTCTTTGTGTTGTAGAGGCATGTTTAGTAGTCAGCGATCTCTTACTAAGAGGTACACTACATAAAAGTAGCCTCTAAAAGCCTTTTTTTTTTTTTAATACGGTAGCAGGGGAAGCACATTTATGCCCTCTTGTAGGACATAACTGCATGCCCAGTTTTGTTGCAATCTGAAATCTGGAAGCATAATGTTTTTTCGTCAAGTTGTGTATTTTCCTCTACTTGTGAACATGGCTTTAGGCTGCATGGGTTATATCAACTTTCAAAAAAAGATGGTGAAAAGGCTTCTTAAATGGTTAGATAATACATTTAAATACATGGAGATGACCTGGAAATGATCACTTATGATCAATCATTCAAGGATTCAAGGATCAAAAAGTCAAGAACATCTGGAGAATAATAAGAAGTATGATGGGCAACTATGATATTTTATTAAACTACCTATAAAATATTCTTTTTGTTGTTAGACAAGGACAGATGAGATAGGTCATCACTAAAGACTTGGTCCAGACAGTCTCATGCCAACCTTACCCAACATCTCATTTTCATAATATTGTATGATTATTATGCCCTGACAGCACATAACACATAAGAATAAAGCAGGAGCAATGATAGAGAGCAGATTTAATGGGATTATTGTCTCATTAGAGACAACTCCTTTCACATTCCCAAGCAAATCAAATAAGAAGAAATGTCAACACTATTATTTGCAAAGTCTGTCCGTGGCCAGCCCCCCCCCCCCCCCCCTCTAGTCTTACTATAAAGACCAAATACCAAAAAAGGACAAATGGACAGGAACAAGCGTTTCTCTTTTTACTTAAAGCTGTCACTAACAAATATCCCCTATAAGTAAGCACGGTATGTACAAGCTGTGTTGTTGTGTTCTGCTGTGTAATGCAGCCATACCTTTGGCTACTTAAATAGGGGCTTTATATGCTCAAAAATCTATTTTGTTCACAGACAGGAACAGTCAGATAGGTGTGGCCAGGGGTCTACAATGCTTTGGGGCTGCACCCCCTCTTTTCGGCTACGCCAGCAGTTACTATGGCACTTATAAAATGCCTCTGCGAGTTCTGTCATGGAGAATTCCTAGAAACCAACTTACATTAAGAACTAAATTTACCTTTATAAGCTATACTGTCAATAAGCATCAAGCATCATGGTGGTAAAACCTCTTACAGGATGAGATAAGACATAGCGATATCTAGAACTTTGTCAGTTTCCACAAAAATTTTAGGTGAACTCCATGAGGGACATATTAAAATCTTAGTGTGATTTTTTTTGCTACAGTGAGCTTGTGCCAACTCTAGAATTAAGGGTACTTTTGGTATAGTGCTTGGGGCTGTACCTGTAGTGTTAAATGCAATAAGAAAGAGATCAGACTGTTGAGTTTCTTTTCTATGCCTGCTCTGCCTTTGAGTCAGAGAGGAATCAGTGAAGAATAGTGGTACTAGTACATTACTCACCACTGCTAATACTTCCCCTCTTTGACCTCTCTAACAGTGTAATGCAGTAGCAGTACTATAAGATCTAGACAGGAGTATTAATACCTTTGGCTTCCTCAAACACCTATGGCCGCTGCACACAGGCTGGAGTCAGAAAAGCCTGAAGTAAGAAAATGGGACAACCCCTTTCAACATCATTGGTGGACAACAATGATGTTGAAAGGCGTTGTCCCATTTTCTTACTTCAGGCTTTTCTGACTCCAGCCTGTGTGCAGCTATAGGTGTTCGAGGAAGCCAAAGGCAGCCTTCTATTAACTTTAATGTAAAGTTATGTAAACAGAGTAGCCAATATTAAAGGCAATGGGAGTCACACGAATTGTGTAACTTCCCTGCTTTGGCTGCTTTCGGCTTTCCCAACCACCTCTGTCTGCTGCAAACAGGCCGGAGAAGCGGAAAAGCCATAAGTAAGGAGATGGAACTACTTATTTTAAGAGTTATCCCATAATGAAAACATATTTTCTATTCACAGGAATGAGTGCCTGACTATGGGGTGGTTTGCGATCATAGAAGTTTGGGATGCAAATAAAAGTGCTGTAAAAATATCAATTCATTTTGTTGCTCACACTGCTTTTGTACCCACACCCTATCACCATGGTGGTTTTCTGCAAGCAATATAATGTATCAGACCATGATGCAATTCCTTGTCTTTCCATAACTATTGCAAAATGTCCAGTAATCACCCAATTGTAGGGACACAAAAAATATTCACCTATCAGTGCCCAGTGAAAATCATTCATTTGATTGAGCAGCAAAGAGCCTCACTGACACCTACACAGACTAAAAGCTGCACAGATTGAAAGCTGCAAAGAGCCTCACTGAAAGATACACAGACTGAAACTTCTGTACAGTGCCTGAGGTCTTCTATTCATCACAGCGCTGAAACAATGTGAGGGTGGAAGTGGTCCCCAGGCAGACTTCAACGATGTCATGCCTGCTGGGAAACACCCACTTTCTCCTGCTGGGAGATTGCAGTATGTGGGCAAGAAGAACTGTAAGATAGACAGCTTTTTAAAGCTCTGAAATTTCTTTTAAGGGTGATAGGGGTGTTAGGAGTAGTTAGGGAACATAGCCTGAGTTAGTTTAGAAAAGTTTATATGGTGACAGGTACTATTTAAGCCTTGTTTTTTTTTTTTTTTCTTTTGTTATTGTGCATTTCCAAATCTAATCAACTACTGTATTCGGCATATTTAATTCAATTAGTTAAATCATACCAATTATTTTTAGGATATTTATAGTTCCAGAATGTAAGTTACAATCTTCACCTCCATCATCACATTGTACATCTGAACAGATTTTATGTACTAAGATATGAACTTGTGAGAAATGAAAGATCGTCCAGCTCACCACCGCCACCTCAGTGTGCGGACTCGTGCGGACACCACGAGGACGGATAATTGAAAAATAGAGCAATGTCCAGCACAAAAGCACGATGCAAGATGAAGTTTATTGTAGATACACACAGCAAACAGCAACACGGATCATGGAGTAGAGTGACGCGTTTCAGCAACCTTAGTCGCTTTAGTCATATGACTAAGGCGACTAAGGTTGCTGAAACGCGTCGCTCTACTCCATGATCCGTGTTGCTGTTTGCTGTGTGTATCTACAATAAATTTCATCTTGTATCGTGCTTTTGTGCTGGACATTGCTCTATTTTTCAAGATATGAACTTGGTTTGTTATAACAAAGGTCAGTCAGTGCTGTAATGTTTGTGGAATACAAGAAAATGGAAAACAAGTGGAGAAATTCCTGCCTATGGCAACACATTGAGAAACTAGCCTCATAAAGATTTGTCTTTGTGTCCTTAAAGCGTACCCGTCAGATCACTCAAAAAAACAAAACTGTTATATGTTGCTCAGTATCTCATCCTGATCATCTACATGTACTTGTTTATGTGTCTATAACCTACATTTCTCTCAGAATTAGCTTTATTTCTGAAATACCTTAATTTTGTCCACCAGAAGCAGGGGGTGGGTCCCTCACTGTGATAACCACTCCCCCTCCTCAGTCCAGTGCTTCCCAACCAGGCTGCCTCCAGCTGTTGCAAAACTACAGCTCCCAGCATGTCCACACATCATTTGGCTGTGCAGGCATGCTGGGATTTTTAGTTTTGCAACAGTTGGAGGGATATGGTTGTAGTCCCCCTTTATTATGCACACACACACACACACACACAGGCTTCATATATTCTTACACATACACATTAGATAGACATACTGATATACACACATACACAAATATCCGCACACACATACAGTGCATAGTGAAAGTATTTGGCCCCCTTGAACTTTTTGACCTTTTGCCACATTTCAGGCTTCAAACATAAAGATAGAAAACTGGAATTTTTTGTGAAGAATCAACAAATGGGACACAATCATGAAGTGGAACGAAATTTATTGGATGTTTCAAACTTTTTTAACAAATAAAAAACTGAAAAATTTGAGCGTGCAAAATTATTCAGCCCCCTTAAGTTAATACTTTGTAAAGCCAACTTTTGCTGCGATTACAGCTGTAAGTCGCTTGGGGTATGTCTCTATGAGCTTTGCACATCGAGAGACTGAAATTTTTGCCCTTGCAAAACAGCTGGAGCTCAGTGAGGTTGGATGGAGAGCGTTTGTGAACAGCTGGAGCTCAGTGAGGTTGGATGGAGAGCGTTTGTGAACAGCTGGAGCTCAGTGAGGTTGGATGGAGAGCGTTTGTGAACAGCTGGAGCTCAGTGAGGTTGGATGGAGAGCGTTTGTGAACAGCAGTTTTCAGTTCTTTCCACAGATTCTCGATTGGATTCAGGTTTGGACTTTGACTTGGCCATTCTTACACCTGGATATGTTTATTTGTGTACCATTCCATTGTAGATTTTGCTTTATGTTTTGGATCATTGTCTTGTTGGAAGACAAATCTCTGTCCCAGTCTCAGGTCTTTTGCAGACTCCATCAGGTTTTCTTCCAGAATGGTCCTGTATTTGGCTCCATCCATCTTCCCATCAATTTTAACCATCTTCCCTGTCCCTGCTGAAGAAAAGCAGGCCCAAACCATGATGCTGCCACCACCATGTTTGACAGTGGGGATGGTGTGTTCAGGGTGATGAGCTGCGTTGCTTTTACGCTAAACATAACATTTTGCATTGTTGACAAAAAGTTCGATTTTGGTTTCATCTGACCAGAGCACCTTCTTCCACATGTTTGGTGTGTTGCCCAGGTGGCTTATGGCAAACTTTAAACAACACTTTTTATGGATATCTTTACGAAATGGCTTTCTTCTTGAAACTCTTCCAATGCAAGATTTGTGCACTATACGACTGATTGTTGTCCTATGGACAGAGTCTCCCACCTCAGCTGTAGATCTCTGCAGTTCATCCAGAGTGATCATGGGCCTCTTGGCTGCATCTCTGATCAGTCTTCTCCTTGTATGAGCTGAAAGTTTAGAGGGACGGCCAGGTCTTCGTAGATTTGCAGTGGTCTGATACTCCTTCCATTTCAATATTATCGCTTGCACAGTGCTCCTTGGGATGTTTAAAGCTTGGGATTTTTTTTTGTATCAAAATCCGTCTTTAAACTTCTTCACAACAGTATCTCAGACCTGCCTGGTGTGTTCCTTGTTCATCATGATGCTCTCTGCGCTTTAACCCCTTAAGGACTTTTTCCGTTTTTTGCATTTTCATTTTTTCCTCATCAGCTTCTAAAAATCATAACGCTTTCACCTAAAAATCCATATGATGGCTTATTTTTTGCACCACCAATTCTTCTTTGCAGTGACATTAGTCATCTTACAATAAAAATCCACGGCGAAACGGAAAAAAAAATCATTGTGCGACAAAATTTAAGAAAAAATTTCATTTTGTAACTTTTGGGGGCTTCCGTTTCTACACAGTGCATTTTTTGGTCAAAGTTACACTTTATCTTTATTCTGTAGGTCCATACGGTTCAAATGATACCCTACTTATATAGGTTTGATTTGGCGCACTTCTGAAAAAAATCATAACTACATGCAGGAAAATTTATATGTTTAAAATTGTCATCTTCTGGGCTGGTCTGAGGGCTAATTTTTTGCGCCGTGTTCTGAAGTTTTTATTGATACCATTTTTGTGTTGATCTGACTTCTTGATCGCTTTTTATTCATTTTTTATGATATAAAAAGTGACCAAAAATACGCTATTTTGGATTTTGGAACTTTTTTGCGCGTACGTCATTGACTGTGCGGTTTAATTAATGATATAATTTTATAGTTCGGACATTTGCGCACGCGGCGATACCACATATGTAAATTTGTATTTTTATTTACACAGTGTTTTTTATGCGAAAAGGGGGGTGATTCAAACTTTTATTAGGGAAGGGGTTAAATGACCTTTGGTAACTTTTTTTTTCACTTTTTTTTGCAGTGCTATAGCTCACATAGGGACCTATAACACTGCACACACTGATCTCCTATGCTGATCCCTGCAAAGCCATAGCTTTGCAGGGATCAGTGAGATAGGGGCTTGATTGCTCAAGCCTGTAGCTCAGGCTTGGAGCAATCAATCGACGATCGGACGCCGCGGAGTAAGGTAGGGAGACCTCCACCTGCATCCCAGCTGATTGGAACATTGCAATTTTATCGCGATGTCCCGATCAGCCCGACTGAGCTGCCGGGAAGCATTTACTTTCGTTTTCAGACGCGGCGGTCAACTTTGATCGCTGCGTCTGAAGGGTTAACAGCGCGTGGCACAACGATCGATAGTAGCCAGGTATAAGAGACAATTAACCACATGGGGAATCATAGAAATACATGGGGGAGACGAAGCAGTGTGCGAAAACGTACGTTTGGGGTGGAGGTGAGAGGTATCCAGGCTAGGTGCATTATTCATTGTTCTTTGCTATTTATGCCTTTTGTACCTGTGCACACTTATCATATCAGCCATGTATTTCTATGATTCCCCATGTGGTTAATTGTCTCTTATGCCTGGCTACTATCAATATTGTACCATCTATTAATTAGGCTTGATCTGCACATTTTCTTTGGATATCCAGCCCCTCTCGTCCTCCCATCTTTTTTTCCTGTGCCATCAGTTTGCCATCCTCTATATGTGTTTTATGTGTTTTTATATATGATGTTGTTCTAATAAAGTTATATTTATCTGTTTAATTTATACTTTGGTCTCTAATATTTTGGTGTAAGCCTGAAATGTGGCAAAGGGTCGAAAGTTCAAGAGGGCCGAATACTTTCACTATGCACTGTACATGCAGGAACACTTACTTTTTCATCTGAAACTAAACTAATGCCGGTTAGCTCAGGGGGCTGTTCAAGATTGCCGCGGTAAAATCGCGGCATCCTGAACAGCTGTAGGACACAAGGAGGATCTCCTTACCTGCCTCCTGGTGTCCGATCGCAGAATGATTGTCCATTGCCTGAGATCCAGGCATGAGCAGTCAAGCGGCAGAATCATTGATCAATGGTCAATGTAAAAGATCAGTGTGTGCAGTGTTATAGCCCCCTATGGGAGCAATAACATTGCAAAAAAAGTGAAAAAAAAGTGAAAAAAGAGTGAAAAAAAGTGAATAAAGATGATTTAACCCCTTCCCTTGTTTGAATCACCCCCCTAAATGGGAAAAGTTTGAATCACCCCCCTTTTCCCATAAAAAAAAAAAAAAAAACAGTGTAAATAAAAATAAAATTAAACATTTGTGGTATCGCCGCGTGTGGAAATGTCCGAATTATAAAAATATATAATTAATTTAACCGCACGGTCAATGGTGTACGCTCAAAAAAAATCCATAATCCAAAATAGCATATTTTTGGTCACTTTTTATATCGTGAAAAAATGAATAAAAACGATCAATGAGTCCGATCAATACAAAAATGGTATTGATAAAAAATTTAGATCACAGCGCAAAAAATGAGCCCATATACCGCCCCATACGCAGAAAAATTTAAAAGTTATAGGGGTCAGAAGAGGACAATTTTAAACATATACATTTTCCTGCATGTAGATTTTTTTCCAGAAGTACCACAAAATCAAACCTATATAAGTAGGGTGTCATTTTAATCATATGGACCTACAGAATAAAGAGAAGGTGTAATTTTTACCAAAAAAATTACTGCGTACAAACAGAAGCCCCCAAAAGCTACAAAATGGCGTTTTTTTCTTCAATTTTGTCGCACAATGATTTTTTTTTGTTTCGCCATAGATTTTTAGGTAAAATGACTGATGTCATTACAAAATAGAATTGGCGCCACAAAAAAAAAGCCATCATATGGATTTTTAGGTGCAAAATTTAAAGGGTTATGATTTTTAAAAAGTAAGGAGTAAAAAATGAAAGTGCAAAAACGGAAAAACCCTCCATCCCCAAGGGGTTAAACAGTTGTAACTTTCTGCCACCAGTTGATTAGAAAAAAAATTGCTTTCCATCGGAGTACCCATTTAAGGTCTCCATTCATCCATCAAGAGGGTGGTTATTAGGCAGCACAAATGAAAAATATCCCCATGTAGTCCCTTAGATGTAAAGTGTTCATTTATAGTGACAAATGAAAGGGGTATTCCAGGCCAAAACCTTTTTTTATATATCAACTGGCTTTGGAAAGTTAAACAGATTTGTAATTTAAATTAAATTAAAAAATCTTAATCCTTCCAATAGTTATTAGCTTCTGAAGTTGAGTTGTTGTTTTCTGTCTAACTGCTCTCTGATGACTCATGTCCCGGGAGCTGTGCAGTTCCTATGGGGATATTCTCCCATCATGCACAGCTCCCGGGACGTGACATCATCATTGAGCAGTTAGACAGAAAACTTCAGAAGCTAATAACTATTGGAATGATTAAGATTTTTTAATAGAATTAATTTACAAATCTGTTTAACTTTCCAGAGCCAGTTGATATATATAAAAAAGGGTTTTGCCTGGAATACCCCTTTAATAGTTACAAAAAGTACAGTTCTTGAAGGGGAAAATGCACAGCTTATCCCCTTAAGACCTCATTCACATGTATCGAATGCTTTGGAGCCTACATTGTAGATTCAGTTTCGTGCTGAAAAACGGAGGTGGCCAGTCGAGTATATGATGGACATCACCAGAGCCTGACGCACTCCAGTGACTTTAGTAGGGTTAGTTGGGTTTTCTGCTGGTGTCTATATTTTCACAGGATTATATCCAGACAAAAAAATACTACATATACTGTGTTTTTGTCCGGTTATTTAGACTGAATGGAGCCTCTAACTCAGAACTGAAGACTAAACAGGGACACATGGTGACACCTAATTAAAGGAGTACAAGAATTTCTTATAGTTAAAGATGAATGAGCCACACCAGATCAAAATCTGAATAAAGACATCGATCTTGCAGATGACAATATGTTATAATTTGATTTAGGATTTTTTTTTCTTCTAGACATAATAATATGTTTAATTCTTCTATGCAACAGCAAATAAATACTTGTGAAATGTTAAACCTGTGACTCATTATACATTTAACTATAAAACAAAATGAATGTCCTGATGTTCATTAACAGAGAAGTGTAGAAATATATCTAGTCAAACACTGCATGCACACACCAGACTAGTTTATGGCTATTTTAATTAGGCTGAGTATGTATTGCCCTACGGGTGCAATGAAAAAAAATCTAATACCAAAAATAGAAGAAAGCCTGTCACCAGAGGGCTGGTGTCCTATTCTTCATAGCTAAATCCAGTCAATAAATCTCTTTCCGTGAGGAAATGGTGCTTATGGTATAGTGCCGCAAATGCAGATATCTAGCCACTAGAGATGAGCGAATTTTTCCGAAAAAATTTGGTTCGGTCTGTTCTGGCCTACAGAGAGGCTCAATAGGGGTGTAGAACACTTTGCCTTGTTTTAACACGCATAGGGAATGCCGCAGAGCATCAGGATGTGGCAGATTTTTTATGTCATTTTTATTTTATTTTATTTGAATTTATATAAATTTTTTGATTACCCCTTCTCATAGCATTGAACTGGCAGTCCTCCGCTAGGCAAGATACCTCCTATTCCAGCCCCTGCCTCTCAGCGTCCCCCTGACTGTGATAGTGCGAATGTTTAATCAGTTATGGTTCATTGTTATCGCTCCAAGCTGTTTAATTGATTAATTCCACAGGTAATATGACATCGACGACCATAGGGCTTCAATTTTGAAAAGATTACATTGATTTGTGGTAAATTTAAATTTTATATTATATTCCCAAGTTTACTGTCCCGGCGTTTACTTTGAACTAATACTGTATGACTACTAAACCCAATCTAACAAGGAGTCACATGGCGGCACAATGACAGAGCCTAGAGGTGGCAGCAGCATGAGGAGACTATAATCTGACAGAATGACACAGCCTGGAATTGGCGGCAGTAAGAGGAGACCATATGGTGGCTGAATGACACACACTGGAGTTGGCGGCAGCATGAGGAGACCATAGGGCCTCACAATCCCTAAGATTAAAAGAGGAATTTTCAAATTTAAATTGAAGATTTATGGTAGCTAGTGCAAACATAAAAATGTTTAGGTAATGTCCCAACAGCATGAGGAGACCACAGTATTTCACAATCATTAAGATTAAAAGAGGAATTTTCAAATTTAAATTGAAGATTTATGGTAGCTAATGCTACCACAACATTTTTTGGGTAATGTTCCAGGTCCAGCAGCATGAGTAAACCATATAATGGCTGAATGACACAGGCTGGAGTTGGCGGAAGCATGAAGAGACCATATAGTGGCTGAATGGCACGGCCTAGAGTTTTCGGCAGCATGAGGAAAACATGTAGTGGCTGAATGACACAGCCTGGAGTTTACGGCAGCAAGAGGAGACCATATAGTGGCTGAATGACACAGCCTGAAGGTGGTGGAAGCATGAGTAAACCATATAGTGGCTGAATGGCACTGCCTAGAGTTTGCGGCAGCATGAGGAGACCATATAGTAGCTGAATGACACAGCCTGAAGGTGGTGGAAGCATGAGTAAACCATATAGTGGCTGAATGGCACAGCCTAGAGTTGGCAGCAGCATGAGTAGAACATATAGTGGCTGAATGACACAGCGTGGAGGTGTCGGCAGCATGAGGAGACCATATAGTGGCTGAATGGCCCAGCCTGGAGTTGGTGGCAGCAAGAGGAGACCATAGGGCCTCACAATCCCTAAGATTAAAAGAGGAATTATCACATTTAAATTGAAGAGTTATGGTAGCTAGTGCTAACATAAAAAGGTTTAGGTAATGTCCCAGCAGCATGAGGAGACCACAGTGTTTCACAATCATTAAGATTAAAAGATGAATTTTCAAATGTAAATTGAAGATTTATGGTAGCTAATGGTACCACAACATTTTTTGGGTAATGTTCCAGGCCCAGCAGCTTGAGTAAACCATATAATGGCTGAATGACACAGCCTGGAGTTGGCGGAAGCATGAAGAGACCATATAGTGGCTGAATGGCACAGCCTGGAGTATTCGGCAGCATGAGGAGAACATGTAGTGGCTGAATGACACAGCCTGGAGTTTACGGCAGCAAGAGGAGACCATATAGTGGCTGAATGAAACAGCCTGAAGGTGGCGGAAGCATGAGTAAACCATATAGTGGCTGATTGGCACAGCCTAGAGTTTGCGGCAGCATGAGGAGACCATATAGTAGCTGAATGACACAGCCTGAAGGTGGCGGAAGCATGAAGAGACCATATAGTGGCTGAATGGCACGGCCTAGAGTTTTCGGCAGCATGAGGAAAACATGTAGTGGCTGAATGACACAGCCTGGAGTTTACGGCAGTAAGAGGAGACCATATAGTGGCTGAATGACACAGCCTGAAGGTGGTGGAAGCATGAGTAAACCATATAGTGGCTGAATGGCACTGCCTAGAGTTTGCGGCAGCATGAGGAGACCATATAGTAGCTGAATGACACAGCCTGAAGGTGGTGGAAGCATGAGTAAACCATATAGTGGCTGAATAGCACAGCCTAGAGTTGGCAGCAGCATGAGTAGAACATATAGTGGCTGAATGACACAGCGTGGAGGTGTCGGCAGCATGAGGAGACCATATAGTGGCTGAATGGCCCAGCCTGGAGTTGGTGGCAGCAAGAGGAGACCATAGGGCCTCACAATGCCTAAGATTAAAAGAGGAATTATCACATTTAAATTGAAGAGTTATGGTAGCTAGTGCTAACATAAAAAGGTTTAGGTAATGTCCCAGCAGCATGAGGAGACCACAGTGTTTCACAATCATTAAGATTAAAAGATGAATTTTCAAATGTAAATTGAAGATTTATGGTAGCTAATGATACCACAACATTTTTTGGGTAATGTTCCAGGCCCAGCAGCATGAGTAAACCATAAAATGGCTGAATGACACAGCCTGGAGTTGGCGGAAGCATGAAGAGACCATATAGTGGCTGAATGGCACAGCCTGGAGTATTCGGCAGCATGAGGAGAACATGTAGTGGCTGAATGACACAGCCTGGAGTTTACGGCAGCAAGAGGAGACCATATAGTGGCTGAATGAAACAGCCTGAAGGTGGCGGAAGCATGAGTAAACCATATAGTGGCTGATTGGCACAGCCTAGAGTTTGCGGCAGCATGAGGAGACCATATAGTAGCTGAATGACACAGCCTGAAGGTGGCGGAAGCATGAGTAAACCATATAGTGGCTGAATGGCACAGTCTAGAGTTGGCAGCAGCATGAGTAGAACATATAGTGGTTGAATGACACAGCGTGGAGGTGGCGGCAGCATGAGGAGACCATATAGTGGCTGAATGGCACAGCCTGGAGTTGGTGGCAGCAAGAGGAGACCATAGGGCCTCACAATGCCTAAGATTAAAAGTGGAATTTTCATATTTAAATTGAAGATTTATGGTAACTAGTGCTAACATAAAAATGTTTAGGTAATGTACCAGCAGCATGAGGAGACCACAGTGTTTCTCAATCCCTAAGATTAAAAGATGAATTTTCAAATTTAAATTGAAGATTTATGGTAGCTAATGCTAAAACAAAAATTGTTAGGTAATTTTCCAGGCCCATCAACATGAGTAAACCATATAGTGGCTGATTGACACAGCCTGGAGTTGGCGGAAGCATGAGTAGAACATATAGTGGCTGGAGTTGACGGCAGCATGAGGAGAACATATAGTGGCTGAATGACACAGCCTGGAGTTTGCGGCAGCAAGAGGAGACCATATAGTGGCTAAATGACACAGCCTGGAGGTGGCGGAAGCATGAAGAGAACATATAGTGGCTGAATGGCACAGCATGGAGTTTGCGGCAGCAAGAGGAGACCATATAGTGGTTGAATGACACAGCCTGGAGTTGGCGACAGCATGAGGAGGACATATAGTGGCTAAATGGCAAAGCCTGGAGGTGATGCCAGCATGAGGAGAACATATGGTGGCAGAATGAGACAGCCTGGAGGTGGCAGCAGCAGCATCAGGAGTCCTGAAAGTGACCCGGTGAAAGAGTGGTGCAGGGGGTGGCAATACCAGTACCCGGTGACGAAGGGTGAAAAAAGTTCAGATGCAGAGGAATGTTTGTAACTGGGAAGCAGAGCCTTTAATCTGTTTGACACTATCAATATTTGTGAAGTGTTGGTGTGGCACCATAGTCAATCTACTCTGATGCATCAGGCATTGGTGGGTGGAAATCCTGTCTGATTCATGCCTGATTCATCTTCACAAAGGTCAGTCACTCCACATTTTTTGTGGACAGACGAGTTCTCCTTGGGGAGTCTATGGCCCCCGCCACACAAAACACCCGCTCTGATGGCACACTACTGACCGGGCTAGTTGCGGTGACAAATTTAGTTTAGCTGCCCAGAAGTCCAGCGGATCTTCAAGGTGTGTTGGCATGGGAATGTCAAGGTATTCCACCACCTACTGGTTTAGGTCCTGCTCCAGGTCTACCTGCTGCTGATGAGTTGCTTCACTATGCGGGTGAAGAAAGGTACTCATCAGCTACTGTATACTCAGGCTGCTGCTGATGGAGCTGGTACTGCTCCTGCCACCCCACCCCTCCCCATTGCCATGGCAGTGGAAGGTGAGCGCAAAGCAGGGGCGGATCCAGAGTCTAGTCTCGGGAGGGGCACTATTAGAGTATTTTGTGTTGGCCGACAGAAAATAAGGTGTTGCTTAAGGTACTTACAATATTAAATGTATCATACAGTCCTAACCTTGTTTGAGACTCATAGGCCATGTTCATACGACACAATTTTCAATGCGGAATTCGGCACAGGCATTCCGCTGTAGCAGAGTCCCGATGAATTCAACAGGATTCTGCTGCACTGTGCTCATGGCAGAATATCCATGCCAGATGTTTCTAGCACGGAAATTCCGTTTTCTGTCTCCACAGATAGAATGAACACGTTCATTCTTTCTGCAGACAACGCACGGAATGCTTAGCCATCTAGGAGACGGCAGTCCGCACAGAGATTTTCCCTGCGGACAGATAGGATATGTTTAAACAGATATATCAATATAACAAAAATCATAAGACATTTTAAGCAGTTTACGTATAATATATTAGAATGTTTACATAAACAGGACTACACATAGGACACGTGGTCACACATTTAGTGGGAGATTTATCAAAACCCGTCCAGAGGAAAAGTTGATCAGTTGTCCATAGCAACCAAGGCCTTTTTGCAAATGAAAGAAGCAATCTGATTGGTTGCTATGGGCAATTCAGCAACTTTTAGACTGGAAGATTTTGTCTAAGGTAAAGGAAAGGGTTTTTTTTACACTAAGAACAATAAGGATGTGGAATCCTCTGCCTGCAGATGCGATTTTATTAGTCTGTACAGACGTTTAAACAGCAACTGGATGAATATTTGCAAAAACATAACATTAAGGCCTATAGGCCATGATTTTTTTTAGCATGTTGTGATGCCCGTGCTGTAGCATGTTGTGATGCCCGCGCTGTAGCATGTTGTGATGCCTGCGGTGTAGCATGTTGTGATGCCGCGCTGTAGCATGTTGTGATGCCTGCGGTGTAGTATGTTGTGATGCCGCGCTGTAGCATGTTGTGATGCCGCGCTGTAGCATGTTGTGTTGCCCGCGGTGTAGCATGTTGCAGAAAATTATTTCCAGTATAATAATCAAATATACCAATTGCCACAGAATGGGAAAGTGCTAAAGAAGTTTTTACCATTTAAAACTACAGCTCCCAGTGTGACCATAAGTATGTGGTAAGGTTATGCTGGGAGTTGTTGTTTCACCCATCATTACTGCAGAACTTACAAGTGACCAGCTCTGATAGGACATAATCAGGAGAATACAGAATAATATCAGTGACTGTAGGTGACGTCTTCTCTATAGTGAGGAGAATACACAATAACATTATGGGGCTGTATATGGGAGCTGTGTGTGAGGGGCCGTGTATGTATGTAGGGGCTGCGTGTGTGGTTGTGCGGGCTTTGTATGGGGGGGGGGGGGGGGTGTATGTAGGGTTGCCACCCAGTCAGTATTTTTAATTTGCCGCTAGAATAATATTAGCCCCGGCCCGGATGCAGTAGCAGCCGCCGCCCCTCAAGTGGCTGCGGTTCCAGATGCTGAACAGGCAGCGCCATTTTAATTGACCTGAATCATCATTTCAATCCCCCCTTCTGATCCACCCTGTGTCATTTCAACCCCCCCCCCCGTGCCATTTCAATCCCCCCATGCCATTTCAATCCCCCCCCCCCTGCCATTTCAATTGCCCACTCTGATCCCCCCCTCCGGTGCCATTTTAATCCCCTCCTGATTCCTCTGTGCCATTACGTGACGCAACATGTATAGGCATGTGCGTAGCTTCCTGTGATGTCACGCACATATAATTAATGATACAAATTATCATGGGATTTTTTGAAAAAAGGTGGCAACCCTATGTGTGCATAAGGGCAGTGTATGCGTGTATGTGGGGGCTGTGTATGTGTGTGTGGGAGGGGATGTGTATAGGAGCTGTGCGCACATGTGTGGGGGCTGTATCTGTGTATGTGGGCCACAAAGTGGACACTATCAACAGAAATATATAGAAAAAGACAGAGGAGACACAATGCGCATCTAAGCGTAGTATAAAAAAAAATATATATATATAGATAATCTGAGTGTAAAAGAAAATAATTAAATTAAATAAAAAATGGATGTCGGCTCCAAGGAAGGGGGGGAGCAGCCGTTTCCAGATTCGTGTTTTCAGTTGTTATGTTAGGTTTGCTCACCTTTCTGTGTTGTACCGTGGGCACAACACCAGTAGACGCTTGTTTCCCACTATTCTGGGGGACACAGATTGGAGGAGTGCAGCCGGCACTAGACCCGTTCTCACCGGCGGAGGACGGTCACTGGAATGGAAGAATATCGGTCCCGTGGTCCCGAGAAAAAAGAGAAGTGCTTCTGTGGGCGCTCACCTCCGTCATAGATGTAGTCCGTCACAGGTATGTGGAAGTTTTCGAGAACTTGGTAAAATAAAACCGCTTGGACACGGATGTATTTTGGAAAATAAAAAGAAGGTTTATTCCTTCAGCATGCAATACAGCAACGCGTTTCGAGGGGCAGGGACCCCCTCTTCATCAGGCTATCTGATTGGGCAGTGTGGATGTCCTTTATTTATACCTCATTTGCCCGCGAAAATCACATGTGTGTGTTACATAACATGAAAATAAAACAATAAAGAAAAAAAAAATATTTAAATAAATAAATAAAATCCATAGAAAAGAAGACATTTACATCAAAAATGGAAGTGAGCATTCTGTAAAATAACCCACAGATGGTCAGTTTGACTAACCATTATATTATGCACCTCATCTTGTATTGCATATGTGATATGTAATAATTCTGCAGACGTCGGGCCATTTCAAATGCTCTCCCTTCGGAGATCTACAGTGGCTGGGTGAGAGGTCTGAGGCACCGACCGCCGGTCTGTCCACACATCCGTCCTCCTGGCCGCTTATTGGATGGGGGACCGGTGTCAAACCCATTTCCCCACACAGGGATGATTACATTTATTTAATGCATATGTGTATGTGTATGTACATACACACACATCCATACACATGGTTGATGGATGTGTACTTATCAGCTGTTTGTTTTGTTTTAATTCAGTTTGTTTGTTGTGGTTGTTGTGTCAGTTGTTAACTATCTCATCTTTTTAAGATATTAATTCCACCGCTTCATTCAGGCCATGTGGTTGTAATGTCTGGAGGCTGTAAATCCAGAACATTTCTTTGCGTGACAGGATTTCAAACCTATTTTTCTTTCCCGGTGGAATGTGCTCAATTGGGGTTATGGATATGGCTGTCATGTTTCCCTCATGCATCAGGCTCAGATGTCTAGATAGGCTATGGTGCATGAATCTTTTCTTTATGTTGGAACGATGCTGATTCAATCTCAAATGTCATGGTTGTGTTGTTCTTCCAACATATTGTTTACCACATTGGCACTCTATGAGGTAGATGACATATTCCGTTTGGCATGTCATCAGATGTTTGATGGGGAAGGTTTCACCCGAATGCGTACTGGAAAAACATTTTTGGTTATGGCGTATGGTAAAGCAACATAGGCATCTAGGTTTTCTGCATTTGTATGTTCCCACGTTTCCAGTTTTGTCGTTTTTCTGGGAGGATTTGTTGTGGCATTTGAGATTGCTTGGGGCTATCATACCCTTTATGGTCGGTGCCCGCCTGAAAGTCAATCCCGGAAACTCAATTGAAGTGGAGGAAAAAACGGGGGTGAATGGACATTCACCCCCGTTTTTTCCTCCACTTCAATTGAGTTTTTGGACCTCCACATCACCCATAAAGGGGATAGATTCATCACATCCACCTTTTTCAAGAAAGTTGATTCCAATAATTATATATCCTTTACCAGTGGCCACTATAAGAAGTGGAAACAAAACATCCCCTTTGGACAATTCAAGAAAGTAAGAAAAAATTGTACAGATATTGCCACCTTTTCCGAACAGTCCAAAATCTTAAAGTCCAGATTCATAGCAAAAGGATATCCGAAAGAATTAATTGAAAATGCATATGAAAAAAACCTGTGCACTAACCCAAGAGGAATGTCTTGAGGCAACGGACCCGGGAGCCTTCCACCTACAAAAGAAAGAAAAAGAAAAGGAGAATGAGGAAAAAACCAGATGCAATTTCATCACCACATATTCAGCGGGTCAAACAAAAATCAGAAACATCATGAAGAAACATTGGGGAATACTACTAAGTGATCCACATCTAGGAAAAATTCTCCCAAAAAATCCGGGATTGACTTTCAGGCGGGCACCGACCATAAAGGGTATGATAGCCCCAAGCAATCTCAAATGCCACAACAAATCCTCCCAGAAAAACGACAAAACTGGAAACGTGGGAACATACAAATGCAGAAAACCTAGATGCCTATGTTGCTTTACCATACGCCATAACCAAAAATGTTTTTCCAGTACCCATTCGGGTGAAACCTTCCCCATCAAACATCTGATGACATGCCAAACGGAATATGTCATCTACCTCATAGAGTGCCAATGTGGTAAACAATATGTTGGAAGAACAACACAACCATGACATTTGAGATTGAATCAGCATCGTTCCAACATAAAGAAAAGATTCATGCACCATAGCCTATCTAGACATCTGAGCCTGATGCATGAGGGAAACATGACAGCCATATCCATAACCCCAATTGAGCACATTCCACCGGGAAAGAAAAATAGGTTTGAAATCCTGTCACGCAAAGAAATGTTCTGGATTTACAGCCTCCAGACATTACAACCACATGGCCTGAATGAAGCGGTGGAATTAATATCTTAAAAAGATGAGATAGTTAACAACTGACACAACAACCACAACAAACAAACTGAATTAAAACAAAACGAACAGCTGATAAGTACACATCCATCAACCATGCGTATGGATGTGTGTGTATGTACATACACATTAAATAAATGTAATCATCCCTGTGTGGGGAAATGGGTTTGACACCGGTCCCCCATCCAATAAGCGGCCAGGAGGACGGTTGTGTGGACAGACCGGCGGTCGGTGCCTCAGACCTCTCACCCAGCCACTGTAGATTTCCTAAGGGAGAGCATTTGAAATGGCCCGACGTCTGCAGAATTATTACATATCACATATGCAATACAAGATAAGGTGCATAATATAATGGTTAGTCAAACTGACCATCTGTGGGTTATTTTACAGAATGCTCACTTCCATTTTTAATGTAAATGTCTTCTTTTCTATGGATTTTATTTATTTATTTACATTTTTTTTTCTTTTTTTTTTTTTCTTTATTGTTTTATTTTCATGTTATGTAACACACACATGTGATTTTCGCGGGCAAATGAGGTATAAATAAAGGACATCCACACTGCCCAATCAGATAGCCTGATGAAGAGGGGGTCCCTGCCCCTTGAAACGCGTTGCTGTATTGCATGCTGAAGGAATAAACCTTCTTTTTATTTTCCAAAATACATCCGTGTCCAAGCGGTTTTATTTTACCAAGTTCTCGGAAACTTCCACATACCTGTGACGGACTACATCTGTGACGGAGGTGAGCGCCCACAGAAGCACTTCTCTTTTTTCTCGGGACCACGGGACCGATATTCTTCCACAAAGTGGACACTATGGGAGAGATTTATCAAAACCTGTCCAGAAGAACCAATCAATCAACCAATCAGATCGCTTCTTTCATTTTTAACAAGGCCCCTGCAAAATGAAAGAAGCGATCTGATTGGTTGCTATGGGCAACTGGGCAACTTTTCCTTTGCACAGGTTTTGATAAATCTTCCCCTATTACTATGTTAGGCAATATTGATGTGGAGTTTGTATAGAGGTGGGGATGGTGCTTTAGAAAGGAGCCTAAATTGTGTGTCCATCAGGTTCTGCAGAGACAAGTCAGAGCTGGGAGAAGTCTTCACGGAGGTCCAGACCAGATGGAGAAGGAAAGGAAACTTGAACGACTCCGATCGGAGAAGACATTGCCTGTGAGTCCTGTCATTGTAATCACCTATACTGTCAGCAGAGACTTCCTAGATTCTACCTCTGTATGGTCAGTGGGGGAGATGTATCAGAACCTGTAGAGAGGAAAAGTGATGCAGTTGCCCATAGCAACAATCAGATCGCTTCTATTTATTTTTCAAAGGCTTTCTTAAAAATTAAAGAGGCCACCTGATTGGTTGCTATGGACAACTTCTCCACTTTTCCTCTCACAGGTTTTCATAAATCTCCCCCAGTATGTGTGAATAGTCACACATTTTTAGGGCAGTTTTACAGTAACCAGAATAGGGTATATTTGATTATAGCAGAGTGCGATGCAGTTACATACTTTGCAGCACAGTGTTTTACTGCACTGCCCTCTGCTGTAATCTAATTAAAAATACATAATTGGAAAAATAAATGGGGGGGGGGGGGTGGGGGGTTTGAGGAGGTGTCGCTGGGGGCAGACTCAGGGACAGGCCACTAGGGGGAAGGGGGCCCAGGCCTTAACCTGTGTAAGGGGCCCCGAAATCTCTGATGGCAGCCCTGGTCCCTGACTTATAATGCCCCTTGTCCTTTGCCCCTCAAATATAATGCCCCATGTCCTATGCCCCTCACATATAATGCCCCCTGAGCGGGCAGGACAGGGGGCATTATATGTGAGGGGCACAGGACATGGGGTATTATATATGAGGGGCACATGACAGGGGGGCATTATATGTGAGGGGCACAGGACATGGGGTATTATATATGAGGGGCACATGACAGGGGGGCATTATATGTGAGGGGCACAGGACATGGGGCATTATATGAGAGGGGCATTATATGTGAGGGGCACATGTCAGGGGGCATTATATGTGGGGGCACATGACAGGGAGGCATTATATGTGGAGGGAACATGACAGGTGGGCATTATATGTGAGAAGCACAGGAGAGGGGGTATTATAAGTGATGGGCACATGACTGGGTATTATAAGTAAGCGGCAAATGTCAGGGGGGCATTACATGTGCATTATATGGGCACAAGACAGGGGGGCCCCTGTCATGTGCCCCCACATATAATGCCCCCTGACATGTGCCCCTCACATATAATGATCCCCTTGACATGTGCCCTCACATATAAAGCCCCTTGAGGGGGCAGGACAGGGGGCATTATATGTGAGGGGCACATGTACGGGGGCATTATATGTAAGGAGCACAGAACATGGGGTATTATATATGAGGGGCACATGACAGGGGGGGGGGGGTCCTGTCATGTGCCCCCACATACAATGCCCCCCTGACATGTGCCCCTGTTACGCCGAGCGCTCCGGGTCCCCGCTCCTCCCCGGAGCGCTCGCTACACTCTCCTCACTGCAGCGCTCCGGTCAGGTCCACTGACCCGGGGCGCTGCGATACCGCCTCCAGCCGGGATGCGATTCGCGATGCGCGTAGCGCCCGCTCGCGATGCGCACCCCGGCTCCCGTACCTGACTCGCTCTCCGTCGGTCCTGTCCCGGCGCGCGCGGCCCCGCTCCCTAGGGCGCGCGCGCGCCGGGTCTTTGCGATTTAAAGGGCCACTGCGCCGCTGATTGGCGCAGTGGTTCCAATTAGTCTGATCACCTGTGCACTTCCCTATATCACCTCACTTCCCCTGCACTTCCTTGCCGGATCTTGTTGCCATCGTGCCAGTGAAAGCGTTTCCTTGTGTGTTCCTAGCCTGTGTTCCAGACCTCCTGCCGTTGCCCCTGACTACGATCCTTGCTGCCTGCCCCGACCTTCTGCTACGTCCGACCTTGCTTCTGTCTACTCCCTTGTACCGCGCCTATCTTCAGCAGCCAGAGAGGTTGAGCCGTTGCTAGTGGATACGACCTGGTCACTACCGCCGCAGCAAGACCATCCCGCTTTGCGGCGGGCTCTGGTGAAAACCAGTAGTGACTTAGAACCGATCCACTAGCACGGTCCACGCCAATCCCTCTCTGGCACAGAGGATCCACTACCTGCCAGCCGGCATCGTGACAGTAGATCCGGCCATGGATCCCGCTGAAGTTCCTCTGCCAGTTGTCGCTGACCTCACCACGGTGGTCGCCCAGCAGTCACAACAGATAGCGCAACAAGGCCAACAGCTGTCTCAACTGACCGTTATGCTACAGCAGTTACTACCACAGCTTCAGCAATCATCTCCTCCGCCAGCTCCTGCACCTCCTCCGCAGCGAGTGGCCGCTTCTGGTCTACGCCTATCCTTGCCGGATAAATTTGATGGGGACTCTAAGTTTTGCCGTGGCTTTCTTTCCCAATGTTCCCTGCACTTGGAGATGATGTCGGACCAGTTTCCCACTGAAAGGTCTAAGGTGGCTTTCGTAGTCAGCCTTCTGTCTGGAAAAGCCCTGTCTTGGGCCACACCGCTCTGGGACCGCAATGACCCCGTCACTGCCTCTGTACACTCCTTCTTCTCGGAAATCCGAAGTGTCTTTGAGGAACCTGCCCGAGCCTCTTCTGCTGAGACTGCCCTGTTGAACCTGGTCCAGGGTAATTCTTCCGTTGGCGAGTATGCCGTACAATTCCGTACTCTTGCTTCAGAATTATCCTGGAATAATGAGGCCCTCTGCGCGACCTTTAAAAAAGGCCTATCCAGCAACATTAAAGATGTTCTGGCCGCACGAGAAATCCCTGCTAATCTACATGAACTCATTCATCTAGCCACTCGCATTGACATGCGTTTTTCCGAAAGGCGTCAGGAGCTCCGCCAGGATATGGACTCTGTTCGCACGAGGCGTTTCTTCTCCCCGGCTCCTCTCTCCTCTGGTCCCCTGCAATCTGTTCCTGTGCCTCCCGCCGTGGAGGCTATGCAGGTCGACCGGTCTCGCCTGACACCTCAAGAGAGGACACGACGCCGCATGGAGAATCTCTGCCTGTACTGTGCTAGTACCGAACACTTCCTGAAGGATTGTCCTATCCGTCCTCCCCGCCTGGAAAGACGTACGCTGACTCCGCACAAAGGTGAGACAGTCCTTGATGTCTACTCTGCTTCTCCACGTCTTACTGTGCCTGTGCGGATATCTGCCTCTGCCTTCTCCTTCTCTACTATGGCCTTCTTGGACTCCGGATCTGCAGGAAATTTTATTTTGGCCTCTCTCGTCAACAGGTTCAACATCCCGGTGACCAGTCTCGCCAGACCCCTCTACATCAATTGTGTAAACAATGAAAGATTGGACTGTACCATACGTTTCCGCACGGAGCCCCTTCTAATGTGCATCGGATCTCATCACGAGAGGATTGAACTTTTGGTCCTCCCCAATTGCACTTCTGAAATTCTCCTTGGACTTCCCTGGCTTCAACTTCATTCCCCAACCCTGGATTGGTCCACTGGGGAGATCAAGAGTTGGGGGCCCTCTTGTTCCAAGGACTGCCTAAAACCGGTTCCCAGTAACCCTTGCCGTGACTCTGTGGTTCCTCCTGTAACCGGTCTCCCTAAGGCCTATATGGACTTTGCGGATGTTTTTTGCAAAAAACAAGCTGAGACTCTACCTCCTCACAGGCCTTATGATTGTCCTATCGACCTCCTCCCGGGCACTACTCCACCCCGGGGCAGAATTTATCCTCTGTCCGCCCCAGAGACTCTTGGCATGTCTGAATACGTCCAGGAAAATTTAAAAAAGGGCTTTATCCGTAAATCCTCCTCTCCTGCCGGAGCCGGATTTTTCTTTGTGTCCAAAAAAGATGGCTCCCTACGTCCTTGCATTGACTACCGCGGTCTTAATAAAATCACGGTTAAGAACCGCTACCCCCTACCCCTCATCTCTGAACTCTTTGATCGCCTCCAAGGTGCCCACATCTTTACCAAACTGGACTTAAGAGGTGCCTATAATCTCATCCGCATCAGAGAGGGGGATGAATGGAAAACGGCATTTAACACCAGAGATGGACACTTTGAGTATCTGGTCATGCCCTTTGGCCTGTGCAACGCCCCTGCCGTCTTCCAAGACTTTGTTAATGAAATTTTTCGTGATCTCTTATACTCCTGTGTTGTTGTATATCTGGACGATATCCTGATTTTTTCTGCCAATCTAGAAGAACACCGCCAGCATGTCCGTATGGTTCTTCAGAGACTTCGTGACAATCAACTCTATGCCAAAATAGAGAAATGTCTGTTTGAATGCCAATCTCTTCCTTTCCTAGGATACTTGGTCTCTGGCCAGGGACTACAAATGGATCCAGACAAACTCTCTGCCGTCTTAGATTGGCCACGCCCCTCCGGACTCCGTGCTATCCAACGTTTTTTGGGGTTCGCCAATTATTACAGGCAATTTATTCCACATTTTTCTACCGTTGTGGCTCCTATCGTGGCTTTAACCAAAAAAAATGCCGATCCCAAGTCTTGGCCTCCTCAAGCGGAAGACGCCTTTAAACGGCTCAAGTCTGCCTTTTCTTCGGCTCCCGTGCTCTCCAGACCTGACCCATCTAAACCCTTCCTATTGGAGGTTGATGCCTCCTCAGTGGGAGCTGGAGCTGTCCTTCTACAAAAAAATTCTTCCGGGCATGCTGTTACTTGTGGTTTTTTTTCTAGGACCTTCTCTCCGGCGGAGAGGAACTACTCCATCGGGGATCGAGAGCTTCTAGCCATTAAATTAGCACTTGAGGAATGGAGGCATCTGCTGGAGGGATCAAGATTTCCAGTTATTATTTACACCGATCACAAGAACCTCTCCTACCTCCAGTCTGCCCAACGGCTGAATCCTCGCCAGGCCAGGTGGTCTCTGTTCTTTGCCCGATTTAATTTTGAAATTCACTTTCGGCCTGCCGATAAGAACATTAGGGCCGATGCTCTCTCTCGTTCCTCGGATGCTTCTGAAGTTGAACTCTCTCCGCAACACATCATTCCTCCTGACTGCCTGATTTCCACTTCTCCAGCCTCCATCAGGCAAACTCCTCCAGGAAAGACCTTTGTTTCTCCACGCCAACGCCTCGGAATCCTCAAATGGGGTCACTCCTCCCATCTCGCAGGTCATGCGGGCATCAAGAAATCTGTGCAACTCATCTCTCGCTTCTATTGGTGGCCGACTCTGGAGACGGATGTTGTGGACTTTGTGCGAGCCTGCACTATCTGTGCCCGGGATAAGACTCCTCGCCAGAAGCCCGCTGGTTTTCTTCATCCTCTGCCTGTCCCCGAACAGCCTTGGTCTCTGATTGGTATGGATTTTATTACTGACTTACCCCCTTCCCGTGGCAACACTGTTATTTGGGTGGTCGTTGATCGATTCTCCAAAATGGCACATTTCATCCCTCTTCCTGGTCTTCCTTCAGCGCCTCAGTTGGCTAAACAATTTTTTGTACACGTTTTTCGTCTTCACGGGTTGCCTACGCAGATCGTCTCGGATAGAGGCGTCCAATTCGTGTCTAAATTCTGGAGGGCTCTCTGTAAACAACTCAAGATTAAATTAAATTTTTCTTCTGCATATCATCCTCAATCCAATGGACAAGTAGAAAGAATTAACCAGGTCTTGGGTGATTATTTACGACATTTTGTTTCCTCCCGCCAGGATGACTGGGCAGATCTTCTACCATGGGCCGAATTCTCGTATAACTTCAGAGTCTCTGAATCTTCCTCCAAATCCCCATTTTTCGTGGTGTACGGCCGTCACCCTCTTCCCCCCCTCCCTACCCCCTTGCCCTCTGGTCTGCCCGCTGTGGATGAAATTTCTCGTGACCTTTCCATCATATGGAGAGAGACCCAAAATTCTCTCTTACAGGCTTCTTCACGCATGAAGAAGTTCGCGGATAAGAAAAGAAGAGCTCCTCCCATTTTTTCCCCTGGAGACAAGGTATGGCTCTCCGCTAAATATGTCCGCTTCCGTGTCCCTAGCTACAAGTTGGGACCACGCTACCTTGGTCCTTTCAAAATTTTGTGCCAGATTAATCCTGTCTCTTACAAACTTCTTCTTCCTCCTTCTCTTCGTATTCCTAATGCCTTTCACGTTTCTCTTCTTAAACCACTTATCATCAACCGTTTCTCTCCCAAATCTGTTTCTCCCACTCCTGTTTCCGGCTCCTCGGACATCTTCTCCGTCAAAGAGATTCTGGCATCCAAAAAGGTCAGAGGGAAAACCTTTTTTTTAGTGGATTGGGAGGGTTGTGGTCCAGAAGAGAGATCCTGGGAACCTGAGGACAATATCCTAGACAAAAGTCTGCTCCTCAGGTTCTCAGGCTCTAAGAAGAGGGGGAGACCCAAGGGGGGGGGGTACTGTTACGCCGAGCGCTCCGGGTCCCCGCTCCTCCCCGGAGCGCTCGCTACACTCTCCTCACTGCAGCGCTCCGGTCAGGTCCACTGACCCGGGGCGCTGCGATACCGCCTCCAGCCGGGATGCGATTCGCGATGCGGGTAGCGCCCGCTCGCGATGCGCACCCCGGCTCCCGTACCTGACTCGCTCTCCGTCGGTCCTGTCCCGGCGCGCGCGGCCCCGCTCCCTAGGACGCGCGCGCGCCGGGTCTTTGCGATTTAAAGGGCCACTGCGCCGCTGATTGGCGCAGTGGTTCCAATTAGTCTGATCACCTGTGCACTTCCCTATATCACCTCACTTCCCCTGCACTTCCTTGCCGGATCTTGTTGCCATCGTGCCAGTGAAAGCGTTTCCTTGTGTGTTCCTAGCCTGTGTTCCAGACCTCCTGCCGTTGCCCCTGACTATGATCCTTGCTGCCTGCCCCGACCTTCTGCTACGTCCGACCTTGCTTCTGTCTACTCCCTTGTACCGCGCCTATCTTCAGCAGCCAGAGAGGTTGAGCCGTTGCTAGTGGATACGACCTGGTCACTACCGCCGCAGCAAGACCATCCCGCTTTGCGGCGGGCTCTGGTGAAAACCAGTAGTGACTTAGAACCGATCCACTAGCACGGTCCACGCCAATCCCTCTCTGGCACAGAGGATCCACTACCTGCCAGCCGGCATCGTGACAGCCCCTCACTTATAATTTGCCCCTCTCATTTATAATTTGCTCCCCCTCCCCTTTCTCACTCCCGTCACCTTTCTTACACGCTGCGGCTGCTCCATTCCTGCAGTCAGTGAGAGCCGCGGGGATGTGATCTCCGGGCGCCGGAGCGATGATGTAATGTCACCGCGCCGGCCTACCGTGATTGGCTCTCACTGACTGCAGGAATGGAGCAGCCGCAGCGTGTGAGAAAGGTGACGGGCGTGAGAAATGGGTGGTGGAGCGGGAGAGCCGACAGCTCCCGCTCCACCATGCTATAGTTTAGGAGGAGGGGCAACAATCTTGGGGGGGTGCAATTGCACCGTTGCCCCCCCCCCTGGATCCGCCACTGGCGCAGAGGGCCACCCTAATCAGACCTTTGAGCGGATGGACGATGGCACTGACTTCATAGGATGTCTCTGTGGTAGGTCAGTTTGTCCTCCCTCTCAATGGGTGTAAAAAAGGCCCCCATTTTTTGATGGAAGTGAGGGTCCAATAAGGTAAAGAGCCAGAAGTCATCCCTCTGCTGAATGGTGACAATTCGGTGGCCACTACGCAATCAACTGTGCATGTATCGGGCCATTTGTGCAAGTGACTCGGAGGGACTCCCTGCCTCCATCTCCACTGCATACTGCCACGGTGTGTCTGGGTCCTCTGTCTCACCTTCTTCATAATCCTCTAGCTCCTTTGGCTGCTCCTGCTCCTCCTCTCCTGTCAGATAACTAGAAAAACAACCCATTTTGTGAAACCTAAACTGTGCTCCACTGTGCCATGCAGGGCGCATCACTCAGCCTTCCTTGTTGCAGCGCTGACAAGATGTTCTCACCGTTGTCAGTCACCATGGTTCCCATTTCCAGTTTTCGTGGAGTAAGCCATGCTCCAATTTCTTTATGACTGATTTTAGCAGTTTCTCTCCTGTGTGACTCCGTTCGCCAAGGCAAACCATGTGAAGAACAGCGTGACACCGCCATGCCCTGCACACATGGTATGGTGAAGGGACACTGAGGCTTGTCCATGCTGTGGAGGCTGAGGACACGGTGGAGGATGAGGAGGCGGAGTCGCCCACTGTCACAGGACCAACGGCCTGAGACCGTGGAGGAGGAACCATTGTGACCTGTCCAAGTTTGTTTTGTGGCTGTGCAGGAACCACATTCCCCCAGTGGGCCATAAAGGACATGTATTGTCCCTGACCATAACTACACTTACACTTTGATACACACCGACAGGCTCAAGGACTGGCCCACCTTCTCTTCCACAAAATTGTGCAGGAGTGGTACTTCCTTCTTCGCAAAGAAATAATGGCTTGGGACTCTCCACCTCGGCTCAGCACAAACCACCAGTTCTCTGAAAGGTGCAGAGTGCACCACTCGAAAAGGGAGGAACTGCAGCACCAGCAACTTAGACAGGAGCACATTCAGCTTCTGCGCCGTTGGATGAGTCGGCGCATACTGTTGTCTCTTGGACATGGCTTCGCCGATGGATTGCTGGTGAAATGACTGACTAAAAGTAGGAGGATCAGGAGCATCTAGAGTGTCAGAAGGAGGGTATGACACACAGCTCCCTTCTGCTGAGGTGGTGGAGCCTTGGCTGGCTGAAAGAGGGGGCAGCGTGCCACTGGGTGATGCAGCAGGCTGGACTACCATATTGGAGCCACGGTTCTCCCAGGCTGCTTTATGGTGGCGCAGCATATGTTGACGCAGGGCCGTGGTGCCGACACATCTTGTATGTGGCTATGTTTACCTCCTATGGATGCTTGATGAAAAACTCAAAGAAGTGATCTTTTGCAGAAGTTTCACTGAATATTTATATAACATCTAATTGAATCTAGTAAAGTTTTTGGAACCATACAGACTGTGTATTCAACTATGTAAGCTGAGAGGACCTTTTGTATAGGTTTGGACTAACCCACCTGAGTACCAGAGAATCGTTTGATGGGCTCATTCTCTAATACAGTTTTCTTTCCAACTAGGATACAACTCCGATGTATTCGAAAGGTTTTGGTGCAGTTATTCATAAATTTTGTAAATGCAGTGGCTGTGGAGAAAAAATGGTTTTATGGGGCGCCAATCCTTTTTTACCATAAGATCTGTGAATTTATAGGAACTGGTCACAGCAGGAACTGTTGAGGTCTTCAAATCAGGGTTAGAATGTGCTGCAGTCATGCACCTTCCAGAATACACTTTGTTTTAGGAATAATCCCATGGACATGATTGTCATACGGTAGTTCAATGTAGCCAAATGGTGTTGCAAACAAGATGTTTTTAATACAGTAAATGAAATAGAGAATTATTTTCTATCAAATAAATAGTGAATTCCCAAAATCGACACAAGATACCTGACATTCTCATAAATTGCACCAACAAAAGCTTCAGTTTCCAGATGACTCTTCAGTGCCGAGCCTCCGTCTCGCTTCATTTTCAGAACACTCCGTCTGTTTGACAAGGCCCAGTTTGCAATTCAATAAATTATTCATGTTTATTAAGAACGTTTGCTTGAAAATGGTGTGATCAGCAGTGTTTGGATGACAAAACAAAATCATATCCTGATGAAAGACTAGAACATAAGCAACACTCTGGATTTTATGCATATTATGGTGCTTGAAGTAAAACAATACTTTCAAAGTAATCTGATTTATTGGTCGAAATGAAAAAGTTAATAAACAATGTTTACTCATAATGTAATAAACTTTTATTATTAATAAAATGTTCCTCTGGTTTGGATGTAAACATTTTTTTTTTTATCAGATAGACTCTGCAGGACTCCCCTCTCCACAATAATGCATTAAAGAAGATGTCTAGTGAAAAAAAATGTTTCCCATATCTTCATGATAATGGATAAGTGTCACCCGCATGGGTCCCTTGCTCTGCTGTGCTAATGTGCTTTGTGTACCCAGCACGTCAGCTGGTCGAAAAACACCCCCTTCTTTCATCTCTATGGGAGATGCGGAGACTGATTAATGCTGTCTTCGTCTATGGAGGGGCGTGTTTTGACCAGATGACGTGCTGGGTGCAAAACGTCATTTCCTGCAGCAAAGCCAGGGCCCCCCTCGGATAGGGGATCACTGGACATCTTCTTTACAGGAGTAGTCTCATGGAACAAAACATATCTCCTATCTACATGATAGGGGGAAAGTTTTAGATTGCGGGGTCCGAGAACTGGGGCCCCTCACAATCTCCTGTATAGAGCCCTGGCTCTCCCGTGAAGCAGCGCGTCACGATCCTGCCTGAAGCAGGGGTCGTTGTGCTGCCCTAAGCCTGACTAAACTCATGCACCTCCATAATCTTAATTTGCCTACCCCTTTTTATCAAGACCACACCTCTTCCTGTTTAAGATCCACCCCTTTTTCTTTTTTGCATTAAACATGGATGCAGAGTGCCTATTTATATCTTTTCTCTTTGTTTTGTTTACCATTTCAAATATTTTATCTATTATTTTAGAAGATAATGATAGTTAGATAAGATAATAAAAAGTCTAAATTCCTTTTTACTAAAATCAGTCACCCATGTCAGGTTTAGTACAAGTTGGAGTCAGGACGTGTCTTTTTACCCCCATTAGGGGTAGCCGCTAGGGACAAAATTATCCATTTTAGCTTTAAAAATTGGCTGATGCAGCTACCTTTACACTATCTTTGGGGTATGGCTAGTCCAATGAGAGCCACAAAACTTAAAAAAAAATAAAAGGATGATAATTCTGCCCCTGACAAAGTGCTAAGGTTAGAAAGTCTCCCCCGCTGGCCAATAAGTAGTCCCCTGGGTGGGAAGCTATACTCACCAATCCAGTCTTTTCTGGTCTCACTCTGCTTTAGCATGATTGACAGTCTGCATCACCGTTCTGTTCCCTAATGTCATGCAATAATAATTCAATTAGGAATTATGGTATCTGTCTTATCTAAATAGCCATAAATATCTAAAGAGACAACAAGTATTCTTTTCCCAGACTGGCACTTTTGTAGAGATGAAACTTTTGAATACACTGTGATCTATTTAGAACATACAACATGGTGGACACATCATGCTATTATTCTATTAAACATAGTGATTCATTTTGTGGCCTACAATAAGTATGACACTAAGCAGATGGAGTAGAGCGATGATAGCGGCTGTGGCCAGGCTGTCAATCATGCCAGAGAAGACGGGACTAGGTTAGTATAGCTCCTTGCCCAGGGGACTACTTACAGGACCGGTGAGGAACACTTTCTAACATCATATCCCCACCATCCCTAAGGACAGAAATGTCTCCCCGGGATGGTGAAGGTTCCTTAAGAAATAAAATAAAAAATATGCTCTGCCCAGTTTCCTCTGATGAAGTGCTGGGCATTGTTGTCCTAGTAAAATATACAAGGCTGCATGCAGGAGCTTAGGCACTGGCAAACAGCTGATTGGCAGTGGTATTGGACCCTCACCCATTAGATATTGATGGCCTGGGGATATGCCATCAATACATAAATGTCCTGAAAAACCAGAATGGAAACTGCAACATTTTAGGACTATTTTAAAATATAGATAGTAATGACTAGAAAAAAGAAAATTAGAAAAAACATTAAAAAACTATGTCTAACATGAAAACTAGATTGAAAAAAATGACTCATTTTCTGATGACACATTCCCTTTAATTCATAGAGTAATTTCAATTGATAATAGCAGGAATTATTATCTGAACTGTAATGATATAAATATAAAACAAATACAAATAGAATTCCAATAATACAGAACACCACAAAGTACTGGATCATTGGAAATGCCAGACTACTCATAAAAGGTACAATGTAACAGTAGGCAGATTCTACAGCAGGCTGTGGGATTGAGCCATTAAAAACTTTACTTTTTCTGTAAAATACGATAGCTAAGAAACCGGTAGGATGTCCCCATACATATATATAACCTATACTTAGCCTGCTTTTGCAGTGCACATGCCTGCAATCAGGGACGTGCACAGGAATTTTGAGAGGCAGGGGCTCAATGTGAAAAAAAGGGCACAACCGATCCATATGCAACTCCCTAGACCAGTGTTAACCCAAGCACGGTCCTTAAAGGACAACTACAGCCAAAATTTAACTTATCCCCTATCCACAGGATAGGGGATAAGTGTTTGATCGCGGGGGGTCCGACTGCTGGGCCCCCCTGCGATCTCCTGTTCGGGGCCGCGGCTGTGCCGTGGCTTTCCCGTGCAGGGGGCATATTGTACGATTTGTCTCAGTTGCTTAGTAGAGAATTTTCATAGTGACTTTTGATGTAGATGCTTTTTATTAAATTGTGTAGCTAACTTTTTGTGTTGTCATGTCAGACAATTTGTAGCAAAGCCCTGAATTTGTTGCAAATCTACGCCATGTCATGCTAAAGAGCTCCAAATATGAATCACTATTTCTAATATAACATGGCAATATGATCCACCATTTTGTGTGAATTTTCAAAAGGCCTAAAATGGAGCCTTTGAGAGACCAAAGGCCATCAAATGTGTATGCATGCCATTGTTGAAAAGGTGTATTCCTGTCAATGTTTGGGTCAATCTCTTCAAAGGGACATATAAACACAGCCAAACAATAGTTTATTGGTAGGTTCCTTACCAAACAATGGCAGAAGTCTTAAAAAGTAAATGTTTAAAGCCTTCACAGTTTATCAGTGTTAGTCGAGGTTTCAGTACAATGGCCCTCATATGTATTGAGCTGAGTGATACTGGGGGAATGTAAACAATGGACAGATCCCTGAGAAAATGTCAATATACAATGATTAGTTTTAGCCTGACCAAAGGGTGACTTACAGGCTAAAATTCATGTCTTTTTATAAAGCATTCATAATATGATCTTTGTATCATATTATGCTATCTTGCCCTATTATAAAATCCTGATATATTTAACAATATATATATATATATAACTGATAGATAGTGGCCTTATAACTTTTAGTAGGATTGTGTATACAGCTATATAACTAAATGCTGTATTCAGATGTTTAATCATATAATTGGTGTTACCTGATGGATTAATTAATGATTATTAATCTCAGGAATAATATAGCGTACTATGAAAATATAGTAGCCATGATATATGTATATATATATATATATATATATATATATATATATATATATATATATGTATATATATATGTGTGTGTGTGTGTGTATGTGTGTGTATATATATATATATATATATATATATATATATATATATATATATATGTATGTATATCACTTATGGTGATTTTGATCATACTGGCTATAATTAATGATTAGCTGTGATGTCATGAGCTTAGACATGGGACTTGCCCTGATCTCCATACACACACCCTCCAAACATCATTGGATAATATGATATTTGTGGGGGGAGGATCTTTTAGATAGGGGACAAGTTAAAAAGCGGGACAGACCCAGGACGGACACACAGATCCAGAGAGAGATCCAAACACCGACAGAGAGACAGCCATACAGACAGAGGGACCCATCCTCATCACAAAGACTACCTGAAGGGGCGGAGCCATAAAGAGTCAGGGAGAAATACTTTAGTCCATAAGCCCGTTTCTTCCCTACTCACCGGTTATTGACTTCAGGCGTTTCCATGGGATCCAGACAGCCACCTTTCTTTTATCCAGAAGTGCTCTTGGTAAGATACTAGACTTGTGCACTAGAAAAATTTTCTTTTAATTTCGTTTCGTTTTTTCATTTTGGAAAAAAATTTCGGTTCGGCAATATTTTCGGGTTAGATTTTTCGGATACATTCGGTATTCGGGTATTTGGGTTGATTTTTTTCGAATACATTCGGTATTCGGGTACATTCGGTAAATTTTTTATTTTTTTCGGACTTTAGCGATCCTAAAAAATTATGGCCATACCTTTTTTATTAAAATTTCGTAGGGTACCATAAAAAAATCATAATAGAAAAGATACAGTAGTGATGGAAAAAAATGTATCTAACGAAATGTATCTTTTTTATTATGAAATGTTTATTCATTTTTAAACAGGGATCAATTTATGTGAGCGGGTAAAGCACTAAAAATGTAGCCGACAATAATAAAAATGTATTGTGTGCGTGTTTTTCACTTTTTTATAAAACATTTTTTAGGTAGTACTACTACTACTCCCAGCATGGAACACACTCTTCAATGATGGGAGTAGTAGTTACCTGTACTAATTGACAGATCGCAGGGGTCCCTTGCGATCCTCTTGTATAATGTATAGATGCGGTGGCTGCTTTTCTATGGTCCCCTGCACTCACGTATATATACATATATTCATATTTCCCGCAGAGCTGTGATTGGCCAGATGGTTCCAGCCAATCACAGCTCTCTGTGAGAAATAGGAACATGTGTATATATACGGCCGTGCAGGGGACCATAGGAGAACGGCCGCTGCATCCATACATTATACTGGGGCATCACAGCGGGTGCCAGGAGTGATAACCGCAGTGATCTTTCCTTTACTACAAGTACTACCACTCCCAACATGGAGTACACTCTGCTCCATGCTGGGAGCTGTAGTACCTGCATTAATAGACAGATCGCAGCGGGTGTCAGAAGTTACACTCGCTGCGATATGTCTATTAATGCAGGTACTACAGCTCCCAGCATGGAGCAGAGTGTGCTCCATGTTGGGAGTATTAGTACCTGCAGTAAGGGACAGATCCCAGTGGATGTCACTCCTCCTGACACCCGCTGCGATCCTCCTGATGTGAATGTCGGGATCAGCTGTTCTCAGGACTACAGAGCCGGGAGAACAGCTGACGCTGAGCTGTAGGTATACATCGTATATCTACAGCACAGCAAGAACTTACAGTGAGCCTGCAATGTGTATACAGTATAAACACTGCTGGCTCACTTAACCCCTTGCTGAGCTGTGCGCTATGCGCAAGCCCAGCAAGGGAAGAGTTAACTTACACTGCTGGACAGTGTAGGTTAACCCTTTGGGCGGTATACAACATATAGAGCTATCTATAGATAGCTGTATACAGTGTATACAAAAGACGAAGTCCAGCTTACTTCCCTCGAGTCCCGGGCCGATCCGTGTAGCTCCGCCCCCTAGTGATGACGTCATTGGGGGGCGGAGCTGCAGAAGGGAACAAGGCTAGTTAATCTGAAGCTCTGTTCACATTGTACGTTTTGTATAATGTGAACAGACCCTTCTGGCAGTGTCTACCCAGACAGGGAGACTCCAGCTGTTGCTAAACTACAACTCCCAGCATGCCCAGACAGCCAAAAGCTGTCTGGGCATGCTGGGAGTTGTAGTTTTGCACCAATTGGTGGCTCCCTGTATGGGTAGACATTGCATCATGGGTGCTCACCCCAGCGGACAGCGCCAAAAATGTCATAACCAATTTTTTGTGTTTTTTTTCTTCTCGTTTCTGATCCGTGTATGCAGAGGATTACTGCGGATTCGATGGATTACGGCGGATTATTTTTTTTTTCCTTTAATAAAATGGTTAACGAGGGCTGTGGGGGAGTGTTTTTTTAAATAAAAAAAATTTTCCAATGTGTTGTGTTTTTTTTTTTTTATTGAATTTTCAGGGTTAGTAGTGGAAGCTGTCTTATTGACGGAATCCATTACTAGGCCAGGGCTTAGTGCTAGCCACAAAAACAGCTAGCGCTAACCCCCAATTATTACCCCGGTACCCACCGCCACAGGGGTGCCGGGAAGAGCCGGTACCAACAGGCCCGGAGCGTCAAAAATGGCGCAACGGGCTGGCGTTATTTAGGCTGGGGAGGGCCAGGGGGGACCCTATGTGTTTTTTTTATTTTTATTTAAATATAAAAAAAAAAAAAAAAAACGCATAGGGTTCCCCGTATTTTCATTCTCAGCACAATACCAACCAAACAGCAACAGTCTGACGTTACCAGGGTGGGCGAGGAACATTGTTACTGGCCCTCCCCAGCCTAAATAACGCCAGTCTGTTACCGCCTAGGCCCAGGACGCCTAGGCCATTTTTGATGCTCCGGGCCTGTTAGTACCGGCTCTTCCCGTCACCCCTGTGGCGGTGGGTACCGGGGTAATAATTGGGGGTTAGCGCTAGCTGTTTTTGTGGCTAGCACTAAGCCCTGGCCTAGTAATGGATTCCGTCAATAAGACAGCTTCCACTACTAACCCTGAAAATTCAATAAAAATAAAAAAAAACACAACACATTGGAAAAATTATTTTATTTAAAAAAACACTCCCCCACAGCCCTCGTTAACCATTTTATTAAAGGAAAAAAAAAATCCGCCATAATCCATCGAATCCGCAGTAATCCTCTGCAGTAATCTATAGATAGCTGTATATAGTGTATACCGCCCAAAGGGTTAACCTACACTGTCCAGCAGTGTAAGTTAACTCTTCCCTTGCTGGGCTTGCGCATAGCGCACAGCTCAGCAAGGGGTTAAGTGAGCCAGCAATGTGTATACTGTATACACATTGCAGGCTCACTGTAAGTTCTTGCTGGGCAGTAGATATACGATGTATACCTATGGCTCAGCGTCAGCTGTTCTCCCGGCTCTGTAGCCCTGAGAACAGCTGATCCCGACATTCACATCAGGAGGATCGCAGCGGGTGTCAGGAGGAGTGACATCCCTGGGATCTGTCCCTTACTGCAGGTACTAATACTCCCAACATGGAGCACACTCTGCTCCATGCTGGGAGCTGTAGTACCTGCATTAATAGACATATTGCAGCAAGTGTAACTTCTGACACCCGCTGCGATCTGTCTATTAATGCAGGTACTACAGCTCCCAGCATGGAGCAGAGTGTACTCCATGTTGGGAGTGGTAGTACTTGTAGTAAAGGAAAGATCACTGCGGGTATCACTTCTGACACCCGCTGTGATGCTCCTGTATGATGTATGGATGCGGTGGCCGTTCTCCTATGGTCCCCTGCACGGCCGTATATATACACATATTCCTATTTCTCACAGAGAGCTGTGATTGGCTGGAATGATCTGGCCAATCACAGCTCTGCGGGAAATATGAATATGTGTATATATACGTGAGTGCAGGGGACCATAGAAGAGCGGCCGCCGCATCTATACATTATACAAGAGGATCGCAAGGGACCCCTGCGATCTGTCAATTAGTACAGGTAACTACTACTCCCATCATGGAACAGTGTGTTCCATGCGGGGAGTGGTAGTACTACCTAAAAAATGTTTTTAAAAAAAAGTGAAAAACACGCACACACTACATTTTCATTATTGTCGGCTACATTTTTAGTGCTTTACCCGCTCACATAAATTGATCCCTGTTTAAAAATGAAGAAACATTTCATAATAAAAAAGATACATTTCGTTAGATACAATTTTTTCCATCACTACTGTATCTTTTTTATTATGATTTTTTTATGATACCCTACGAAATTTTAATAAAAAAAGATATCTCCATAATTTTTTAGGATCGCTAAAGTCCAAAAAAAGAATAAAAAGATTTACCGAATGTTCGGGAAATAACGAATGTATTCGTTACTTTGCTATTCGTATTGTCGTGGCGATTCGGGAATGTTCAAAATATGTTTTCGTGCATTCGGATCGGTCCGAATGCACGAAAACGGTAAAATTCGGTAAATTAGACATTCGTGCCGAACCGAATTGCACATGTCTATAAGATACACTAGTTTCTTATTTGACTAAGTTACCTCATTTTTTTACGTGGACAGTTATGTCATGTTTATGAGCAGACCGGCTTATTACATATATATATATATATATATATATATATATATATATATATATATATATTCTCCATTGTGAGATAGTAACAGTAGTGTATAAGCTACCCCCTTCTACTGCAGAAGAACGGGGCGTCTTATGGGGATTAATGCGATAATCATATTGCATATATAGCATAGTCTGTTGGGATCCCACTCTACTTATATACATAACATAATAATAATTACCACGAGAAAACTTAATTTAAGTTTTCCTAATAATTAGTATATTTTATACTGTATCTTACCAGGGAAAAGCTGTGGTTAGGACTGGGCGGGGTTTATTCCCATTTTATACATCTAGAGATAATATGCCCATAGGATATCATAAAATGTGATGATCTGTACACATAGTAATCTACTGATATCTGAACTAACCCACTTCTGTGATTAGGTTTAATCTTTTAATAACTTAATAATATATCATTGTTTAATATCTGACATTGTGTCATTGATATTTTCTTATATCATTTCATTGATATCATGGTCTGTTTTAATTATTCCTTTATGTAACCAATAAATGTATGTATCATTTTTATAATAACTGTGTTATTATTTTATTATATAGCAAAAGTTATACTACCACTACTATAGAACTCATATCTGGGAAAATAGTCAAGCCCAGATGTGGTGAATTGCATTGTTTGTTTATTTTTGTCAATTCATAACGGTCATAATATTTTTTCATATTTTTGTTGACCCTAATTAATAATTCATAATTCATAAATGAGTTATTAACCCCGACAGCCAGCGATTACTTAGCTTACAAAAGTGGGTTGGACAGTATTTGAAAAAGTTGCACATTTTGGCGCAAGGGGTTAAAAAGTCAAATAAAAAGTTGTGACTTTTCTTTTATGTGCCATTTTCGCCTGTTTTCTGCTGATTACAGATAGAAATGTGTGGGAAAGAAAAAATACATCTGCAAATGTAGCCAAAAGCTGGGTATGTATTTGATGTGGTAAGAAAAGACCCCAGCTCAGACAAGCTACATCAATCTACTTTCACAATGCTCCATCACTTCACAGATGTTACCAAATTTAACCCCTGAAGGACACAGCCCATTTTGGCCTTAAAGGGGTACTCCAGTGAAATTTTTTTTTTTTTTTTTCAAATTAACATGTGCCAGAACATTAAACAGATTTGTAAAATACTTCTATTTAAAAATCGTAATCCTTCCAGTTCTTATCAGCTGCTGTATGCTCCACTCTTTTCTTTTTACATTTATTTTCTGTCAGATTACAGAGCTCTCTGCTGACACCTCTGTCTGTCTCAGGAACTGTCCAGAGTAGGAGCAAATCTCCATAGCAAACCTATCCTGCTCCTGACAATTCCTGAAACAGACAGAGGTGTCAGCAGAGAGCACTGTGGTCAGACAGAAAAATAATTTAAAAAGAAAAGAACTTCCTGTGGGGCATACAGCAGCTGATAAGTACTGGAAGGGTTAAGATTTTTAAATAGAAGTAATTTACAAATCTGTTTACCTTTCTGGCACCAATTGATTTAAATATTTTTTTTGTCTGGGAATTGAAAACAAAAACACAATTTTGCAACGTTTGGAGAGTTTTGTTTTGACGCAGTGCCCTTTACAGTAAAACATGACATGTTCTATTTATTCTGTGGGTCAATATGATTAAAATAATACCCATGTTTACATGCTTTACTATTTTTGTACTACTTTAAAAAAAAAATCAATCTTTTAAACAAAATTGGTATGTTTTAAATCACCCTATTTTGATCCCTCTAACTTTCTCATTTTTCCAGAGCTGTATGGGGGGCTCATTTTCCCCCCTGTGATCTGTAGTTTTTATCATTTGTGTGTGCATATAGTTTATGTGAATATGTGTCTTTTTGATCAGTTTCAATTTCATTTTTCTGGGATGTGATGTGGCCAGAAAGCAAAAATTAGCAATTTCTGACTTTTTTAATGTTTATACAATTCACCGTATGGAATTACGCGTCAATACCAAATATTTTTATAAAAAGTTTTAACACAATTTGGGCGAAAATAGGGAAAAAGCGGCCATTTAAATTTTTATTGTGGGAGGGGCTTTTTCACAAATTTTTTTTCTCTTTTTTTTACTATTTTCTTTACACTTTTTATGTCCTCATAGGGGACTATTTTTTGCAATCAGTAGTTAAATGCCAAAATTGCTGATGTTTGGTCATGTCTCATGGCACAACAAATAAGCTTGTAAAGCTCAATAGGCAAAAAAAAGTTATAGTTGTCAGAACATAATAATGTAGAGTTTTCTTTTATATAATAAAACGAAAATGCAATTCCAAACAAACCACCGCAGTAAAACGTATACAGTATACAATATTTATCTATTCCCCAGTCGTCCATGTATGGCTCATGTCCCTGACTATGAAATGCAAGGTTGCCAGTTGTTCTTAGTTTACACAACCCAGTTAATTAAAACAAACACTCACAAATGTCATATCACAGATCAATATATTTTGAGGTTTATAATATTATGCAATGATAGTGAGTGTTCAATTATACTCATTTGTTGTAAATAAGCCTTAACCCCTTAAGGACCAAGCCCATTTTAACCTTAAGGACCAGGCCAATTTTATTTTTGCGCTTTCGTTTTTTCCTCTCCGCCTTCTAAAATCCATCACTCTTTTATATTTCCATCTACAGACCCATATAAGGGCTTGTTTTTGCATGACCATTTTTACTTTGTAATGAAACCTCTAATTTTTCCATAAAATGTACGGCGAACCCCCAAAAAATATTTTTTTAGGGAGGAAAATTTAATGAAAACCACAATTTTGCAGATTTTGGAGGTTTTCGTTTTCACACTGTACACTTTAAGATAAAAATGACATGTGTTCTTTATTCTGTGGGTCAATACAATTAAAATGATACCCATGGCTAGATACTTTCTGTACGCTTAAAAAAAAAGCAGCATTTTTGGATTTTGTTTTATTTTTTACGTTTACGCCGTTCACCATACAGGATCATTAACATTATATTTTGATAGTTCGGACATTTACTCATGCGGCAATACCAAGTATGTTTATAAAAGAAAAATATTATGGTTTTTGGGGGTAAAATGGGAAAAACAGCCAATTTTTATTTTTATTACTTTTTTTTTACTTTTTTTTTACTTTTTCAATTTTTTTTTACACTTTTTATGTCCCCATAGGGGACTATCTATAGCAATAATTTGATTGCTTATACTTTTCAGTGCTGTGTATAGGACATAGCACTGATCAGTATTATCGGCTATCTTCTGCTCTGGTCTTCTCAATCTCAGACCAGAGCAGAAGACACCGGGAGACGGATGGAGGCAGGTGAGGGGACCTCTGTCCACCATTACAGATGATCGGATCACCACGGCAGCGCTGCGGGCGATCTGATCATCTATTTTAACATGTGGATTGCTGCAGATTCCGTGATCTGTACTGATCACGGCATCTGAGGAGTTAATGGCGGACATCAACGTGATCGCGGATGTCGACCATTACCGGTGGATCCCCAGTATGACGTGTATGACGCGAGCACCACTCCGATGCTCGTGGTCATACACAGGACGTAAATGTATGTCCTGGTGCGCGAAGTACCGCCAAACCAGGACGTACATTTACGTCCATGGTTGTTAAGGGGTTAAAGGGGTATTCTGGCCTTAGACATCTTATCCCCTATCCAAAGGATAGGGGATAAGATGTCTGATCGCAGGGGGATAGGAGGGCTCCCTTCCCATAGACATAAATGGAGGGGGCATGGTGTGACGTCACAAGGGGTGTGGCCGTGTCATCACGTCTAGGGAGCAGCGCCTGGCACAGGATGCTGCTGTTCTCCCTATATAAAAAAAAGAAAACCACTTCTTCCTATGTAAAGAAAAGAAAGCCCTCTGTGAGTACTACTGGCAAAGGGCCCAGCTCTATTTCCACCCTCTGAAATATAGCGATTGAGAAATAGCCAGGAAAGGAACTCTGAAGTGTTCAGTAACAACCTTGTCACCAATCTAAAGGGTTAATCTAACAACACCATGCAGGTTTTTTTTTTTTATCTTTTGAAATGACAGGCACACTTTAGAAAAACCCCTTTTAGGATAACCAATAGAATTTATTGCAATGTTTTGTTTTTCTTACACTTTTTTGGAGCGGTAAAAGACATAATGGATGGGTTAATTTGCCGTACAAAACGGAGTGGGAGTTACTAAGTTCTTAAATGTTAAAATTAACAAACTATTGTAATGTCAATGCCTAAATGTACAAAACCTGATTGAGGCTTTTAGTTGTCCTTTCAGTATTATTAATGGAGGAATCAGAGGACGGAAAGTGAAGCTTCTCTAATAAATGTCAGTCTGATAAAATATCTTTAACCTTTTTCTGTAAGAGACTGAGCACTGGAATTAGTTAAGTAACTGAATACATGGTCAGGATTGCAGAGGATGGTACGGCAGATATAAAAGACAAATATCATAGGGTAGATTCATTGTTGCATTTTCTTCTGTTAGGGATCATAGCAGTTTGGCTAAAAATATACAATGTAGACAACTAAGATACAAGGTTCTGATACATAACCAATATTCTAGCATAATCTGTAATCCGTACAGTACAGGCATGTATGATAGAAATTGTAAGGCTGTGAAATGGAACATAGCAGTCAGTGCTCCTGAATTTTTCAATAGTCAACAAAAATTTACAATAACACTGCATACTGTAAAATGTTTCTCCATACAACTCTATGGCAGTTCAGGTGTTAGCATGGTTGCTTGTTGGAGTCCTGGGTTCAAGTGCAATTTAGGGCAACATCTGTGTAAATCACATTGAAGCTTCATTAGGTAACATACAAACATGGATGGCAACTTCCTGGTGGTGTCAGATTAGATTCAGAGATTCCAAGCTCAACGCATTAGAAGTGGTGCTCAGTGGTAGAGAAAGCTTGCGGCAAAGTCCAAGACAAGAGAGAACACAGCAGACAGTTTGGACAATTCCAGTGGTGGAGATACCAAATATATATATTTTTTTCTTGTTTCCAGTTATTTATTTGGAAAACTGAAAAAAGGGGGGGGGGTTCAAATTCTGACTGGTGGGGTATTTTTTAAATATAAATATAATAGAAGGCAGGTGCTGCAAGGAGATCGTGGGGGAGGTCTCAGCAGCGGGCCCCCACGATCAGACAACTTATCCCATATCCTTTGGATAGGGGATAAAATGTTTTTGCCTTGAATACCCCTTTAATCAAGTGTAGGAACATGCTCCTTTTACCATCGTCTAGAACACATTGGGCAGAATTTTTTTTAAAGAACTTTAGTGGAAGACAAGTGCAAAACATTCATCAAAATTTGCTGCATGAAAACATTTTCTGTGATATTTCATTTAGAACGTTTCCATTTCATTACCATGAAATTCTTATTTAGAGCACTTTGTGCCGGTCACTGATTAATCACGTGCAAATTTTTGTGAAAAGTCACGGAAATGTCGCAAAAATGTTGCACAGGCCAGATTTAGACGTTATCACAGGAAAGGTCAACCCTGCCCAACAGAACTATTGAAATGACTCTATGCTTTATACAATTGTATAAAGAACATTTGATACAATTGTCGCACGGTTGCCACTTCTCTGCGACATTTAACCAGACTAAAGTAGAACAGCTCTTTAGTGATTTATCAAAATCCGTGCGCCATTTGATAAATTTGGCGCACGTCTGAGACTTTTTCAGCGACATTTGTAGACTAATAACAGCAAAAGTTCACACCAGATTTGCAAAATTCCCCTCAATAAAAAGAGACACGTTATATATTGGGAGCGTGTATGATTCACATGACCCATAGAGAGGACATGATCTGTACACAGATTTTGACAGTAGGCACATAAGGGGGAAATTTATCAATGGATTTACACCATTTTTCTAGTGTTTATTAGGCGAAAAATTGTGCTCAGTTGCAGCTTTTTTGTGTGTTCTTTTTTAGAAAGCATTTTTGAAACCAGTGTATTTTTGGGGCACAGTGGAGCACTTTATGCAGTGGGCATGTCATGTGCGGTAAATTGTTTTTTGCACACAACTATTGTGGAAAGGCTAATTTTTTGCGCAAACCTATACCACCTTATAGGACACGTACAAATGTGTCACATGCCAGAGAACAAAGCTTAACCCCTTGAGGACCGGGCCATTTTTCACGTTTGTACTTTAGTTTTGTCTCCTCCCTGTCTAAAAATCATAACGCTTTCTACCTACATTTTCTACCTACAGACCCATATGAGAGCTTGTTTTTTGCGCCACCAATTTTATTTTGTACAGACATCAATCATTTCACCACAAAATCTGTAGCGAGACAAAAAAAAAATTTGTGGGCCAAAAATTGAAAAATTTTGTAAATTTTGTAAATTTGGGGGGCTTGCAATTCCACGCAGTGCACTTTTCAGTAAAAATGACCTTATTTTTATTCTGTAGGTCCATACAATTTAAATGATACCCAACATTTATAGGTTTTATTCTGTTTTACATCTTTAAAAAATTATAACTTTTTTAATGAAAATTAGCATATTTAAAAATGTCCTCTACTGCCCCTATAACTTTTTTATTTTTCCATATACGGGATCTGTGAGGGCTAATATTTAGCACCATGATTTGTATTTTCTATCGGTACCATTTTTGTTTTGATGGGACTTTTTTTAGGGTATACAGTGTGACCAAAAATATTCAATTCTGGACTTTAGTATTTTTCACGTATATGCCATTGACCGTGCGGTTAAAGTAAGGTTATATTTTGATATATTTTTAGTTCAGACATTTACGCATGTGGCAATACCACATACATTTATTTTTGCTTACATATTTTTTTTATATGGGAAAAGGGGTGATTTGAAACTTTTATTAGGGAAGGGGTTAAATCACTTTTATGAACTCTTTTTTTTTTTTCTTACTTTTCTTACACAATTTTATAGTCCCCATAGGGGACTATTACATGCAATCTTCAGATTGCATACACTGTTCAATGCTATGCCAGAGCATAGAATTGATCAGTGTTATCAGTGCTCTGTTGCTCTAGCCTGCAGAACCTGGCTGGAGCATCAGATCATCGATCGGAGGGGGAGGAGGCAGGTAAGGGCCCTCCTGCTGTCTTCTCAGCTGATTGGGACACCGCGGTTTCACCACAGTGGTCCCGATCAGCACCGCTGAGTGGCCGAGACATGTTTCTTTTAACAATACATTACACCAAACAATACACCAAGCAAACAGGGGTAAAATCTATACTACCTCACACCAAGATTGATAAATGTCCCCCATTGTCCACACTTATGATTTCCTATAGGCACCATACTTTCTAGCCATGTGGTGTTAGAATACAAACATAAAGTACCAGATGACCTAGGCAGCACATGTGCATGTGCAAGTGCGGGATAGCACCAACAGCATGCCCAAATTAGCAAGAAAATGTCCTGCACTGATGTTAATAAAAATCTCCCAAACTTTATTTAAAGGGGAACTCCGGTGGAAAAAAAATGTTTTCAAATCAACTGGTGCAAGAAAGTTAAACAGATTTGTAAATCACTTCTATTTAAAAATCTTAACCCTTCTAGTATATATTAGCTGCTGTATACTACAGATATACTACAGAGAAATTTGTGAAGTTATGTCCCGCCTGAAAACTGTGCTTTTTGTTGACACCTCTGTCCGTGTCAGGAACGGTCAAGAGCAGGAGAGGTTTTCTATGGGGAAATGATTCTAACACGGACAGAGGTGTCAGCAGAGAGCACTGATGTCAGACAGAAAAGAAATTCACAAATTTCTGTTTTATACAGCAGCTGATAAGTACTGGAAGGATTAAGATTTTTTAATAGAAGTAATTTACAAATCTGTTTAACTTTTAGGCACCAGTTGATTTGAAAACATTTGTTTTCTACTTGTTTCCACCGGAGTTCCCCTTTAGTCAAGCAGCGTACCACCCTTACTCATCCTCAAGGGCAGTGACTAAGGGTTGTGTGCGGTTTAAAACACGTTGAAACTATACCCTTAATATTTGGGCTGTTCTAGTTTTTACTAAGATTAAATAAAGCTTACCGTATATGGAAAATTTGATTCAAGAGCAGTGCTGGACACCTTCCCATAGAATCTACCTTTTAATACTCATCTCTGAGGTTGGCCTCATCTGACTGCAATATGTGCCAGTGTCTTCTAATAGTATTATGAAACTCATTGGCTAAGGTGCTGTATTGAAATGAGAAAAAACATCTCTCCCCATTTTGTTGATTCCATGGTCTGAACAGTGAATTTTGCCTATTCTGCCTATTGTATCTCATGGCTCTCGAAAAAGCTTCAGAAATAGCTTATCTTCATAAATCTTTTGCGTAGTATCAATTCCAGGTCTGTTGCATTATATTTCTAAAGCTCGCTGATAAGGTAAGGAAATATTGGAACTTATGTTGAGGAAGCTTTATATCAGCTTTCAGATGTAAGTGTACATTCTCTGCAAAGTGGTCCATAATTGTGTATCAAGAGAAAATACGGTCCTTGCTGAGAAAAGGTGCATAGCAGGAATCTCTCTAAGAAACTAGCAAAAATGATTTCCAGTTGGGCCATCTAAAACAAATTTGTATTTTTTCCTAAAGATTAAAAAAACACTCATAAGAGTGTTTTTTTTTTTTTTAATTAAATCCAAATATAGCAGCCTTTCTACGCAATTTTTTATTTTTATTTTATTTTTTAGGAGAAGGGGTTGGTTGTTTTAAATTTTTTTTCTTTTTTTACAAGAAAACATCCTGGATTTTAAGAAGAAAATTGAGAAATATGAAAGAAATAAAAATACTTCAAGGGGTACTAAGGCCCTTGACATCTTTCCTTTGGATAGGGGATAGGATGTCTGATAGTTGCATCAGGCCCCCTACCATACACATAAATGGAAGGGGCATGGCATGACATCATGACCATGGCTGCCCGAACTCAGCATTCGAAACATTTTTGTGCTGCACAGAGATCGCGGGGAGTCCCAGCGTCTGCCCCCAACCCCCCCCCCCCCCCCCCCGATTAGATATTTTATAAGATGTCAAGGGGCGGATTACCCCTTTAAAGCTTTAGATGTAATGAGCTTCTTTACTTAACTGGAATATTACCTTTTTGTGTATAATATTATTTATTTTTGGGACACAGATGATTTTTACTTTCCTTTCCTTATTTATTTTTAAACCATAGGGAATTTTTATTTTCCTTTTTATTTTATTTTATTAAATGGGATAGCATTGTGGGTTTTGTAGGACAATGCCTATGGGGAGAATAGATACATAATACAGCATCCAGGTGAACATAACCACAATGCTTGTTCTGTTATATTAGTACTGAATCTGATAAAAATTGGTATGGTAAATTATCCTAAGCTGCCACAGCTTAGTGCAGGGCCATAATAAAGCCATGTGAGTTGTATCTCTATGTAAGGTTGGGTTCACACTACGGTTTGTCATTACAGTTCCCTTATACGGCTGGGAGGAGGGGTGGGCGGGGCTTAATCGCGGCGCCTGCACTCAGCCGTATAGGGAACCATAGTTAATGTATGTCTTATGCGGTTTCCCGACCGCAGGCAAAAACGTGGTCGACCACGTTTTTGCCTGCGGTCGGGAAACCGCATACGGCCGAAAAAGCAGCCGACCGGAGGATGCGGTTCACTCCGGTCAGCTCATAGACATACATTAACTACGGTTCCCTATACGGCTGAGTGCGGTCGCCGCGATTAAGCCCCGCCCACCCCTCCTCCCAGCCGTATACGGAACCGTAATGACAAACCGTAGTGTGAACCCAGCCAAAGGCCTCTTGCACACTATGGAATATCTGCCCGGAGAAATTCCTGACGGACATTGCAAGAGTAGGTAGCATCAAGAGTTGGCGGTAGAACCGCTCAGACATACCCTATTACCATTGACAGCAATGCATTACTGAGCGGATTACATAAAAAGAACAAACATGTTTATTCATTTGGCTGAGTCTGGAATTTGAATTCAAATGTCACCATCCACACAGTGCAGCACAATCCCATTGAACACAATGTTATGCTGCTGCACCCAAATCTTGTATTCCGTAGTGGGCAGGGGGCCTTACAGTGTAGTAGGAGTATGGTGGGGTTAGTTGTTACATTTTCTTAACCCAATGTTACGTGTATTCTTACATCCAAATTAGTGCAAACATTTTAACAATAATTCCTTCCTTGTAGATGAGTGCGACAAGTTGACAAAGTCAATGATCGTCCAGTGCAGTAAATGTGTCTATAACAATAAATACATTTTATACCTCAAAGCCATAAGGCACATATCAGTTCATCATCAGACAGATTAATGTCTATCAAGCATATATATTCTGTATACGAGACTATGCCAGAAAAAACTAATGTCACTACTTTCATTCTATTCTTACAAGAATATCAAATAAATCACTGTTCTGCTGATTCCCTTTATGTGAATCCTTTGTTCACTCCGGAACCATAAAAAGAATTGTGAACATTATTTTCCAGGAAACGTTGTTAATATAGAGTAAATCAACACCAGTTCTTATGGGAATTCGGGAGATCTCCAACTTTTGAGGAGTCCCATAGCAAAGGCCAATCACTGGCTGAGGCGGATCATCACTGCGGCACAGTGGGCATTTCCTTTGATGAGATGTAAGTAAGAAGTGTTTGGCAGTGGCAGAACTACATAAGGGTAGGACCGCACAATCCCTTGAATTTATATTTTTTATGAAAATGTAAAAACAGATTTATTTTCTACCATATAACTGTAAATTTATAGCACAGTATTTTAATGGTTACTGCAATATGTATATACATAATTTTCTGACTTATTTGATGATAATAATAATAATAATAGTAATAATAATAAAATGTTACTTGCATATTTTATCTTTAATTTTAGATATTACTTTAATAACATGTTTATTAACTTTTTACATTTCATAACAGGATTTTCATTAATTATTTATAATCTATATCTATATCTATCTATATATATAAAACTCAACGTGTGTGTATGTGTGTGTGTGTGTGTGTGTGTGTATGTTCCAGCATCACGTCCAAACGGCTAAAGATATTAACATGAAACTTGGCACACATGTTACTTATATGTCAGCAACAAACATAGGATATGTGATTTAACCCTTACTCACCCCCATTTGCCAGGGGCGGGGTTTATGTTTAAAGTCCCATACAAGTCAATGGGAAATATATGTTACTGCATAACTTCCAAACGGCTGGAGATATTTCCATAATACTTGGTTACATGTTACTTATATGTAAACTTAAAATATAGGATAGTTAATTTAACCCTTAGCTACCCCCATTTGTGAGTGTCAGGATTTTTGCTTAAAGTCCCATGCAAATCAATGGGAAATGTATGTTCCCACATAACTTCCGTATGGCTGGAGATATTTCAATACCTGGTACACATATTACGGGTTGGGATAGGGGGTCGGGATAGGAGGTCGGGAGATGAGGATGGGATATGAGTATGGGATAGGAGGTCGGGATAGGAGGACCGGGATAGGAGGACGGGATAGGAGGACCGGGATAGGAGGACCGGGATATGAGGTCGGGATAGGAGGTCGAGATAGGAGGACGGGATAGGAGGACCGGGATATGAGGATGGGATAGGAGGTCGGGATAGGAGGACGGGATAGGAGGAAGGATAGAAGGAACGGGATAGGAGGACGGGATAGGAGGACGGGATAGGAGGTCGGAATAGGAGGACGGGATAGGAGGACGAGATAGGAGGTCGGGATAGGAGGACGGGATAGGAGGTCGAGATAGGAGGATGAGATAGGAGGAAGGGATAGGAGCTCGAGATAGGAGGACAGGATAGATGGACTGGATAGGAGGACGGGATAGGAGGACGAGATAGGAGGTCGGGATAGGAGGTCGGGATAGGAGGTCGGGATAGGAGGTCGAGATAGGAGGACGGGATAGGAGGTCAAGATAGGAGGACCTGATAGATGGACTGATAGGAGGACGGGATAGGAGGTTGGGATAGGGGGTCGAGATAGGAGGTTGAGATAAGAGGATTAGATAGGAGGTCGAGATAGGAGGATGGGATAGGAGGTCGGAAAAGGAGGTCATGATAGGAGGTCGGGATAGGAGGTCGAGATAGGAGGTCAAGATAGGAGGACGGGATAGGAGGTATGGGATAGGAGATCGGGATAGGAGGTCGGGATAGGAGGTCGAGATATGAGGTCGAGATAGGAGGTCGAGATAGGAGGATGGGATAGGAGGTCGAGATAGGAGGTCGAGATAGGAGGATGGGATAGGAGGTCGAGATAGGAGGTCGAGATAGGAGGATGAGATAGGAGGACGGGATAGGAGGTCGGGATAGGAGGTCGGGATAGGAAGTCGGGATAGGAGGTCAGGATAGGAGGACGGGATAGGAGGTCCGGATAGGAGGTCGGGATATGAGGATGGGATATGAGGTCAAGATAAGATGACGGGATAGGAGGTCGGGACACGAGGAAGGGATATGGGGTTTGGATAAGACAACAATATATGAGGACGGGTTATGAAGTCAAGAGCTTCCTCCTTTGTTTATTTTCCTCCCCAACAAGGATTAGGAAGGAAAAACTGGGCAACGCCGTGTACTCAGCTAGTATATCTATATATATATATATATATATATATATATATATATAAAACTCAACGTGTGTGTGTGTATGTATGTATGTGTGTATGTTCCACAAAAACTTTCAAACGGCTAAAGATATAACACATGAAACTTGGCACACATGTTACTTATATGTCAGCAACAATCATAGGATAGGTGATTTAACCCTTACTTACTTATGTTTAAAGTTCCATGCAGGTCAATGGGAAATATATGTTCTGTATAACTTCCAAACGGCTGGAGATATTTCGATAATACTTGGTCACATGTTACTTATATGGCCACTTAAAATATAGGATAGTTAATTTAACCCTTAACTAACCCCATTTGTGAGGGTCGGGGTTTTTGTTTAAAGTCCCATGCAAATGTTATATGTTCCCATATAATTTCCGTACGGCTGGAGCTATTTTAATACCTGGTACACATATTACAGGTCGGGTTAGGAGGATGGGATGGGAGGTCGGGATAGGAGGTCAGGTAGGAGGTCGGGATAGGCGGACGGGATAGGAGGACGGGATATGAGGACAGGATAGGAGGTCTGGATAGGAGGTCTGGATAGGAGGTCGAGATATGAGGACGGGAAAGGAGGATGGGAAAGGAGGACGGGATAGGAGGTCAAGATAGGAGGTTGAGATAGGAGGTCAAGAAAGGAGGACGGGATAGGACGTCGGGATAGGAGGTCGGGATAGGAGCTCGAGATTGGAGGACAGGATAGGAGGTGGGGATAGGAGGACTGGATAGGAGGACGGGATAGGAGGACGGGATAGGAGGTCGGGATAGGAGGACGGGGATAGGAGGACGGGATAGGAGGACGGGATAGGAGGTCGAGATAGGAGGTCGAGATAGGAGGATGAGATAGGAGGACGGGATAGGAGGTCGGGATAGGAGGTTGGGATAGGAAGTCGGGATAGGAGGTCAGGATAGAAGGATGGGGTAGGAGGTCCGGATAGGAGGTCGGGATATGAGGATTGGATATGAGGTCAAGATAAGATGACGGGATAGGAGGTCGGGACACGAGGAAGGGATATGGGGTTGGGATAAGACAACAATATATGAGGACGGGTTATGAAGTCAAAAGCTTCCTCCTTTGTTTATTTTCCTCCCCAACAAGGATTAGGAAGGAAAAACCGGGCAACGCCGTGTACTCAGCTAGTATATCTATATATATATATATATATATATATATATATATATATATATATATATAAAACTCAACGTGTGTGTGTGTATGTATGTATGTGTGTATGTTCCACAAAAACTTTCAAACGGCTAAAGATATTAACATGAAACTTGGCACACATGTTACTTATATGTCAGCAACAAACATAGGACAGGTGATTTAACCCTTACTTACTTATGTTTAAAGTTCCATGCAAGTCAATGGGAAATATATGTTCTGTATAACTTCCATACGACTGGAGATATTTCGATAATACTTGGTCACATGTTACTTATATGGCCACTTAAAATATAGGATAGTTAATTTAACCCTTAATTAACCCCATTTGTGAGGGTCGGGGTTTTGGTTTAAAGTCCCATGCAAATGTTATATGTTCCCATATAATTTCCGTACGGCTGGAGCTATTTTAATACCTGGTACACATATTACAGGTCGGGTTAGGAGGACGGGATGGGAGGTCGGGATAGGAGGTCGGGATAGGAGGTCAGGTAGGAGGTCGGGATAGGCGGACGGGATAGGAGGACGGGATATGAGGACAGGATAGGAGGTCTGGATAGGAGGTCTGGATAGGAGGTCGAGATATGAGGACGGGAAAGGAGGATGGGAAAGGAGGACGGGATAGGAGGTCGAGATAGGAGGTTGAGATAGGAGGTCAAGAAAGGAGGACGGGATAGGACGTCGGGATAGGAGGTCGGGATAGGAGCTCGAGATTGGAGGACAGGATAGGAGGTGGGGATAGGAGGACTGGATAGGAGGACGGGATAGGAGGACGGGATAGGAGGTCGGGATAGGACGGGATAGGAGGACGGGATTGGAGATCGGGATAGGAGGGCGGGATAGGAGGACGGTATAGGAGGTCGGGACAGGAGGTCGGGATAGGAGGACGGGATAGGAGGTACGGGTCGAGATATGAGGACGGGATGGGAGGTCGGGATAGCAGGTCGGGATAGGAGGATGGGATATGAGGACGGGATAGGAGGTCGGGATAGGAGATTGGGATAGGAGGTCAGGTAGGAGGTCGGGATAGGAGGACGGGATAGGAGTAAGGGATATGAGGACGGGATAGGAGGTCTGGATAGGAGGTCGAGATACGAGGACGGGAAAGGAGGTTGGGAAAGGAGGACGGGATAAGAGGATTGGATTGGAGGACGGGATAGGAGGTTGAGATAGGAGGTTGAGATAGGAGGTCGAGAAAGGAGGATGGGATAGGAGGTCGGGATAGGAGCTCGAGATTGGAGGACAGGATAGGAGGTGTGGGATAGGAGGACTGGATAGGAGGACAGGATAGGAGGACGGTATAGGAGGTCGAGATAGGAGGACAGGATAGGAGGACTGGATAGGAGGACGTTATAGGAGGTTGAGATAGGAGGTTGAGATAGGAGGTCGGGATAGGAGGACGGGATAGGAGGATTGGACAGGAGGACGGGATAGGAGGTCGGCATAGGAGGTCGGGATATGAGGATGGGATAGGAGGATGGTATAGGAGGTCGGGACAGGAGGTCGAGATAGGAGAACGGGATAGGAGGTCGGGATGTGGGGTTTGGATATGACAACAATATATGAGGACGGGATATGAAGTCAAAAGCTTTTCTTTATTTTCCTCCCCAACAAGGATTAGGAAGGAAAACTGGGCAACGCCGGGTACTCAGCCAGTATATATATATACAACTGAGTACCCGGCGTTGCCCGGTTTTTCCTTCCTAATCCTTGTTGAGGAGGAAAATAAACAAAGGAGGAAGCTTTTGACTTTATATCCCGACCTCCTATCCCATCCTCCTATCCCCGACCTCCTATCTCGACCTCCTATCCCGTCCTCCTTTCCCGTGCTCCTTTCCTGTCCTCCTTTCCCATCCTCCTTTCCTGTCCTCCTTACCCGTCCTCCTATCCCATCCTCCTATCACGACCTCCTATCACGACCTCCTATCTTGTCCTCCTATCTCGACCTCCTATCCAGTCCTCCTATCTCAACCTTCTATCCAGTCCTCCTATCTCGACCTCCTATCCAGTCCTCCTATCTCGACCTCCTATCCCATCCTCCTATCTCGACCTCTTATCCAGTTCTCCTATCCCGTCCTCCTATCTCGACCTCCTATACCGTCCTCCTATCCCATCCTCCTATCCCGGTCCTCCTATCCCGGTCCTCCTATCCCGGTCCTCCTATCCCGGTCCTCCTATCCCGACCTCCTATCCCGTCCTCATATCCCGAACTCCTAACTCGACCTACTATCCCGATCATCCCGTTTCTCCTATCTTGACCTCCTATCTTGACCTCTCATACCGTCCTCATATTCCGACCTGTAATATGTGACCAGGTATTGAAATATCTCCAGCCGTACAGAAGTTATGTGGGAACATACATTTTCCATTGATTTGCATGGGACTTATAAACAAAAACCCCAACCCTCACAAATGGGGGTAGTTAAGGGTTAAATTAACTATCCTATATGTTAAGTGGACATATAAGTAACATGTGACCAAGTATTATCGAAATATCTCCAGCCGTTTGGAAGTTATGCAGTAATATATATTTCCCATTGACTTGTATAGGACTTTAAACATAAACCCCGCCCCTGGCAAATGGGTGTGGGTAAGGGTTAAATCACATATCCTATGTTTGTTGTTGACATATAAGTAACATGTGTGCCAAGTTTCATGTTAATATCTTTAGCCGTTTGGATGTGATGCTGGAACATACACACATACATACATACACACATGCACATACACACACATACATACATAGATACATACACACGTTGAGTTTTATATATATAGATAACTCAACGTGTGTATGTGTGTATGTGTGTATGTTCCAGCATCACGTCCAAACGGCTAAAGATATTAGCATGAAACCTGGCACACATGTTACTTATATGTCAACAACAAACATAGGGTAGGTGATTTAACCCTTACTCACCCCCATTTGCCAGGGGCGGGTTTTAAGTTTAAAGTCCCATACAAGTCAATGGGAAATATATGTTACTGCATAACTTCCAAACGGCTGGAGATATTTTGATAATACCTGGTCACATGTTACTTATATGTCCACTTAAAATATAGGATAGTTAATTTAACCCTTAACTACCCCCATTTGTGAGTGTCAGGGTTTTTGTTTAAAGTCCCATGCAAATCAATGGGAAATGTATGTTCCCACATAACTTCCGTATGGCTGGAGATATTTCAATACCTCGTAGACATATTACGGGTTGGGATATCAGCACGGGATAGGAGGTCGGGATAGGTGGATGGGATAGGAGGACGAGATAGGAGGTCGAGATAGGAGGACGGGATAGGAGGTTGAGACAGGAGGTTGAGATAGGAGGACAGGATAGGAGGTCAGGATAGGAGGTCAGGATAGGAGGTCGAGATAGGAGGTCAAGATAGGAGATCGAGATAGGAGGATGAGATATGAGGACGGGATAAGAGGTCGGGATAGGAGGTCGGGATATGAGGACGGAATAGGAGGATGGGATAAGAGGACGGGATAGGAGGACGGGATGAGGACAGGATAGGAGGTCGAGATAGGAGGTCGAGATAGGAGGTTGAGATAGGAGGTTGGGATAGATGGAATGGATAGGAGGAAGGGTTAGGAGGACGGGATAGGAGGACCGGAATAGGAGGACGGGATAGGAGGTCGAGATAGGAGGACGGGATAGGAGGTCAGGATAGGAGGTTGTGATAGGAGGTCGAGATAGGAGGTCGAGATAGGAGGACGAGATAGGAGGATGAGATATGAGGATGGGATAAGAGGTCAGGATAGGAGGACGGGATAGGAGGATGGGATAGGAGGACGGGATAGGAGGACAGGATAGGAAGTCGGGATAGGAGGTCGAGATAGGAGGAAGGGATAGGAGGTCAGGACAGGAGGTTGTGATAGGAGGTCGAGATAGGAGGTCGAGATAGGAGGACGACATAGGAGAATGAGATATGAGGATGGGATAAGAGGTCGGAATAGGAAGTCGGGATATGAGGACGGGATAGGAGGATGGGATAGGAGGACGGGATAGGAGGACGGGATAGGAAGTCGGGATAGGAGGTCAAGATAGGAGGTTGAGATAGGAGGTTGGGATAGATGGACTGGATAGGAGGACGGGATAGGAGGTCGGGAGAGGAGGTCAGGATAGGAGGTCAAGATAGGAGGTCGAGATAGGAGGTCGAGATAGGAGGACGGGATAGGAGGTCGAGATAGGAGGTCGAGATAGGAGGTCAAGATAGGAGGACGAGATATGAGGACGGGATAGGAGGTCGGGATAGGAGGTCAGGATAGGAGGTCAGGATAGGAGGTCGAGATAGGAGGACGGGATAGGAAGTCGGGATAGGAGGTCGTAATAGGAGGTCAAGATAGGAGGTCGAGATAGGAGGTCGAGATAGAAGGACGGGATAGGAGGTCAGGATAGGAGGTCAGGATATTAGGACAGGATATGAGGACGGGATATGAGGTCGAGATATGATGATGGGATAGGAGGTCGGGATATGAGGATGGGATATGGGGTTGGAATATGATAACAATATATGAGGACGGGATATGAAGTCAAAATCTTCCTCCTTCGTTTATTTTTCTCCCCAACAAGGATTAGGAAGGAAAAACCGGACAATGCTGGGTATTAAGCTAGTATATATATAAAAAACTCAATGTGTGTATGCATGTATGTGTGTGTGTGTGTGTGTATGTATGTATGTGTGTATGTTCCAGCATCACGTCCAAATGGCTAAAGATATTAACATGAAACTTGGCACACATGTTACTTATATGTCAACAACAAACATAGGATAGTTAATGTAACCCTTAACTACCTTCATTTGTAACGGTCTGGGTTTTTGTTTAAAGTCCCATGCAAATCATAACTTTCGTACGGCTGGAGATATTTCAATACCTGGTACACATATTACGGGTCGGGATATGAGGACGGGATATGAGGTCGAGATAGGAGGTCGGGATAGGAGGTCGAGATAGGAGGTCGAGATAGCAGGTCGAGAGATGAGGACGGGAAAGGAGGACGGGATGGGAGGTCGGGATAGGAGGTCGAGATAGGAGGTCGAGATAGGAGGATGGGAGAGGAGGTCGGGATAGGAGGTCGGGATAGGAGGTCGGGATAGGAGGACGGGACGTGGAGTTGGGATATGAGGATGGGATAGGAGGTTGGGATATGAGGACGGGATATGGGGTTGGGATATGACAACAATATATGAGGATGGGATATGAAGTCAAAAGCTCCCTCTGTTGATTTTCCTCCACAACAAGGATTAGGAAGGAAAAACCGGGCAACGCCGGGTACTCAGCTAGTATATCTATATATATGAAACTTATGTGTGTATGTGTGTATGTATGTGTGTGTATATTTTCCGGCATCACGTCCAAACGGCTGAAGATATTAATATGAAACTTGGCACACATGTTACTTATATGTCAACAACAAACTTAGGATAGGTGATTTAACCCTTACTCACCCCTATTTGCCAGGGTTGGGGTTTTTTTTCAAGTCCATGCGAAATATATGTTACTGCATAACTTCCAAATGGCCGGAGATATTTTGATAATACTTGGTCACATGTTACTTATATGTCCACTTAAAATATAGGATAGTTAAATTAACCTTTAACTACCCCCATATGTGAGGGTCATGGGTTTTGTTTAAAGTCCCATACAAATCAATGGGAAATCTATGTTCCCACATAACTTCCGTACGGCTGGAGATATTTCAGTAATACCTGGTACGCATATTACTTATATGTCAAATAAAAATATATGATAGTTAAATTAACCCTTACCAACACCCTTACATGAAAGATGGGTTTTGGTTTCAAGTCCCGTGCGAGTATTTGGGACTTTCAGTAACTTACTCCACAACGTCCGCTCTGCATCTCCTGGTGAATGTGTCAATCCGGCTTGCATACCATACCCCATCTCACAAAGAGAGGAGGTCGGGATAGGAGGTCAGGATAGGAGGTTGAGATTTGAGGATGGGATATGAGGTCGGGTGCAGTAACAGTGATGACGACACTGCCTGCTCTCTCTGCTCTCCCCGCCACCACTGAAGATCCGGCAGCTCCTCTCTGCACAGCGGGGGATCATGCAGCAGCTCCAAACATATAGGTACAGGGACCACATCTCATAACTTCACCCTCACAGATCACTGCATGGGAGGCTCCTGTATTAACTGGGGATGCATCCCCCACACCAGTCATGGCCCACCACAGGCACCATCTTCTACTCTGACCTCATGTCCTAAAGAAGCTATTTTAGGAAGCCATCCTGAATTGCATGCCTTGCTCACTCTATTGCCGACTAAGGCAGACTTCTCTGCTCTTGCTTTGGACTTAAAATGGTTTTGGAGAAAGGATCTTAAAGGAGTCCAGACAGAAGTTAAATCTCTACAGACCAAGGTCTCTGGACTGGGACTTTCTAGGGACTCTATTCAGGATACAGTCTGTGACCTGCACGCTGAGGTCTGCTCTCATGATCACGCTATACATGCCCTATCGCCATATGTTGATGACCTTGAAAATAGAAGCAGGCGAAATAATATTCATGTCCAGGGACTCCCAGAAGCAGTTCTTCCTCAGGATCTGATGCTAGTGCTCACGGCGGTTTTTAATAATATATTTGGAAATCCGCTTACTGCCATGGTGGCTATGGACAGGGCTCACAGGGCACTACTCTCAAAAAACCCAGACCATCGATATCCCTGTGATGTTATTTGTCGATTACATTATTATGCTCAAAAATAAAATAATTCTACGTAAACCCCACAGGTCACAGGTCACTTATATGGATGTCCGCTAGCAGCTCTACCCAGATTTGTTGCAACGCACTCTATACCAACAGTCCACTCTTAAAACTCTGTTGGAAGTCCTCCAAGCTAAAAAGATCCCATATCGTTGGGGTTTTCCATTTTCTCTTATTGTACGTCATGGCGACACTCTTCTGACTTTGAGAACTCCAGCAGATTTACCATCCTTTCAACAGCCCCTGAAATTGGAGGTGAATGCTCTTCCAGACCGGGTTGCCTTCTCCCAAGCAATTTGTTGGGATGCTGCCACTGCCAAGAGACTCCCGACACCATCAGGGACCCAGCCTGCACCCAGTGCTGACAAACCTCCTCCTTTCCCTTAGCTATATTCTCAAAAATCCTCTCACCGGTGCTGACCTCTGAGAACCTGTTTCATGCTGGACTCTGGGTTGCCCAGGACATGTATTGTATTTTCTATTAAGTGCAATTACTTTTCTTCCCATAGCCATATTTAGATGTTAATGTTAGCTTAAAGATAACCCCATATTTTTATACTCGTTTTAGCATATTACAGTATGCTCTGAGCAGGTGTACTCCTGAGTACCCTCTGGGTGTTTTTTTTTTGTTTTGGCATCATGCTTTTTGTTACCTTACCATTGGACCGGTTGTTAGTATTCGGCTAGCTGGATGTGGATCCTCTGTGTCAGCGAGGGATTGGCGTGGACCATGTCGGTGGACCGGTTCTAGGGTTGCTACTGGTTTTCACCAGAGCCCGCCGCAAAGCGGGATGGTCTTGCTGCGGCGGTAGCAACCAGGTCGTATCCACTGGCAACGGCTCAACCTCGCTGACTGCTGAGAAGGCGTGGGACAGAAGGACTAGGCAGGGGCAAGGTCAGACGTAGCAGAAGGTCAGGGCAGGCAGCAAGGATCGTAGTAAGGGGCAACGGCATGAGGTCTGGAACACAGGCTAGGAACACACAAGGAAACGCTTTCACTGGCACAATGGCAACAAATTCCGGCAAGGAAGTGCAGGGGAAGTGAGGTAATATAGACAGGGAGCAGGTGGAAGCTAATTAGGCTGATTGGGCCAGGCACCAATCATTGGTGCACTGGCCCTTTAAAACTTAGAGAGCTGGCGCGCACGCGCCCTAGAGAGTGGAGCCGCGCGCGCCAGAACATGACAGCCGGGGACCGGGACGGGTAAGTGACTTGGGATGCGATTCGCATCCCCGCCGGCAATGTCAGTGCAGCGCTCCCAGTCAGCGGGTCTGACCGGGGCGCTGCAGAGAGAGAGACGCCGCGAGCGCTCCGGGGAGGAGCAGGGACCCGGAGCGCTCGGCGTAACAGTACCCCCCCCCTTGAGTCTCCCCCTCTTTTTGTCTCCTTGTCCCTTCAAAAGAGACGAGAACATAGGGGACTCCTCTTGAGTCTCCTTCTGAATAAAGAAGTCCTGGGTAGCTATACCAGCGGCAGGTAGTTCAGAAGAAGTGGGAATGGGGAGGGGGGGCAGAGGGTGAAGCTTGTCACGGGGCAGAGTGTCACCAGGACGGGGGCTATGAGGAGGCACGGCACAGTCCAGATAGGCCTTGGGGAGACCAGGCACAGGAGGAGACACTGAGGCCCGACAGACGGGACTGTGAGCCAGTGGCGTACCAAGGGGGGGGGGGGGGGCGGGGGGGGGGCGCTCCGCCCCGGGTGCCACTCTCAAGGGGGGTGCCAGGGGCGGACTGACCCGCCGCCGCTGCTGAGGTCCGGGACACTCGTCCCAGATCCCCAGCTGACAGCGCTACATTCTCCTGTATGCGCGATACACGCACATACAGGAGAAGGCGTCCCCCCTGTGTGAGCCGCATCTGCAGCTACACAGAGGAGACGTGACCTCCGCCCCCACGCAGCATGCAGTACAGGCGCCGGTGACGTCACTCATCGGCGCCTGTACTTTGGAGGGGAGAAGATGCGGGCCCTGCAGCTGAGGAGATCGCTGCGTGGGACGTCAGGTGAGCATCCTTTTTTCTTTGCATATACCTACAGGGAAGGGGGGGGGGAGGTGCTCTGCATTTACCAATAGGGAAGGGGGGGGGGGAGAGGGGGGGTGCTCTGCATTTACCTATAGGGAAGGGGGGGAGAGGGGGGTGCTCTGCATTTACCTATAGGAAAGGGGGAGAGGGGGGGTGCTCTGCATTTACCTATAGGGAAGGGGGGAGAGGGGGGGTGCTCTGTATTTACCTATAGGGAAGGGGGGGAGAGGGGGGGGGGTGCTCTGCATTTACCTATAGGGAAGGGGGGAGAGGGAGGGGGGTGCTCTGCATATACCTATAGGGAAGGGGGGAGGGGGGTGCTCTGCATTTACCTATAGGGAGGGGGGGGTGCTTTGCATTTACCTATAGGGAAGGGGGGGAGAGGGGGTGCTCTGCATTTACCTAAAGGGAAGGGAGGGAGAGGGGGGTGCTCTCCATTTACCTATAGGGAAGAGGGGGGGGGGGGTGCTGTGCATTTACCTATAGGGAAGGGGGGAGAGGGGGGGTGCTCTGCATATACCTAGGGCTGGGCGGTATGACCATATATGTGTATCACGGTATTTTTTTTAACTTACGGCGGTTCCACGGTATATAACGGTATCCCCCCCCCCCCAAAATCATGTGACCCGCCAGCGCTATTCTGCTCCCCCCAATTAATGATCAGCCCAGCGGGGTACTACTCACATATGTCAAGCTCTGCCCTCCTCCTCTTTGTTGGGGGCCTCCGGCGATGGAACTCACTGTACGCCAGTGGTCTCCAACCTGCGGACCTCCAGTTGTTGCAAAACTACAACTCCCAGCATGGCTGTCCGGGCCTGCTGGGAGTTGTAGTTTTGCAACAGCTGGAGGTCCGCAGGTTTGAGACCACTGCTGTACGCTGTATACCTATGCCCGGGCTGCAAAAGATACAGAAAATAAACTTAAATCACCCACGTCGGCCACACGCTGGGGACGGGAACGCCGGACAGCCGTCAGCCTATCACCGGCCAGAGCGATGCCCCGACCCTGCCAGTGATAGGCTGAGCCCACTGTCATGTAAGAAGCCGGCTTCTTACATGACAGTAGGCTCAGGCTATCACTGGCCAGGGCGGGGCATTGCTCTGGCCGGTGATAGGCTGACGGCTGTCCGGCGTTCCCGTCCCCAGCGTGCGGCCGACGTGGGTGAGTTAAGTTTATTTTCTGTATCTCTTGCAGCCCGGGCATAGCTATACAGCGTACAGCAGTGGTCGCAAACCTGCGGACCTCCAGCTGTTGCAAAACTACAACTCCCAGCATGCCCGGACAGTGGCTGTCCGGGCATGCTGGGAGTTGTAGTTTTGCAACAACTGGAGGTCCACAGGGTGGAGACCACTGGCGTACAGAGAGTTCCATCGCCGGCTGTCCAGGAATGCTGGGAGTTGTAGTTTTGCAACATCTGGAGGTCTGCAGGTTGGAGACCACTGGCGTACAGTATAGAGTTCCGGCGCCCGGCGGCCCCCAACAAAGAGGAGGAGGGCAGTGCTTGACATATGTGAGTAGTACCCAGCTGGGCTGATCATTAATTGGGGGGAGCAGAACAGTGCTGGCGGGTAACATAGGATTAGTTCCCCGATGTGGGGACAGCGCTGTGCTAGGCTGATAATACATTCCCGAGGGGGAGGGGCCCAACCGGTATTGCGGTATGGGGGAAAATCCATATCGTGCAGCCCAAAAAATTTGGTATTCGATATGAACCGGTATACCGCCCAGCCCTAAATATACCTATGGGAAAGAGGGGGGGGGGGGGGGTGTAGCTCTGCATATACCTATGGGAAAGAGGGGGGGGGGTATAGCTCTGCATATACCTATGGGAAAGAGGGGGGTATAACTCTGCATATACCTATGGGAAAGAGGGGGTTACCTGGCTACCTACCTACCTGCCCTTTTACTGTGCAGGACACCAAGGAGGGCATTATTACAGTTTGTGGGCCTATAGATGGGAAGATTGTGTAGAGGAGGGCACTGAAAATATGCAGAGTCTGACATGTTTTTCCTGCAGATGTTAAGAGATCCACATGGAGGTCTTATCCGGACGGAGAAGAAAAGGAAAGAGGACGCCGCTGATCAGAAAAGATGTAATTGTGAGTCCCAAAATGTAACTGTAATCACTTATATGGTATACACATCCTGTGTACAGCTGATATCTACCGCCATATGGTCCTGTATATAATCACTTATATTGTATACAGATCCTTTATAGTATACTGGTCTGTGTATAGTGGTTTTATTCAGTACAGTATGGCGGTACTATCCAGTTGTTGTGTGGTGGTATATATTTACTCCTTGTATACCAGTATTATTGGTCATGGAAATTTACCTACGTTAAAGTGTTTCTTATATATATAAATTTTAGTTTATTGTGTGTGGGATTTGGGTGGAATAGGAGCGTGGCAGAAGATTGACGAGCTGCAGAGCCTAGCAGGGGCCCTTGCCTTTTTTTGGTCCGGGGGCCCTGAGTGTTGTCAGTCCGCTCCTGGGGGGAGGGGAGGAAGGGGGTGTAATTAAGGGGGGGTGCGTGTGTGTGTGTGTGGGGGGGGGGGGTGCCAAACAAAGGGTCCGCCCCGGGTGCCAAATGCTCTAGGTACGCCCCTGCTGGGAGCAGATGTGAGGCATTTCTTACGGCAAGCAGAACCCCAAATCTTGATCTCCCCGGTGGTCCAGTCAAGGGTGGGAGAATGATGCTGGAGCCATGGCAGACCGAGGAGGACTTCAGAGGTGCAGTTGGGAAGGATGAAAAATTCAATCTTTTCGTGATGGGGTCCAATGCACATTAAGAGGAGTTCTGTGCGGTAACGCACAGTACAGTCCAACTTCACTCTGTTGACCGAAGAAATGTAGAGCGGCTTGACGAGACGGGTCAGCGGGATGCAGAACTTATTCACCAAAGAGTCCAGAATAACATTTCCAGAAGCACCAGAGTCCAAGCAGGCCACGGCTGAGAGGGAGGAGTTGGCAGAAGGAGAAATCCGCACGGGCACAGTGAGATGTGGAGAAGCAGACTTCGTACCAAGGGACGCCACACCCACGTGAGCTGGGTGCGTGCGTTTCCTAGACGTGGAGGACAAATAGGGCAATCCACCAAGAAATGTTTGGTACTAGCGCAGTACAGACATAGATTTTTTTCCCTACGGCGAGTCCTCTCTTCATGGGTCAGGCGAGACAGATCCACTTGCATAGCCTCCTCGGCGGGAGGCACAGGGGTAGATTGCAAAGGATACTGTGGGAGAGGTGCCCAGAGATCAAGGTCTTTTTCCTGGCGGAGCTCCTGGTGTCTCTCAGAAAAACACATGTCAATGCGGGTGGCCAAATGGATAAGTTCTTGCAGGTTGGCAGGAATCTCTCGTGCGGCCAGCACATCCTTGATGTTACTGGATAGGCCTATTTTAAAGGTCGCGCAGAGAGCCACGTTATTCCAAGATAATTCGGAAGCGAGAGTACGAAATTGGATGGCGTACTCGCCTACTGAAGAATTACCCTGGACCAGGTTCAGCAGGGCAGTCTTGGCAGAAGAAGCTCGGGCTGGTTCTTCGAAGACACTACGGACTTCAGCGAAGAAGGACTGGACTGTGGCTGTGGCAGGATCATTGCGGTCCCAGAGCGGTGTGGCCCAAGACAAGGCCTTTCCAGAAAGAAGACTCACTACGAACGCCACCTTAGACCGTTCTGTAGGAAATTGGTCCGACAACATTGAGACAAGAAGCCACGGCAGAGTCTAGAGTCCCCATCAAATTTGTCCGGCAGGGACAAGCGGAGGCTAGGAGCGGCCAGTCGCTGCAGAGGAGGTGGCGGAGGAGATGGTTGCTGCTGTAGCAGAAGTTGCTGTAACGTGGCGGTCAACTGCGACAGCTGCTGTCCTTGTTGGGCAATTTGCTGCGATTGCTGAGCGACCACCGTGGATAGGTCAGCGAGACTTGGCAGCGGCACCTCAGCGGGATCCATGGCCGGATCTACTGTTAGTATTCGGCTAGCTGGATGTGGATCCTCTGTGTCAGCGAGGGATTGGCATGGATCATGTCGGTGGACCGGTTCTAGGGTTGCTACTGGTTTTCACCAGAGCCCGCACCAAAGCGGGAGGGTCTTGCTGCGGCGGTAGCAACCAGGTCGTATCCACCGGCAACGGCTCAACCTCGCTGACTGCTGAGAAGGCGTGGGACAGAAGGACTAGGCAGAGGCAAGGTCAGACGTAGCAGAAGGCCAGGGCAGGCAGCAAGGATCGTAGTCAGGGGCAACGGCAGGAGGTCTGGAACACAGGCTAGGAACACACAAGGAAACACTTTCACTGGCACAATGGCAACAAGATCCGGCAAGGAAGTGCAGGGGAAGTGAGCTAATTTAGACAGGGAGCAGGTGGAAGCTAATTAGGCTGATTGGGCCAGGCACCAATCATTGGTGCACTGGCCCTTTAAATCTTAGAGAGCTGGCGCGCGCGCGCCCTAGAGAGCGGAGCCACGCGCGCCAGAACATGACAGCCGGGGACCGGGACGGGTAAGTGACTTGGGATGCGATTCGCGAGCGGGCGCGTCCCGCTATGCGAATCGCATCCCCGCCGGCAATGTCAGTGCAGCGCTCCCGGTCAGCGGGTCTGACCGGGGCGCTGCAGAGAGAGAGACGCCGCGAGCGCTCCGGGGAGGAGCAGGGACCCGGAGCACTCGGCGTAACACCGGTGTACTCCCGACTTTGTTTTTGGCTCTCTTCTTGGGGATGACTTTGCAATATTATGTTTGCAGGAGACTCATTTCAAGACAGGTCGCACTCCCGCTTTTACTAACCATTATTTTCCACTCCCCATTCAGATCTTATAAAAGATCAAGACATTTGAGAGATAAACTTGTAAAATAAGTTATTGATTTACCTCAGACTACCATACAGACTGTATTTATTACACGGAATAACGGCTCCTTTCCATGTTTATCATGTGTTGACTGCAAATTCATGCTAAAAACTTGGAGCCTAAAAACTAGGATCAATAATCACAGGTTTAGTATATGCAAGCGTCGATTGGATCTCCTGGTGTCCAAGCATTTTGCCGAGCTTGGACACCTGGAGAAAGACCTACGCTTCATGGCGATTGATCACATCCAAAACCCTGTGAGAGGGGGTGACAGGTTAGCATTTTTGAAAAAACGTGAATTGTGGTGGATTCGCAAACTAAATACGCTACGTCCCCATGGCCTTAATGTGGATTTTACTACTACTTAGGTATTATATATAGGTGTTATGTAGATACCCTTGGGTCTCCCGTATTAGTTGACCCTTCTTTTTATGCATATGATATGTGATACACAAATATGATACTATAGTAATTACAACTATATTTTTTTGGTCTTTTTAGAACCCTACATTTGAAGGAGGAGACATCACCTACTCCAACATATGCGAAAACTACAAGCTCCGAAATTGTTATCAATGTGTCTTGAGTTTAAAAAATATATATTTTTGTGAAGAGCCAAATAAAGGTTACACAGATACATCATTGGTGTGGGCGTATCTGGATTGGGAATGGGTGACTCATTTTGAGGGCTGCAGGAACACACTGCAAGGGGTATATATCCTATGGAATACCCTTGGGTAACTTTATTTTTTATTTTTTTGTACTTCTTTATATTTTTTGATAATTTTCATTAATTTATTTATTTTTTTATTATGATTTTTAATTTTTATTTTCTTATTTTCAGTTTTTGTGTTTACTTCTTTACTTTACTTCTTTACTTTCTTTACTTATTCTACTAATCTCAGACTTATCCCTTGCGTGCTGTGTGAAATGCCTCCCTCTCTTGGGTCACCTAATTCTGCATTGCTGATGTGCTACACTTTTCTGATGCAGGCTGTGCCTTTGTTTTGTTTTTTTTTCTATGTCCTCACTAGCTCAGATCATAGATGACTGCCTGCAATCGTGGTCCCGCGATCCCCATACACTGCCTCGCATAAAGCGTCCGTGGTTGCCGGGGTAGAGAGTCATGTGAGCGGGTTAGTCACATGACTCTGATCTCGTGTACTGAAGTGTTCCTGGCATGCTCACGCAGGCGCACTAGATGCAAGCCCACGCTTACAGCGCCATTGTATGGAGCAGGTGGCTGTCTCCTTCTCTTTATGCAGTATGTACTAGTTCTATGATGTATTTTGTGTACACAGGTGTTCGATATTTTACTATTACATGTATTTATGTTATGAATTGTATTTTCAAGCGGAATTTTAACATTGATTATACATTTTTTACACTTTATGCACTGTAGCACTTTACTTAAAGATATACACTGTATTTTGCATAAATATATTATTGCACTGATTATATTTACACATGATATTTATTAATTGGCCCTTTTATTGAATTGATTTGCACTGATGAATTCTTTGGCGCATAAAAGCCCTCGGAGGTTTGTGTATCACTATGCTTGAAAATGCTCCAGGAAGAGTTGAAACGTTGTAATGCTGACATGAGATATTAAATCACCTTGTTTTTTTGGAGTGCTGCGCCTGTTTTTGGTTCTTATCTGTGGATGGGCTCTGATCAAGTCCTGTAGGACGCTGGCACCATCTCTTGTATTGGATTGGATAAGCAGTGCTGCATTGCTTTGGGACTATATATATATATATATATATATATATATATATATATATATATAATATATATATATATATATATATATATATATATATATGTATATATTTTTTCCAGTAATAAAACATCACTGCTAATATGTAAAATGTGTATATTTAAGCAAGGCAACAGTGACCTTTTCTGCAATAACTAAGATATTTTGCACACAATGGTTGTCATTTGTATAGTACATTACAGCAAAGACTTTCAGAACCCTGACCATGTTTTTCACTGTCTGATGGACCAAATTGTTTATTAAACCTAAGACCAAAAAATGCTAAGAGTTCTGTTGTGTGCATTAGAGGCAAATAAGAAATCCCTCTGCAATAACAATGTTTTGGCCTAGTGTTTTTCACTGTTTAGTTCACAGTGGGGGACTGTGCAATGAGTCCAATATTTATTATGAACTTATAGTGATGGCCATCAGCAGATTCTCTTTTTGCATCTAGAATGCTCTGATATGGATTATATGTCTGCCCATGGTCTATTTTTCATAAATTAAAGGGTTACTCCGCTCCCCAGCGTCCGGAACATTGAGTTCCTGAACGCTGTGTGCGGGCTTCCGTGTTCACGCCCGCCCCCCTCGTGACGTCACGCCCCGTCATGTGACGTCACGTCACGTCCCCTCAATGCAAGTCTATGGGAGGGGGCGTGTCGGCTGCTGCGCCCCCTTCCCATAGACTTTCATTGAGGGGGCAGGCTGTGATGTCACGAGGGGACGGGCGTGAACACGGAACCCCGCACACAGTGTTCAGGAACTCAATGTGGACATATAGTTCCTGAACGCTGGGAAGCAGAGTAACCCTTTAAACTGAATCCAGAGGTGCTCTGTTTTATTCTTTTTACCCCTTTGTGCTCACTAGTGCATTTCTCATTGACCCACAATCCTGTGGAAGAATTCCAACCAAATTCTACGGCCGTTCTAGAAGCACGCATTCACATTAGAAGAAATGATGGTTTGTGAACATGTTTCTTGTATTTATTATTTCTAGCCTTGCAGAGCATTTTCCCCTAATGTATTAAAAAATTACTTGTAAATATACGTCCTTGAGCTGTCATTTTCTGCCATATTCTTAAAAGTTCTTAAAGTTTCATGCTCGGAGGAGCAGTTGTTACTTTTCAGCCCCCTTGGCTGTGACCTTGTGGTTCAAATAATGCAGAAAGAATTCTTATAGTGAAAGGACATTCAACCTTTCCATATAAAACTCTAATCTTACAGTAATAATAATTGTAAATCTGTTTTTAGGCAATATGATAATGTACTTGCAGAATACAAGGCTAAAAACACAAAATAACTCAAAAAGCAGAACAAGTTAGGCCTCATGCACAGAGAAGAGATTCTAAATAACACATATGGAGCTCCATGTGATTTTGTTTCATGGAACCATACAAGATACTGTGTGCTGTGGTACTATGCTCTGTGCTTAGCTGTTCTCCTCTAAACGAAAGGGGTACACCAGCACTTTAAAAATGATCCCCTGTGTACATAATAGAGGATAAGTGTCTGATCGGGGATGGTCTCAGCAGGCGGGGGCTCTCCCTGTACATGGAGCAATAGGGTCTGCAGACGCTCCATGCACTGTCTATGGGAGAACCAGAGATAAACAAGCACTCCACTTGTATACATCTGGCACTCCTATTGACAGTGCTGACCCCACAGCTCCATGCAGGGGATAAATTACTGGAGTACCCTTTTAACACTTCTAGGGAACAAAAAAGGTTCAGTAGGTAGGGCATCCAATAGAGAATGCAAACATAAAAAAATATTTCCACTTATTACAGCATCTGACACATAAAACACTCCCTATAGAGTATGCATGCCCCATTTTTGCACCATGCAATTGGAAGGTTTGGCAGAGCCATGAAGATAAAAAAGAAACACAAAGAAGGAAAAAAAATGTAGTTAGCTTATCAGTTTGGTAGTTAAAAATACACTCTGGGAAAAAAAAAATTATTCATATATAGGAATGAGCAAATCGAATCTGCCGAATCCGAATTCATTACGAATTTCAGGAAAAATTCTATTTCCAACGAATGCGAATATCGCCTCGATTCAACAACACGAATCACTTCATTAAACTCCATTTAGTGCGGTCCAGGCTCCAGGGGATCTAAAATGGCAGATCCACATGTGAGGACAAGGGATAAGGAATCCTGAGAAGGCGGGATGACCCTTAATCACATGCAGCATGAAGCCTATCAGCAGCCAGCCATCCCTGTGAAGCAGCTCTGGAGCGGACAGCATGGGAGTGGAGGGGCACATGACAGGGGGAGGATGGACAGCGGTCAGGTAGGGGTTAGCAGAGCGGTCAGGTAGGGGTTAACAGGAAGAGGGAGGCTGTTAAGGGGAGGGCTTACCTAGACAGGAAGTGGAGCGTAGTGGTCAGTGCAGCGTTGCCAGGAGAAGTTGACGCACGTGCACCTGGAGCTGCTGCGATGTCGTTGGATCTGGGAGAGATTTCACAGCGGGTCCGCAAGGAGGCTCTGTCCCGGGGACCTGGTTGGCTGGAGGCTCAGCTATTCGGGGCCCCCGAGGTTGCTGGGCCCTCGGGGCCCTGGAGAGGCTGAGCTCGGAGGTAGTCCTGCGCTCACGCCGCCGCCATATGAGCCCCGTCCGGGACCCTCTGGCCTCCTCCTCCCTCTCTGTGCCAGGGTCAAGCGGTGGGGGGGCTAGGAGGAATCCTGCCGGGCAGTGGGGAGTGGCAGAATCAGCGAGGGACGACGAGGCTTCTACCAGAAGGGACGAGAGTCGGGGAAGAGCTGTGCATGTCGGTGATGCTCAGCACTCAGGCTCAGGATGGGCAGGGATTTAATGAGATGCGGCCGCCAGGCCTTCTGCGTTCGTGCACTTGGGTGACTCAAACTCCTTTTCCGGTTTCGGGGTAGTGGGTGGGGGCAGGGGTTTGTTGAAGGGTTTGCAGACTTTGATGTGGGATGTGAGGCTTTTGTTAGAGGGGAAGGGGTCGCAGGCAGGGTCCCCCGTTGCGGCATCATGGTCGGGTGCGGGTGCCGGGTTTGTGGGGGCTCTGGGAGAGAGTGTTTCGGTGGCATGGGCACCTGTGACGGTTCCTGTGGTGCCTCCTGTAGCGGTGAAGGTGGCGGCGGCTGTTGCTTCGGTTAAGAGCGGGGAGGAGGTGCGTTTGACAGATGCGGCTCAGGGTGAAGTTTATGTATGCTTTGAGGGCCCGTTGGGTGCCCATTTGAAGCCAGAGGTTAGGGAACGCATTTGGAAGGGGGAGTATGTGGAGATTTATTCCTTGGAAAAATTTTACTTGGACCAGGTTAGGCTGGATGAGTTGAAAAAGGAGGAGGAGGAGGAGAGGCATTGTTATTGCCTGATTCCGCATACTTTTACGAATTGGTTGCAGGCTTTTGCCATTCTGGCAAGCGTAATAGGGGAGAAGGCGCCGGTGCACTGTTCTGGCCTCTTTTGCTATTTTGAGTCTATTGGGGAGTTGTATAGGATTTATGGCGAAACGGCTTGGCTCAGGTATGATGAGCAGTTTCGTCTTTGCGGTGGGATCACGAGGATACTAGCCTGTGGATACACCTGATGGCAGCGCCGAAAGGGAGCGGGGCTTCGCAGTCCTTTCAGGACGGGGCCGGCGGCTACGGACTCTGGTCCGGCTGGCCAGTGGGGGCAGGCAAAGGTTGCTGCTGGCAGTACAACGAGGGTGAGTGTAAGTTCGGTGAGTCCTGTCATTTTAAGCATGAGTGTAACGGTTGCGGGGGGGGGGCATAGCTTGTCCCGGTGTTTTAAGAGGGGCAAGGGGCGAGGGGGTGGCGATGCCAACCAGAAGTGGGGCGACGCCGGTGATGGTGGGAAGGATCTATCTTTACTTCGCCTGGTACCCCGATAGGCAGGTGGCCCGGCTGTTGAGGGTGGGTTTTGAGGAAGGGTTCCGGATTCCATGTTCTTCGGAGCGTCCGGAGGGGGAAGTTTAGAATTTGGTTTTGGCCCTCCATTGTCCGGAGGCGGTGTGGGAGAGATTGTTGAAGGAGGTAAGGTTGGGCAGGATGACTGGCCCGTTTCGGGACCTCCCAGTTCTTGATTTGCGTTTGTCCCCTTTGGGTTTGGTTCCGAAGAAGGAGGCAAATACATTTCGCCTTATCCACCACCTCTCGCTCCCGTAGGGGGCGTCGGTGAATGACGGCACTGATCCAGTGTTATGCGCCGTTTCATACACGTCTTTTGATGAGGCTTTGGTTTAGGTTCGGAAATACGGGGCTGGGGCGCTGCTTGCCAAAACTGACATTGAGGTGGCGTTTCGGCTACTGCCGGTCCATCCGGATAGTTTTCATTTGTTGGGATGCTGTTGGGAAGGGGGGAGTTTTTTGTGGACATGTGCCTTCCGATGGGTTGCTCCATCACTTGTGCATACTTTGAGTTCTTTGCTACATTTTTGGAATGGGTTGTGCGCTCGGAGTCACAGGTGGAGTCGGTTTTGCACGCGATGACTTACATTTTGTTGCATAACATGGAAAAGGTTGAGCCCCGCTTTGGGGTGCCTTTGGAGCCTGACAAAACGGAGGGGCCTGCTACTGAGTTTAAATTTCTGGGCAACGTTATTGACACAGTTGCTTTGGAATGTCGGCTTCCAGAGGATAAGCTTGCGGAATTGCAGGCAAGGCAAGGCGGTGGGGTTGGCGTCTCATGCGCGGAAGATTCAATTGCGCGATCTGCACTCGCTGTTGGGTCGCCTTAATTTCAATTGTCACATTATGCTGATGGGCCGTGTTTTTTGTCGCAGACTGGAGGCGGCCACGGCTGGGGCTCGGTGGCTTCACCATTTCGTGCGCCTAACGGCGGATCTGCGGGCCGATTTATTGATGTGGCAGGAATTTCTGGGGGTGTATAATGGACCGTCGGTGTTGATGGACCAACCGGTGTCCAATTGAGACATTGAGTTGTTCATCAACGCGTCGGCAGTCAAGGGTTTGGGGCTTACTGTCAAGGTCAGTGGTGTATGGGCGAGTGGCCGGAGTCATGGAGTGCGTCGGGACTGGTTCGTAATTGGTTGGCGCTCTTGGTTTTGAATGCGCAGTTTGTTGCTTTGCATGTGCCTGGGGTTATTAATGAAATTGCTGACACTCTCTCTCTCATTTCCAATGGGAGCGGTTTCGGAGGCTGGCGCCGGAGGCAGAGGTTCGGGGCATTCCTTGCCCGGATCGGTTGTGGACTGTGGTGTGAGAGCGGCGCTGGCGCTGGTGCAGAGGTCAATGAGTGATTCAACTTGAACGAGTTATGGTCGGTGTTGGGGGGAATGGGAAGTTTTATTTTCGGTAGTTGGTGGGGAGTGGGGGCCCGGGGATTGGAAGGTGTTGGTTTTGTTTTACGTAGGGCGGTTGTTTGGTGAGGTAGTGTCTCCGGCTGGGCTGGGGCTGCCGGTTGGCGGCGCTTGCCTTTTGGTTTAAGGTTTGGGGTTTGGTGGATGTAACTAAGACTTTTTCAGTTCGGCAGGCAGAGAAGGGTTTTCGGAGAAGGATTGTGGTTCGGGACTCTAGGCGCCTGGTGTCTTTCTCCTTGCTACTGGAGCAGGGAGAGGAGTTGCCGTGGTTGTGTTTGTTTTTTGGGGTTTGAAGTGGCATTATTTAGGTTGGCCTTATTTGGGGCCAAAGTAGGAAAGTGACGTGGGGTTTATTGGTGTCAGATGTGTTGTTGGTGGGGCAGGTGTTGGAGTGTCGTGTTCAGCTTGGTCAGGGTTTTATTGTCCGGTTGGATGTGGTGCGGGAGTCCATCATGTGTCCGGTGGAGTGTTTTCGGGCTTTCATGGGGCTTCGCCCGACTGGGGTGGGGTCCTTGTTGGCTCATAAGAATGGGGAATTTCTGTCACGTTATCAGTTCACGCAGGTTTTTCACCACTGTTTGGAGGCGCAGGGGAGGCCATCTTAGAAGTTTAGCTCTCACTCGTTTAGAATCGGAGGCGGCCAGATGGGGTTTGGGGCCTGAGAATATTCGTAGGATAGGGAGGTGGGAATCAGAGCGTTTTAGATTGTATGTTCGGCCCCAATTGTTATGAGTGGGTTGGTTGTGGATTACTGTGTGCTGGTTGTGGGTAGTTTTTGTTTATGTTTTGTTTGTGTTTTTCAGGGCCAGTTCCATGTCTCGTGTGGATTGTGGGGCATTCACATGTTAGGAGGGGCGCCGAGCGGGCGGCCGTCCGCCCGAATGGGCATCAGCTGGGACTTGACAGGGAGGTGGCTCAGGTTAGGTGGTTTGGAATAGGGGGCCTGTTGTGGGCCGGTTTGCTGCCATTTGTTCACTCATATGTGGTGCTGGATAGGGCTCCGGATGTCCTGATGTTGCATGCCGGGGGCAATGATCTGGGGGTGGGCACATCGAGGGCATTAATGCGTGATATTAAATTGCACCTGTTGAGGTTGTGGACCTCATTCCCTGGGATTCTGATCATATGGTCTGATATCGTGGCCCGGCTGGTTTGGCGACAGGTGAGGTCTGTTCGAGGTCAACCGGGAAGTTGTCGGTTTGTGGCCAGGTATGGGGGGGGTTGGTGGTTAGACACAGGGAGTTGGAGGTGCCTTCGTTGGAGTTCATGGCGTCCGATGGTATTCATTTGAATGCTATCGGGACGAACTTGTGGGCGCTTGCCCTCAGGGAGGCTGTGGAAAGAGCGGTGGAGTTGTGGGTAGCCGCCTGCGAATAAGGTGTCACTCAAGCCTGCTGTGGCAGGGGCTGGAGGGGGACTTGGAGGCATTTGGAGAGACCCGGAGAAGAGGATTGGAGATTAGTATGGTGGGGCTGGGGCAGTACCCAGGCGGTGGTGAAAATTCCCTGTGGGAGCGGTCCCAAATTGGGAATGGTCTCCGAACGAGGTGCCCTTGGGTCAGGTGAGGCACGGCCAAGGGTAAAGTAGGAGACTGAATATTCGTGTGCCTAGAGGTCCCCCTCCTGCTGGGATAGTGTTATTTGCACTGTTGATACTGTTATTGGTAATGTTTACCTGATTATTTAATTAAGTTATTTCTATTTGTTAAAATAAGTTATTTAATAAAAGTGGGCTGATGTGGCCTTTTTTCTACCATACAGGGTGTTGGTGTATTTATTAAAGGGTTTAAGGGTTCACAGCGGCATAGACTATGCCCTAGTCATTAGTGTTGAGCGGCATAGGCCATATTCGAATTCGCGAATATTCGCGAATATATGGACGAATATTTGTCATATATTCGCGAATATTCGTCATATTCGTAATATTGTCATTTTATTTTCGCATATGCGAAATATTCGCGTATGCCAAAAATTAACATATGCGAAAATTAGCATATACAAAATTAGCATAAGTGAAAATTCGCACGCCAGTCTCACACAGTAGTATTACAGCCTTCTTTACACCACACAAGCTGGAAGCAGAGAGGGATGATCACTGTGATGTGTACTGTAAAAAAATCGTAATTACGAATATATAGTGCTATATTCGCGAATATTCGCGAATTCGCGAATATGCGATATTCGCGAATAAAATTCGCATTGTGAATATTCGCGAGCAACACTACTAGTCATGTCACAGCCCTATATAATCGGCAGCCATCTTGCAGCCAGTCACTTCAGCATTGTATTGCAAAGGGAGAGAGAGACAAGCAGCAGTGTGTGTTGCACAAAAAAGCTTTTTTACAGCAGCAATTCACCTCCAAGTCACATCTGTGTTCTGTTGTACAGAGATAGGGACAGAGAGCAGTGTGTGTTGCACAGATAAGCATTTTTACAGCAGCGATTCACCTACCAGTCACATCAGTGTTCTATTGCAGAGAGAGGGGGACAGAGAGCAGTGTGTGTTGCACAGAAAAGATTTTTTACAGCAGCGATTCAACTCAAGCCCAAATCCAGCCTAGAAGCACTGATAGGGAAAGGAGTGAGATTGAGAGAGAAAGTGCAATTTTGGGTATAGTACTGTTTGCTGCAGCACTGGTGTGTACAACAACTGAAAAGCTAATAGTAACCAGCCAGTTAGGGTGAGCAGAGCACTAAAAGCATATTGTCCTCTATTAAGTGTAACCTGTGTGTACATTTTAAGCATACTGGAGCGCATTGTCCTCCCCTCATAAGTGCATACCACATACGTACATCTCAGTCATATACTATTTTGTGCCTGTTAAAGTCTTAACTCCTTAAGGACGTAGGGCATACCTGTACGCCCTACGCCCGGTCCCGGTGTGATGGCTACTATCCTCTAATCACTTATGACGAGGATCGGCAATGCCACTGCTGCACGTCATTAATCCTTTAGACACAATGACGTTGCAGATGCCCGATGAGCATCCCGTGATAACCAGAATGTTTCATTTATACCTTTAGACGCCATGATCTCCATTGATTATGACTTCTAAAGGTAAAAACATGTAAAAAAATACCAAACATCAGAAATGCTGATTTTTGGTCACACCATATATATACACAGTCATGACCATAGCACACACGCATATATATATACAGTATATATATATATATATATATATATATATATATATATATATATATATATATATATGTATGTATATATATATATATATATATATATATATATATATATTTACCGGGTAAATAAAATTTACTAATAAAAACTACAGATCACGGTGCATAAAATATAGCAGCGTTTATGGAAAAATATAAAAACTATTTTGGTCAGAAGAGGGACATTTTAAGAATACTGATTTTGTTTAAAAAAAAAGTGCCTATAAATTTCTGCCTTTTTACTGTTAAAATGTACATTAAGTCAATAAGTTATTAGTGCATTAGAAATGTATTGGTGTTAGGATGTTACATTTAATTCTGTACCTCATACGACAGCTGGCATAGGGCAATAATGTGCAAATGGCTAAATAGTGGCACTCTCTATGGACCACCATATGCTGCTGCGTGTAATGGCATAATGGGAGAATGGCTCTGTAATAAAGCATCCAGTACAGCACATCACAATTTTTTCTGGATTTGTACAAAATTAAATTAAACAAAATCCTGTGCATGCCTTTCTATGATACCAAAGGCGTATGGATGTATAGTAAAGGCCTCATACACCTCTATTTATGCTCTGTACAAGCTGCAATGTAATTAATAACTACCAGTACTCTCATTTAATACAACTGTAGGTCTGTTATTTCCATTTTTCTATTTGTTTAATTTACTAGTATAAGAAAACTGCAAAGCCAGGTTCACATATGGCAGTTCTGTTACAGTCAGTTGTTTTTTTTTTTTTAACAAAACCAGGTTTTGATACAAAAAGATAAAAAGTCCTTCATTTATTTTCTTACTGTTTTTGGGATCAACTTCTAATTCTTTCTAAACTACTTCATTGAAAGAACATGTAGCCAGCACTTCCAAGTAAAATAACAATTCCTTTATTAATACAAAATGAAAGAAACTTCTATAACACAAGCACAAGCACATACATGCAAAGTCGCATATGAGAAAGTATGGAAAAAACTGACACGTTCAGGATACGCACCATCTTTTGCCAAACCTGAAAAAGGATCATGTTGTTCTGAAACATGTCAGTTTTTACCATGTTCTCTTTCCTGGTGTTATGGAAGAATTTTTTTGAACTCTTTTTATTCATGTTGGAGAGTTTTAGAATAATAATAAACAGAAATAATACTTTGCAAGCCACAATAAGAAAGGTGAATAGAGAGGGTATAGCACTCTTATAGGCGTGCGCACGGGGTGTGCCGGGTGTGCCTGGGCACACCCTAATCAAGCTGAGGCTCCCGTCAAATTCGGGATATCCAGGGAGCGTAGGAATTAGGGGGACACATCCCCCCAGAAAATCATGCAGGGGGACAGATCATGGGGTAATCCTCCCCAGTTCTGCCTGCAGAATATCCTGCATTATATGCTCCCTGGGTCTATTTAACCCAGGGAGGCATTTATAGCTGTTCACTCACGGCCGGAGCTTCTGAACTGTGTGCGCACACAGTTCAGAGAAGGCCGTGACCCCTTCCCAGACGCAGGCGCTGATGACGTCAATCATCAGCGCCTGCACTGTGGAGAAGAGAGAACGCGGCCCGGCTCTTCTGGAGATCGCTGCGTGGGACTAGGTGAGTTTTTTTTGTTATTTTCTTTGGTACTTTGGGATGGGGAATCGTGTGGGGTGGCTTTTAGTCACAATACACAGTGTTACTTCACACTTACTCTACTGCAGTTTTTCCCAACCAGGGTGCCTCCAGATGTTGCAAAACTACAACTCCCAGCATGCCCGGACAGCCTTTGGCTGTCCCGGCATGCTGGGAGTTGTAGTTTTGCAACACCTGGAGGCACCCTGGTTGGGAAACACTGCTCTACTGGACCCTTTTCACATAGACATGCTATTATGCAGTTACTTCTATGAATTTTTATTACTGCTCTTTATTTTGCAGTCCAATTATATGTGAGTTAATGTCCTTCGTATGTTTAGTTCACAAATAGAGCAACTGATAGAGTCATTTCATACAATCGTAGATGCAGAGCCTCTAGAGCAGTGGTCTCCAATCTGCGGACCTTCAGATGTTGCAAAACTACAACTCCTAGCATGCCCGGACAGCCAACGGCTGTCAGGGCATGCTGGGAGTTGTAGTTTTGCAACATCTGGAGGTCCGTAGGTTGAATACCACTGCTCTAGTGTTATTCAAAGTGCATATATAATTAGGTGTTACTGTTTTTTTTGTGTGTAAACTGCGCATTCATAAACATAAGATGCATAACTTTGCCTTGATGTCAGGACCCTTCTTGTATAATTGCCCAAATTCTTGTGTATTACATTGGGTCCCTATATTAGCACCAGGTAATGTATTCACTGTTCACTTTATTGCAAATGTCCCAACACTGCGCTATTGCACTAGTGCCCGTCACTCCATTTCCTAATCCACATATATACACAGCTTCCTTTGTTATGCATTGGCTGCAGATTGTATAACACTATGCCATTGCACTTCGCTGTTTCCTAGTGGTAGCTGGTTTCAAGTATTTGGGCTCCGTTCACATTGCCATAGGTGATCCTACATGCTTTAATTAATCAGGGATCACGTTATAGCGTGTATTCTTCTAATATCGCTTCACGGGCCACCAGTGACGGGCACTAATGTAATAGCGCAGTGTTGGGACATTTGCAATAAAGTGAACAGTGAATACATTACCTGGTGCTAATATAGGGACCCGATGTAATACACAGGACTTTGTGCAACTATACAAGGGTCCTGACATCAAGGCAAAGTTATGCATCTTATGTTTATGAATGCGCAGTTTACACAAAATGTGAAACAGTAACACCTAATTATATATGCACTTTGAATAACACTAGAGGCTCTGCATCTATGATTGTATGAAGTGACTCTATCAGTTGCTCTATTTGTGAACTAAACATACAAAGTGTGAAGTGACACTGTGTATTGTGATCTGACTTTGCCTACATGCTATCTACCTAGCTATCAACTACCAATCCACCTAGCTACCAACTGACCTAGCTAGCTAAAAACCAACCTACATACCTTATAGGCACTGATTTGAATAGGGACCTTCCATATGATAAAATATACCTTTTATTAAGTTCCATTTAACCCCTTAACGATGAAGGACGTAAATGTACGTCCTGATGACGTGGTACTTGACGCACCAGGACGTACATTTACGTCCTAAGCATAACCACGGGCATCGGAGCGATGCCCGGATCATGTGCAGCAGGTCCCGGCTGTTGATCGCAGCCAGGGACCCGCCGGTAATGGCGGACATATACACGGCGTGAGTTTGTGCTTTAGGGTGCACACCCTAATGCAATAGGCTGCGCACGCCTATGAGCACTCTGATAGTAGAGAAGCTACCAGAAGTATTGATATAATGCAAGACAACCAACTGTTCCAACAGGACATGAGAAAAAAGTGGGGAGGGAAGGGGGCGGGGCAAAAAGGTCAGATGAGGCAAGAAAGAGGAAAAAATGAGGAAAAATGTAGAGAGGTGGCTGGGTGGAAGGCAAAGTACCAAACCAATCACAAGAAAAGTCCACAAAGGGAGTAAAAGGGGTTATCCATAGCTAAAACTTTTACTAAAAATGACTTTGGGATATTAGTGAACAATAAGCTCAATTTTAGTGACCAATGCCAGGCAACGACTGCCAAGGCTAGTATACTAGGATGTACTAAGAAAGGCATAGAGGCTTGTGACAGGGACATAGTTTTGCCTCTGTATAAATAATTAGTCAGACATATATGGATGGAGTATTATGTCTAATTCTAGGCACCTGTATATAAGAAGTACATGGATGCAGAGGAGGGCGACAAAGATAACTAATGGTATTACAGGACTATGGGTGCATTCACACCAGGTTTTTGCAATACAGTTCCCGTATCAGGTTTTTGATGAAAAACGGAATCCTCAAAACCTGACTAAACTGTATCAAAGCGTGTGTACGAATTTTAACCCATATACGGTTTGAAAAATGATGTCCGGTTGCATCAGTTTTTTAAGAAAAAAACATATATGTTTTTCACTTCTTTATGCATAAAGTTTCACTTGTTTGATTGAAATTTCAAGAAAAAATCCAGGGATTATTTTGATTGCTATATTGGAGTCGGGAAGGAATGTTATGGGGAAATTGGCATCAGCCTCATGGGGTTTTTGCCTACCTTTGGATCAACACAGTAGACTTTTGGGTTAGACCTGAAGGACTCTTTTTTTTCAACCTTACAAAACTATGTTACTATCCTGGAAAAATTTTCTCCTGTTGTGCTGGGCCCGCCAAAAAAATTATAAAAAAAACTGTTAATCGGGGTATACCTTAGCAGCCAGTGATTGGGTGAGTGAGACATTACTTCCGAGACCAGGGGGATTAGAAAACTTCACAGGGGGACCCCAAAGGGAGCATGGTAGGTAAGTATGTTCTTTATTATTTGTATGGAGGGACCAGCACAACAGGAGATCCTTTTTATTACCCGGAAAAGCACATCAGGTTGGCGAACTTGAAGTCCTATGAATTTTTTTTTTTTATGTTAATAAAGGAATTGTAATTTTTCTTGGAAGTGTTGGATACTTGTTCTTTCACCAGTTACTATGTGCACTTAAAATGTGAGCTGGCCATTGTTCATCCAGGATTCATCTTAAACAGTTTTATTTAAAATGCTTTAGGAAATGTGCCTTCTCCAAAATTAACTCCCTTAGTAAGCTAAGAGTTTGTATTGTGCTAGCCTTAGAAATAGTATGACTAGGGTAGAAGCTGTTGTTTTTCTGGTGGGTTGGCCTGTCAGTAAGTTTGTGATACAGGGATGTGTAGATGGAGTTGTTCCTAATGATTATAGTGGTGTCCAGGAAGTTAATTTCTGTGGGGAGGTAGTTGGTAGTAAGATTGATGCTGGGGAGAAATACATTTAAATAGAAATACATAGAAGATGAAAAGTTCTTCTTTGCTGTATGTAGCGAAAACACCTTAGGGATTTTCACTTAGGCAAGAAGAAGAGAGAACAGAGCACATACCGTAAAGTTTCTTGCAGGTGCAACTTTATTCTTCAGACAGGAGAATAGTTACAGAGGAGCAGACGGATGCTTCGAGGGAAACGTCGGGCTACGGTCAGTGTCACGCTAGTCTGCGCTTCATCAGGCCACATAGAAGGGGAAAAGTTCTTTGTTGTAAGTAGCGAAAAGACCTTAGGGGTTTTGTTTGGCAGGTGGATAGGAATTCTTCTTCCAATTTTACCAATTTTGTTGAGTGATTTAGAGGGGACACAACATTAAACGCTGTTATACAGGCTGTGCACTCACTACTTTACATTATAGCAGAGTGTAATTTCTTCAGTGCTGTCCCATGAAAAGACATAAAATATTTACAAAAATTGGAGGGGTGTACTCACTTATGGGAGATACTGTATATAATCTGAGGGGTGAACTCACTTATGGGAGATACTGTATATAATGTGAGGGGTGTACTCACTTATGGGAGATACTGTATATAATGTGAGGGTGTACCCACTTATGGGAAATTCTGTATTTCTTTTTGCTGATGACACACAGGGTTGATGTTCTTGGAAGGATATTTCAAATGGCAAATGATTTGGGTAAACTGGAAGAATGGTCAGAACTCTGGCAACTGACATTTAAAGGCGTACTCCAGAACAGGGATACTTATCCTCTATTCAAAGTACAGGGGATAAGTGTCTGATTGCAGGGGGTGCAACTGCTGAGACCCTCACGATCTCCTGCATGGTACCCCGCTAATGCCCAGGAAGGGGGCGTGTCGACCCTTGCACGAAGTAGCAGCCCCCTCCATGTATCTCTATGGGAGAGCTGTAGATACAGGGTATGTTGGCGCAGCAACATACGGAGTGTGTTGGCACCGCTTCATGCAGGAGTAGACACGCTCCCTTTCTGGGGACTGCCGGGGGGCTGTGCAGGATATTGCAGGGGTTCCAGCAGGCGGAACCCCCACAATCAGACATTTTGGATAGGGTGTAAAAACCCAAGGGCAGAATATAGAATATGTGATACAGTCCTAACCTCAGTGTCTGAGAAAAGGCATTTAGGGGAAGTTATTTTAGAAGGCTTAGTCCCCTTTCACACTGCCATTGCTCCCCATCAAGAACAGCCATTAACCCCTTAAGGACGCAGGACGTAAATGTACGTCCTGGTGAGGTGGTACTTAACGCACCAGGACGTACATTTACGTCCTAAGCATAACCGCGGGCATCGGAGCGATGCCCGTGTCATGCGCGGCTGATCCCGGCTGCTAATCGCAGCCAGGGACCCGCCGGCAATGGCCGACGCCCGCGATCTCGCGGGCGTCCGCCATTAACCCCTCAGGTGCCGGGATCAATACAGATCCCGGCATCTGCGGGAGTTCGCGATTAAAATGAACGATCGGATCGCCCGCAGTGCTGCTGCGGGGATCCGATCATTCATAACGCCGCACGGAGGTCCCCTCACCTTCCTCCGTGCGGCTCCCGGCGTCTCCTGCTCTGGTCTGTGATCGAGCAGACCAGAGCAGGAGATGACCGATAATACTGATCTGTTCTATGTCCTATACATAGAACAGATCAGTATTAGCAATCATGGTATTGCTATGAATAGTCCCCTATGGGGACTATTCAAGTGTAAAAAAAAATGTAAAAAAATGTAAAAGTAAAAGTAAAAAAAAAGTGAAAAATCCCCTCCCCCAATAAAAAAGTAAAACGTCCGTTTTTTCCTATTTTACCCCCAAAAAGCGTAAAAAACATTTTTTATAGACATATTTGGTATCGCCGCGTGCGTAAATGTCCGAACTATTAAAATAAAATGTTAATGATCCCGTACGGTGAACGGCGTGAACGAAAAAAATTTTAAAAAGTCCAAAATTCCTACTTTTTTAATACATTTTATTAAAAAAAAAATTATAAAAAATGTATTAAAAGTTTTTTATATACAAATGTGGTATCAAAAAAAAGTACAGATCATGGCGCATAAAATGAGCCCCCATACCGCCGCTTATACGGAAAAATAAAAAAGTTATAGGTCATCAAAATAAAGGGATTATAAACGTACTAATTTGGTTAAAAAGTTTGTGATTTTTTTTAAGCGCAACAATAATATAAAAGTATATAATAATGGGTATCATTTTAATCGTATTGACCCTCAGAATAAAGAACACATGTCATTTTTACCAGAAATTGTACGGCGTGAAAACAAAACCTTCCAAAATTAGCAAAATTGCGTTTTTCGTTTTAATTTCCCCACAAAAATAGTGTTTTTTGGTTGCGCCATACATTTTATGATATAATGAGTGATGTCATTACAAAGGACAACTGGTCACGCAAAAAATAAGCCCTCATACTAGTCTGTGGATGAAAATATAAAAGAGTTATGATTTTTAGAAGGCGAGGAGGAAAAAATGAAAACGTAAAAATTAAATTGTCTGAGTCCTTAAGGCCAAAATGGGCTGAGTCCTTAAGGGGTTAAAGTCTAATTTTTCTTGTCACTTTAACAGCAATTCCCGTGAAGGGGAGCAATGGGAGAACACGGGTCCCAGTGGCTCCGTTTTACTATTATAGGGGCTGCCAGAACCCGTTATTTTTTTACAGAAATAGCGAGAGACGGCTCTTGCAATAATTTTTCTCCCGCTATTCCCCCGGGCTCCCCCGATGGCCGTCACACTTCTGTGTGCTAATAGCAGTGTGAAAGTAGCCTTAAAGGTAGGAAATAGAGACGAGCGAAGTTACAGTGATTCAATTCGTCACAAACTTCTCGGCTCGGTAGTTGCTGACTTTAGCCTGCTTAAATTAGTTCAGCTTTCAGGTGTTCCGGTGGGCTGGAGACTCTCTCCTACGACTGTATCCACCTTTTTCAGCCCACCGGAGCACCTGAAAGCTGAACTAATTTATGCAGGCTAAAGTCAGCAACTGCCGAGCCAAGAAGTTTGTGACGAATCGAATCACTGTAACTTCGCACATCTCTAGTAGGAAACACTACCACAACAGGGCATGGTTTTAAATTAGAAAGGTAAATGTTTATGCAGTAATGTCAGTAAGTATTACTTTACTAAGAGAGTAGTGGATGCATGGAATAGCCTTCCTGCAAAAGAGGTAGCTGCAAATACAGTGAAGGAGTTTAGGCATACATGGGATAGGCATAAGGCTATCCTTCATATAATATAGGACCAGAGAGTATTCAGAATATTGGGCAGACTAGATGAGTGAATATTTCTTATCTGTCGATACATTTTATGGGGGAGATTTATCAAAACCTGTCCAGAGGAAAAGTTTCTGAGTTGCCCATAGCAACCAATCAGAGCACTTCTTTCATTTTTGAAAAGACCTCTAAAAAATAAAAGAAGTAATCTGATTGGTTGCTATGGGCAACTCAGCAACTTTTCCTCTAGACAGGTTTTGATAAATCTCTCCCATATGTTTCTATATAATTCTTCCAATGCTCTGTACATGAAGGAATTAAATCAGTCAATGTGGAGCTGTGAATTTATGTGGTCATAGTAAAGTGATTGTGATGGCTGTCATTAAAACATACTCATCAAAACTGTCTAAAAGAAAATCTGCCTTTGTTACTCATAGCAACCAATTAAAGCTCAGTTTTAATTTCTTAAGCAAACAGTTGTGATTCATTGCTATGGGCAACAAAGACCATTTTTATTTCAGACAATTTTGATGAAACCGTCCATAGTTTTAAAAAAAAATGTCATAGCTGCTTGGGAAGCAAACTTTCTAAAAAAATTCAATTTTCCTGGTCAGTAAAGGCAATGGGGGACATTTATCATTCAATATAGACGTTTTTTCCGTCTATCCTTGGCGCTTGAATGTCGCAGTTATGTAAATTTAGCAACTTATTTGCAACTTTTTGAATAGAAGTTTCCTAGAGTTTTGCGTAGCAGTACACCGTTTTCTGATTTAGACATGCACTGTACCCTTATTTATCATATGCAACATTTGTAATAAGTCGCTAAATATTGCGCTAACCCCGATTTCTAGGCGCAAAAGTATGCATACCAAAAGCACATGTACAAAACCTCTCTACCCTGCGCAAAACAAACAAACGTGCACAGCCGCGGGGAATTCATTATCTATGGTAGACACAGATGATAAATTTCACGCTACTAAGCAAAAAGTTAGCAGGAAAAAAGGCCAGTAAAAAAAGAGTAGGGTACACTTTTAATGATAAATGTCCCCCAATGTAATCAGCGATGTCAGATAGCGCCACACCTGTCCACGTGCTGTGTATAATATTGCATTTTAGCTCAATTGAAGTAAAAGTGCTGAAATACAATACCGCACACAACCTGTAAACAAGGGTGGCACTATTTTTGGAGGAGAGAAGCCATGTTTTTGCTCCTAGACAACTTTCTTTTAAGTCTACAGTTCCCTTTAAAGGGGTATTCCAGGAATTATTTTTATTTGACTATGCTATAGGGGCTGTAAAGTTAGTGTAGTTCATAATATAGTGTCTGTACCTGTGTGTGACGGCTTTCTCACAATTCTTCTGTGATTTTCACCCCAATATTTATTTTTAACAGCATTCAAAATGACTGTTGTCTTGGATTTCCCAGCTTGCAATGTGGCCGAGACCTGACTCACCAGTCAGCTGATGACAGGAAGCCTGTCTGCTTCAATGGGTGGAGGGATCGCTTGGTGGGAGAGAGATCAATCTGCAACTAATGCAATAGCTGTAGGTACCCTGATTGAAAACCACAGGTCTTTTGTTTCAGTGGGTAGGGTGGCTGATGTGTGGGAGGGAGAAAAATGGAATTGTGGTATTTGTAGTCAAAAAAAGAAAAGTCAAACAGGAAATTCAAGTTCACAAAAAGCTAGCCACAGTGTTATGGTAATCTCACAACATAGCCATTTAGCCCCAAGACAAGTGCAGATCCTTCCTAAGAATGTCCATTACTGTCTGCCAGGTATGTACTAAAATCACCTTATGGTGGATGACCCTTTAAGTCAGTCAAGCCAAAATCAATGTTTCTCCAATGAGTAGGCCCCAGGCCTTCCCTGCCTATTCACTGCCGATCGACATTTATTTGCCTATAACTGTGTATTAGAGAGAACACGATCAGTCAGTGCCAGGATGAGCCAGCATCTCATGAATACATCAGACTCCTGTCTAACAGAAGAACAGCACATTCACATATGAGACACGCTGCTGATATCAGCATGTCTGTCTCTGCTTCATGGGGCTCTAAGATAGGGCAGCAGAAGCATGGGGACAGATTCCCTTTAAGAGTTTATGACCTTTTCAATGCTATTACCTGGGTAATTGTGCCTTTCTGCTAAAACACTCCTTTCTTGTTTAAGATGCCAGAAAGTTGTTTAAACATTATTTAAACAATATGGAAAAATCAATTAATGTTCCACTTCAGGCTGCTTTTCATTTTTACACTGCCGCTGAGTTTTATATATTTTACTACACCGAATAATAATGAACCTTGGAAGCGTAACAGCATTTACATGATAAGCAACACAAAAATTGGTATTCTGACAATATAAAACCAATAACTTAGGGCTTTGTTTAAAGCAGTAATGTAATGAATCTTGTAATTGTACGGTTCCACTGAAATTTTCTGTGTTTTTATAAAATTCGAAATATTTGAATACAAGCAAAAATGCAAATACCTCCTTCTCTGTTGAGTAAAATCATGAACAACTGCCATATGTGTGATGACGGAATATTACCGTTTTATATGTCACCAATAAAGGGTTTCAAAAATGTATTCACTCAAGCACATTAGGAAAAATATCTTTGTACAATTTCTACAAAATCCCCTAATAAGCAGGTTTCTTCTTGCATTTGAATTGTGATCTATAGTGCTCCTCCCCCATCTGCCCAGTCTGATGGAGTGATCATTTATTCAAGGACATACACAAAGCAAAGAAACCACAACATCACTATTTAAAGAGACTCTACTCTCCTTATGAATTTTTAACCACTCTTTAAATTATCTTGAGGAGACTCTTCAGGAGGTCATAAATGAAGCTCATGTTAATTTTTCTTCCATCCAGAAATAAGGATCTTTGCATGTCATTTTTATGTGGTATAACCAAGGCACTTAGCACCATCTGTAGGGACAATGCCAAATTAAAGGGGTGGTCTCTGTTGGAATATAACCATTAAAAAACATAACTATAAAAGTTTCTTCAGCTCACCCAATGAGATGTGGTGCCGCCTAGGCCATGTGAAGGACACAGACTCAATGAGAAACATTAGAAAGGCCCATCTAAAGAACTGATGAGTTTCACAGAAAGATCAGATAGGAGGGGGAAAATGGCTGGCAACTAAAAACTTAAATGGGCATTTGTCAGATTCAAAAACTTTTTATGCGTTTTAAATCTTGGCAAAGCATTAAGCTTTCTTATATACTTCATAAGAAAATTGTATTTCTTTTATATAGAAATCATGGCTTATAAAATCATGGATTTGTCCAAGCTGAAGCACAGGCATGGACAAAGTTCAGGGTGAGCTAGCACTCCTCTGCGCTCTTCTCTGTCTGATAGTACTGCTCTGTGCTCTCTCCTGTCCTATCAGCACAAAGTTCCAGTTCTTGCATAATTCCTGCTGTGGACATTCCTTTATTGAATACCGTTATTGGGTTGGTTGACGGCGGTTACCATATCAGAAGAACCACATCCTGGCATCACGAATAATCAGGGGTTAATAACACCTTACCCCACAGAGTTAATAGGAGAGACAGGAGAGAGCACAGAGGAGTACTATCAGACAGGAGAGAACATAGAGGAGTACTATCAGACAGGAGAGAGCACAGAGGAGTGCTATCAGACAGGAGAGAACACAGAGGAGTCCTATCAGACAGGAGAGAGCACAGAGGAGTACTATCAGACAGGAGAGAGCACAAAGGAGTCCTATCAGACAGGAGAGAGCACAAAGGAGTACTATCAGACAGGAGAGAGTACAGAGAAGTACTATCAGACAGGAGAGAGCACAGAGGAGTGCTATCAGACAGGAGAGAACACAGAGGAGTCCTATCAGACAGGAGAGAGCACAGAGGAGTCCTATCAGACAGGAGAGAGCACAGAGGAGTCCTATCAGACAAGAGAGAGCACATAGGAGTACTATCAAACAGGAGAGAGCACAGAGGAGTGCTATCAGATGGGAGAGAGCACAGAGGAGTACTATCAGACAGGAGAGAACACAGAGGAGTACTATCAGACAGGAGAAAGCACAGAGGACTCCTATGAGACAGGAGAGAGCACAGAGTAGTCCTATCAGACAGGAGAGAGCACAGAGGATTCCTATCAGACAGGAGAGAGCACAGAGGAGTATTATCAGACAGGAGAGAGCACAGAGGAGTACTATCAGACAGAGGAGAGCACAGAGGAGTGCTATCAGACAGGGGAGAGCACAGAGGAGTACTATCAGACAGGAGAGAGCACAGAGGAGTACAATAAGACAGGAGAGAGCACCGAGGAGTACTATCAGACAGGAGAGAGCACAGAGGAGTGCTATCAGACAGGAGAGAGCACAGATGAGTCCTATCAGACAGGAGAGAGCACAGAGTAGTGCTATCATACAGGAGAGGGCACAGAGGAGTCCTATCAGACAGGAGAGAGCACAGAGGAATCCTATCAGACAGGAGAGAGCACAGAGGAGTCCTATCAGACAGGAGAGAGCACAGAGGAGTCCTATCAGACAAGAGAGAGCACATAGGAGTACTATCAAACAGGAGAGAGCACAGAGGAGTGCTATCAGATGGGAGAGAGCACAGAGGAGTACTATCAGACAGGAGAGAACACAGAGGAGTACTATCAGACAGGAGAGAGCACAGAGGAGTCCTATCAGACAGGAGAGAGCACAGAGTAGTCCTATCAGACAGGAGAGAGCACAGAGGATTCCTATCAGACAGGAGAGAGCACAGAGGAGTATTATCAGACAGGAGAGAGCACAGAGGAGTACTATCAGACAGAGGAGAGCACAGAGGAGTGCTATCAGACAGGAGAGAGCACAGAGGAGTACTATCAGACAGGAGAGAGCACAGAGGAGTACAATAAGACAGGAGAGAGCCCCGAGGAGTACTATCAGACAGGAGAGAGCACAGAGGAGTGCTATCAGACAGGAGAGAGCACAGATGAGTCCTATCAGACAGGAGAGAGCACAGAGTAGTGCTATCATACAGGAGAGGGCACAGAGGAGTCCTATCAGACAGGAGAGAACACAGAGGAGTCCTATCAGACAGGAGAGAGCACAGAGTAGACCTATCAGACAGGAGAGAGCACAGAGGAGTACTATCAGACAGGAGAGAGCACAGAGGAGTATTATCAGACAGGAGCGAGCACAGAGGAGTTCTATCAGACAGGAGAGAGCACAGAGGAGTACTATCAGACAGAGGAGAGCACAGAGGAGTGCTATCAGACAGGAGAGAGCACAGAGGAGTACTATCAGACAGGAGAGAGCACAGAGGAGTACAATAAGACAGGAGAGAGCACCGAGGAGTACTATCAGACAGGAGAGAGCACAGAGGAGTGCTATAAGACAGGAGAGAGCACAGATGAGTCCTATCAGACAGGAGAGAGCACAGAGTAGTGCTATCATACAGGAGAGGGCACAGAGGAGTCCTATCAGACAGGAGAGAGCACAGAGGAGTCATAGGCGTGCGCAGCCTTTTGCATTAGGGTGTGCACACTAAAGCACAAACTCCCATTAGGTTGGCAGTACAGTTCCCCCACATTAGGTATAGTGCAGTTCCCCCACATTAGGTTGGCAGTATAGTTCCCCACATTAGGTTGGCAGTATAGTTCCCCACATTAGGTTGGCAGTATAGTTCCCTCACATTAGGTTGGCAGTACAGTTCCCCCACATTAGGTTGGCAGTACAGTTCCCCCACATTAGGTTGGCACTACAGTTCCCCACATTAGGGTTGGCAGTACAGTTCCCCCACATTAGGTTGGCAGTACAGTTCCCTCACATTAGGTTGGCAGTACAGTTCCCCCACATTAGGTGCAGTACATTTCCCACACATTAGGTGCAGTACAGTTCCCCCACATTAGGTGCAGTACAGTCCCCCCACATTAGGTGTAGTACAGTTCCCCACATTAGGTACAGTATAGTTTCCCCACATTAGGTGCAGTACAGTTCCCCCACATTAGGTGCAGGATTGTTCCTCCACATTAGGTGCAGTGGAGTTCCCCACATTAGGTGCAATATAGTTCCCTACATTAGGTGCAGTATAATACCCCCCCCCCCCCCCAATTAGGCGCAGTATAGTTCTCCACATTAGGTGCAGTATAGTTCCCCCACATTACGTGCAGTATAGTTCTCCACATTACGTGCAGTATAGTTCCCCACATTAGGTGCAGTATAGTTCCCCCACATTAGGTTCAGTATAGTTCCCCCACATTAGGTGCAGTATAGTTCTCCCACATTAGGTGCAGTATAGTTCCCCACATTAGGTGCAATATAGTTCCCCACATTAGGTGCAGTATAGCTCCCCACATTAGGTGCAATATATTTCCCCCACATTAGGTGCAGACATACAGCCTTCAACAATATACAGTGTATGGCTGGAGGCTGTATGCCTGTTTACTGCCCCTTGTCTGTGTTCCAACCACCGCTCCTCCGGTCCGGGGTCACAATCTATTGCTATGGCCTATAGACCATAGCAGTAGGTCCCGGGAGCGGTGGTCAGAACACTGAAGATGACGTGCTGCCAGCTGGTGCTGGTGACTTACCATGCTGGCCGGCGCGCGTCCTCCTCCTCGTCGATGCTCCGCTCTGTTCCTATGGGGGAATGCACGGGACGTCAGTGACGTTCCTGCATGCGATACCTCCCGGCGGCCCCTGCGTTTTTAAAGTTAATGCGGGGGCCTCCGCAGAAAGGTAACCGAGACATCCTTGTGTCCCGAAAAGATCTTTCCGGACACAGGGATGTCCAGAATGTGACGGGGGCCTCCTGCGGGCTGCTCAGTGGTGGCCGCGGATCCCCCCTGGGGTTGATTAAGTTGTGCCCAGGCACACCTGACACACCCCGTGTGCACACCTATGAGAGGAGTACTATCAGACAGGAGAGAGCACAGAGGAGTACTATCAGACAGGTGTGGTGTCCCGGTACAGGACATCGTCCTGTACCCTTCCTAAGTCCCCTCAGGAAGAGTCCCTGCAGTCCAAAGGGCTCTCCTGCAGCGTTCACCCCTTTGCTCACCTTCTATTGTCTCATTTAAATGCATTGTATATATTGTGTATGCATTGTCAATATGTATAAAGTTTGTACAAATGTGTACAGAAGTGATTGTCATGTGAAACATTGTCATATGACATACCCAGAGTTCCTTGGGTACAGGACAGGCTTTGCAACCAATGGGCTTTAGTCCAGCCTCCTTAGTATTTAAGGGGCTGTAGTCTCTAAACTCTCTCTCTTATCTCCTGGATTTCAGCCATGCACAATACCTGTACTATCTAAATTCATCTCATCTAGGCCAAAGCCTAAAGAACCTGCAGCCACTTCAAAACGTGAGTTATCAAGCTCTATCTACAATTCTAGTGACTACTACTCAACTCAAGAATAATATTAGTAGCACAGTGGCCTGCATAGACATTCTCAATACTACAAGTCCCAGCAAGCCTGCGAGGTATCCTGTTGTCCGGGTTGTCTCTAGAGAAACTGCCTAACTGTAAAGACTGTTTCTTAAGAATTACAAGTAAAAGTTCCAGTTCTTGCATAATTCCTGCTGTGGACATTCCTTTATTGAATACCGTTATTGGGTTGGTTGACGGCGGTTACCATATCAGAAGAACCCCATCCTGGCATCACGAATAATCAGGGGTTAATAACACCTTACCCCACAGAGTTAATAGGAGAGACAGGAGAGAGCACAGAGGAGTACTATCAGACAGGAGAGAACACAGAGGAGTACTATCAGACAGGAGAGAGCACAGAGGAGTGCTATCAGACAGGAGAGAACACAGAGGAGTCCTATCAGACAGAAGAGAGCACAGAGGAGTACTATTAGACAGGAGAGAGCACAGGGGAGTACTATCAGACAGGAGAGAGCACAGAGGAGTACTATCAGACAGGAGAGAGCACAGAGGAGTGCTATCAGACAGGAGAGAACACAGAGGAGTCCTATCAGACAGGAGAGAGCACAGAGGAGTACTATCAGACAGGAGAGAGCACAGAGGATTCCTATCAGACAGGAGAGAGCACAGAGGAGTACTATCAGACAGGAGAGAGCACAGGGGAGTACTATCAGACAGGAGAGAGCACAGAGGAATCCTGTCAGACAGGAGAGATCACAGAGGAGTCCTATCAGACAGGAGAGAGCACAGAGGAGTACTATCAGACAGCAGAGAGCACAGAGGAATCCTGTCAGACAGGTGAGAGCACATAGGAGTACTATCAGACAGCAGAGAGCACAGAGGAATCCTGTCAGACAGGAGAGAGCACAGAGGAGTGTTAGCCCACCCTCACTTACTGGACTTTGTCCATGCCTGTGCTTCAGCTTGAACAAAGTCATGATTTTATAAGCCATGATTTCTATTTAAAGGAAATAAAAATTTCTTATGAAGTATATTAGAAAGGTTAATGTTTTGCCAAGATGTACAACATATAAAAAGATTTAAAATCTGACAGTGCCCATTTAAGGAGACTGTCACCTCTGCCGCCCAAGCCCCCAAACCATAGTAATCAGCAAATAGCTTAAAAGACACTGATTCAAAGTCTGTAATATTTTATTTCAATTCTGTTGCATACCTGCACTGTCAGCTTGAATATGTGGGAGTCTTTATAGTCCTCTCTATTTTATCATGGAGTATTTATTGATTGACTAAATGGGCTGTTTCTGTGTAAAGAATTGTCACAGGTCGACAGTGGCAGGGTTGCCGGGTAGGTGAGTATAGCTACCTTTTGAATTTTCACTTTGTAAGGGGCATTAGACAAAATATTTCCCAGCCCAAAAATAAACCCTGTTAAGTGGATTGCCAATGCAGCTTTATTTTAGGAAAGCATTGTCTTGTTCTGAAAAAAAAACCTTTAAAGGGGTTATCCAGGAATAGAAAAACACAGCTACTTTCTTTCAAAAACCACTCCCTGTCTGTCTCCAGGTTAAGTGTGGTTCTGCAACTCAGTTCTATTGAAGTGAATGGAGCCAAGTTGTAAAACCACACACAACCTGGAGAAAGACATTAGCTGTGCTTTTCTATTCCTGGATAACCCCTTTAACAGATACTTTCTGTTGACTAACTGGGTAAACAAAATACATTTTTTTTGTCATGATTAGTGGCTGGTGGCTTTGTGGCCAGGGAATATGGGAGACATTACCTAGATTAGGAAGGGCTTGGAGTAGGCCACAAGTTTACAGGGAAACAGTTGTTTCTACGGCACTAAACCCAATACACAAGGTTATAGTGCAGGTGTACTGAATTAAAATGATGCATCATTTACCTGGATCGGTATTGCTGTTCTGGAGATACAAACTGCATTTGCCTTGTTAATATGTAAATGTAGTCCTTTGTGCAATTGAAGCAGGACCCGGCATACCCAGCCTTAGTCCTCTCTGCCCCAATATGCCTGTGCACCTTATAAATATTCATAGACCCCTAACCCATGTGAGTGTGAGGTAGGCAGGCATATCAGAGCAAAAAAGATGGAGGCAGGGATCCTGGGTATGTGGTCCAACCCTCCATTGCGGAAAGGAAATCAATGGAGGCCAATATATTGTGTATCACTGGGACGGCAGCACCAATCTGGGTAAAGGATACATCATTTTAATTCTGTTCACCAGCACAATAACCCTGTGTTTTAGGTTTAATGACAGTGAACCTGTTGTAAGTTTCCCTTTAACATTTGCTGATGTTCATGCAGATAACTAATAGGTGTTTGGTTCTTCAAATCATTTGTTGTGAAAACGTATTTTGATGTACAACACAGTTCACACACATATATGATTCTGTAACAACAGTTTTCTATAGACCTTGACGAGCAAAATACTAAAGTCAATAATATTTTATATATTTGTCATGTATCTTCTTTTTTTCTTTATTAGGCTAGGTTCACTACGGAATCACACTACGCTGGCCGTGCTCGAAATCTCCAGGCGGAAATTTTCTGCCAGGAGATTCCGCAGTGTGAACCTAGCCTTAAAGCCAGATACCAAAATGGGTTATTTTTTCTAATCTGTTTCTATTTTATAAATTTTTTAATTAATTTTTTTGTGCACATATTTAGGGACAGCAATCTTGTTTGAGCAGCTTTAAATAGCATTTAGTTATGTGCTTTAGGGAAGGACCTATGGACTATAGAAAGCAATAGACAGGACCTCTCCCATTCATATTAATTGGAGACCTTTTCAGATGTCATTCTACAGGGCAGGGTAGTATGATCTCTCCTGTGAATGGTGATGGATCCAGTGTTATCTCTCTCCTAATGTCACCTTTCACTGTACTCGTGAGTAGTGTTGATCGCGAATATTCGCAATGCAAATTTTATTTGCAAATATCGCATATTCGCAAATTAGCAAATATTCGCAAATATAGCACTATATATTCGTAATTACAAATATTCATTTTTTAATTTTTTTTTTCACAGTACACATCACAGTGATCATCCCTCTCTGCTTCCAGCTTGTGTGGTGTAAAGAAGGCTCTAATACTACTGTGTGAGACTGGCGTGCGAAATTTGCATATGCTAATTTTCACACATGCGAATTTCCGCTCATGCAAATTTTTGCGAAAATAAAACGAGAATATTACGAATATGCGAATTTAGCGAATATATATGATGAATATTCATCCATTTATTCGCAAATATTCGCAAATTCGAATATGGCCTATGCCGCTCAACACTACTCGTGAGTATAAAGGTATTACTGGGAAATTATCTATACAGAACATGAAGTCTCAGCTTAGGTTTAGACTTAGTGGGAAGAATGGAATACGCAAGATTTTAGGATTATTATACATCGATAGCAAAATGGAAAATGATTAAAAATATAACCAAAAATTATTTCAAAAATATGGTTAACATAAAAACCTGATTTAGACATTAGGTCATTTTTGATCTTCCACAATTTTGATCCCTATGTGAAATTGCTGCTGTAATAGTATTTTGTAGCTACAGGAGCAGAAAATGTAGGATGACAAAGGAGAATACTCGAGCAGTCAAAACAATTTGAGTCAAATTTTAATTTAGTTTTTTTTAGATCAATTCTATGACAATGCACATAAGGTGGTATAGCTAAATGTGAATAGGAATTAATCCTTAAATGAACCCTATATAAATATGATAGTTAATTTATATGAATGTGCTCTTTAAGATAAGCTGCCTACATTCTTATGTTCCCATTAATTAATTTTACTGTGTTCACCCTAATGCATGAATCATGGATTTTCTTGATGCAATACGTGCTGCTCTCCTGTAATCTACAGTCTTCAATCTTAATAGCTTGACTCCTTCCTTGGAAGATTCGCCATGGGAAAATGTCTTTTTTTTCTTTGGTGTGTACTCTAACAACACTGGAAACTCGATGACATTCCACTTTATCTTATTTTCTCGAGAACGAGATTATTGTGCTTGTAGGAGTACTGGGCACCCTTTGGGTGTAGTGAAAAGAACGCAATTCTTCTTTTTCATAAGCATCAGAAATGTAATTCGGAATTAGAATGGAAACTGATGTTCTTCCATATACTGATAAACAAGAAAAGAAAAAAAAATCTAATTTAATCTGGAAATGCAAGTGAAATAAAAGAGTTTATGATGGCAGGGAGTTAGGAAACTTTAATGTAATTTAGTGGCTATCTTTTCCATTTTTTGGTTGATATACAGCTTTCTGCTTGCATGCAAATTGAACAGGTAAACAGAATATTGAAGAACATGGTAAATACTCAAAAAATGTGTAAGTGTGGGTTGGGTACATCAGCATTAATAGTTAGACTATAGGCCATAATATGTACAGATCCAGTAATAAAATCTCAACTCAAGAGCTGCAAGTTTGCATGGGTGCTGGCAGAAATGATTTCCTGCATAATATGCAATAGGCTGTCTGTCTATATAACACTGATATAGATGGTATATCTGTAAAACATCAGTATTGCAATCTATTATGTAAGTTTAAGAGGTTTTCCCATAATGACAATGTATTACTTATCCACAGTATAGGTGATACGTGTCTGATCATTGGGAGTCCCCCCACTAGGACCACTACTGCTCATAAAAACAGGAGTCCCAAGTGCCCCTGTTTGAATGGGGTGCTGGTTCAGTACGTGCACTGTGAGGCTACCACCATTGTGGATAATGGATTTTAAATATGGGAAATTCCCTTTAATGGTCTTTTCACACATACAGTATCCTGCATTTGGTGCACAGGATTTGAAGCTGTATTCATTCATTTAGTTTACATTGAAGTCTGCAGCATAAAATCCTGTGAAGCAAATCTGGACAGGATACTGTATGTGTGAATAGACCCTAAGGGTAGATTCACAGATGCCGTATTTTTCTGCATATTTGCTGCTGCGTATTTTCCTTCCTACTAAAGTAAATGGGTAGGAAAATATGCCGCAGCAAATAGGCAGCAAAAATACGGCAAAACAGACCCTACCCTAAAGGGGGATTTTTATCTGGGACACAGGCTATGCTATAAATGTAACATACATGTGGGATATTGAGGGCCACCTTAGTACTTGTAGTGGCCACCAGGGGTGGTCCAGGAGCCAAAAACAGCAAACTTTCATTAAGTTAAAACAGGCTGCATCCTTAAAGTGTACCTGTCATTAACAAAAACTTTTTATACAATGTATATATTTCTGGGTGCAAAAATGCTGTCCCTGCACTATTGCCTGTGAGTATCAATGAGCAGACAGAATACAGGAAGTAAGTACAGGACAAGTGCAGGCTTCTGGCTTGACAATCATCCTGATGTGTGAGCCCGGAGCATGTCATAGAGCCTCAGTGTACAGAGCCCTGCTTGTCCTCAGTGTACAGAGCCCTGTTTGTACTCAGTGTACAGAGCCCTGCTTGTCCTCAGTGCACAGATCCCTACTTGTCCTCAGTGCACAGAGCCCTGCTTGTCCTCAGTGTACAGAGCCCTGCTTGTCCTCAGTGTCCAGAGCCCTGCTTGTCCTGAGTGCACAGAGCCCTGCTTGTCCTCAGTGTACAGAGCCCTGCTTGTCCTCAGTGTACAGATCCCTGCTTGTCCTCAGTGCACAGAGCCCTGCTTGTCCTCAGTGTACAGAGTCCTGCTTGTCCTCAGTGTACAGAGCCCTGCTTGTCCTCACTGCACAGAGCCCTGCTTGTCCCCAGTGTACAGAGCCTTACTTGCCCTCAGTGCACAGAGCCCTGCTTGCCCTCAGTGTACAGAGCCCTGCTTGTCCTCAGTGCACATATCCCTGTTTGTTCTCAGGGCACAGAGCCCTACTTGTCCTCAGTGCACAGAGCCCTGCTTGTCCTCAGTGCACAGAGCCCTGCTTGTCCTCAGTGCACAGAGCCCTGCTTGTCCTCAGTGTAGAGAGCCCTGCTAGTCCTCAGTGTACAGAGCCCTGCTTGTCCTCAGTGTACAGAGCCCTACTTGTCCTCAGTGTACAGAGCCCTGCTTGTCCTCAGTGCACAGAACCCTGCTTGTCCTCAGTGAACAGAGCCCTGCTTGTTCTCAGTGCACAGAGCCCTGCTTGTCCACCCACACTTCCTGTATTTGGTCTCCTCACACAGTCACACAGACCATAGCTGTAGTGACAAAAATATACACATTTTTTTAAACCTTTGTATATTACAAATATACATATAATGGTATTATCTACAGTATATAAAAAGTTTTGTTAAGGACAGGTACACTTTAAGGAGTTAAAAAAAAAAACACTGGGGAAAAAAACACTGTACTTCATGCAAGCTATTCACGATTCCTCAAAAAAATTATTCAGCATTGAGGAAACATTCCAGCCAAGGAATCATAATGAAATAAAATAATTATACATTTTATATCGTAACCAAGGTTTATGTATTTACACCACAGTATTATATGACTCCACATGTCACCATATGGAACTCACATATGGTAGCATTGCATTATAGATACTGTATAATATGTGATGAGTCATTTCATTCATACAGTTCCTGGACAAGCTAGTTGGTGAAGTTTTTAGAGGACATATTCTATTTCCAGAATGTACCTGTAACTTTCAGAGTAAATAGGTGCTGAGTTTAGTGGATCAGTCTGTGGGAGCGTTGATCAATTTTGACCTTTTATGCAGCAGCAATATTTATATGGATCCCTCTACTGTCTGCAGTAACACTAAGTGCAATACATTTAAACTGTTAGATCCAAATATCACCTTGGTTACTCTACTAGGGCAACTGTTAAGAACATCTGAAATGATTTCCATTGTGATCAGTGCTAGTGGCTTCTATGTACAATTCATTACATTAGAATTCTCTTCTCTACTAATTAACACAGTTTATTGTCTCTATAAACTGCAGTTTACGTTACTTTATTTTATCCTATAAAGGGACACCCGAGACAAAATGAAAGTATTTTAGTGTTATGCCTAGTGCCACAACTAAAATGGAAGTCAGCGGTGTAACTTGTAGCTTCTAAATCTACTTCTACTTTTACGGCTATTTTACTTTTGCCTTAGTGCATAGTGTTAATGATAAACTGTATTCTACCAATTTTCACTAAACATTTATATAATATTTACAAGTAGGGACAAATATTGAGGTCAATGTGCCATAGTTTTTATATATGTTCATAATAATAGAAAGTTTAGATTCAAACTTGTATTAAATCATTGCAAATGTAATTTGACTTCATAGCTTTGCAAAGAGAAGATTCTACTAAACACTCTGACTTGAAATGAAGTAGGAAGTATGTCAGTGATAGGGATAAACATCAGCATCTAAATTTGTATTTGGCAGTACTTTTCTCTTGTCTGTATTCCTTTTTTTGCCTGTGATTTTCTTATCTTATTTTATCTATGAGTCAAACCCATAAAAACAACACTGTTTAAAATTCATGTAATTCACTTTAAGTGATTTGAAAAGCAGTTATTGAAAATATACTGTTTATGAAATGTATGACCCCGAGTCTAAACCATCCATACAGCTACAGTAAAAGAATATTGGGACTCAACATGCATATGGTATATAATAAGATTGAACATTGCCAAGCCTCAGTCCTAAAACAATGAATGGAGTGCTGGCCTAGCTGGTCGGCTCCTTCCATTGCCAAGGACATTTCTCCCACATTTCGGATTCTGGAATAACTTTAACAGAACCATTTATACAAATCTGCACACAAAAGGCAAAATTTCTTTAACCTCTTAAGGATCACAGGTTTTTCCATTTTTGCACTTTCGTTTTTTCCTCCTCACCTTTTAAAAATCATAACCCTTTCAATTTTGCACCTAAAAATCCATATGATGGCTTATTTTTTGTGCCACTAATTCTACTATGCAGTGACATCAGTCATTTTACCCAAAAATCTACGACGAAATGGAAAAAAAATCATTGTGCGACAAAATTTAAGAAAAAACGCCATTTTGTAACTTTTGGGGGCTTCCGTTTATACGCAGTACATTTTTTGGGTAAAAATGACACCTTATTTTTATTCTGTAGGTCCATACGGTTTAAATTATACCCTACTTATATAGGTTTGATTTTGTTGTACTTCTGTAAAAAATCATAACTACATGCAGAAAAATTTATACATTTAAAATTGTCATCTTCTGACCACTATAACTTTTTTATTTTTCTGCATATGGGGCGGTATGAGGGCAAATTTTTTGCGCCGTGATCTGAAGTTTTTAGAGGTACTATTTTTCTATTGATCAGACTTTTTGATCGCTTTTTATTAATTTTTTCATGATATAAAAAGCAACTAAAAATACATTATTTTGGACTTTGGAATTTTTTTGCGCATACGCAATTGACCGTGTGGTTTAATTAATGATATATTTTTATAGTTCGGACATTTACGCATGCGGCGATACCACATATGTTTATATTTATTTTTATTTACATGGTGTTTTTTTTTATGGGAAAAGGAATTTGAACTTTTATTAAGGAAAGGGTTAAATCACATTTATTAATAGGGACCTATAACACTGCACACACTGATCTTATACCCTGTTCACTGCAAAGCCATAGCTTTGCAGTGATCAGGGTTATCGGCGGTCGATTGCTCAAGCCTGAATCTCAGGCTTGGAGCAATCAATCACCGAGGGGACACGCCGGAGGCAGGTAAGAGGACCTCCGCTCGTGTCCCAGCTGATCGGGACACCGCATTTTCACTGCGGTAGTCCTGATCAGCCACGCTGAGCAGCTGGGAAGGTTTTACTTTCGGCTTAGACGCGGCGTTCAACTTTGAACGCCGCGTCTAAAGGGTTAATAGCATGCGGCATCGCGATCGCTGCTGCTGACCGACCCGATATGATGCGGGGTCACCGCGTGACCCCGCGTTTTATCGCGGGAGCCGGCCAAGGACGTAAATATACGTCCTTGGTCGTTAAGGGGTTAATATTGTATTTTTTTTTTTCTTTGAGCAATTTCAATGTATTATGTTTTCTAGCTTTTCTTGCCTATTCTGATCTTTACTGTCCTATTTATTTGAGTTAGTACTTTATGGTGTCTATTGATGTATACATCTAATTTCCGGCTTGCACAGTGGGGCAAAAAAGTATTTAGTCAACTACAATTTGTGCAAGTTCTCTCACTTAAAAAAGATTAGAGAGGCCTGTCATTTTCATTACAGGTATACCTCAACTATGAGACATAATGAGAAAAAAAATCCATAAAATCACATTGTCTGATTTTTAAAGAATTTATTTGCAAATTATGGTGGAAAATAAATATTTGGTCACCTACAAACAAGCAAGATTTCTGGTTCTCACAGACCTGTAACTTCTTTAAGAGTCTCTTCTGTCCTTCACTCGTTACCTGTATTAATGGCACCTGTTTGAACTTGTTATCAGTATAAAAGACACCTGTCCACAACCACAAACTGTCACACTATAAAACTCCACTATGGGCGAGACCAAAGAGCTGTCGAAGGACACCAGAAACAAAATTGTAAACCTGCACCAGGCTGGGAAGACTGAATCTGCAATAGGCAAGCAGCTTGGTGTGAAGAAATTGACTGTGGGAGCAATTATTAGAAAGTGGAAGACATAAAAGACCGTGTAAAGGAAAGAATGAATGGGGCCATGTATCGTGAGATTTTGAGTATAAACCTCCTTCCATCAGCAAGGGCATTGAAGAAGAAACATGGCTGGGTCCTTCAGCATGACAATGATCCCAAATACACCGCCCGGGCAACAAAGGAGTGGCTTCGTAAGAAGCATTTCAAGGTCCTGGAGTGGCCTAGCCAGTCTCCAGATCAACCCCATAGAAAACCTTTGGAGGGAGTTGAAAGTCTGTGCTGCCCAGTGACAGCCCCAAAACATCACTGCTCTAGAAGAGATCTGCATGGAGGAATGGGCCAAAACACCAGCAACAGTGTGTGAAAACCTTGTGAAGACTTACAGAAAACATTTGACCTCTGTTATTGCCAACAAAGGGTATATAACAAAGTATTGAGATGAACTTTAGTTATTTACCAAATACTTATTTTCCACCATAATTTGCAAATAAATCCTTTAAAAATCAGACAATGTGATTTTATGGATTTTTTTTCTCATTATGTCTCTCATAGTTGAGGTACACCTATGATGAAAATTACAGGCCTCTCTCATCTTTTTAAGTGGGAGAATTTGCACAATTGGTGGCTGAATAAATACTTTTTTGCCCCACTGTATATGGGTTCTAGATGTTGCTACAAGTGTAGGAAACTCTAAGAAAATCAGGCCTTCCGAAATCTGTTAGGTGTAGATTTTGCATATACTTATGCATATACTTATTAACATTGAAATTGCAACACAGAAGGACAAGCTGTAATGTTATGAAAATCAGGGAAGTAGCAGGTGTCGCAACGATCTGCAAATTATTAAACTTTGATCAAAGTACCTAGTGCCAATCTGTAGCATGTGACACCTGAAACCTCCGAAATCATCTCAAGTCCATATAGAATGATTGTGTGATGCCTCCATCTCCACTTGTTGCAAACTGAGAGGAAGAGATTCCTTAAGCTGAGAGACCTTGGTTTATCACTACAGCAGATTGCTAAAATCATAGGCTGAGATCTGAGCACTGTGTAACGATGCATGTCCTAGTGGTTGGGAGACCAATGATGAACTGGATTAACAGCAAGACATACACAAAGGGATGGATTGTCAGATTAGAAGAATGGGGTGTATTGGTTCATTCTGTACTGCAAGTGAAATTGGATGCTACATACCAAGCCAAGTGCGTTGAACAGTGTCTACACAAGCCATCATAAGGCGATTGCACCCCACGGGCTATGAACCAGATGTCCAGATACAAGTGTTTCATTGACCTCACATCACTGCTCTCAAAGGCTATTATCATGTAGAGCAAGACAGTAATAAAGGCTGGAATGTAGGTCTATCGTCTTTAGAGATGAATCCTCCTTTTGTCTTGGACACAATGATAGCCGAAGACTGGTCTGGAGACCACATACGCAATACCATGAGGTGGCCTACACAATGGAATGTCACACCGGTCCTACTCCCAAGATTTTAGTGTGGGGTGACATAATGTGCAATAGCCAGACCCCTCTACCCTTCATTTCTGGTACATTAACAGCTCCAGTTTACATTGATTTGGTCGTGGATTCAGTGGTTTGGTCATTTCAATTACGTTTTCCAGGAGCTGATTTTCAATACGTCAGTGCCAGGCCCCATGTTGTTTGTTGTAATGTAAACAGCCAGCATGGCCTAAATGTGCTACCGCAGCATCTCCAGACTTGCCTCCCATCAAGCACATCCGGGATGTAATTTGTATTATATTGGGAAAATATTGATGTTCTGCGTGCCCAAGTCCATTCAGTGCGCCAGAACATTTCTCAACAAACATGATTAACCTCACTGATTGGATTCCAAGGCATATAAGTGTGTGTATTTATGTGTATTTAAAGAAATGTTTTTAATATTTAATATTTTATTTCAATTTTTTCATCATTTGGATACAAATAACCTGTCTATCAATCCTCTTAAAAAAAAAAAGTCTTAGACATGGAAAAAAAATGAAAAAAGTTGGTGCTCCCTAAAATTTGAAAAAGTAAACAAACATCTACACTTACCTTTAGTACTGCACATAGACACAACACTATACATCGCTTGTTAGGGTGGGTTCACTGTTCGGTCAATAAATGCCCTGTGTATGTATTCAGAATTTGAAGTGAAATGATGATGATCTGATGGTACAGGACTGAACGGGAGTACAGGAAGCCCGATAGAACTTCATGTGCCAAGTAACTACGGACTGTAGAGCCATAACAGGGCATGTTGGAATATGGATGTAAATGACTAAATAAATTTATTTAATAACATTAATGAAATAAACAGTATTTTACTGATTTACCCTTATGTTAGTAAATAGAGATGAGCGAATCGAAGTTGACGAACCCGAATTCTTTACAAATTTCATAAAAATTTTGATTCGCAACGAAGACGATTATCGCCGCGATTCTATTGCGCGAATAGCTTCATTAAACTCCATTTTACAGCGTTCCAGGCTATTGGAGACCTAAGATGGCGGATTCACATGTGAGTACATGGGGCAGGGGATTATGGGAGGGCGGGAAACAGCGGCGGGAATGAAAGTAGGCAGGATGACCCTGAATCACATGTGAGATGCAGCCTATCAGTGTTCACTGACTCCTGTGATGTCACAGCCCCTCTATAATCGGCGGCCATCTTGCCTCTCTTCATTTCATCTATGCATTCAGATGGAGAGGACGGGACTGCGTGTGTGTGACTAGCTCATACCACAGCGTTACACTGCAACTGCTAGTCACATCAGCATTAGGGAAAGGCAGGAGTGCAGAGTGCTTTGCTGTTCACACTGAGAAGGATCATTGATAGCTAAACCTCCTATTCACGTTATTGAGCATTGCAGCAGAGAGGGGCAGATAGCTGTCAGCTGCCTCATACAGATCTCCAAGCTGCCTGAACTTTCTGAAGCATCTTATCTCCTCATTTTTCAGCTCTATTGAGTTTATTTTTATTTGCTCCACAAATCTTCTGCTGCTCAGAATTGTGTGACAGAGTGCGATTTAGGGTTTAATCCCTGGATTTTTTTTTTGTGGTGCTGCACTGTTGGGTCCTGCTGCTGTTCAGAAATAAGTCATATTACATAGTTACATAGTTAGTATGGTTGAAAAAAGACATACGTCCATCAAGTCCAACCAGCGTATTGAAGGGAAGGGTGTAAGGGGATAAGGGGAAGGGATGTAGTTTTATAATTCTGCATAAGCATTAATGTTATTTTGTTCCAGGAATGTATCTAACCCTGTTTTAAAGCTGTTAATTGTTCCTGCTGGTACCAGTTCCTGAGGTAGACTGTTCCATAAATTCACAGTTCTCACGGTAAAGAAGGCGTGTCGCCCCTTGAGACTAAACCTTTTCTTCTCCAGACGGAGGGAGTGCCCCCTCGTCCTTTGGGGGGGGTTTAACCTGGAACAGTTTATGGGCCATTTATATACTTTTATACGTTTATCATATCCCCCCTTAAATGTCTCTTCTCAAGACTAAACAATTGTAACTCCTTTAATCGCTCCTCATAGCTAAGATGTTCCATGCCCCATATTAGTTTAGTCGCGCGTCTCTGCACCCTTTCCAACTCCGCAGTGTCCCTTTTATGAACAGGCGACCAAAACTGAACAGCATATTCCAGGTGAGGCCGTACCAATGCTTTATAAAGGGGGAGTATTATGTCCCTGTCCCTTGAGTCCATGCCTCTTTTTATACATGACAATATCCTGCCGGCTTTGGAAGCAGCAGCCTGACATTGCATGCTATTCTGTAGTTTGTGATCTACAAGTACACCCAGATCCTTCTCTACCAGTGACTCTGCCAGTGTAATCCCCCCTAAGACATACGATGTATGCATGTTATTAGTACCCAGATGCATAACTTTACATTTATCCACATTGAACCTCATTTGCCAAGTGGATGCCCAGACACTTAGTCTATCCAAGTCATCTTGTAACTTATGCACATCCTCTATAGACTGTACCGTGCTACAAAGCTTGGTGTCATCTGCAAAGATAGAAACAGAGCTGTTAATACCATCCTCTATATCATTGATAAATAAATTAAACAACAGCGGGCCCAGTACTGAACCTTGGGGTACACCACTAATTCATACAGAGTATGAATCATTGACCACCACTCTCTGGGTACTATCCATGAGCCAGTGTTCAATCCAGTTACAAACTAAAGTTTCATAGCCCAAAGACCTTAACTTACCTGTCAGACGTCTGTGAGGGACAGTATCAAACGCTTTGGCAAAATCCAGAAACACTATATCCACAGCCATTCCTCTGTCAAGGCTTCTACTCACCTCTTCATAAAAGCAAATTAGATTGGTTTGACAACTTCTATCCTTAGTAGACCCATGCTGGCTATCACTTATAATACTATTATCCCCTATGTATTCCTGTATGTAATCCCTTATAAGTCCTTCAAACAATTTACCCACAATGCACGTTAGACTTACCGGTCTATAATTGCCTGGCGAAGACCTAGAGCCCTTCTTGAAGATTGGTACCACATTAGCCTTGCGCCAGTCCCTTGGCACAATACCAGACACCAGAGAATCTCTAAATATCATGAGCAAGGGTACAGATATTACTGAACTTACCTCTCTAAGAACTCTTGGGTGTAGTCCATCCGGCCCTGGAGATTTGCTTACATTTACTTTACTTAACTTACCTTGTGCCATCTCTACATTAAGCCAGTTCAGTACATTACATGATGTGTTACCAGCACTGACCTGGACAATGTCAGCTCCTTTTTCCATAGTGTATACATAACTAAAGAACCCATTCAGTAGCTCCGCATTCTCTTGATCGCCTGTGACAACCTCCCCATTATCATTATTAAGGGGTCCTACATGCTCTGTCCTTGTTTTTTTTGTATTTATATATCAAAAAAAAATATTTAGGATTAGTTTTGCTTTCTTTGGCCACCTGTCTCTCATTTTGAATTTTTGCTGTTTTTATTACATTTTTACAGATTTTATTAAGCTCCTTGTACTGTTTAAATGTTATAGCTGACCCATCAGATTTGAATTTTTTGAAGGCTATTTTTTTGTTGTTTATTGCTCTTTTAACATCATTTGTCAGCCATGTAGGATTTAGTTTTAATCGTTTATATTTGTTCCCCTTTGGTATATATTTAGCTGTATAGTTATTTAGAGTTGATTTAAAGATGTCCCATTTACCTTCTGAATCAGTATTTGAGAACACCTCCCCCCAGTCTATGTCCTGTAGTGCAGCTCTCAGCCCAGGGAAATTTGCCTTTTTAAAGTTATATGTTTTTGCCTTCCCCGTCTGTCTTTGTTTTCTACATTTTAAGTCAAAGTAACTATATTGTGGTCGCTATTACCAAGGTTTTCCCACACAGTTACATTACCAACCAGCTCTGCGTTGTTGGAAATGATCAGATCCAACAAGGCATCACTTCTTGTTGGGTCCTCCACAAACCGGCCCATAAAATTATCCTGCAATAAATTTAGGAATTTTCTCCCCTTTGTAGTTTTAGCCAGCCCCCGGCCCCAATCTATATCTGGATAGTTAAAATCTCCCATTATTACCACTGTACCTGACCGGGCGGCCCTCTCTATTTGTTTATACAGCTGACCTTCTATCTCTTCAGTGATATTAGGGGGTCTGTAGATTACACCAAATACTATTTTTTCAATATTTCCCTCCTTTTGTAATTCTACCCACAGTGATTCCACATCCTCAGAATCATCACACACTATGGCATCGTTCACACTGACTTTCATACCACTTCTTACATACAGACAGACTCCACCACCTTTTCTGTTCATTCTATCCTTGCGAAACAATGTAAACCCCTGCAGATTAACAGCCCAGTCATGCGAGGAGTCCAGCCATGTCTCAGTGACCCCAACTATATCAATATGTTCCTCCAGTATCAAGGCCTCAAGCTCCCCCATTTTATTTGCTAGGCTTCTGGCATTTGTGAACATACACTCTACATTTCCATTAAGTTTTACACATATAGTCTCACTAATGGGATTTTCAGAGTTATTGGGGTTAATTTTATTTTTTGAGTTATAAGGGCTAATCGTACTATTTAAGTTATTGGGGCTAATGGGATTTTTTGAGTTATTGGGTCTAACGTTATTATTTAAGTTATTGGGGCTAATAGGATTTTTTGCGTTATTGGGTCTAACGTTGTTATTTAAGTTATTGGGGCTAATGGTATTTTTTTAGTTAATGGGGCTTATTGTAGTTATTGAGGTATTGGGGCTAATGGAATTTTTGAATTATTGGGATTACAATTTTTCGGGCTACATTTATTTTTACGGCTGGTTTGTAACCCATGGATCTCCTTATCCACTGCTCTTAGCCTCCCCCCACAGGACTCCTCTCCACCCACCATTATGTCCTGACCCCTCTCTAACCTATCCATCCCACTGTCTGCTTTCTTTGCTTTATTATCCTCCCCCCACTCACCTAGTTTAAATACTCAGCCACCCCTTCCAGGATTCTCTCCCCCAGCACAACGGACATATTAGTGTGGACTTTAGTGCCTTTTTACCATTTTTCACGTGTTACTCTGTCTCTGTGCTAAATTCAGTGTTATACCACACGTTATACACCTGACGGTGTATGAAAAAAAAAAAAACGTTTTTCCTGCGTACAAATACGCTTAACAGTGCCCTTATCATTGCAAAGGGCATACATACAAGCAAATAGCGTGCCATATACTACCTTTTTTTCTGTCTCTGTGCTAAATTCAGTGTTATACCAAACGTTATACACCTGCCGGTGTATTAAAGAAAAAAAAAAAAGTTTTTACTGCGTACAAATACGCTTAACAGTGGCCTTATCATTGCAAAGGGCCTACATACAAGCAAATAGCGTACCATATACTACCTTTTTCTGTCTCTGTGCTAAATTCAGTATTATACCACACGTTATACACCTGCCAGTGTATGAAAGAAAAAAAAAAGTTTTTCCTGCGTACAAATACGCTTAACAGTGGCCTTATCATTGCAAAGGGCCTACATACAAGCAAATAGCGTACCGTATACTACCTTTTTTTCTGTGTCTGTGCTAAATTCAGTGTTATACCACACGTTATACACCTGCCGGTGTATTAAAGAAAAAAATAAGTTTTTCCTGTGTACAAATACGCTTAACAGTGCGCTCATCATTGCAAAGAGCATACATACAACCAAGTAGTGTACTATTTAGTAGCTGTATTTCTGTCTCGGTGCTAAATTCAGTGCTATTCCAGACATTAGTATACACCAGCTGGTGTATAAAACAAAAAAGAGTTTTTTTCTGCATATAAATACGCTTAACAGTGCGCTCATCATTGCAAAGGGCATTCATAGAACCAAGTATTGTAGTATTTACTACCTGTTTTTCTGTCTCTGTGCTAAATTCAGTGCTATTCCACACATTAGTATACACCTGCTGGTGTATTTAAAAAAAAAAAAGTGTTTTTTCTGTGTAGAAATATGCATACCAGTGCGCTCATCATTGCAAAGGGCATACATACAACAAAGGAGTGTACTATTTAGTAACTGTTATTCTGTCTAGGGCCTATATACTTTCAAAGGACAGCCGTAAGTAATCGCCTGCTGCTGTTCTATACCCTCATAAACGCACTAAGTATGTCAGGCAGGAAAGTGCCAGGACGTGCACAGAGAAGGGGCAGAGGCCTACATACGTCAGGCAGAGTTGGCAGCAGACTTGGGGCGAGTGGCAGCAGGAGTCGCAGCAATAGGCCTGAACTCCCGTTAACACCCAGCGGTCGTGTCGTCGACCCATCTCTCCTCGCCAATTGGTTTGCACACTCATCCCCATCATCACAAGCGACATGTGACAACCCCAGTCAAGAGTCGGTGGGTTCCTCAGACACAACCCTCAGTTGGCATGGCCCGGGAGCAGTCCCCGTAATCCCATTGCCTTTGTCCTATGCTGTTCCCTCTCCCAAAGAAGTATCTCATGCTTTGGGTTCAGCACCACTATTTACTGAGGACGATCCAATAGAGGACAGTCAGCAGCTAATGGGCAGCCAAGAATGTGAGGAGACATGCGTCACTTGCTTCGCAAGGCGGGCAAGTAGTGATGCGGAGAGTGACGTGGGAGGTGGTGTTTCAATTGTTCTGGGTCCTGAGGCAGACACTGTTGTGGAACACAAGGAGGACATCAGTGACGTGCACACATCTTTTGATGATGATGAAGCCAATCGCAATTGGGAGCCGGGTACAGAAGCCAGGGCTTCATCATCATCAGGAGAAGAGATTTGCTCTTTGTCTATGAGGCAGCAAGGCGGTAGCACGGTTGGCAATCAGCGTGGTGGTGGCAGTAGTGGAAATTCAGGAGCCAAACGTGTCTGGGGGAGACCACCTGCTTCGCGGCAAGCTACCATTCAGGTAGGTAGTGGAACAGTGGTTCCTGGAGACGGCGCCAATAGCAGTGAAATAGTGCGGACTGCGGGTGGGAAAATCAGCTACTCTGCGGTGTGGTTGTTCTTCATAAAGAATCCAGAGGACCTTAGCGTAGTCACATGCAAAATCTGTCAGCAGAAAGTGAAGCGTGGCCAGGGTCCCAATCTCGGCACCACGGCACTGCGTCAACACATGATTCGCCACCATAAAGCGGCCTGGGATGACCGTGGCTCCGATGTAGTGGTCCAGCCTGCCTCATCAACCAGTGGCCATCCGCTCCCTCCGTCATCCAACCAAGGCTCCACCACCTCAGCCGAAGGGAGCATTGTGTCAAACCCTCCTTCTTGCGCTCCTGCTTCTTCCGCTCGTAGTCAGCCATTCCGCCAACAATCGATCGGCGAACCCATGTCCAAGAGACAACAGTATGCGCCCACTCATCCAACGGCGCAGAAGTTGAATGTGCTCCTGTTCAAGTTGCTGGTGTTGCAGTCCCTCCCTTTCCAACTGGTGGACTCTGCAGCTTTCAGGGAATTGATGGCTTGTGCCGAGTCGAGGTGGAGAGTCCCAAGCCGTCATTTCTTTGCGAAGAAGGCAGTACCAGCCCTGCATAAGTTTGTACAAGAGAAGGTGGGCCAGTCCTTGAGCCTGTCGGTGTGTTCAAAAGTGCACGGCAGCGCCAACGTGTGGAGCTGTAACTACGGGCAGGGACAATACCTGTCTTTTACGGCCCACTGGGTAAATGTTGTTCCTGCACAGCCACAACAGCAACTTGGACAGGTCACACCGCTTCCTCCTCCACGCTCTCGCTCCCAGGCAGTTGGTCCTTTTGCAGTGTGCGCCTCCTCCTCCCCCGTGTCCTTGGCCTCCACTGCACATCCAAATCTCGGTGGCCCTTCATCGTACCACGTGTGTAGGGCACGGCGGTGTCAAGCTGTTCTTCACATGGTTTGCCTTGGCGAACGGAGTCAGAAGGGGAGGAACTGCTGAAGTTCATTAGGGAAGAAATCCGAGTATGGCTTACTTACGAAATCTGGAAATGGGAACCATGGTGACCGACAATGGGAAGAACATTGTGGCTGCGCTGCGACGAGGAAGTGTGAACCATTCGCCCTGCATGGCACACGTGTTGAATCTGGTTGTCAAGAAGTTCATCAAGTCTTCACCCCATTTGCAAGACGTTCTGACAATGGCAAGGAAACTGTGCATGCACTTCAGCCACTCGTACACCGCCAAGCACATTTGTGACATTGCCACACGTTGGAATTCCATCCTCCATATGTTGGACAGACTATACGAACAAAGAAAAGCCATCACAGATTTTTTGATGATACAAGCAGATAGGAGTACTCCCCTATGTAACTTCAATGTGAACCAGTGGCAGCACATACGTGACACCTGCCATTTACTGAGGCCCTTTGAGGAAGCCACATTTTTTGTTAGTCGCTCGAATTACGCCATGAACGACGTAATTCCACTCCTACATTTACTCCAAAAAATGATTGAAAACATGGCTGGTCACGGCAATGGAGACGTTGCGCCTACATCAGAAGGCTACATGAGTCCTGTGGGGGATGAACCTGTGGAGGATGATTAGGGGCAGAGCGGAGCACAGTTTACGGTGGATGAGATGGCCGGTGTTTCTGGTCATTGGACAGGAGAGGAGGAGCGGGAGCAGCCAGAGGAGCTGGAGGGTTATTACGAGGGAGGTGAGACAGAGGACCCAGACACACCGTGGCAGTATGCAGTGGAGATGGAGGCAGGAAGTCCCAGCGAGTCACTGTCACAAATGGCACAATGCATGCTGAGTTGCTTGCGTAGTGACCCTCGAATTGTCAAAATTCGTCAGCACAATGACTTCTGGATCTCCACCTTATTAGACCCTCGCTACCGGCCCAGGATGGGGCCTTTTTTACACCCACTGAGAGGGAGGACAAACTGACCTACTTCAGGGAGCTTCTACGTAGTCGGTTGGCCGATGCCTATCGGCCACATGGTCCATCCACTCGCAGGTCTGACGCGCTCACCTTCCACTGCCACGGCTGCTGGGGAGGAGAGGGGTGGCAGGAGCAGTACCGGCTCAATCAGCAGCAGCCTAAGTCTACAGTAACTGATGAGTAGCTTCCTTCAGCCGCATAGTGAAGCTACTCATCAGCAGCAGGTGGACATGGAGCAGGACCTGAACCAGCAGGTGGTGGCTTACCTCGACATGACCCTGCCAACAACCGTTGAAGATCCGCTGGACTTCTGGGCAGCCAAACTTGATTTATGGCCGCAACTAGCGGAGTTTGCCCCGGAAAAGCTGTCCTGCCCGGCCAGTAGTGTGCCATCAAAGCAGGTGTTTAGTGCTGCTGGGGCCATAGTCACCCCAAGGCGAACTCGTCTGTCCACTAAAAATATGGAGAGACTGACGTTTGTCAAGATGAATCAGGAATGGATCAGCCAGGATTTCCAGCCACCAATGACAGATGGGTCTGAGTAGATTGACCATGCTCCTACAACAAAATTTTCTCTATTGTGGTTGGTTATGAAACCCTCTGGGGCAGACCTGGGCATTGTACGGCCCGTTTGCCACATACGGCCCTTTGATTGGCTCTGACCGGCCCGTGCTGATTGGGGGACAACTATGCTGCCTAATCTGAGAGACATCCATGCTCCTAATCTGTGGGACATCTATGCTACCTAATGTGGGGGACATCTATGCTGCCTAATCTGGGGGACAAGTATGCTCCTAATCTGGGGGACATTTATGCTGCCTAATCTGGGGGACATCTATGCTGCCTAATCTGGGGGACAACTATGCTCCTAATCTGGGGGACATCTATGCTGCCTAATCTGGGTGACATATATGCTGCCTAATTGCCTAATCTGGGGGACAACTAAGCTCCTAATCTGGTGGACATCTATGCTGCCTAATCTGGGGGACAAGTATGCTCCTAATCTGGGGGACATCTATGCTGCCTAATCTGGCGGACATCTATGCTGCCTAATCTGGGTGACATATATGCTGCCTAATCTGGGGGACAAGTATGCTCCTAATCTGGGGGACATCTATGCTGCCTACTCTGGGGGACAAGTATGCTCCTAATCTGGGGGACATCTATGCTGCCTAATCCGGGGGACATCTATGCTGCCTATTCTGGGGGACAAGTATGCTCCTAATCTGGGGGACATCTATGTTGCCTAATCTGGGGGACAACTATGCTCCTTATCTGGGGGACAACTATGCTCCTAATATGGGGAAAACTGATGCTTCTGGCCTTGGGCCTATAATTTTTTGAAGTTTAGCAGTAGCTAAATACATGCTTAAAGCAAATGTCAACATGGATCTTTAAATGTAAGGGGTTATGAAACCCTCTTGGGTACTGCGAATGACTGCTCCAGACTCATTCTGTGTCTTTCACAAACTACTTGCCTCCCTGGTGCCTCAGGTCTTGGGCCTATAATTTTTTGAAGTTTAGCAGTAGCTAAATACATGCTTAATGCAAATTTCAACAATGATCGTTAAATTCTCGGCGCTCTGCCAGGGCCTTCTCCTACCCCGCCTGGACCGATCCGAGGACCTCACTAACCAACTCACTAACTAATCCAATCGCTTATAGTGACGGGCGGTGTGTACAAAGGGCAGGGACTTAATCAGCGCCAGCTTATGACCCTCACTTACTGGTAATGCCTCGTTTTAAGGTTAAATAATTGCAATCCCAGATCCCTATCACAAACTGGTTTCAGCGTGCAACACCACCTGTCCTTGAAAGATAGAGACACGCTAATCCGTTCAGTGGAGCGCTAGTGCGGCCCAGGACATCTGAGGCCATAACACACCTGTTATTGCTCGATCTCGCAATTGATCGGGCAAGGTAAGGAGTTATTAAAGCCTCTTGGGTACTGCTGAGGCCTACTCCTGACTGCTCCTGGTGCAATGTATGGGGTAATTAAACACTCTTGGGTAGTGTTATTGTTAAATTTACTGATAATTTTATCAGTAATAAAATTAAATTTTGCAGAATGCTAACCGTTACACAACGGAACGCTTGTTGCATGTGATTTTTTAATGAAAAAAAAAATATATATATATATATGGAGAGGGATCAACTCTGCTTAATCATTTTTGGCGATTAGAATCCTTTTGTGATCTGATCTTTTGGAGACAGATGCGCTTACACACATGTAATAATTTTTTTACCAAATTTCAAACATTGTGTGGTTTATTATTTTTGAGAAGAATGTCTTTTGGTGGTCCACCATCCTGCATTATAGAGTCTTCTGAACTGCTGTATATGCGCTTGTTTTTAAAAAACAGGTATTTTGTCAGACAATTTCAATAAAATTTTGCGTTTTTGTGGGGTGGATTGTGAAGCCCGGGTGTGTACTCGTGCTTCAGCCAACTCCAGGCTGTTTCTTTCAGGCAATCTATGGGTTCCTGATGCCGCAGAGGTGGGGCCTGGGTCTGGGAATTTAAAATGTTTGGATTGCGGGTGCTACCAAAAAAGATGGACACACCCTAATCCGTTCAGTGGAGCGTGCCTGCGGCCCCGGACATCTGAGGGCATAACACACCTGTTATTGCTCGATCTCAGGAGAAGGGGAATTCATCATCGGGAGAAGAGAGTTGCAGGTTGCCCTTGAGTCAGCAAGGCGGTAGCACGTTTGGCAGTCAGCGTGGTGTGGCAGTAGTGGAAATTCTGGAGCCAAACGTGCCCGGGGGAGACCACCTGCTTCGCGGCAGCTTACCTTTCCGGGAGTTAGCGGGTTACCAGCACCGGTCGATGAAAGATTCAGACACGCTAATCCGTTCAGTGGAGCGTGCCTGCGGCCCCGGAAATCTGAGGGCATAACACACCTTGAATTGCTCGATCTCGCAATTGATCGTGCAAAGGTAGGGGGTTATTAAAGCCTCTTGGGTACTGCTGAGGCCTACTCCTGACTGCTCCTGGTGTAATGTATGGGGTAATTAAACACTCTTGGGTAGTGTTTTTTTTTTTTATTTACTGATAATTTTATCGGTAATAAAATTGAATTTTCCAGAATGCTAATCGTTACACAACGGAATGCTTGTTGCGTGTGATTTTTTAACAAAAATAAAAAAAAATAATAATGCGTACAAGGATTATCTCTGCTTCATCATTTTGGGCGAAAAAAGTCCTTTGGTGATCTGATCTTTTGGAGACGGATGCGCTTACACACATATTGAATTAGTTTTTGTAAAAAAAATTAAAACATTGTGTGGTTTATTATTTTTGAGAAGAATGTCTTTGGGTGGTCCACAGTCCTGCATTATAGAGTCTTGTGAACTGTTGGAAATGCCCTTGTTCTTACCCAAAGGTATTTCTTTAAAACATTTCTAAAATTTTGTTGTTTTTTGGAGGGGATTGTGAAGCCCGGTTGTGTACTGGTGCATCAGCCAACTCCAGGCTGTGTCCTTCAGGCAATATATGGGTTCCTGACGCCGCAGAGGTGGGGCCTGGGTCTGGAAATTTCTAATTTTTGAATAGCGGGTGCTACCTATGAGAAATCTTTGTCAAAAATTTCATATATTGTGTTGTTTTTTGGGGGGGGGATTGTGAAGCCCTGGTGTGTAGTGTACTAGTGCATCAGCCAACACTGTGCCATTCAGCCACTCAATGGTCTCCTCTTGCTGCCAACATGTCCGCGCTGTGTCATTCAGCCACTATATGGTGTCCTTATGCTGCCAACACCTCCACGCTGTGCCATTCAGCCACTATATGGTGTCCTCATGCTGCCAACACCTCCACGCTGTGCCATTCAGCCACTATATGGTCTCCTCATGCTGCCAACACCTCCATGCTGTGCCATTCAGCCACTATATGGTGTCCTCATGCTGCCAACACCTCCACGCTGTGCCATTCAGCCACTATATGGTGTCCTCATGCTGCCAACACCTCCACACTGTGCCATTCAGCCACTATATGGTGTCCTCATGCTGCCAACACCTCCACGCTATGTCATTCAGTCACTATATGGTCTCCTGACACTGATGCCACCACCAGGCTCTGTCATTGTGCTGCTGTGCGGCAGTGATTCTAAGAACGATGCCGGTAATCTGCACGCTATTCTGAATAACAGTATTATTTTACTACCCCAGCACACTCCATATGCTTTAAGAACACAGCAAAGTGTTCTATACCCCTATAGAGGCTGTATGTAGGCTAAAAATAGCCTTTTTTAATATTGATTCGCCGCAAACAAATTCGGATCGAAACAAACTTTTCGGGAAAATTAGGCGAATCGGCCGAATCAAATTTTTGAAACGTTCGCTCATCTCTATTAGTAAAGATTGATTTTTAGTGATGCTGCTGTGTGTTGTCAAGTTAATAGTGCCCTGTAATCATGTCTAAAGTGTTTCCTAAATGTTCATAGTGCTCTTAGGTGCAGGAACAAAACATCCTTCTTAGTTATAAAAGTGGAATACAGTTATTTACTAAAAAATTATAAGTCAGAAAAGCTGACAATAGAAACAGAAATATATAGAGAAAGAAACATTTAGGAAGAGAAAGTTATATAAGCCATTCTTCCTTCCATCATTTCTCACAGTCACCAGCTCTATAAAGCCTTGATTCTTATTAATTTCTATCAAATAATGCATCTGTAGTCACCTGTCGGACAGATCTGTGGCATCACAGCTGGATGTGTCTCACTGCAATAAATAGAGAATCTAATCTTGATACAAAGGTCTCCATAACTCATGGGCATTAGCGCCTAAAGACATGAGACGATACAGAAATTCTGGGATGCAGATCAGGAGTAAACGACAATAAAATGCTGAAACATGCGCCATCCTGATAAAAGAAAAGAGGACAGATTAACCAAAGCATAAATTCAATGCAACTCGCTTATTGTACTAAATCAAAGAGAAGTAGAAAGCAATTAGCAAAGCATTGTCAGTAAGACCAAGTAAAGGCATCATGATAAAAACTGAACAGAGAGGAAAAAAAACACATCAAACATTAACCTGAAAGTCGATATAACCCTGCAAGTTCCACTATAATGAAATAATAAGCTTCCCGCTGACTGGTTGGTTCTGAAGTTTTCAGTACATTCATCCACACTATGCAGAGCCAGTCACGCTTCCCTATTCTACAGACTACTAATACGTACAGGAAAATAAGTGAGATATTAGTGTGAAAAATAGCATGATTATAATACTTCACATATAAAGCAGCCTGTGTAAATGCCTGGACTGTAGAAAAGAGCACAGATGGGGGTTCTTTATTGTAAGAGCATTGAGACTGGAGTTTATGGTTATGGTGAACTCAATAAGAGTTTAAAAAAGCTGTATAGGGATACTAGATGTATAGGGACAGAATGTTGAGCTAGGGATTTATTCTGCAATATTTGGAGTCGGAAGGAATTTTTACCCCTCGGTATGGGGCAATTGGTATCAGTCTCATAGAGTTTTATTTTTTCCTTCCTCTGGATCAACACAGTAGGAACACAGTATGAATATAACTTGATGGACTCTTGTCTTTTTTTAATCTTATAAACTATGTAACTCTGTAACCAATAGGTCAGGTTCAACATTTGCATTCTGAAGAACCAATGAGATGGAAGGATCAGAATGTATCTAGCAATGTGTACCAAAACCCCCATCTACTCAGCTCTACTCAAAATCCACTTTCAATGCACGCAAGTGTTTTTTTTGTTTTGTTTTGTTTTGTTTGTTTGTTTTTTAAAAGCAATTCACATGTTCTGGAAAAATTCTGCATGGATATTTTATGCCGTGGGAAAAAAAACATCAAATTCATTTTTCTTATAGATTCCTTCTTTGATTGCAACAGTACCTGTAAAATGTGTGCCCAAGCTACAGAGGTGCTAATAACAGGATTTCTTTATCTGTATGGGTCGCAAGTGACAGAGCATGCACAAGTGTATCAATAGGAGCATAGATACCCATGACAAGGAAATAATTCTACCGCTGTACAAATCATTAGTCAGACCACACATAGAATACTGTGTACAGTACTGGGCAACTGTGTACAAGAAAGATATAGTGGAGCAGGAGAGGGTTCAAAGACGGGCAACCAGGGTAAAACGGGGAATGGGAGGAATACAGTACACAGAAAGATTATCAGAATTAGGGTTATTTAGTTTAGAAAAAAGAAGGCATAGGGGAGACCTAATAACTATGTATGTTAACCATAACTCTTTCTGTTTACTGTATTTGTTATTATATTTTTCGTTTATGTAAAACGTCTTGAAAAATTGAAAATAAACAGTTATTAAAAATATATATATATGAGGGGACAGTACAGAGATCTCTCCCATGATCTATTTATACCCAGGACTGTATCTATAACAAGGGGGCATCCTCTACTTTTAGAGGAAAGAAAGTTTCTACACCAGCACAGATGGGGGTTCTTTACTGTAAGAGCAGTGAGACTATGGAATTCTCTGTCAGAGGAGGTGGTCATGGTGAACTCTGTAAAAGAATTCAAAAAGGGGTCTGGATGCATTTTTGGAGAGTAATAACATTGCTGGTTATGTATACTAGATTTATAGGGACAGAACGTTGATCCAGGGATTTATTCTGACTGCCATATTTGGAGTCGGGAAGGAATTTTTACCTCTAGTATGAGGGTTTTTTGCCTTCCTCTGGATCAACTCAGTAGGGACTCATTACGGTTTTAGGTTTAACTTGATGGACTCTGGTCTTTTTTCAACCGTATGAACTATGTTACTATGTATCAAAAAATTTAGAAATTTAGAAAACCAAGTCAGATAATGTAAAAAGGTGTAAGGTCTCAAAAGTTAATTTAATAAATATAATCTGTGGTAGCTTGGGGGGTGTAGGGTATGGGGAGTGTATCTGTGCGGGTATTAAAGGGTTCTTGTTAACCCTTGCTATTCAAGATGCCAGGGTGAGGGCTCCTCAATAAAGCTTTTCCTACCGCCGCCCTTCCCAGGAACGATAGGAAGGTAAATTATACTGAGTTTAAGTAGAGAATAATAATGGATTGTCCACCGGAAAGCTTCTGCAAACAACGTTAACTTTACTGTAGATTTTCTGTACACTTCATTAACATAACAGTCTCAATACAGCTTCCTTTTGGAGATTGACAATGGTTGGGACTTTAGCTTTAAGAGTCTCTAGTGTATTGCGCTGTTCCACTGGATTTAGGGGAATTAGTTGTGGTCCAGTAGTCAGGCTAGTATTAGCAGGAATTAGAGTAAGACTCACGATTTTTGGTTTTGCTGAGGCCGTAGGTTTTGAGGCCTAGCGTGTCTTTGAAAGTTGCGTAGCACACCGTCCTGTTAATCCGGTATCCACGAGAGGAGCAACCCAAGAGAGCGATAATCGGACGCAGCTCCCTTATATGGACTAACGCTAATTGGTCCAAACTGATGTCAGAGATTTGTGGGTAACATGGACCCAAGGACCTCCTAAGGTCCTGCAACATACCATAGAGGTTACTAGCATGGTCTCATGACCGAAGGTCCTGCGACGCTAAAACAAGGTAAGTACAATACATTCCTATACAATATAGCTATAATTATTAATATATGCATTTATTAACATGAAAGTTAGAATTAAGGAGAGGTGACTAGGGGCTGTCCCACCTGAGGAACCCTACCTGAACGTAGTTACTCTGACTTTGGGGACCTCTACACTAGGTACTGGATGCAATATGGTACCGGGACACCGCAAATCTATTATTGTTTTTTAGCTCTAGGTTCATTTACCTATGGGACGAGCTGTGCCAGGTACAGCGACTGTATACAGTGCACAGAAGCATATACACAAGAGTGCCAGGCACTGTAATAGATTGGGATTATCCAATACAGTCTAAACAGGTATAGATATGATTTATTTTTACCCTACAAAAAACAATCAGTGTCAAATGTTTCATCCCCACAAGGTCTCTGGCTTCCTTCCATGGCGTCTCCAAATCCTTGCTGTGCTCTCTCACTCTGTCTTTCAAAGTCCATGGTTTCCATTCCATACTTTGCCACCTTCACACAACTGTACCATTTTTCCCCCACAATGTTTTGCATTGGTTTCACCACCCCTTATAGCTGTACCATAAAAACATTATCATGCCCTGTGTGTACATTAGTCAAATCAAATGTTTTCACAAGCTATTGCCTGAAACTGAAGATAGATAAATGGTTAATAACAAGGGATTGGGGTAGAAGAATTATCTTATCATAGCACAATGTAATTTATAGCTGAAATAAAGATAATACATCGGTGTTATTGGCAGCTGGGAGTTGACCACAGAATTTATAAAATTAGATAACAATGACCTTGCTGGCATACAGCGAATAATAAAACAATAACAATTAAAGCCTATATACTAATGCCAAACCATCACATAACAATTGGCAGGATGGTAAGCAAGGCTTTTCTTGCACTGGCGGGGTTCTTCACCATGAGATCAAGAATCAAACAATATAAGCATATAATGGAGACGGTGAGTGGGTGTCCAGGAATAGAAATTCCGACTAAACATACCTTGTATGTCCGTCTATGCTGCCTTTCCCTAACCTTTACATAGACTGTCTACCACCCACCACTAGCATCTAATGTTAACTCCTGCTTCTTACCCTGTAATGAAAGGTCCATTCAAAGACTGCAAGTAGATAAATAGCAAGTAGATAATAATAACATAGGATGGGGTGGAAGAAGAAACCTCTTGTCATACAATGAAATTTATGATTGAAATAAATTGCAGTTACATTATTAAAAGTTAGTTGTCAATTACAGCCGTTGTTAAATTAAATAAAAACTTAAATCATTTTTTATTTATTGAGCACTGCAACTTACCTACTCTGCAATGCTGTACATAGATTATTGCATATGTCCCAGTCCCCAATGGGGTTCACAATCCAACCTCAGTATGTTTTTGCTGTGTGGGTCGAAATCGAAATACCCATTAGAAACTCATGCTGATATGGTTAGAGCATACAAACTCCATGTAAACCTTGCCAGTATACAGAAAAGGCTAAAACCAAAACAATTAAAGCATTTACAAACAATACTCCGCTGCCAAACTTGGATGATGATGGGCCACATGGTCAACCAGTCTACGATGAGAACTCCAACTTCCACCAGGTTGAAAAAAGGCCCTCTCAAGATTCTATAAAGAGGAAGCAAATACAGACTACTGTTGTGCCCTTTCAACTGATGGTCTCACCACAACTCCCCCACAGGCCCTAAGGCTAGTTTCATACTGTATTTGGATAGTCCCAGCATGTTAAAGGGGTATTCCACTGTCCCAGTGTTTGGAACATTTTGTTTCTAATGCTGGGTGTGGGCTGTGGCAGTCTTGATGTCATGCCACGCCCTCTCAATGCAAGTCTATGGGAGGGGGCATGGCGGCTGCCATGCCCCCTTCCATAGACTTGTATTGAGAGGGCATGGTGTGACATCAAAAGCGGCGTGGCCATGGCATCACAACCCCTGTAGCCTGTACCCAGTATTCAGAACACAATTTTACGAACCCTGCGGCAGTGGAGTATCCCTTTAACCCCTTAACGACCACGGACGTAAATGTGCATCCGGGTTTGGCGGGACTTCGCGCACCAGGACGTACATTTACGTCCTGTGTATGACCGCGAGCATCGGAACTAGCAGCAGCAGCCGGGGACCCGCCGGTAATGGCCAACATCTGCGATCGCGCGGATGTCCACCATTAACCCTTCAGATGCCGTGATCAATACAGATCACGGCATCTATGGCAGTGCGGTACTTTGAATGGATTATCGGATCGCCCGCAGCGCTGCCGCGGTGATCCGATCATCCAGCATGGCGGCCGGAGGTCCCCTCACCTGGCTCCGGCCATCTCTCAGGGTCTTCTGCTCTGGTCTGAGATCGAGCAGACCAGAGCAGAAGATCACCGATAATACTGATCAGTGCTATGTCCTATACATAGCACTCAACAGTACTAGCAATCAAATGATTAGATAGTCCCTTATGGGGACATAAAAAGTGTAAAAAAAAAAAAGTTGAAAAATTTAAAAATCCCTTCCCCAATAAAAATGAAAATTGTCCGTTTTTCCCATTTTACCCCCAAAAAGCGTCATTTTTTAAATAAACATATTTGGTATTGCCGCATGCGTAAATGTCCGAACTGTCAAAATATAATGTTAATATACAGTGAATGGCGTAAATGTAAAAAATTTAAAAAGTCAAAAATGCTGCTTTTTTGTCAGATTTTATTTAAAAAAATTATCTAAAAGTTTTATATATGCAAATGTGGTATCAATTAAAAGTACAGATTACGGCGCAAACAATTTGCCCTCATACTGCCCTATATATGGAAAAATGTAAAGTTATAGGTGGTCAAAATAGGGCGATTTTAGATTACTGATTTTGTACAAAAAGTTTTAGATTTTTTTAAAGCGGTAGAAAAATATGAAAGTATCTAGCCATGGGTATCAGTTTAATCGTATTGACCCACAGAATAAAGAACACGTCATTTTTACCGTAAAGTGTATAGTGTGAAAACAAAACCCTCCAAAATGTGCAAAATTGTGGTTTTCATTTAAATTTCCTCCCTAAAAATTTTTTTGGGGGGGTTCTCCGTACATTTTATGGTAAAATGAAAGGTTTCATTACAAAGTACAATTGGCCATGCAAGAAACAAGCCCTTATATGGGTCTGTAGATTAAAATATAAAGGAGTTATGGATTTTAGAAGGCGAGGAGGAAAAAACAAAAACGCAAAAATAAAATTGGCCTGGTCCTTAAGGTTAAAATGGGCTTGGTCCTTAAGGGGTTAAACCCATCTATAGAGCTCCATCTACCTATATAAAGGTGGCCAGAAATGTATCATTTTGATGCCTGTAGATTGCCTGGGATCTAACTTCATGCTTTCTGACACAGCCCTAATTCAAAAAGGTGTAGGTGAGAATTTAGCTGGATTAAGGCAGAGTGCTGAGAAGACAGCAAAAAACTGAAAATAGGTGCGAGGCCTAGAAAATAAAAGAGTCACATGAGGAAAAAAGAGTTAGTAGACCAGGAAAGTGCACATCTTGAAAAAAACATTACTTAAGAGGTTAACTACATTATCCCCTTTAGGCTGAATTCAGTGTGTAAAATGAAAAGAAAAATAATGTAATAAAATAGATATAGAAAGCAAAATGTTTTTTTTTACTGATAATGTGTCGCATTAAAGTCTATAAAAAAGTGGCCATAAGTGCACACATTGGCCCTCATTTAGTAAGAGTGGAGTGTAGGTTTCTTTGTGGCTTTTAATTCCCCACAATTTATTTTCCATGGTATTTACTAAGGTTTCCCTACATTTTCCACTTTCCCTACATTTTGCTTTTTTACACCTGCTCTGATCTGTCTGGTTTTCCTCAGCTCAAATCCACCACATTTTATATGGAAACCTTTGTAAATATGTTGGGTTTTTGTGTAAATGTCGGGAACACGCCCCTTTTCTGAGACCATGCCCCCTTTTCCTGGCAGCCACACCCCTTTTTCGGGTTTTCTTAGCAAAATGGAGAGTTAGTCGGATTTTTCAATTCTGGCGCAAATTATGGTGCAAATTATGGTGCAAAATCTGGGGCAGACAGAATTTCTGGTGCAATGCAACAGATTCTGGTCGGGTTTGCAATAGTAAATGAGGGCCATTGTATAAAAATAAAACCTGCAGTAATTCCAAAACTAGAATTACTGCAGTTTGTTAAAACAATGGGGATGCAATACTAAGGCTGGAGCATATGGCCAAATTATTAAGAGGTTATGGCCTTTTAATAAATCAGGCATTGCTTACCTGTCCCACACATCGTGGGCATAAATCTACACCAACACTGAGCTGGAGTAGATTTCCACCACAATATATGCCAACTCGCTGGTATATAGTGTAATAAATTAGGTGTAATAAATCAGTTAGGCCACTCCCTCTTTTGCACCTACTTTTTTTAAACAGACACAGATGATGCAAAAGAGCAAAAAGTTGCAGATTTTTACACAGAAATTATGATTGTACACCAAAAGTGCAAATTTTGCCCAAAAATCAGCAACTTTTCAGCTTGTACGCCACTGGCGTGGCTTAATAAATGACCCCCAATGTATGCCGCTTTTCAATAGACTTTAATAGAATATATTATTTATTTATTTTTATTTTGTTTTCCATGTTACACTGTACACATTAAAGGCACTGGATGAGAACAGAAGGTAAGATATTCAGCAAATAGCAAAGAAGAAATTACGAAAGAGGACACCATGATGACAGAGACACTGCCTAGGCAGCACCCCTTTTTTGGAGCTGAAACTTGAAGCACAATGCCATCACTGTGAGAACTGGAGATGTCTTATGGGGGAAACCTCCGAACTCTGTACACTACACACACGTCCCAGATAAGGCAGGGCCATCACCAGTGGGGCCTAAGGGGGCTATAGCCCTGGGTGTAAACCCAATAGCCCCGGGTCTCAGCACAGCCGATTTATCTGCAAAGATAGAAACAGAGCTGTTAATACCATCCTCTATATCATTGATAAATAAATTAAACAACAGCGGGCCCAGTACTGAACCTTGGGGTACACCACTAATTACCGGGGACCAATCAGAGTACGAATCATTGACCACCACTCTCTGGGTACTATCCATGAGCCAGTGTTCAATCCAGTTACAAACTAAAATTTCCAAACCCAAAGTCCTTAACTTACCTGTCAGAGGTTTATGAGGGACAGTATCAAATGCTTTAGCAAAATCCAGAAACACTATATCCACAGCCATTCCTCTGTCAAGGCTTCTACTCACCTCTTCATAAAAGCAAATTAGATTGGTTTGACAACTTCTATCCTTAGTAAACCCATGCTGGTTATCACTTATAATACAATTATCCCCTATGTATTCCTGTATGTAATCCCTTATAAGTCCTTCAAACAATTTACCCACAATGCACGTTAAACTTACCGGTCTATAGTTTCCTGGTGAAGACCTAGAGCCCTTTTTGAAGATTGGCACCACATTCGCCTTGCGCCAGTCCCTTGGCACAATACCAGACACCAGAGAATCTCTAAATATCCTGAACAGGGGTACAGATATTACTGAACTTACCTCTCTGAGAACTCTTGGGTGCAATCCATCTGGCCCTGGAGATTTGCTTACATTTATATTACTTAACTTACCTTGTACCATCTCTACATTAAGCCAGTTCAGTACATTACATGATGTGTTACCAGCACTGACCTGGCCAATGTCAGCTCCTTTTTCCATAGTGTATACAGAACTAAAGAACCCATTCAGTAGCTCCGCCTTCTCTTGATCGCCCGTGACAACCTCCCCATTATCATTATTAAGGGGTCCTACATGCTCTGTCCTTGGTTTTTTTGCATTTATATATCTAAAAAAATATTTAGGATTAGTTTTGCTTTCTTTGGCCACCTGTCTCTCGTTTTGAATTTTTGCTGTTTTTATTACATTTTTACAGATTTAATTTTAAGTAATGTTCCTCCGCTGACCTGTGCAGGAGGATGTCACTTGTCAGGCCGCTGCCAGAGAAAAGAAGCTCTGCCTGGTGAGTGTGTCTGTGTGTCGGTCTGTCTGCCTTCTGTCTGTCTGTGTGTGTGTGTTTCTGTCTGTGTGTGTGTCTGTCTGTGTGTGTCTGCCTGTCTGTCTGTCTAATGTGGGAAAACTGCTACCTAATGTGGGGAGTCTATCCTACCTAATGTGGGGAACTGCTACCTAATGTGGGGAAACTATGCTACTGTCAGGGCAGCGCTCCGGCCATTCATTCTGGCCGTGAGCGATCCCCCTCCCTAACTTCCCTGGCTCCGGGACTCGCTGTGTAGGACGCACCCGCACTCGTGTCCCGGGCGTTACTAGGGGTAATGCTCAGTCCGTGTTATATGGCCATGAGCACACCCCTTCTGCCTGTACTGTTGGCTCAATGACTCGCTCTGCAGAGAGCTCCCGCATGCGAGCCCAGGCATCCCCTTACCTTCCTCCGTCCCCAGTCTCTCTGCTGTCTTGCCTTGCCGGCGCACGCATCCCCTGTCCTGCACCAATGTTGCTATATTTAAAGGGCAGTACGCCCTTAATTGATGTCCTGCTGGGTGGACCCTATATTAGTCCAGCACCTCCCTAGTGTGGTGCCGGATCTTTGTGCCTTGTGTGAAAGCGTTGCTGCCGGCCTTCTGACCCATGCTTCATCTCACTCCGCCTTCTTCTGTGCCAAGAATCACCTGGGAAACCTGTGTGGATGGATTGTGTCAGTGGTAGCAACCTAGGTGCCAGCTGCCACAGCTTCATTACTCGATATTCCATGCACCTCGAACTCCAAGCAGATCAGTTTCCCACTGAGCGTGCCAAAATGGCTTTTGTCATCAGCCTTCTTTCAGGGAAAGCCTTGGCCTGGGCTACTCCGCTCTGGGACCGCAACGACCCATTGTCCTCTCCAGACTTTCCATACAGAATTCCATAAGGTTTTTGATGAACCGACCCGGGCCTCTTCTGCGGAGACAGCATTACTGAATCTCTCTCAAGGAAAGTCTTCGGTGGGAGAATATGCAGTGCAATTCTGCATGAACTGGCCTGGAATGAGGCCTTGTGCGCTACCTTTAAAAAGGGCTTCTCAAGTAGGATCATGGACGCCTTGGTGGCTCGAGATCTTCCTTCTTGCCTGACTGATCTCATCAACCTTGCTACACGTATTGATGTACGGTTCTCAGAGGAGACAAGAGGAGCTTTGATGTGAGAGGGAACCACTCCGGTCACGACGTCACCCCCGCTTGGCTCCCATTTTCAACGTCCTGCACAATCATTTCCCACGCCACCTACAGAGGAGCCCATGCTGGTGGACTGTATTAGACTTTCTTCTCAAGAAAGAACCAATAGACGCAATGAGAACTTAAGCCTTTATTGTGTTAGTCCTGAACACTTCCTAAAAGAGTGTACTCTTTGGGGGACATGTATCATTATTTGTGTATGGTAGAAGCATTTTACCCCTTTTCCCGAATTCTAAATTATGTGCAGAAGCGCTAAATTTGTCAATCAAGTGCAATGAGCTTCATAAATTGCGGGTAAATATAGTAATCTCCTAAATCCACTCTTTGAAAAATAGAATCAATGATTTAGAGCATCTTGCTACGTTAAGTCCAAGATGGCTTATACTTGCGCAAAAAAAACTGCTCTTGCGGCAAAATTTTTGGTGTAAAAAAAAAGTACGCAGTTAATAAATCCATGTGTACTATAGATGTCACTCCAAGGTACCCTGATTCAGCCACATCTGGAGGACATGCTCTACCAAAACGTGCGCAAAAAAATTGCGCAAAAAAAGGGCTTGCGCAAAATTTTGCGCAAAAAAATACACACAAAACAGGGGTAAAATCTTTGATACATGTCCCCCTTTGTCCTCAGCATCTGAGAAATGCTCGCACCTAGGGCATGTAGGAGAGGCGTCCCTGGGTGAGAATAGTATCTCTCCACGTTTGACCATACCTGTTCGTCTTCTTACTCCTACAAAGTCTTCTTTCCTCGCCTCTGCCTTCCTCAATTCTGGTTCTGTGGGGAACTTTATTGATGCCTCCCTGGTCCAAAAACATTGTATACCAGTGTCTTGGCTAATTAAGCCGCTGTATATTTCTTCTGTTTATCGAGAATACCAGAAGAGTAAGGTCCTTTTTCACACAGAACCTCTCATCATGCAAGAAGGAGTGTTACACAAGGAAAATATACAGTTTTTAGTACTTCCTCATTGTACTTCTGATCTTCTAGGCCTTCCAAGGTTACAGCTTCATTCTCCTCAGTTTGACTGGAATTCTGGAGAGGTCACTCGTTGGGGATTTTTTTGTCAAGGTTACTGTCTTGAGTCCATTGTTTCTTCACCTCCCATTACGTCTGGCATTCCTTTCCCCTATCATGACTTTGCAGATGTGTTCTGTGAAAAAGAAGCAGAGACTCTTCCTCCAAATCACCCTTATGATTATCCTATTGACCTTCTGCCAGGTACTATACCTCCTCGGGGAAGAATTTAACCACTTTCTGTACCTGAGACACAAGCAAGGGAAAATTATATTAAGGAGGCCTTCAAAAGGGTTTTATTCAAAAATATTGTTCTCCTGCTGGGGTTGGATTCTTCTTGGTTGGGAAAAAAGATGGCTCTCTTCGACCTTGTATTGACTATCGGGGACTGTTACGCCGAGCGCTCCGGGTCCCCGCTCCTCCCCGGAGCGCTCGCTACACTCTCCTCACTGCAGCGCTCCGGTCAGATCCACTGACCCGGGGCGCTGCGATACTGCCTCCAGCCGGGATGCGATTCGCGATGCGGGTGGCGCCCGCTCGCGATGCGCACCCCGGCTCCCGTACCTGACTCGCTCTCCGTCGGTCCTGTCCCGGCACGCGCGGCCCCGCTCCCTAGGGCGCGCGCGCGCCGGGTCTTTGCGATTTAAAGGGCCACTGCGCCGCTGATTGGCGCAGTGGTTCCAATTAGTGTGTTCACCTGTGCACTCCTTATTTATACCTCACTCCCCCTGCACTCCCTCGCCGGATCTTGTTGCCATTGTGCCAGTGAAAGCGTTTCCTTGTGTGTTCCTAGCCTGTGTTCCAGACCTCCTGCCGTTGCCCCTGACTACGATCCTTGCTGCCTGCCCCGACCTTCTGCTACGTCCGACCTTGCTTCTGTCTACTCCCTTGTACCGCGCCTATCTTCAGCAGTCAGAGAGGTTGAGCCGTTGCTAGTGGATACGACCTGGTCACTACCGCCGCAGCAAGACCATCCCGCTTTGCGGCGGGCTCTGGTGAAAACCAGTAGTGACTTAGAACCGATCCACTAGCACGGTCCACGCCAATCCCTCTCTGGCACAGAGGATCCACTACCTGCCAGCCGGCATCGTGACAGTAGATCCGGCCATGGATCCCGCTGAAGTTCCTCTGCCAGTTGTCGCTGACCTCACCACGGTGGTCGCCCAGCAGTCACAACAGATAGCGCAACAAGGCCAACAGCTGTCTCAACTGACCGTGATGCTACAGCAGCTACTACCACAGCTTCAGCAATCATCTCCTCCGCCAGCTCCTGCACCTCCTCCGCAGCGAGTGGCCGCTTCTGGTCTACGACTATCCTTGCCGGATAAATTTGATGGGGACTCTAAATTCTGCCGTGGCTTTCTTTCCCAATGTTCCCTGCACTTGGAGATGATGTCGGACCAGTTTCCTACTGAAAGGTCTAAGGTGGCTTTCGTAGTCAGCCTTCTGTCTGGAAAAGCTCTGTCATGGGCCACACCGCTCTGGGACCGCAATGACCCCGTCACTGCCTCTATACACTCCTTCTTCTCGGAAATTCGAAGTGTCTTTGAGGAACCTGCCCGAGCCTCTTCTGCTGAGACTGCCCTGTTGAACCTGGTCCAGGGTAATTCTTCCGTTGGCGAATACGCCGTACAATTCCGTACTCTTGCTTCAGAATTATCCTGGAATAATGAGGCCCTCTGCGCGACCTTTAAAAAAGGCCTATCCAGCAACATTAAAGATGTTCTGGCCGCACTAGAAATCCCTGCTAACCTACATGAACTCATTCATCTAGCCACTCGCATTGACATGCGTTTTTCCGAAAGGCGTCAGGAGCTCCGCCAGGATATGGACTTTGTTCGCACGAGGCGTTTTTTCTCCCCGGCTCCTCTCTCCTCTGGTCCCCTGCAATCCGTTCCTGTGCCTCCCGCCGTGGAGGCTATGCAGGTCGACCGGTCTCGCCTGACACCTCAAGAGAGGACACGACGCCGCATGGAGAATCTCTGCCTGTACTGTGCCAGTACCGAACACTTCCTGAAGGATTGTCCTATCCGTCCTCCCCGCCTGGAAAGACGTACGTTGACTCCGCACAAGGGTGAGACAGTCCTTGATGTCTACTCTGCTTCTCCACGTCTTACTGTGCCTGTGCGGATATCTGCCTCTGCCTTCTCCTTCTCTACTATGGCCTTCTTGGATTCCGGATCTGCAGGAAATTTTATTTTGGCCTCTCTCGTCAACAGGTTCAACATCCCGGTGACCAGTCTCGCCAGACCCCTCTACATCAATTGTGTAAACAATGAAAGATTGGACTGTACCATACGTTTCCGCACGGAGCCCCTTCTAATGTGCATCGGACCTCATCACGAGAGGATTGAATTTTTGGTCCTCCCCAATTGCACTTCCTAAATTCTCCTTGGACTACCCTGGCTTCAACTCCATTCCCCAACCCTGGATTGGTCCACTGGGGAGATCAAGAGTTGGGGGCCCTCTTGTTTCAAGGACTGCCTAAAACCGGTTCCCAGTACCCCTTGCCGTGACTCTGTGGTTCCCCCTGTAACCGGTCTCCCTAAGGCCTATATGGACTTTGCGGATGTTTTTTGCAAAAAACAAGCTGAGACTCTACCTCCTCACAGGCCTTATGATTGCCCTATTGACCTCCTCCCGGGCACTACTCCACCCCGGGGCAGAATTTATCCTCTGTCCGCCCCAGAGACTCTTGCTATGTCTGAATACATCCAGGAAAATTTAAAAAAGGGCTTTATCCGTAAATCCTCCTCTCCTGCCGGAGCCGGATTTTTCTTTGTGTCCAAAAAAAGATGGCTCTCTACGTCCTTGCATTGACTACCGCGGTCTTAATAAAATCACGGTAAAGAACCGCTACCCCCTACCCCTCATCTCTGAACTCTTTGATCGCCTCCAAGGTGCCCACATCTTTACCAAACTGGACTTAAGAGGTGCTTATAATCTCATCCGCATCAGAGAGGGGGATGAATGGAAAACGGCATTTAACACTAGAGATGGACACTTTGAGTATCTGGTCATGCCCTTTGGCCTGTGCAACGCCCCTGCCGTCTTCCAAGACTTTGTTAATGAAATTTTTCGTGATCTCTTATACTCCTGTGTTGTTGTATATCTGGACGATATCCTGATTTTTTCTGCCAATCTAG